>NC_085137.1:162923938-163523938 GCF_035046485.1 Aedes albopictus
TACACACAAACTCGTATAAGCGAGAATCGTCTAAGTTAACGTAATGCAATTTAATATGTTATAACAATCAAAGAGCTGTTATTTAAATTCCGTGGCATAAGGACTGTATCGTTAATTATGAGTACACCTTTGAGGCTCTGTATTAAAAAGACTATGCCTTATTTTGTTAACTGCTTTGTGTCTATGTGTTGCTAACGTTGTAAACAAACGATAACGTTCATTAAAAGTTAAAGTTTTTCCTCAAGTGGAACAATGCATGGGTTTACGGAGGAGAAGCGAAAATCGATTGTGACCAGGCACTGCAAGGAAAAATGATCATCGCTAAGAAAATTAGCAAAAATTGAATGTGTTAGGGTTTTTGTTGTCCAAAAGGCTATCAAACGATTCGGTATGCATAACACACTGAAAGACTTACCCGGACGCGGCAAAAAATAGGTGCGCCCAAGTCAAATTTGGATAGCAAAACTTGCAAAATCGTTGAAGGAAAATAGGAGGTATCGATTAGAGATTACGCAAAAATGTGTGAAACGACTGTTGGTATGGTACAACGCGCCAAGAAGCGTAATTCCCCGAAGACCTACCCAAAACAGAAATGTCCAAAACGCAGTCAAATTCTAACGGATTATGTGAAAACTCAGGCTTGGAAGCTGTACGACGATGTTTTGAGCAAAAATTGCATGTGCATATTCATGGATGATGAAACGTATGTCAAATTGGACTACAAGGTACTTCCAGGGGCACAGATTTGCAATTTGTGACAAAAATTGTGTTTTTACTTAAAGCTTTTTAAGTCGCAATAGTGCACATCGTGAATCGCAAAAGATAACGGTTTAAGTCATTTAGCCTTTTTATTGTCCCACCAACGCACGTATACCGCATAGAGCCAGAAACTTTGGATAAAATAGTTCTCCGTCACTGTGTTGCATATGCGCAACACGGTAAACAAAACCATTTTAACGATTTTGAGCTGAGCATATCAAAACAATATTCAGATTTCAAGCTTTTAGGAACCTTTTTAAGACTATTTTAACGATGATTAGAAAAATTAAAATAATCGGAGAAAAAACTATAAACTTCATTTACTAGAAAGTGGGCTTTGTCACTTACACCCCGTTGCCTCTAATCCCCTCAATTGTTATAAATGTTATATTTTTGATAGAATTTTCTAGTCGGGAAGCCACATCAGCGCCAAAATCTGATCAAATGCCAATTGAAAATCAATCTAAGGCCAATTGAAAGCCCACCACAAGTACAAGTCAGGCTTACTATCGTACTAGAGTAAGAATCCAAAGTCAATCTAAGACCAATCGAAAGCTGGTCAAAAATCAGTCAAAGACAATCCTTTGACTGACTTAAAACTATTCCAAAGATAGTTTTTTTGGCAGATGCCTATCAAGATAATTTGTAATTAATTAAGAATAACTGGTGAAGGTTCCTCTCAAGATCGTGATTAATTTTCCGCAAGACCCATTGAAAATTGGTAATTCAAGCCTGCGAACCATGGACAGTTTCTGAGAGACTTTTGTTGGATTCATTTTATAATTCTGTCGAACCACATTACAGATTGTGTTATAAAATGATTATGACAAAAACATATACAGTAATGTTCCGATTTTATCACGCCCTCCGCACGTCAGTCCTTTCCTTTAAAATATTAAAAATGCGTATAGATTTTGTAGAATATTTAAAAGTATTTTTGAAAAGTAGCGTGATAAAATCGGAACAATACTGTAACAATAATTGGCCAAGCAATACCATAACTATAGCAAGTCTTGATACATTTTTTGTGTAATTATTTATATATTATTTTTAGTTATGGGCATCAAAAAATCTTATTCACATTGAATAAAAACTCAGAATTTCGAATGAAGGACACCACCAACTTGGGGCTGGAACTAGTCATTTGTACCGGACTAGATGGGAAAAACAAAATTATTACAGTGTTATTTTTTTATAATGATTTTTATAACAAAATTTGTTATAAAACATGTTCCGTTGAAAGGTGACCCGAATAGGTGGAAAAATCTGATGAATAGCATATTTAGTTATTATTCATTGAATTACTGAAGAGCAAAAACTGATATTAGTTTGATTGATAAAAGAGGTAAAAGATCAGAAATAATAGCAAAATCTAATATGGTGAACTACTCAATAATAGCTCGTTAAGATATTACAAGATCAATACAATAGCAGCCAAGATTTGTCATTTTTTTTTCTAGAAAAAAATAAAAATAAACGTCAGCATCCAGCATCGAACCTACGACCTTAGGATTCACAGGCGGCGATGCTTACCTTTCAACTGTGGCTCACTGTTGTAAATAACATGGGAATAAGAGCATGCGGTTCTTCGTTTCCACAGAAAGGGGTACATGTCATTTCACTAACTTCGTGCAGAAGAGTTAAACTTGTTCTAATGTTGAAATTTTCAGCTATTTCGACAGTAATAAAAGCTGTTATCATATCACTTTGAGCTATTCGTGCGATATTCATTAGACTTTTGAATAACACATCAAAGTCACATCTAGCTATGACAGCAAAAAAAAAATGTTCGATTTGAGATATGATTTAGATATTCTCGTCTACCCGGGTAAATAACAAAAAATCAAACATAATTCCAGTAAAAATAAAAATATGACAAATTGAGATACAGTAAGGACCCGATTTTGTCAGCCCCATTTTGCGATGAACTTTTTGCTCTCATTATCGTACAATTACATTTTAAGTAATTTAATTATATTTATCATCAAACTACAGCTCAGATGCAGAACATAGAGGAATAAAAAGATTGAAAAACTCTTTAAGTTTTTGAAGAGAGCAAAAAATGTGTTCCGCAAAGGAGCTGACAAAATTGGGTCACTTATGTATGATCATAACAAGATGATGTAAAACTTCATTAGATTTAAGTAACAAATTATAACAAATTCTGTTAACTTTCACTTAATTTGTTACAAATTTGGTAATTAATCAAATTAAAATGAATATTAAACATTAAATATAAAAAATAAATATTGAATATTTACATAATTAAATGTTCGAGAGGATGACAAAGTGGAATCCTTGGACGAGTTCCAAAAGAAATGAACATTTTTCAAGAAATTCCTGAAGCAACCATCGAGAGACCCCAGAATGACCCTCTGGATAAATTGTCGAATGAGTTTTTGGAGGAATCCCTAAATAAATTTCTGAATAAATTTAGGAATTTTCTTAAAGAAATCGGAGGCATTCTGGATAGAACCCTTGTAGTATCAGTACCTTATTTCCCGATAAAAACCTTAGAGGGAATTCTTGAAGGAGTTCCTGAAGGAATACTTGATGGAATCACTGTATCAATCCCTGAATTCTTAAAAGAATCTTCGAAGGAACTCTTCAAACAAATCTTTGGAGAAATTCCTGGAGCACCCCTAGGAAGAATTTCGGAAGAAATCGTAGCAGGAATTTCGGATGGAAATATAGGAAAAATAGTATTTAAATTAATAAAGGAATTCCTGAAGCGGAAATTTGTGAAATTTCCAAAGGAATCCTGAGAGGAATTTTCGAAACAATCCTTGTTAGGAGTTTTGAAAGAATTACTGAAGAAATTATTGAAGAATTCCTATCCTATACTGAACAAATAGTTAGGAGGAATTAGTGTAAGAATCAAGCAATTACTGAAAAAATATGAGAAACATTTCGAAGAATTTCTGAGAGAATTCTTGGAGAAATTTCTAAAAAAGTAGAAAGAATTCTGGAATGATATTTTTTGGTGTAATTCTGGATGGAGTTTGTGGAGGAGTTCCTTTTGCAATAGTTGGAGAAATTTGTGAAGAAACTTTAGGTCTCTTTTTGGAGGAGTTTTTGATGCTATTCGTGAAGGAATTCTCGGAACAATTTTTGCAGAAACTCCTGAAGGAATTCTCGAGTGAAATCTTGGAGGAGTTGCTGAAGGAAAACATGAACTGTAATCCTGGAGTAAGATACACCGGGGCAAGTTGAAACGGGTGGGGCAAGATGAAACACGAAGTTTTGAAATAGACTTCAAAACTATTTGGAAATTCTTTTTTCGCTAATCAAAAACTATGATACGGCATTCAAACTGTTTATCATCATTGGAAAACATAATGTTAACCCGCTGTTTCATCTTGCCCCACCTGTTTCAACTTGCCCCGGTGTACCTTAGAAATTTTCAAAGATATTCTTAAGGGAATTACTTATAGACATTTTTGAAAAAATCCTCGAAGATATTCGTGAAGAAATACGTGGAGTAGAACCAGGAAGATTTTTTGGAAGTATTCTTGAGGGAGTGCCTGAAAGTTCTGTAAGGAGAGTTCATAAAAGAATCATTGGAGCAATTTCTAGAGAAATCTTTGGAGATTTCTTCTGAGAATCCGGTAGGATATTCCTAAAGGAATCTTGGAAGCAATTCCAGTAAGAATCATTAAAAGAATTTCCGAAGGCATCCTTGGAAAACATCTGTAGGAATTCATAAAGATTTTTTTGTGTAATTTTTGGTAGGATTTTTTCTAAAGAACTCTGAAATAAATTCCTGTCCGAATCATTGAAGGAATTCCGGATTCCTTAGAAGATCTTAAGAGAAATTCCTGAACGTTTTTTTTTATGTGGAATAGGGTATCGGGATGCTTCGTTGGCATAGTCCCCTCGTTCGGCCTATCTCAGCGTTAACCAAAAACTCAAACAAACACGCATAACTGGACATCGGAAAAGCTATGCGGCAAACAAATGTAACATTTCGTTTTAATTTTAGCACTTTGGAGCATTAAAATTGAATGAAAATGTCACTTTATTTAGCTTTTGTAGACGCCATGATTCTTCGGCTTAGTGGGTAGTCTATACACATGATCATAAATGGCATGATTCTGGAACATTTCGAACTGACTTTTCAATAACTGAACATTTCATGCGACGGTCAAAGACGCTATTCTGAACTTGTATATTTGTTTTCAATGAATAATAAATATTTTACAAATTGAATGTGGGCCGAATATTGAGGACATTTTTTTTTAATATGTACCCAAATCTTGGCCCCTCAGTAAAATGACGTCAAAAACACCGATAAAATGACTTCAACAACATTGCTTGCGTAAGAACCAGAAAGAACGAACAGGAAGAAAGATTTTGTGTACGGTGACTGTAAAAATATAACACAATAATAGGGTTGCATTGTTTTCGTTAATAAATTAGAAAGAACTTTAGTTTAAGTAATTTATTTACAGTTTTTTGAAAATTTTGCTCCGAAAATGTAATTTACAAGTAAGATTGGTAAACAAACAGAGATGATACTTCAACAGAAATATTGAAAAAAATGAGATAATACGTGGTTCTGGTGCATGGAAAGCAATAGGCCAACGTTGTATCCACTAATAGGCCAATTTGTGTACCATAGACCAACGTTGCATACCATCGCATCGAATCTTTTCAACTTAATTAAGTAAATTCTTGAATATTTACATTAGTTTACTTCCAATTGGTGAAACGTGCATTGCCTAGAGTGTGTAAAAGGGACATCATATTATTTCTAGTGCTATTAATTCATGAGTTATGGTCAAATTTGTCCAGGCGGCTTGCAAATTAGGCCAAGGAATGGTACATATACCCTATGTGGAATTTCTAAAGTTGTCATTAGAGAAATTTTTGTATAAATACTTGAATGATTATTTGGAGAAACATTTCAAAGGATTCATGGAGGCTTACTTAAAATACACTCGAGTATATGCTTGGAGAAATTTCTGAAGATACTTGTACCAAAAATGTATCGAAAAGCATTCTTGGAAGAACTGTTGGAAGAAATGTTGGAGGAATTCCTGTTGGATTTTTTAGAGGACCTTGTTAAGAATTCTTTGATGAAGTCTGTAGATGGATATTTCTGTTGAATTGCCTGGAAATCCTTACCGAATTCCTGAAGAGGATTTGATAAGGAATATTTGTAATAATTTTTGAACAAATTCTTTAGGCATTTAGGAGGAATTCTGGAGAAATCTCAGAAAAAAATCGCTGAGGCATTCCTGAAGAATTTATGGAGGAATTTCTGAAAGAATCCTTAAAGGAATTGCCGAAGAAATTCTTGGACCATTTTCTGTAAGAATCATCGGAGGCTATTCTTACTGGAACGCTTTGAAGGACTTCTTGAAGAAATCTTCGGAGGACGTCGCAAGAGACTTCATGGATGTGTTCGTGTAGAATTTTCTGATGAAATTCTTACAGGAATTACTGGAAGATTTCAGGAGGAACTCCAAAAGTTATTGCTTGAAGATGATCAAAGAAAATTCAAGTAGGAATCGGCGAGAAAACTTTTGAAGAGATGCCTGGAGGCAGCGTTGCCAGCCTTCCAGATTTATCTAGATTTTCCGGATTTTTTTTTGGGTCTCATTTTACAAAAAGCTGGAAAATCCGGATAATTTTTGCTCTGGAATTTGTCAAGTTTTCTACACTATCCAGACTTTTCCAGAAAAAAACATTCCTAATCTTGCAGATATTTCGAGAATTGGCCTAGCGACTAAACCTGGAGGTATCTAGAATGATTTCGCCTGGAAAAAAATCAAGAGAAATACTTAAAATCTTCAGAAGCAATCCCTAAAAATACTCAGCGGTCTTCATAATAAATGGGCAGCCTCTGAGACATGTACAAAATCTTGTATCTAAAATACAAACTAGCGCAACATTGTGGTTTAATTACATACAAAACTTTCCCCGATGGGGATCCATCTTCTTCTTCTTCTTCTTTATGGTTCTACTTCCCCACTGTGACTTGACCTGCCTCGCTTTAACTTAGTGTTCTTTGAGCACTTCCACAGTTATTAATTGAAGGGCTTTCTTTGCCTGCCATTGCATGAATTTGTATATTGTTAGGCAAGTACAATGGATACACTATGCCCAGGGAGTCGAGAAAATTTTCCTGACCGGAACGGGAATCGAACCCGCCGTCTCCGGATTTTCGTTCCAACGCCTTATCCACAAGGCTAACTGGATCCATATAAATCTTTATATAACATGTATACTAGCACCTCGTGGAATTGCATAACACAGTTAACAGCATTTGAGCAGAGACGTCATATGTAAAGATTTATCTGAAGTCTTCAGATTTTTGAGCTTTCGTACAGATTGCGTTTTGTATGAAATACGGATTCTTAGGCTAGCGGAGTTATTTACATATTTTTAACATATAATGTGAACATATAAACATATAATGTGACATAATTGAGTTATAGTATACTGAACACACCAAGAATGTTGAACATGATTATATCAGAATGAGTTATAAATATCATGGTAGGTTAGGATTTTGTTACATTTTTGTAGCAATTTTCTAGTCGGGTTGCTAATTGACAAATTGAGAGATGAATTTGTAAAAAAAAACGCGTTCTGATGGGATTCGAACCCACGACTCCGTATTCGCTAGACCGTCGCTTTAACCAACTAAGCCACTAAGGGATGTAAGATTACCACTAAGGTAATGATTCTGCGAAATAGACAGTTTTTCCGTATGTAGTATTTTATATTTATGTTTTTGTTATATCATTCTGTTTTTTTTATATAAATGGATTCGATTTGCTGTGTTTTCCTTATTCTGGAAGATTCTCTCAATGAGTGTAATAAAAAAGGAAATAAAGGCAACCCGATTACAAGTAAATTACAAAATCTCAAGAGTTTCTGCTATTTGTTACTAAATAATGAAATTCACACTGCGCCAGTCTAACGCCGAAAGCTCTTGCCTCTATCCCCAGTTCAAAGACCTCCATGCACGCGAAACTAAGCCAAACCAGCCAGCAGCACTACATCATGACGACGATACCGTCACGCATCCAAAATCGCGAATTACGTCGGTAAACAACACATTTGTTGTTTTTTTCCTCTCCTTTTTTCACCCAAATGGGTGACGCACACCCCAAATTCTGGACGGTCAACGGATGGCACATTACTACCTACTCAACCTCCGAATGTTTACCCACTTTGAATGGACCGCCGCGCCACGGCAGCGGGGTTTTTTGCAACTTCTCTTCCTCCCAATTCGATTTGTGGTTGGAATGTCGGTTATTCGCGATTTTTTTTTTCCTGCTACTTCGCCACAGCTAGACACGGCTAGATAAAAGAGTAGCGATAGAGAGGCTGCATTAGCATAAAATTAAAGAGAGAACCGGTTTCGGGAGGTGCCAAGGAATTGCGATTGCTGAAAAACCGTTGTACCCATTATTGGTGATGGTGGTGGTGGTGCTACATTTATCGGTTGTTACGTTGCACGCGTTTATTTTTTTGCACACGAGATAGTTCGTTGAACTTATCCTTTCGATCTATTGGTGGAGAAGAAGTGGGAGATGAAGATCGAATCAACTAGTGAGCCGTTATTTTTTGCTAGCACTTTGGGAGCTGTTGAAAGTAGTTCATAGTTCAAAGCGTTGTTGGGCGAAGGTTCGAGATTGTCATTTTATGGCTGATGAAGAATTTGAAGGGAAAGTGGGTTCGTCGCAATGTTGGTAAGTGAAAGTTCCAAATTTAGCTTGGATGGTTGTTTACTGTTACTAGTGATGAGGTGATTGGTTACTTTCAATGTTGAAATCGAAAATTTTTCGCCTGGTCATCGTGCTTAATTCCAAATTTATGGTGGAACTATCGATTGCTCACTAGTGGTAGCACGACAAAATCCTCATCGTTCGAGTATAAACGTGGAAGTCTTTACCTTGGCGGCCTCCTTTGGAGCACGCGCAGGTACAAAAAGGGAACTTAAAACAAACAAGAAATCCGGTTTTCCTCTGCGGTCGTCGTCGTCGCTGCCGATGCTGGTGCACTTCCAGTGCACTTCTTAGGATACGATCTGCTCTGCGCGCAAATCATTACCTCTATATCTTAAGCTGCATACATAGTCTCATCCTTCGTGGTGTGCTTTTATCATCGTCCATCGTCCATCCTGGCACTGCACTGGCCGGACTCGCGATTTGACCGACCAGTTCAAGGTAAAAACAACAACACCGGGCGCAGCTCTTTGGCTGCGCACACGCGGTCAACAACAAACCGAAACTAAATGGAAACACTTCGGGAGAAGTGCAGCATAGTGGTAAAAACACGGTTTTACTTGACTAAACTGACGTTGGCATGAACAGAATTTCCCACTTTTGAACCAAGAAGCTGTACCACGTAAAATCTTGGATAATGTACGAAGGATTTGTAGAATTAAATGTTGTATATGTCAATAACATGCTTTAGCAAAACAAAAATGTTATGCTTCGTTACAAACTATTTTTTTCCATACAGGGACTGGCTGGGTTTTACGGAAACTTGGTGTTTTTCGGCTTTCAGTCACAGAAAAAGCGTTGATTGTTTCAAATCATAGCCAACGTTTCGATCCTGTGGTTGGAATCTTCAGCAGGACTCGATATGAATCAATTTTTCCATATTCTTCATTTTCTACTACTACCATACGACTACTTGTATGGTTTTGTGTACTCCATTTTAAAATCAACATGGCGACCGTGACATCTTGCATTAAGCATTTCAAAAATCATAAAAAGCTACGTGAGCAGTAAATATATTGTATTGGCATCTCAACCCTTAATTGCTAGCTTATCCAACGTCATAAAGTGTTTCCAATAAAACAGTATGGCGCATGCGTTGCGTAGCTTATTGATACACTTAACAATGTTTCATGTGAATTCGCGTTTTGTGCCTCGAGCTTGCCAACTTTAGGATAACGTCAACAGTAAATTGAATCTTTCCTTCTATATACTTTCAAGCAAGTTGTTGCATATGGTTTTCAGCATCTTTCCTTTGATTTCTGGCAGTGTTGCTATGATGATTACATCATCTGAAGTAGCTTAAATATCAGTTTTAGAGGTTTCAGTTTGATGAAATATTTAGGGAGTACAGTCATGGATAACTTAACATAGAATTGTACATATCCTTAACCTGCTTTAGCAGAATTTGTCATGAGGTGACTGATTGGTGTGTGTCAAAAGAAAAATCTCCATTTGATATTCTCTGCACATTTGAGTGCTCCTTCGCAAACTTCGGATAAACTAGTATTTTTATAAAGCTACGAATCTCTAGCATCCGCTCCGAGTATTGTAGCTATAGAATCGAGTTAGTGGGCAATTTTGGGCTCTCAAATTCTCAGGAGCAAATGGGGTTCCTCCTATTTTTCTCCAGGGGGATTTGAGTATTTCAAACATGTTTTGATTAACTACTCTTTTGTAGGCTTTCTATTGGATATTTTCATGGCGAGAATTTACACTATAGTTTTATCGCAACAGGCTGAGTGCGTTGTATGAGGAAGAAAAGAGTTTCAGATTTATCAGGTTAACGTTTCTTTTAAAATACTTAAAACGCACTGTCGAATATCACAACCGTGATGTTCGTCTGGCTAACATCCTATTCATGTGAACTCACGTGCCTTCCTATTTGGGTTGCCCACAGCGATTCTTCTACACAAAGTGGTATACGTTTTCTGGAAAGCACTCGCTCAAAGGTAGTTTTTGCTTGAGTGGTGCCATGAATTTTTCAAAATACTTCCGATAACGTGTCGTTCAATGTCAATTGATATTGAAAGTTGTATGGCATCACAAACTACATCTAATGAACTATAGACTCTATTTGCGTTTATGCGTTTTACAGTGCACTTTTCACCTGGAGGTATTTGTAATGAAAATCCTAAACGAATTCTTGGAGTAACTCCTTCATTAAATGCCCCAAATAGAGGATAACGTGCCTCTGGAGCCGGCCTTCTGAAGGTGTCAGGCAGGGTATCTACTACCTGAAAAACCTGGAAAACCTGGAATTATCAGGGAATTTCATTTACCCTGGAAAAAACCTGGAATTATCAGAGAATTCCGGAGTCAATCAGGGGATTTATGGTGGAAAGTAAAGGAACGATTCCCGGAGAAAATCCTGGAGCAATTCTCGGAGGAACTTCTGTAGCAATTTTTGGAGAAACTCCTGGAGCAATTTCCGGAGAAACTCCAGGAGCAATACCCGGAGGAAATCCTGGAACCATTTCCAGACGAAATCCTGGAACGGATTCCCGGAGTAATTTCCGGAGGAACTTCTGGAGCAATTCCGCGAGGAATTCCTGATCAATTCCTGGAGAAGCTCCTTGCAAAATTTTTGAAGGAACTCTTAGAGCGATTCCCAGAAGAATTCTTAGAGCAACTCACAGAGGAACTTCAGCAGCAATTCCCGGAGGAACTCTTTTAGCAATTGCTGGAGGAACTCGTAGATTAATTTCTGGAGGAACTCCTGAAGCAATTCTCAGAGTTTTGGAAAAAAAATCCTGGAGGACCTCCTTTCGCGATACCCGGAGAAACTCTTGGAGCAATTCCCGAAGAAACTTCTGAAGATATTTACGGAGGAACTCCGATAGGAAGTTCTACTATAGAAATTCCAGCATAAACTTCTACTCGTAGCAACTCTCAGAGAAATTCCTGAAGAAACTCCTGGACGGATTTTCAGAGGAACTCCTTGAATTTTTTGGGGCAAGTCTTGGAGGAATTTCCGAAGAAACTCCTGGAGGAATTCCCGAAGAAGCTCCGGAAGGAAATTTCGAAGGAACTCCTTAAAAATGCCTGGAAGAATGCCCGGAGGAATTTTCCAAAGTGTCGCTTGTAGGAATTGCAGAAGAAATTCCTGGAAGAATTCTCGGAGGAAGTCCTATAAGAATTGCTGAGGAACTACCGAAAAAATTCCCAGAAGCGCTCCTGGAAGAACTCATAGCGGAAATCGCAA
The DNA here is from genome assembly GCF_035046485.1 of Aedes albopictus. Taxonomy (NCBI): domain Eukaryota; kingdom Metazoa; phylum Arthropoda; class Insecta; order Diptera; family Culicidae; genus Aedes; species Aedes albopictus. Next base: position 162,935,642 of record NC_085137.1, read on the forward strand.
AGGAACTTACAACTCATTGTAACAATAGGAATTTCCAGAAAAAATATGGAAAATTCACGGAGGAACTGCTACAACAATTTCCCAAGGAACTCGTGGAGGAATTTTCGGACAAATGGATGGAGGAATTTTCGAAGTACCTTTTGAAAAAAAAGTGCTGGAGAAAATGCTAGAGTAATATGGAGCACGGGTTCGATTCCCGCCGCAGCTGTCTGGAAAAGTTTTCGACAGTGCCACTGGGCGTTGTATGCTAGTTCGTTCTTCCTAGTGTTGTGCTTTTCTCCAAAGAGCGAATAGCTCGCTGGAAGCATTAAACGTGCCATGTTTTTTGTCTTTAAATTTTCGGTGGAACTCCTGGAAGAATTTCTAGAGAAACTTCCGGAGAAATTCCCAGAAGAGTTCCCGGAGGATCTCACAGAAGAATTTTCGGACTAATTCGCGTTTAAACTACAATAGGAGAAATTCCTGCAGGAACTACTGAAGGCATTCACAGATAAATTCCTGGATGAATTCCTGAAGGAACTCCTGGAGAGATTCCCGAAGGAACTCCTGGAGGCATTCCCGGAGCAACCACTTGAGCAATTCCTGGAGGAACTTCCGGAGGATTTCACGTAGGTACTTTTGAAAAAAATTCCGACGGAACATCTGGAAAAAAATCATGGAGGATCTCCTAGAGAAATTTCCGGAGGAATTCTCGGAGGAACTCCTAGAGAAAGTCTCGAAAAAATCCTGAAACAGTTTACGGAGGAACTCCTAGGAGAAATGCTGGAGGAACTCCCGGAGAAATTCTCGGGAGACCCTGGAATGATTCCCGGAGGAAATCCTGGAACAATTTCCGGAGGAACTCCTAAAGCCCCATCGGAGAAACTCTTGGAGCAATTCTCGGAGGAACTATTGTAGCCTGGAGCATTTCCCGGAAAACATCTTGTAGCAACTAACGGAGGAATTCCTAGAGCAATTTTATGACAAAGCCCTAGAGCAATTCCCGGTTGAACTCTTGGAGAAATTCCCGAAGGAACTCCTGGAGTAATTCACGGAAGAGCTCCTGGAGGAATTTTCGAAGGAACTCCTGATAGAATTCTCGGAGTAACTTCTGGAGCATTTTACGGAGGTACTCCAGCAGCAGCTCCCGGAGGATCTCCGGCAGCAATTTCCGGGGGAACTCCTGGAATGATCCACGGAGAAACTCCTGGAGCAATATTCGGAGCAAATCCTGGCGCAATTTCCGGAGAAACTTTTGGACCGATTCCCGGAGGAATTTCCCGTGAAATTCCTAGGAAAAATCGCAGAAACGCTCCTGAAAAAATGCTCAGAGGAGCTTCTCTAGTAATTTTCCGAAGGAATTCTCGATGTATTTCCTAGAAAAATTCCCGAAATAAATCTAGAGAAATTTCTAGATCACTATGAAGAAAATCGCTATCTGGTTGGCATTAGTAGTCAACCTTTTGTTATTCGAAAACCGCGAAATATAAAATTAAATAAATTAACAATTGCACAGGCCACGTCTTTACGATCATCGTAGAAGGGCGCTTGTTGCCAGAAACCGGGCCACCCCTGCCCCTCACAATTGGCTTCTTTAGGTGCATTTCGGGGGAATAACGAGAGAAACCTGGAAATCCTCAGGAGATTCAGGTGACAATCTGGAGGGGATTTTGAAGAGAACTCTCAGGGGATTCTGGAGAGTACCCTCCGAGGATTCTTGAGCAAATCTTCAGAGGATTCGTGAGGGAATCTTGTGCGTGCTCCGCAGAGAATCCTCAGAAGAATCTAGAGAGAATAGTCAGGGGATTCGGTAGCGAACACTCAGGAGATTTTTGAGGGAATCCTCTGAGGTTCTGAAGAGGCAACAAAGGTGATTCAGGAGAGAATGCTCAAAAGATTCTGGAGAAAATCTTCAGGGTATTCTGGTAGGAATCTTAAGGGGATTCTGTAGAGAATGCCAAGGGGATTCTGGAGAAAATCTTCAAGGAAATCTGGAAAGAAACTTCAGAGGATTCTTTGGGGAATCCTCAGAATATTCTGGAGAGAATTCACAGAAGATTCTGGAGAGAATCCTCTAGGTATTTGGAGATAATCCTCAGGGGATTCTGTAGAGAATCTTCAAGGGATTCTGGAGAGAATGTTTATGGAATTCTGAAGGAAACCTTCATAGGATTCAGGAGAGAATCTTTGGAAGATTCTGTAGAGAATCCTCGGGGTATCCTGGAGAGAATCTTAAGGGAATTCTGGAGAGAACCTTCAGAATATTCTGGAGAGAATCCTTAGGGGATTATGAAGAGAATACTCAGAGTATTCTGGAGATAATTCTCAGGTGATTCTGTAGAGAATTCTCAAGAAATTCTGGAGAGAATTCTCAAGAAATTCTGGAGAGAATCTTAAGGGAAATCTGGAGAGAATCCTAAGGGGGTTCTGACGAGAATTCTCAGAGAATTTGGGTGCGAATCTCTTGAAAATTCTAGAGAGGATCTTCAGAGCATTCTGAAAAGAATCATCAGAAAATTCAGGAGAGAATCCTCAGAAGATTCTGGAGAAAATCTTCAGGGTATTCTGGTGGGAATCTTATGGGTATTCTGTAGAGAATGCTAAGAGGATTCTGGGGAAAATCTTCAAGGGATTCTGGACAGAATCTTTATGGAATTCTGAAGGGAACCTTCAGATGATTCAGGAGAGAATCCTCGGAAGATTCTGTAGAGAATCCTCGGGGTATACTGGAGAGAATTTTAAGGGAATTCTGGAGAGAACCTTCAGAGGATTCTGGAGAGAATCCTTAGGGGATTCTGGAGAGAATACTCAGGGTATTCTGATAATCCTCAGGTGATTCTGTAGAGAATCCTCAAGAAAATTCTAGAGAGAATCTTAAGAGAATTCTAGAGAGAATCCTAAGGGGGTTATGAAGAGAATTCTCAGGGAATTTTGGCGCGAATCTCTTGAAAATTCTAGAGAGGATCTTCAGAGCATTCTGGAAAGAATCATCAGAAAATTCAGGAGAGAATCCTTAGAAGATTCTAATCTAATCTAATCTAATCTACACATACACAGCCATTCATTGAAAGAATCCTGGAAAATGATAGAATCGACCAACTCTACCATTTTTCTTGTCATTATTAATGTTTGCAGTACATCGAAAATGCATTACAAGCATTAAAGCGGCCAGGCCTACTGTGCAGCGTTATTGGTTTTACAGATAAGCCTTCGAATGGGGACATCTCGTACCAACCATTCAGCTTTTAAAATGCAAAATACGTAAATATCGATGGGGGTGACGATGCTAAGAAGGTTAATGCCACCCCTTGGTCCTTCGCTTCCTGGGATGGAACACAGGTATTTGGTCCGTGTCCTGGCCCTTATGCCAAGGCTTAAGCGCCTTTACTCGCTCTCTGAAATGAAACAAACTGAATGCGAGGGATACGTTGCCGTAGCCAAAAAATAGTTTTTGAAGTTTATAAATTCCCCCTTAAGGGAAACGTAGTTTGAAACGGTCTCACCCATTTATCTGGAAACTGCTGTTCCTCAGTGTTAACGGGAACATCATTACAGCTCAGTCAGGCTTGCTCCTCGTCACACCTCCGTCGCGTATGCAGTCAGTCTTCATTTGAACATTACGCCGCTTCATCACCCACAAAATTATAAGTATGAGGCCAAGCTGTTAGCTGCAGCAGTCAAACACACCCAAACACATGAAAGCCCTTACGCTATCAACCGTTACACTCTAAACACGATACAAAACTATAACTTTCATCCTACTCAATATCTTCTATTCAGTAAACAAAGTGTCGTTGCCGGATTTGGCATGTTTCTAGACCAAAAATCACAATATTTTTACGGATTTGCACTCATAAACAGTTTTTGCTGTCTCACTTTGTACGTAACAGTTGCCATCCGTCGAAAACAATGTTAAAACCTGGTGCAAACTTGGGCGCAAACCTCCTGGAGATTCCGTTTCTAAGTTTTCCACATGCGTACCGCAATCCGGGGGACGTAGCGCAAGTCAAATCACCATCGAATCCGCGGAAACGAGGAACACGAAAATAAACGTGACAAGCGAAAACAAACACGTCATTTCGCGGCGAAGCCTACTACGATCCCGAAGAAATCTTTTCGGAGAGAATCCTTAGAAGATTCTGGAGAAAATCTTCAGGGTATTCTGGTGGGAATTTTATGGGGATTCTGTAGAGAATGCTAAGGGGATTCTGGAGAAAATCTTCAAGGAATTATGGAGAGAATCTTCAGAGGATTCTTTAGGGAGTCCTCAGAATATTCTGGAGAGAATCCACAGAAGATTCTGGAGAGAATCCTCAGGGTATACTGGAGAGAATCTTAAAAGGAATTCTGGAGAGAACCTTCAGAGGATTCTAGAGAGAATCCTTAGGGGATTCGGGAGAGAATGCTCAGGTGGTTCTGGTATGAATTTTCAAGGTGTTTTGGGAGAGAATTCTTAGAGGATTCTAGAGAGAATCTTCAGAGAAGTCTTTAGGAAATCCTAAGGGAGTTCTGGAGAGAATTCTCAGGGAATTTTGGTGCGAATCTCTTGAAAATTCTAGAGAGGATCTTCAGAGGACTGTGGAGATAATCCTCAGAGTAGTCTAGAGAATCCTCAAGGGATTCTGGAGAGAATCTTTATGAAATTCTGAAGGGAATCTTCAGAGGATTCAGGGAAGAATTTTTGGAAAATTCGTAGAGAATCCTCGGGGTATACTGGAGAGAATCTGGAATTCTGGAGTGATCCTTCAGAGGATTCTGGAGAGAATTCTCAGGGGATTCTGGATACAATTCTCAGGGGATTCTGGAGAGAATCCTCTGAGTATACTGAGAGGATTCTGTAGAGAATCTTCAAGGGATTCTGCAGAGGATTCTGGAGATAATTCTCAGGGGATTCTGGATACAATTCTCAGGGGATTCTGGAGAGAATCCTCTGAGTATACTGAGAGGATTCTGTAGAGAATCTTCAAGGGATTCTGGAGTGAATCTTTATGGAATTCTAAAGGGAACCTTCAGAGGATTCAGGGGAGAATCCTCAGTAGATTCTGTAGAGAACCCTCGGGGTATACCGGAGAGAATCTTAAGGGATTTCTGGAGAGAACCTTCAGAGGATTCTGGAGAGAATTCTCAGGGGATTCTTGAGAGAATCCTCAGAGTATACTGGATAGAATCTTAAGGGAATTCTGGAGAAACCTTCAGAGGATTCTAGAGAGAATCCTTAGGGGATTCTGGAGAGAATACTCAGCTGATTCTGGTATGAATTTCAGGGGATTTTAGAGAGAATTCTCAGAGGATTCTAAAGAAAATCTTCAGAGAAATCTTCAGGGAATCCTAAGGGGGTTCTGGAGAGGATTTTCAGGGAATTTTGGTGCGAATCTCTTGATAATTCTAGAGAGGACCTTCAGGGGATTCTGGAGAGAATACTCAGGGTATTCTAGAGATAATCCTCAGGGGAATCTGTAGAGAATCCTCAAGGGATTCTGGAGAGAAGCTTTATGGAATTCTGAAGGGAACCTTTAGAGGATTCAGGGGAGACTCTTCGGTAGATTCTGTAGAGAACCCTCGGGGTATACTGGAGAGAATCTTAAGGGAATTCTGGAGAGATTCCTCAGAGGATTCTGGCGAGAATTCTCAGGTGATTCTGTAGAAAATCCTTAAGAAATTCTGGAGAGAATCTTTAGGGAGCGGTGTTGAGATACTTCTATATTCTGTATCTGCTTGTCAAACTGAGCCGAAATCCAAATTTTCGTTAAATTTTGTTGCCCAGCTGTCAAAAGGTGATTTGAAGAAATCTCTTTGGAATTGATTTTAGGTATCAAAATATAGTTCTAAAAATCTGAAAAAAAAACCATAGTGGCTCAGAAAAAGGTGCAATACATTTTTTCAAAATTTATAAACCCAATTGTCAAGGGAAGAAGTTTTAGTTAAGAACTGTGAAAGTTTTTATACAGCACTACGCTGAGAAGCAAGTTTTGTCCCAATTGAATGTAACATTAAGAGCAAGAAAAACAAGAAATTCCGCCGAAAAACGAGGATCTTATTTTGTTCTTATATATAAATTATCCTTTTTTATCACATCGATTTTCCCCCAGTGTGCATCCGACAGAACGATAAAACTGGCCCATTTGCGTTTTTTTTTGCCCACTTGCTTTGGGAATCTGTTTTGATCTGCTGTGTGTGAGATGCCCCCGTCGACACGGAGAGTGATCTTATTTGCAAAAATGCGAATCACGTTCTTCCGTACGCTGTTGCTTCCTTTTGAAGATGCTCCGGTCCGGTGGTGGTGTGACGGTGTGCAGCTTCCACCAAATCTCTTGACGAAGAAGCTACAGAAAAGATATTATCCCGACTAGAAAATTATATCAAGATTGTATCATATTGTGTTATGATGTTATAATATTTTTCGATAACTTATTATGTTATAAACTAGATGCAGGATGATGATAAAATAACTAAAACTGTAACAAAAACTACACTGGTCTTATCAAAATAATAACCTATTTTGTTATAATCAGATCAAAATTATACCAAATGTGATATACATTCTAGCTTCCGGATTAATAGTTTCTATCAAAATGTGTCACAATTTCGAAACATTATCCAAATGTCGAAGAATCAAAACAAAATTATATTACAATAAGTTATCAAGCAACATGTTGAGTTACAAAATTTTAATAACGCCAATGAAAATGGCTATATCACAATGAGTTATAAATATCATGATTTGTTTTATTTATGTTATATTTTTGTTAGAATTTTCTAGTCGGGATGTGTGGTGTTGGTCATTTGCAGAAAAATAAACGGTGTACGAACCGATGCGGTCAAGATTTATGTGCAGTCAGCCAGCAGCGTGTTCACGTGAGTTAAAGTGCGATGATCTTTTCTTCTCTCTACCGTTGTTGTGGTGCATCGTTAATCTAAGCGACGACGATGCGTTTAATTGATTTCGTGGTGACTTTGGTGCTTGTGTGGCAAAATCGATGAGCTTAAAGCCCAAATATTTGGCGCACCGTTGATGATGTGTCGTTCTTTTGCAAGTGAATTGAGACGGTAGGCGGTGGTGATGAGAGATAGTTCTTGACGATTTTCACGGCGGATGAAAATAGACCGGCGAGTGAACGACTCTCTTCAAGGTGAGCGCAAGAGACAATGACTCGCGAACTGCAAAATGGGGAAGAATGCGATATAAACGAGTTCGGGTGGACGGAGTAAAACAGATGACAATTTTGAGCACAAAATACTTTTTGAGATCGAAATAATGTAAAGTTAGTGTATATTTGAAGCTTTTCTCCTAAAATAACTGTTACATATGGAAATCAGCAAACGTTTACATTTTTCTTGTGAATACTGTATCTGCGAATCAATTAAAACAAGTATGCTGACAAATATAGACAAGGTTATGACAAATGAATTAAAAATCTTAAACTGGAGTTTACATTTTCAACAACTTTATGAACAAAAAAAACACACCCTAACTTACCCTATTCTCCTAGAAAACTGTCATTTAGGCCATTTCTCGCGTGACATGTGAAGAGGACCGATCGTATTTTTTAAAGAATTCTTTTATGTTTACGTCATTCTTAGTTACTGACGCATGCGCATATATTTAGTATTACATTTGCCGAGTTTCAGACGGGTTTACGTCATTTAAAAGTACGTCATTTGTTCCTACACTTGAATAAGATGATTGATAATGAATAATAAATCAGAACTTGAAATGGGATACAAAATATTTACATTCACGCTTACTAAAAAGAAAAGAATTACGTTAGAATGAGAATCTCGATGGTAAAGGTTTCAATTCGTATTTTCAAAACAATAACTTCTCATTTACCCCCAAAAGCAGCTGACTTATTCGGTCATCAAACTGGTTGCAACCGGAACGCGGCACCTCACATTTCTCGCCGAAGTCTACGCGCATACGCAACAACCTTGAACCGGGTTACAAATCTGTAGGCACAAAAAAAACACATGCAAAATACCGGTCGTGTGCGCCGCGAAGGAAAACCGGCCACCCCGCGTGGCGATTGGTATGACAACACCCGAAAAATTGTACGCATTGACCACCGAACTCTACTCACGCGCGCCGGTTGGTGCTGCACGCATTCCATTGACCACGCACCTCCAAAACAAAACCCAAAAAAAAAAACCTGCGCCTGAAAGCTCACCTAACCACACCGAAACCCGGCAAGCTCTCATTACAGGTGCGTCCTCCCAAGCGCGGACCGGCGGAGACGGTGGCGCAGGCAGTCAGCCGCACGCACTGGGTCACGTTGCCGTCGACGTCGCCGCCGCTATGCCGCTGCGCTGAGTTTCGGTGTTTATTATTATTGAGCATGAGCATGGAGGAAGAGTTCAATCAACTCTCGAATACCCCGGCCCGGCACAACGGCCGGAGCCATCGCCGTCCGCCAACCGTCCGTCATCGTGGTCGGCTCGGCGTCTTCGATCCTGTCCCCGTCCGTCGAGCGACGGCGACTGTTTGGGACCGGTTCCACCAAATACTTAGCAGTAGCACCAACACCAGCACACAACAATGAGATTGTTGTGTGGTGAGGATGGAAACAAGTTTTTCTTTCTTTCGTTTTGAGAAATGGAGCGTGCGGCTCTGCTACCACCCGCTCCTCCGGGGGTTGACGACGTGCGCGATACCACAGTCTTGGCCTGGCATGTTTTGGTGCGTATTAGGCTGGTCCACTTATTTTTGCTATTATTTATTACTGTTGCCGATTTTAAAACATAATCGTTTTGAACTTTGCTCATACATTTTCTTGACCCGAGATTTATGTATCTCTATTGAGCATCCAAAAAAGTTCGGAAATTCTCATCATTAAAAGACCGTGGTGAATCTTTTTTCTTGAAGCTTTTGACCCGATTTTGATACAATGTAACCTCCAATGGTTAAACCTATTTAGGTACCTCCAGGTAACGTTCCCTAAATGGATATTAGTTATGTGCAGAACAGTTGGAGTTTGAAACGTTCTTGAAACGCTTTAAAATGCCTCTGAAATCTCTCTGAAGCTCATATGAAAGCAGTGATCCAAAATGTATTTTCAAAAATTGAATCCCCCTTAAACGTCCTCAAAACCCCCCGTAACGCCCCTGAGACCCTCTGAAATTTTCCAATACGCCTAAAATCCCGCTAAAAATCCCTGAACCGCCTCGGATCTCCTGTATTGCACATGAGAACTTTTCAAACCTCCGAAAACGCCTCAAGAACTGCCATAAAAAAAAACAACTCTGCGATACCTCCTCAGACCCTCTCTGACGCATCCGAGTCCCCCCCTAAATCTCCGAAAACCACCTGCGTAACGCCTCTGAAACTCGCTAAAACAGCACCGAAATCCCCTTCGGACCCCTTGTAACGCACCTGAGACCCTCCAAAAACCCCGAAAACACCCCTGGAATGCCTCCGGAACCCTCTAACACAGATAACGGACGTTCATAATAACATACAAAATGTGTGTAAACCTTTTCAACCGCCATCTCAATAAGGCAACCTAACTAGCAATCATTAAGAGATTGTGCAACGATCGCATTCGTAACGCTTGAGTGTAAATGGCACACACAAATAATCCCTATTAGATAGCAATTATTGCAGCCATTGGTTGTATACATGGAAGAAGTGAACAACGTATTTGGTTTTACAGTTTTTTACACAAGTTATGAGTTAAATTTTGTTCTAGGTTAAACATCTGTTATCTGTGGATCTAATAACCTCTAAAACACGCTAAAGTGCCTCCGAAAATGCCCTCGTATCCTTTGTAATGCGCTTGAGACCCCGAAATCCCCCAAAACGCCCCTATAACGCTTTCGGAACGTCCTGAAAACCCTTTGAATCTTCCTGAAATGCCACCGGAAACACCTTGACTCCCTTGGATAACGCACCTGAGACCCTTGGAACCCCTCGAAAACACCCCTGTAATGCGGCCTCCGTAAACCCCTAAAAATCTCCTGAAACTTATTGAAATGCCTTCGAAACATCCCAATGAAACCCCATCGAACCTCCTGTAAAGCACACGAGACCCTCCGAAACCCCCCGAAAACGCCTCTGAGCATTTCCCCCCTCTGTCCGAAAACTCCCTTGAAAGCCCCCTGAAACTCCGCATAACCCTGCTTTAAATTTCCTAGCCACCATTGTTAAACTTCTTTGCAACCTTCAAATCCATTTAGGTAATAAACTCAATCCATTTAGATAAAAACTCAATTAAAGCAGTCCCAACCCGACTTATTACCTAAATAAAGGTTTGGGTGTACACTGGAACGTCGTTTTACTTTTTATGCCATTGGCTTGAGGTGTATAGATTAAAAATGTGTATCAAGGTATGAGAAGAGAGAGTTTACTTCAAATCCGTAAACTTAGTTCTCGAGAAAAGGTTTTGCTCCTGAGATGAAGCCAAGGGAGCTTCCTGAAGTTTCAGGGCAGCCTGAAAGATAGAGGTTTCAGGGAGTTTGAGGGTTATTTTGAGAGGCTTCAGAAAGGTTTGAAATATGTTTTATTTATTTATTGATTGAATTACTATATTTAACGCTTGCTTGTACAGACTGTGACCTTAATTACTCACTTAGAAAAAATCGCCGATTTCGGTATTATTTTACCGATATCTCAACCGTTAGGTTTTGTTTACCAGGAAAACTCGAGAAAGCTGACAACATTTGCCGACCTTCGTAAGAGTTGGACAGATAAACTATAACATTTTACCGAAAATTTGTATTTTTACAGAATTTCGGTAAAAATCCATTGCCGATCGCTCAGCAGTTGAGATTTAGGTAGAAATTACCAAACGCAATAAACTGTGTATATATTCTATTCCAAGGAATATCTCAATCAACTTCATCTTTTAACCTAGGGCTAAAAACCTCGTTAATACAGATAAAAAAAACTTCATCTATAGATACAGAAAGTACAACTATAACAACAGATCATCTTTACATTTTAGAGGGATTGAAGCCCTTACAGAGGCGTTTCAAAAAGCTCAAGGGACGTTTTAGAGGGATTCAGGGAAATCCCCCGTGAAAACTACTTAAGGCTCAAATAACCATCATTCAGTCATCAGTAATCATCAATTATTCAAAAGCAATTTTCTTTCTCTAAGTCACAAACCCGTAATTGAAAATTATTGCACTGTTACCCTGATGGTGGCCAGAATGCAGTGATATTTTTTTTATTAACATTGGTTGAGATTTCAGCGAGAAAACTGCTTTTGACTTTTTGCTGAACGATGATGGTTTGTTTCCTCTCAAAGGCCCCGTGGACCCCCCGAAGACACTCTGAAACACTCCCTGGGATCCTCTAAAATTCCGTGAAGCTCCCTGAAACTCTATTGAAAGCCTCTCAGGCTCCCGGTAATTTCCTTGAACCCCATGAGACCTCTTCAAGACTCCCTGAAGCACCCATAAAACTCCCTGAGATGCCCTGAAACGCTCCTGAAACCCCTGGAACTTCATGAAACGCCTTTGAAAACCCTTGAACCGTTCCTGGAAGTATATTAGATCTCCTGAAAGGCCACTGAGACCCCCTGAAATGCCCTCGAGTCCTGCTGAGGCTACCTGAAACTCCCCAGACAACCAGTAATCGTATAAGATGTTGCATAAGATGATAAGGTGGAGGCCATATGCGTGCATGTCTCCATTTGGGCGCATGTTAAATGTACGCATATCGCCTCCACTTTATCATCTTATGCAACATCTTATACGATCACTGGTTGCCTGGGTCTGTAAAAACTCCTGATTCCTGAATGCCCCCGAAACTTATATAAAATCCTCTCAGAGACACTACATTGCTCCCCTTTAAGCCTCCCTAGATCGCCCTGTCCTTCCTGAAGGCTTCTATAGATATATGTACATAAAATGCATGGCATACGTGGGACCGCGCATAACTCGCGAACGGAGTGTCCGATTTGTGTCGTCTTGTTCTATCAGTTTCCCCGCAAGCATGGTTTTTTAGGTGAAATACATGAAGAAATTAAGATATTTTGAAAAACAATTTTTCCTTTTTTTCAAAGGGGCTGGATTTGGAACGCCAAAAACGCAGTAGGCGAGACATCGTTTGCCAAGGACAGCCAGTTATATGTACAAAATACGTAGTATTGCAGTTGAAAAGTTCTTTGAAATATAAACCAACACATTTCTGCTCCTCTATCACCCAACCTTTCCTACCTTTTTAAAGGCCTTAGGACATTTAGTCGAAAGAACATTTGATCGAAAATTTGTTTCGAGATGCTTTAGGTTTTTAGGTTGCAGTATTATGAAAGTTGGTCATATTGCAACTTGTTTCCTATTCCTATTCACGAAAGCTACACTCGTTGTTGGAGTGGTTGTCTATTCATCAAAGATTTTTCCTCCTGGTGGATATCGTTATACATAGATTGGTAGTAATAAATTATCGAATAGGATGGAATGGTTGTTAATACCGTCCGATTTCCGGCGACTAATCCACGTCCTTCCTGGACTGAAATCGCGATGTTCTTAAAGCAGCTGAACGTGGATTTGCTGAAAATGGAAACCACCCACAAAACATCCAGCGACCGTTTGCTGGTTGGTGAAACTCACTTCTCCGGAGGCGATAACAGAGGCGTTGGAGAAGAAAATGTTTACTACGTTCGGTTATTCGATCTGTCACCGGCATTAAGTGACAAATGTTTATAGTCTGTACCCAAAGACTCCTGATGAATGAAAACTTCTAGTAGAGATTTATCTTTTTTTTGGGCGTTTGTTTTTCAAGTTTCATAATGTTACTATTTTTAGATATATTGAAGCTTGATTTTTCGTCAGATATTTTTCCTGATTTTAAATATTAGCAACTCTTCCATGTAATACCGAACACCATAATATTTTTTTTTCGTTTCAATGTCTTATCTTTAGTGAGTGCCTTAATACCAAAATCCATTAGATGAGTTGTCCATTAGACTAAATGCCATATTTCATTTTCCACACTATTTCGCCCAAATGTCCATTCGACCAAATTTTCGTTTGACCAATGGTACTTTCGACCAAATGTAATTGCAACAAAAGTCATTCGACCAAATATTTTTCGACCAAATGTCATAGATTGCTTTTTCAATCTATGATATTTGGTCGAGTCGAATGACATTAAGTAGAAAGTAAATTTGGTCGGAAACCGTTTTGCATAGCAGGAAACATGCACGGAAAAAAATCCATTCCCCTCATCATGAATAAAAAAATCATGTTCTTATGATGTCTGCCAAGTCATAATATCATAGTTATGATTCATAATATCATGAATGAGTTGACCAGAATTATGAATAGAAACAAGCATTTTCATAAATTACATTCATGGTCGCTTCCTAGCGTTAAACCTATCTGCCATATGTCTGCGGTCGTCAAGCAGACATGTGGAAAAAGTTGAACCTGCTATTTTGCAAAGTTTTTATTTGATTAGAGTAATAAATGTGCATATATCAGGAAATGGAACAACATTGAAACAGTGCGTGCTAGTATTCGGTAATTCTTTCTATTTTTCCGGTTTATCCTTCGTTCGACGACTTCGGAGACTGACCAAGTGGTGTGAATTAGTGAACATTCGATATGATTTGGAGGGCATCCTTAGCCTATTGGATGTAGCAGCCAAAGACAAAAATAGTAAACCAGCTAAATATGATTATCCGGTGAGTTCGATCATTGTTGTTCTCTTTTGTATTTGAACATGACATATCTTCACACCCAAACAAAAAGTGCTGCTTGCTCATAGAAACAAAAAAAAAGATGATGGATAGGTCCCAAAATCAGAAATAGGCTCTTTTTAATATCACGTATTTTATTTACTTATGATTTTAGCTTGCATTGTTTTATTAATCTAATTAAAAGCATTTGGGATCGACGACGACGGAATTATAAAAATTATACTTAATTTCATGAATTCTATGCATGGGCCCATCTCACTCAATCATAATTTTATGAATTTGAATGAGAAGCATATATGTCCAGCGACGGCGGAATCATAAAAGTATTTTTTGATTCCATGAATTCTATCCATGGTTCTACCTCACCAAACCATAATTTTATGAATCTGGTGGTAAATTATCAGGATCTGCATCCAAGTTTATGAAAATTAATCTTGGCTTCATGAATGCTTCTCATGCTTCCAGCTTATTTAATCATGGCTTCATGATTATATTTTCCATTTTTGGTCGTTGAAAGCCAAAACAATAACGGGTGCATAGCGTTATGGTGAAATTATGATTGAATCATAAATTATAATCATGGTGTATATTTATAACATAAAATCATAAAAATATCGGGAAACTATTCATGATCTTGGGAATGGATTTTTTTCAGTGTGTCAACTAGTTTAAAGAATTTTTTTTAATAAACATTTGGTCGAAAGGCATGCACCATGGATCTTACTGATAAGAAGACATTCGAATAGAAAATAATATAATCGATTAGTATTACGTTAAAAAACAGTCTTTGATAAAAAAAAGGAAAATATCTGACGAAAAGTCAGCAGCTTCAACATCTGAACATAATAATATTACTAATATACTTGAAAGAAGATCCTTGAACATAAACTTAATCTTGGATGAAAAGCCTATGCCCAAAAAAGGCGTAATCTTCAATAAAATGATAGCAACTCTGACAACGCATACAAAAACTTCTCTCAGGAAACATGTTACAATGTGATCAGTGGTCACATTTAATGATAATGCAACTCAAGCAGCATTTGTTTTCGAAGAAATACCAAATCGACCAAATGTCCTTTCGACCAAAAGCAGTTTCGACCGAATATCCTAAAGCGCCAGGGGATTTTTCTAGGAATTACTCTTCTTGAGGATTTCTTCAAGGATTACTCCAGAAATACCTCCAGACATACCTCCAGAAGTTCCTTGTTTTTTTTTTAAGAATTTCTCGATGAACATCCTCTTGATATTCCGCCAAATATTCCTTTTAAGATTGTTTCAGGGATTCCACTAGGAATTTATCTCCAGAGAATTTCTCCAGTGCTTTTTTTAGTGGTCTCCAGGATTTGCTCTGGGTATTCTTCCAGGATTACTTCAAGAAACACCACCAGGTATTCATCCAGGAGTTCCTCTACGGATTTTGTCCTCTAGATATTTCTGTAAGGAACCCTAAAGTGATTCCTCCAGGACATACCCAAGTGATTTATCCAGAAATTACATTGGAGGGCATAGTTTTCCAAACATGGTTTCTGCGACTTCATCTTACTCTTTTTGCGAAAATTGAAGTCTGCCTGTGAGCGGTTGGGGGATCGCGAAAAGATGTTTGGGAAGGTATGTTCTAGAGATTTCGCAAGCTCCTCCAGTGATTTTTTCAGGAATTCCTCTACTAGGGATTTCTTCAAAAATTTCTACCAAATAACGGTTATTTTTGCTCACCTAATAAATCTTACAACGCCTGTTTTAACTATTGGATACATTTGGCCTTTGTAAACACTCTTGAATTTTTGAGCCATAACAAATATTCATTAACTTTTTTGAAAAAAAAATGGATATGGCAAAATACACCGTTTTTGAGTGAATGAGGGCTTACTAGTTCAAACTTTTGTTGTGACGAACACAATAAAAATCAATTGATGGTGAATGTTTCTTTAACTTGTGAACAAAATTTCAACTTATTTGCTTTTATTACTTTAAAAATAAGCTTTTTGATAAATGTACTAAAATAAACGTATACTAAAACTGGCATATCTAAACAAATTAGCAACAAATCGAGTCTCAATTCACACATGTTATTGATGAACATTAGAGTTACTAATTGCCAAAAATTCAGCATGGTCTGGTTTAATCGGCCTTTGAAAGTGTTAGGAGGTCTTTTTGTTTTCAAGAATTCAATCCTCCAGGGACTCCTCTTTGGATAAATACTATCGCCTTTGAGGATTTCGTTAGGGATTTTTTTAGCATTTGTCTAGGAAGGGGTTTCTTCAGTGATTTTGACAGTTTATTTTGTCAGAGATAACTTCATGATTTTTTCGAGCAATTCCTCCACAGAATCTTCATGGTATTCCTCAAGCAAATCACCCAGTGATTCTTCCAGGAATTCCCTTATGGATTTATCCGAGAATTTCTTAAGGATTTCATCCTAGGATTCCTTCAGTGATGCCTCCTGAAATTACTCCAGGGACTTTTTAAGGAACTGCTGTAGCGATTTTTCTAAGGGTTCCTACAGATATTTTTCCAGAGATGTAGGGATTTCTCCTAGAATCCTATCATGAAGTTCTCTAGGGTTTTTTTTTTCTAGGAATTCTTTCAATGATTCCTTCAGGAAATACTCAAGGGATTTATATATAACTTTATTGGAGCGATTTTTTTCATGGATTTCTCGTAGAATTCTTGCAGCGATTAAAAAAAAATCTTCTAGTGATTTATCCAGGAGTTCCCCTAGAGATTTATCTAAGTGTATCGGCCTAATTGTGCCTTACATCCCCCTAATTTCAGTCATATGACTGACACACGTACAAAAGGACTTCTTCAGCGATCTTTGTCAGGGATTTCCACAGAAAATC
This sequence comes from Aedes albopictus, assembly GCF_035046485.1. Lineage (NCBI taxonomy): Eukaryota > Metazoa > Arthropoda > Insecta > Diptera > Culicidae > Aedes > Aedes albopictus. The sequence continues at coordinate 162,952,101 of NC_085137.1, forward strand.
TTCTGTGAAGCAGTCCTGCAGAAATTTCTCCAGGAATGTTGTAGTTGGTTCTTCTGCTGCCTTGGTCTCCCGAACCTATGTACTCTGCTCTTTTCAGGTTTTCATCGAAGTGCTTCTTCCATTTTTCAATCACCTAACGTCCGTCCGTTAAAAGGATCCCGGTTTTTATTCGTGCACGTTTTTACTCGCGGAGCGAAGCCATTGTTGTTTTCGATTGTACTGATCCACGTCCTACCGGGTTACATGCTACAGCATTACCGCCTGCGCTGCGTTTTTCTCCTCCAAAATCACTCTGCAACACTCCTCATCGAATCATTCATTTCGTCGACTTCGTTACACGTACCTGATGATGATGGTGCTCTCGGCTGCGTCGTTTATAGCTGCTTTGACTGTACTATCGGTCCTCTAGTCTAGAGGAGCCACATCGAGCCCTCCGTCGTCTGGAAACGCTATCTCGAAATTCTGCACATATGCTGAAGCGACATCCGGCTCCTTCAGTCGTTCTAGGTTGTATAGAGGCGGTCGTCAGTACCGTACAATGTCAACTTAATCTGAAATTGGAAGCCCGGTTATCGAACCGGGTGTTTGTTATAGACAGAACAGTGTAGCAGATGAAAGCTTTCTAAAACTTTTAGCGAGTAATTTTTAGAATTTTGACATATCGACAATGTGTTTGCAATCAGATCACACAATTTGTCACCGCAACAAATCAACTCCGAAAGCGTCCACCGAAAATACACCTTCTGCATCTGTTTATCAGTCACAAATCCTGCATCGAGCGCCAAAACAACGCCAATTAGTCAACTCCGGTCAGACGAGTCCACCGATCTACTATTTCCCGAACCCAAGCACGCACAGGCGACGTTTGATTTAATCCCGAGCAAATTTACGATACGACAACGATTACCATTAAAACGGCGACCGTCAGACCTCCCCCGGTCCTCCTGGTGTAAGTAAATCTGTTGTCCACCATCATGACATGGTGCGGTGCGTGTACCAATGTGTGAAGAATCGCACCAACCTTCATCGGGGTACCTAGATTTAAAGTACTGGAAGGGGAACGAAATCCATTGCACCGTGTGCACTGGTCTGGTTCGGATCAAGGTCCACGGACGATGGACGTAAAGTAACGTCGCTCTTTATTGCCGACCGTTCTGACTGAATTCGGTTAGTTACTGAAATTGCAAACCAACCCCGGTGGGCGGCAGCAGAGCGCCACTCGAATGCAACCGATGTGCACCGCGTTTTATGTTTTGCTTGAGACCTGCGCTGAATTCTAAACAGCAATCGGCAGTTCAGTGTAGTTGTCGAGCCCATTATAGTCACCAAACCACGATTGCCAAGGCACAACGCAACTCAACGACGAGTCTGAGGGTACAATTTGACCGAAGCAGATGTGGTGGGATGCATACCTTGTTGGGCATAGTCCCCCCGGAGTTGATTAATATTCCGCTTGCGTTGCACAATTTTGCGAAAATTTCAATCAGCAATCGGCGGCCCGGCGTTGAATATCTCTGATCATTTGAGGACATTACCCTTTGGGAACTGAACCCGCACGGATTGTGTGCGTAGCCAGACGTGATTTAGTTTCGCAGTTGGCTACCAGTAGTATAACAGGGTGAACCGTGAAGGAATGTAATCGAATTCAATCTGCAAAGGCTTTGATGAAACCCTTTCTATCTTTCATTGAAGTTAGTTTTTGCATATCTCAGAACTTCTGAATCGAGTTCAAATCCCTTGGTTCAATGTCCTATACTTTCTTACACGCAAGGCTACATTAACCAACAAAAGTACCATTTCCAATTTTGTTACTTCACCACAACGATTATCATCATTCCCTTTCGAAAGACACCTCAGCAGTGGAGCTGCTGGTTGGTGGTGGCTAAAGGTTCTCCTCCGGGTAGAACCTGCCACAACCCAGAGCACAAGTGCGAATAGATAGATATACAGTGTATCGGAGGTGGCCGGAGGGGTTCCCCAAGCCGAGTTCCTTGTACCGAACCGACCGACAACACTAAATTGCGTCTATAGTGGTGTAAGTGCGACTAACTTTCGGCTGGAGATGGGCTCGGCGGGCAATGGCCTCTCTCGCGCGCTCATTCGAGTCATCGCCGTTGTCTAGTTCTCCGGGGTTCACCCGCGCTTCCAGGCTTCCCCCTATCCACCTGCCACGCGTGCGAGCCTCCGATTGAACGGGTTCTAGCACTGCTGGATTCAGTATTGCCCACCAGCAGTTCGCCTTTCTTTATTATCGCAAGCAAGCAAGGCAATGTGCTGTGCTGACTGCTTTATTGTTGTTATCGTGGCTATGCAATGCATACACATATGTGGCAAACCAGTTCAGTCACTCGGTGCAAGTATGGTCGACGGACGCGGCGGCGATAGTATCTTTCCTCAGCTGTGAAATTGTGGTTTTCCATGTACGGATGTGGGAATCGTTCTGTCGAACATAGTCGAGGAAAATAAGGGTATTTTATTTTTCTTCATTGCATTACAGGTTTAGATAGGTTTAGATATGAATGAAATCTAAAAAATAATCGGTTAATATCTCGCTACCCTGGTAATCAATAAGCATTTACACAGCCGTAAATATTTCGGCATCATATCACCATTATACCTACTTACTGCAATATCATAGCAGTTCAACTGCTAAAATGTCCTGAAATAGCAATTCAACTGCTACTTAAAATCTGACAGCTGTTGTATAGCATTCCGCTGATTCCTCCTAATAAATTGGAACGGCTATGCAGTCTTGATGCGTTCAAACGAGTTCATTATCTTACCGGACATTTCAAGATTTAGAAATTAGATGGTATCATTTAAAAGAGAATAATAAGTGATTCGTACGTCTTTCCCTTGAGGCAGACGTTATCCAAAGTATCGAAACGTCGGGTTAGACAATAAACTCGTTTTGATTCACCAAGACTGCAAATCTGCTACTACTTCTAGTACTGATTACGGTCTATCTACCTCAAAGAATTTAGCTGAATGTATCTCTGTAGCGGTTATGTAGCAAACATGCTTCAGAGTGCGAAAATGCGACGGTGCTATTATTGGATCGCATGAATAAAAAGTAGCGAACTTTACTATCTAAATACTCAGAAGTAAAGTCCACAGAATTTACTGCTTTGTTAATGTGAAAAAGTTCTCGAATGGTTATGTAGCGTTTACTTCTTTCGAACATGAGCATATACTACATGTATGTGTAGTGCATAACTATCAAAACAAATGTTTTTATTGAAAGCTTGTAGTTTCATAGAGCTGAAGATTCTTGATTGTTTTGAAAGCAAGTTGAAACAAGAGGATGCCAGCCGACAATTTTGATAAGATGCTGCAAACTCTATGTGAACATGAATGAATCTAGAATTCGAAATATATACAGAAATTTATCTACAAGTTTTTCTCCAGAAATTCCATCTGGGTTTCTTTCTGGAACTTCTTTCGAAATACGTCTTATAATGCCTTGCAGGATTTCGCATGTATTTTCATCCGCATGTTTTCACGGCATTTTTCTTCATATTTTATTTTGAATTCATCCCGTTTTTTACCCTTCTTACACCCATAAGAAGGGTATAAATTTCGCTCGAAAAACCGACTTTCGATCCGAGGCCCGAATGACCGAGTCTCATATACCTATGAACTCAGCTCGACGAACTGAGTAAATGTCTGTATGTGTGTGTGTATGTGTGTATATGTGTATTCGTGTGTGTGTGTATGTGCGCTACAAAAAAAAAAAAGTCACGTACGTTTCTCAGCCGTCTGTCAACCGATTTGAGTTCTCTTGGAAGCAAATGAAAGCTACTACATCCTAGTAGAATGCTATTGATTTTTTTCTTCGATTGGACGTTTGGTTACCAAGATATCTCTCGAAGAGTACTTATGAGTCATACATCTAAACTTTTTAAGATTTTTGACCAAGTGTATCATAATAAATATTTCGGCCGTTTGTCAATCGATTTGGGTTTTCTTGGCACCAAATGCAAGCTACAGCATCCTAGTAGATCGCCCAGAAATTTTATTTCGTTTGGACATTTGGTTACAGAGATATCTTTCGAAGAGTACTTAGGATTCATACAACTGACCCTTTTGAGATTTTTGTCCAAGTGTATCATAATAAATATCTTTTTTTTTCCTGTTCGGGTGAGCCACTGCGACCAGTATTTAGATCTTTTGTAGCATTACCCGTATCCTTAGTATTTGGTGCATGTCGTACTACTCCATTGTCATTGTGAGGCAATGAAGCATAGATGTCTGTACAGTTCCTGTTTTGTTATCCCAGAGGTGCAAGAAATCGATTGCGATGAAAAGGTCCCGTTATCATAGAGATTTAAATCCCAGTGAAAGAGCGCCCCTAAATCTATTTGAATTCTGAGAAAAACAAAACGGTGGTTCTGATATTTATCCATGCTTCGGAACTCTAGCCCCATCCATGTCTTGCTTCTAGTTTAGTCCCAGGACAACAAAAAAAAACCGGGACTTTAGGCTAGTTGCAAAACTCTGTCAAATTAGAGAATGTGTTCTACAATGAGAATGCACGTGAGTCCTTGAATTACCAGAACTTTACAGTCCTTGATAGGTTAGTACGCAATTAGATACGTAAAGCATGTTTGTTTTCCTAACATCAAGTGTAGTCTCGGGTTGGCAAAGTCCGATTCTCTAACTATCAGCAAGGCAGAATAAATGCATTTTATAAACTGCCACCAGTAACAAGGACTTTGTACCATGAATCCTTATTACCACAACACATTACCTCAACTTGACAAACCGGATGTCACTAGGGTTCGGTTTGGTGGATCTTGAACCGTAACGCAACACATAAAAGCGATCTACCTACGTTACGGGCTCCGTTAAAGATCGAGCATATATTAAACCCCCTCAACCATTCATCCATCAGCACGGGTCGCCTGACACCTTGGATTGGGGTTCCCTGTTTAGTGGACTCTTACCCCGGAACAGGTGGTCCGTAGTGTTATTCTTAGCCAATTGAGACAACCGCTACCGACACTACACAGCTATCTAGGTTGATCTGGAAAGAATTTAACATTGATGGTTAACTTCTAAACGATCCCGTTCAGCCAACTAATAAATAAATATCTTAAATATTTTAGCCGTCTGTCAACCGTTATTGGTTCTCCTGGCATCAAATGAAAGCTACAATATTCTAGTAGAACCCTATTCAATTTCATTAGGATTGGACATTTGGTTACCGAGATATCTTTCAAAGAGTACTTGGGAAAAATACAGTTTAACTTTTTGAAAGATTTTTGACCAAGGGTACATACCATAATAAATATCTCAGCCGTATGTCAACCGATTTGGGTTCTCTAAGCACCAAATGAAAGCTACAATATCCTTGTAAAAGGCCCTGAAATTTTATTTCGATTCGACATTTGATTACTGAGATATCTCACGAAGAGTATTTCAATAAATTATTTTTTTATTATTATATTTACTTGTTATCTTGCATTAGTTTTTGACCAGTCTATGGGAAATTATTTTTCAATAAATAATGGTGACCTCATACAAAGTGTATACTAGCAGGTTATTGTTTTCAACAAAATTATAAATAACAAATTACAAATACACAGGAATTCTATGAAAACTAACAATATGTTAACCTTCCGTAACTCGCGCGGTTGGCCACCACCGTCAGCACCACGCTTATGCTGAGTATAAAAAGCGAGATTTTTTCAACGTGTTGTACAAAATACAACAGCGCGATTGCTCGAGGGTTAAATGAAAGCTTTGAATTTATATATTGTGGGAAAAATGCAAGCACGGACAGCCAAAATAACAGGCTAATGCCAAAACTGATTAACTTAGTAGATATATCATGTTTGTCCTTTCTTCACCATAACCATGAATACCAAGTACTTCGGAGCTAATTTGATCGACTGATTAAGAGATATTAGACAAAGTGTATCTCGCTGATTTTCTTATCCATTTGTTAATCGATTCAGATCTTTTGGCAGTTAACAAAAGATACAATATTCTAGAATTGTAAGCTATTTTTTAAACATTCCATACAAGATTCTAGGAGGTGTCTGGCATTTCTGGTAGTTTAGTCTATGGTCCATAATGCTATTTTGGAAACCAATCCACTAGATGCCAAATCCACAATATTTTCTAGAACTTTTGGTCAATTACACAAAATAAATATGTTAAATACAAATAATACAACAATAATTTTAATAAGTGTAAGGAGGGTTCTGTTCACCATAGGTGGATTAAATCGGTTTTTTTTTTCTAAATTCGAACGATTTTTTCTAGAATTCCTTCTTGAATTTTTCTTATATCTAAATTCTGATCGATTTCTCTAAGAGAAATCTAATTACTGGAGAAATTGTACAGGATACCCATGAATAGCTTATGAGGATCCTGTTGGTTTTCCTTCCTGATTTTCCCGGTATTGCTCTCATTCTTCTCGATTCTTCCTGAAATCGCTCCTGCGTTTTACCCAAAAAAATATTTATGTAATTTCTTCTAGGACCTTTCCCGGGATCTTTTCTTAATTTCTATCAGAATATCCCTCAGATATTGTAGTAGAATTTCACTTAGAGTTTCTCTCTGGAGATTTTTTCCAAAGTTTCTATTCGAATTATTCCAAGAACTCTACTGAAGTTCCCCCAAACATTTTTCAATCATTTCACGAATTTTCTGCTAGCTTTCCTCTAGGATTTTTCCACAGATTTTCTCAGCATTGCTCCAAGAGTCCCTCACGAGATTTCTTCCGCAGTTTCTTCTGTATTTTTTTAAGACATTTCGGTAAGCTTTCTTCTTGAGTTACTCCATTGACTTCTACCGTAGTTCCACACGGGATAATTCTAAAAATTTCTCGGGGGATTTCTATCAATGTTTCGCCTGAGATTTCTGTTATTGTTTCTTCCAAGACTTCTCTTAGAAGATTCAGTTCGGAGTTGCTCCTGGAATGTATCTCAGAGTTTTTCTGAATTTGTTCCGGATTTTCTCCGAAGATTATTTTCGTGACTTTTCCAAAGATTTCTCATGGACTTCTTCCCGCGATTTTTTTAGAGTGTTTCCAGGCTTTTCCCGTAGTTGTTTGCAGGATTCCTCGCTGTGATCCTCCTGGGACAGCTCGGAAGAAAACTCTTGGAGAAACCGTAGGAGGAAAACAACCTGAGCAACTCTAAGAGGAGGCGAAAGTCCATGAGAAAATCCAGGAGCAATTCCGAAAAACTCTCTGAAAAAAAAAACTTGATGGAACTTCCTCTTGAATCTCGCAAACCCACAAGAAACTACTGGGAATCAATCCCGACACGACATCGACACGAAATCCGGGAGAAATTCTAGCAGCGGCTATTGAAGATGTGCCGGAAGAAACACTGCTAGGAATTCCGGAAAGAAATTTCAGCGGAACTCCGGGCCGGGTGGGGTTCAGAGAGAAATCTCTCAGTGAGCTTCGGAAAAACTTCCAAAACATCTAGAAGCTATTGGAGAAATCCCAGAATCAGTTCGTAGAAATCCGAGGAGAACCTTCGGGATAAATCAAGGAGAAAACTCCCGAGAAAAATTGCTGAAAAATTCCTGTTAGAAAATTTGTCACTGAATTTTCTTTTAGATCACGAGGAGAACTGTTGGAGAAAACCCAGAAGGAATCGTTGGACAAATACCAGGAGAAAATCTAACACTATCCCGGGAAGAGAAATTGAATACCTATTAAACATCGGGAGAAAAAAAAAGGCCGCTTGGGAGTGGCTCCAGGAAAACTTTTGGAAGGAAACCCGGAAAACTGTTGCAGAAATTTTAGAAGGAATTCCTCTAACCTCTGGGAGGAATTCTGACAAATTGTAATTTCTGGGAGAAATTCTCTTTTTCACAAGGAAACCTGGATCACCAAGAAATCTCGTAACGAAATCCGAGAGAAATTCTAGCTGGAGCAATTGAAGATATTCCGGGTGAAACACTGTTAGAAATTCCGGGAAGAACTTTAGGCGGAATTCCGGGAGGGATTCTGGGATGAATCTCGCAATGAGCTTCGGAAAAACTTGAGGAACAATTTACGAGGGAAACTTTACAAAAAATCCAAAATTTCTCTTCCAATTTGTAGATATCACAGAAGAACCTCCGGGAAAACTCACGAAGGAAACTTTCTGGAAAATCAGGCACAAATCCCGGGAAAACTCTAAGGGAAATCTATTATCAAACTTCGTGACAACGCGAGACGCTCTGGGAGCAGTTCTAGGAAAGCTTTTGCAAAAGTTTTGGAAGGCACTCCTGAAAACTCTGGGAAGAATCCCGAATTCTTCTGTGAGGAGAGATTCTGTGAGAAATCCTGCAATGAACTTCGAAAAAGTTTGGGAATAATCCAGAATTCAACTTCGAGAAAAAAAAACCGGAAATATCTAGGAGATAAATTGTTGCACTGTAGCAACTGTTAAAGAAATCCCGGTCAGTACAGGAACTTTCCGTAATGGAAATTTTCTTGACTTCTTTGGGAATAGAGTATTTTTGTGCCTGCCACACGATATATGCCTGCCACGCAAAATGAAATCCTGGGCGTCTTTAGTGGTGTTTTGTCTTATTGATTGCTTCCTATATAAAATCTCTTCAACTAATACCTTTTTTATTCTTATCATTTCAGGTAAGCTCAATTCTTGGTGCCACCACATTCTGGGATTTTTTTGTAAGTTTATCTATAAACTAACTTATAAAAAATGAAATTTTCCAAATATCAGTTCAATCTATATATAAAAAAATGCAGTGGCATACGTGGGACCGCGCATAACTTGCGAACGGATGGTCCGATTTGGGTCGTCTAAGTTTTGTTTTATTAGTTTTCACCCAAGGAAGGTTCATGAGGCAACAAACATGGGAAAATTGAGAGTTTTTGAAAATCAACTTTTCATACATTTTGAACGGGGACTTGCGCTTGGCTAGGGACTTGAAACGTCAAAAAACGCAGTAGGCAAGACAAAGTTTGCCGGGGACAGCTAGTTTTTTATAGATTTTTTCGAGTTTACTTAAAAAATTAAAACTATAGTTTTTAAACTTTTAGTGTTTTTAAATAATTAAAATCATCAGTTGTTTTTGTTTGTTTATTACCAGGGATTTTAACCTTTTATGGGTCATTCATACCGTAAAATCATCAGTGTTTCATAGCTTATAGACACAGACATCGTCTTCAGCCAGCCAGCGGCTGATTCGATTGAATGAAACTCAACACTGTACAATAGATAGGCAAACCATGCTCCAATTAATACATGAGAAAAGAATCCTCACGAAAAACCTCCATCGTCTGGAGCAGGAAACGAATCCCCATTCCATAACATGGCGTGAGTGTGAGTTTGATGATCCCAACCGCTTCGAGTTCGAACCCTGGACTGTTTCGAAACCAGTTCGATTGTCTATTCCGCAGAATCGTAACCTTGTTCTGTGGCTTAGTTGGTTGATGCGCCGGACTAGCGATACGAAGTCGTGGGTTCAAACCCCATCACAAAAAGTGTTTTTTTACAAACTTAGCTTTTAATTTATCAAATTAACATACACATTGTCTTGAAATTTTGAGTTTCATTGTCTATTTCAGACTGGTTTAGCCGGTGAAAGGGAAATAAATTTATTTATTTACATTTATGTGTTGTCTATAAATGACATTCTTCCTTTTTGGAAACAACTTCCTAATTTTTATGGAAACAAATTCCTAATTGTTATGGACGTTTTCATTTTTTTTAAATTCAAGATCATCATAAGAACATCTTAAATTTATTTTAGCTTAAGTAAGGGTAACAAGTTCCAAAAATCATCTCCATGTAATTGCGTGAAACAAAGTTTTATGTGCAATGCCCCACGCATCATTGGAGGGTACTTGAAAACCACAAATCATCGAAAAATAATTGTCAATTCTTCGGCATCGAGGAATAATTTACAAGGCTATCATGAAACACAAATAAAAACATCTTGGAATATGATGTGTCACTCGGGATGTCTCTCACTGGAAACTGCCTTCTTGTAAAATGAATGCCGTTGAGTTTTCAGTTGGAACTCAAGGACTACTAACACATGCTCCGTTTTCAACTGTTTAAACCACAAAACCATGCATAATTGGAGTAGCCATTTAACTGTGTTATTACAGCAAAACAGCTAAAATTGGCGCTTCTGCAAATTTCTAATTTTTCCTTGGTACCCTCCTGGTTTTGCCTATCGCAATCACGCGTCATATGTGCGTTGCTGTCGTCATCGATGGCAGTTAAAACCGCCGCCAGGTGGTCGTAGGTTCTTTTATGGGGTGAAACTTCTCAATCCTTGTCGGAGTAGTCCTGTCTCAACCGTCCGTCTAGCGACTAGACGACGACAAGGGCAAACGGTGCCTAAATATTTAATGCGTAAATGCAAAACTAGCTAAAAAGGGGTTTCGGTTGTCGGTTTAAAAATTTAAAAGGATAACATCGAAATGCCATCCATAGAGAAAGACTCGGGATCGGAAACGATTATTGTGTGCGTCGTACATGTGTGTCCTGCTGACGGGATGAATCTATGGACACATTTTTTCTCTTCATCACAAATAAGGAAATTAATAATAAAAAAGGGGTTCCGGTGGCGGCTCTTTAAAGCGCGCGTCAGCAACAGTTGAAAACCGTTGAGATTGAGTTGATTTGTGTGTTTGTTGTCGGTTGATTCGGCACTATACGTACACACAGTTGAAGCACTAACGGAAAGGAAGTCGGCACTTCCGAAATGGAAGCGACGAAAGGGTTGGAACTAAAATTCAGTTTATTCTGCTTTGAAGAATCGAAATTCGAACCGTTCCATGAAGTATTCCTCATACTGCTCAATTTGGTTGTACAACGCCGCCGCCGGCTTGAAACAAAGAAAGCGCTGTGACGTCCAACCGCGAGGAACGTCGTCGCTCTATATGTAGGTAGGTACTTGTAAGGCTAATTTGCTGCAGACGTAAAACATTCCACCAGGACCAGACATGCTATCGATGCAATTCTGAATTACCTACGATAGTAGCAGCAGGTAGATTACGTGAAATAAGGGATAAAACGTGTTCGTCTATACAGGAAGCTTGCTTGAAAACGGCATACATCGCATCGGTAGACAGACAGACAGACGCTCTCTATATAGAAAGCTTGTACCTACAAGGATAAAGACGGCAATGTGCAAGGTTTCGACTAGGAATGGCGTTTTCATGCTACCGTGAAATTGGAGCTTGGATTGCATAAAACATGAAACACATAAATTTGAAACTTGCGAGCGTGGAGCGCGGAAGGAAGGAAGTGCCTCCGGGCGGAAGGATATGCACTGGATGGTGAGGAGTGTTTTAAAGATTGCTATCACGCGGCACGTAACTTTCGTTTCAAGTACGAACTGAAAATCACAGGTTTTGAAAAAGGCGAGCGAAATAACAATGTTGCAGGATCGCAAAAAACTGATGTACCTCAATATATATGAATTGAGCACACCTTTCGAACATATGCTTCCGTTTTCTGAGTGATTTCCATGACTCAGCGCTATGGTTTCATGACTCAGCGTCATGGTACGAAGACCAAGCGTCATGAATTTGTTTTTTTGAAAACGAGAATAGCTTTGCAAAACGCTTTTCGCAATCATGACACTCGGCCATGGAAAAGGTTATAAGTGTTCATGATACCCATCGATTAGATCATGATATAATGACTTTTGGTCATAGACTAAACCTTCGATCATAGACAAAGTCCTGATGAACGAATCATATTCGATAGCTTTAGCTTTAGCGGCATCCTTCTAAAATCTGGTTTAGTTCTGTTGAAATATTTTAAAGATTTCATGGTGAAATCTTGTTGTTCAAAAATTCACACAACTTTACAATTTCTCAGGTTTTAAAAAAACAATTTTGGATAAATCATCAAGTAGATTGAGCAACATTATAAATTTAACATAGAAATGAAAAAGGAATTTGTAAAATTCTGTTTGTTGAATTTCCTAGAGAAATTTTTAGTAGTAATGTTCAACCATTTGTTTAAAGGAAACTGCTAAAGTATTCTAAATTTCATTTTCTAATAAAGTTATTGGAGTTCTATCAGAAAAAAAATCTGAAATTTTACGCTCTATAACGCAAGGTATTATAATTTATTTCAAAAGTTTCATAATGGAGGTTTTTGTGATAAGAATGTTTAAAAAAGCCGTTCACCAAGAAGCCATTCACTAACTCTTCCAGAGGTTCCTCCTTCTGTAAATCCTTAAGTTTGTCTAGGTAAACTTTTGAAAATTTCTTGATGGACTTTTAGGTAAAAAATGTGAACAAAAAGTTATGAGGAACTGCTTCAGGAGTTCATCTGAAATTCTATCTGAGATTATTTACGGCAATAATTAATAATTTACTTAAAAGATATTCCTCGTAAGATTTTTTTTAATTAAAATTCCGTCCAAGGCAAATATTCGGTCAGTACCTCAAGGATAAGGAAATTCTTCCAAGAATTCGAAAATTCCGTTTCAAATAGTTTAGAAAAAATGAAGATCCAGTCTATTTCAACACAGTTTAAACAACAACACAATGTGAAGCCCTAGAAAAACTCTGCGAAGACATTTCAAGTTTCTTAAATTTTAAAATTTTATAAAAATATATTTGTATTGATAATTTTTGAAAATTTTCCATTTGTTTTTTTTTATGCGTGGATTATTTTTATGAATTTTGAATAATTAATTTAGTCTAATTTAATTCTTGAAACATAGAAATCAAATTCTTTACAGACTGTTATTTAAATATCCTTAGAAATTCTTACATTTTATTACACAATATATTACATCTTCTTCACCTATCTTTTGAAAACGGCGTATGAAAAAAACCAAAATCTTCTTTCAAAAAATTATAAATATAACGGTTTGAAATGATGTCTTCAAAGATTCAGGATATTTAAAGGACTGTAAAAAATATACTGAGAGTAATATCCTTCGCGAATCTATGTAGGTTAGATGTCATATAATTTAAATTTAACAAAAACTTTGAGCTTCTATTTTTTATTAGTATTTTTCTGTAGAAAGATGCATTCTAGCCTCAAAATTTGCTTAATAGCCCAGACATGAGCCCAAGATGGTCAAATACTTAAACTATTTTGTTTTTTCCTTAATTTTGTTTTTCATCGTTTTTTGAAACATTTCTCTATTTTTCGTTCTTAAAAAAATCTACATACAAGTTTTAATGAAAATTAGAAAAATAAATCACATAAATAAAAAAAAACATCTCGTCCTTTTTTTACGTCCATGCATGGCTAAGTGACAAATATTTCTAATGCCAAGTTAATGAGCAAATTCAACATTTTTGTATTTTTTTAAAAATCTCCGTGATTAGGAGAAGTGTACAAAAATATAAAAATGTCTATTTAAAATATTATTTTGGCAGTAGAATTTTATTTCGCTAAGCCAATAGTGGACGTAAAACGAGGTTTAGGTGTACTATTTTGTTTTATTTTTTAAATTAACTTAAGTATGATTGGATGTTGGAACAAAACATACCTATTTATTTTTTCATTGAATCTTGTTTGTAGAATCTATGTTTGATAAAAAAAAAATGTCAAAACTGTGTCCATCTGCTTGTTTTAAAAATCGATGAAAAATGAAAATTCGAGAAAAAAAGTTAAAAGCCTTTGACTATCTGGGCTATTTAATAAATTAGGAGGCTAGAAGTCAGCTTTCAAAAAAAAAAATTAAATAAAAAAAAACGAAACGGTAAAGTTTTTGATAAATTTAAATTATTTGACGTCTAACATGGATCCACGATGAATATTACTCTCAGTGTTTTTTTTTTTCTAAAAGCCCTTCAAATATACTGAAACATCTTCGAAGATATCATTTCAATCCAAAAAACCATTATTTAAAAAAAAAAGAAAATTAGGTCAGGGCGTATGACAATACGCGCTTTTCAAAAGTTAAAAGAGGAAAAGTGATTGTGATGATGTAAAAGTAAATCATTCACAAAATTGCACATGTTTTCGTGTCTTGGGCTGGAAACGGTCAAGTGTACAAGTTCATGTTTTCTCTTAACCTTAATCCAAGACGCATTTATATGACAATTAGCACAAACGAGTCAACAACATGTTTATCCGGAAGTTAGCAGCCCTCCCCCCACCTCGCTCAATCTCAATTGAACTGTTTTTCATTCGATCCTGGAATTGGCGCTCCCAGGTGAAATGAAACCAATTATGTAGCTTTCTTTATTTCTACAGTATAATGCGATTCTACGACAATCAATTGCGTTGCACTTGAAAATACCAAGTCCGCGTCTTTCGGTTTATCGCTGGCGCTGGGTGCTGCTATGACTCCACTAGGAAATACGTGAAATCACGGAAATAAACATCGTTTCATGATAATACGCGGTCCATCAGCCCAGGAGGCCTTCTCCGGGGTTTTTCAGAGCATGTTTCGGTCAAGGCAAAAACAAACCGGGATGTACTGTATCGAAACTAGGAGAACACCGACAATAAGTCTATCAGCAATGAAAGAAAAAAAAACTGGGGCATCATTATTGGCATGCAAAACACAAACATCGTTAGTGGCTGGGAGGGCAAGATCAAACTGGGAAAACAGACGAGGAAGTGCAAGAAAGAAGCTTCGAGATTTGAATTTTAACTACTTTCTTGCAAACAATTCCGAGTCGATCACCGACCGCGAGCTGTCGTTCAACAAACGCGCAATGGATGCACCACATTAAAGGTTTCTTTGTGCAAAAACGGTGTGCACTTTGTCGAGCTTTTACGATACAAAATGCTAATAAGCTTTTTTTTTTTTTTTTGGATGATGGTGAATGCGATGCGAAGTGCTGTGCAAAACCGCCACAAACAATAAATTGGAAAGTAGGGCAAAACTGTGGCCGTAATGCAAGTGCAAGTGCGATGGTAAATGTGATGGGCGCAGCGCAGTTCATTTATGCACAGATAATTTCTCCATGAAAAGGGAAACTTACGTTTTGATCACTATTAAGCTATATTGTATTTGCCAACGTCATGTACAAATTGGGGAAAGGGGCCAATAAAACTCTTGTGCGTCCATATTGACCCTATGATTACGGAAACCTCTATCTATTTATCTATTTATATCTCTATGAATCATAAATTCTCGAACAGCCATGGTAGTTTCTCTTTTTTTCTATTTGATTTCTTCAAGTACAAGTCAAGTACAAGACACTGAGAACGACCTTACAGTTGAGGTTGAAATACGTATCTGTCAAAGGATGCAAATTCTTAGTGAAATTAAAAGGAACAGTACTTAACGTGATTTCCTTTTTTTCATTTATTTTCGATTATGTATTTATTTTTTGTTTCCTACCATCTCTTCTGCAGTCCAACTTTTTCATTTCTCATAATTTATTTTTATCCTCTCGTAGTTCTGTTACATCTATTTTTTCTGCTTCCATTTTTCTGTTTCTTTCGCTGTTTTTTCTTCTACTTCTGCTACTCCCTCTGCTTCTACTCCTTTTTTCATTAGCATTAAATTAAAATGTAATTATCTTAACAGATCTCCGCCATTTTTCATCAGATTTGCAAAATGTTGTAAGCAATAATTTTATCCTGCCTTCTGTATAACGCAGAACGTAAGAATATTAACATGTTCATAAACCCAATTTAGAAAATTCTTTTGGAATTGCTTGTGTGGAGTTCTTTGGAGAATTACTTCGGTTGGTAACAAATTTAGAATGTGATCTGCTTATTTTTTAAAAAATTCCTGTGATGATTGCTTTGAGAATTGCTTCGGCAACTTTTTTAAGGAATTTCTTTAACAATTGCTGTGTGAATTTCAACAGTAATGCTTTCAAAATTTGTTCGTCAATTCCTTTGGAAGTTTCTCCGGGAAAAATTGTTTTATTTTTTTTTTATTTTGCAATTTGGAACTACTTCGGTAACTTTTTTGATTATTCTTTAAAGAACTTCTGGTGGGATTCCTCCAGAAGTTCTTGCTAATGTTCTTGAAGGGCTTTTCCCTGGATTTTTTGCAGGATCTTCTCAAGTGGTTTTTTCTCCAATAATTCATCCTAGAATTACTCTGTGCTCAAAATTATCTAGGGATTATTTCAGGAATTCCTGCCGGGATTCCACCAGAAACTCTATCGGAGATCTATCCAGGAATCTATTCGGGGATTGCTCTAGGGGTTTGTTAAAATAAATTGATTCTTTCAGGAATCCCTCAAACAATTTATTCAATGGGATTCTTCATGGGATTTTTCCAGGAATCCTCTCTAAACTTCGTTAAAGAGCTTCCTCCATGGATTTCACGAAGGTTCCTCCTCCAGGTTTTCTTCTCGGTACTCCTACAGGAATACCCTGTAATCCATGCTAATATTCCTCAAGCCATATCTGCTGAGATTACTCCAGGAATTGCTCCAGATATTTCCCAGAACTTTTTTCAGGAATTTCTCCAGGAGTTTCATCTGGCGTCCTAACAGTGATTTCTCCAGCGATTATAATGAGAGTTCCTCATATGATTCTTCTAGGAATCACTCCAGGGATTCAACCGCGATTTTCTCTAGGGATACCCCTAGGATTTTCTTTTAGGCTGCAACAGGGATTCCTTCAGAAATTACTTATTATTCAGGAGCCTCGAAATTACTTATTATTCCCGAATTCCTATAATCTAAAAGTCCCTTTTTTTCTCTGCCCTGAACACCCTCTCTGATTTTTTGAATACAAAGCACTTTCCACCCATCTCCGGCGCCCCTTACTCGCTGCCATTATACACGGAGACAAATTTCGTTCGTTTGAAACAAAAATATTCATTTTTATTCGGTAAACTGATAAAATGTTTAAAACTAAAATTTAAATTTTTAAAACTAACGCAATTACATATTGATTTCGACAATACCTATTGGAGAGCCCCCCGTTTCGCCGTCAAGAACATAAACAAAACTCATAAGTTCCAGCTGCAACATCAAATAAGATTTCCTCTTGCAAAAAAGGCAAGGTTCACCAAATTTTCCACGAAATCCCGTTATTTTCGGGAGCGTATGTTATCTAATAGATGTATACTTGATGTTGGCATTGGAACTACAACACGGGAGGTAGTTTTTCCGGGGAAGGAAATGACTTAATAAGATTAATGGGAAAACAAATATTTCCGTAGGGCCGATCTGCAACAAAAAAAAAGAACAAAAATATTTACATTTATTTCTAACATAATCTGTCAGAAGGTGCCTTTTTGTTTCAAACATGGATTGCATTAGCTTCAAATGTGATATTCGATTTGCTCCAAGCAGTTTTATTTTTGTGGCCTGAACAAATTGACAATTTATTTGAGCTTACCTCAAATAATTTTGATTTTAACATAGTTTTTTTTTGCGTTATATAACGAGCTCAGAATCATTTTTCATTTGTAAAGAATTGATTTGAAAAAAAAATCGGGTCTTCACCGTAATTTAATTAGATATTGCTTCAATAACTTTTTTAAGAGCTTCTTTGGCAAGTTTTAGATATTTTTTATTTCCAACAGCAATTCCTCTGAATTTCATAAATTGCTTTCTTTAGAATTATTTTCGGCAACTTCTTTAGAAATTTCTTCAGTAGTGTCTTCGTAAACTCCTATGTCTATTTCTTTTGAAAATCCTCGAAAATGTGATGGACAGCTTTTCTTGACCATTCCTGCGGAAATTTCTTTGACAATTTAGGATGACTGTGGGTATTTACTACTGGTTTGGACTCTTCGTCAAGGTCGTGTAATTCTGCTTGGCTTGGAAATATTTGAGACTAACTTTGAGTTCAATAGGATTCGAAAAAAAAACCAGTGACGAAGAGAACAAAACGGGTAAAATTATTTCAGGAATTTCTTCCGCATGTCTTTCGGTATATTTTTTTGGCGTTGCTTCAGCAATTTATTGGTAAATTCCTTCGGCAATTCCATTGGAAATTTCTCAGACAACTCCTTTGGAAACTCCGAACCGGAACCGGAAGCGTTGAAAGAATTTGCAAAGAAATAATAGAAAGGGGGCGATTTCTAAGGCTATTCTCAAAAGAACATATTTCCAAAAAACTGCCTAAGAAATTCCTAAAAATATCGTCGAAAGATTTTCTACAAATATTGCCCTTGAATTTCCGAAATAAATTTCGAAAAATGTTGCCAAAGAAGATTTTATTGAAATTTCCGAAATAATTCTCAAAGTATCTACCAAGAGATTCCTATAAAAATATGGCGAAGGAATTTCGAAAGGTAACTGGTCAACAGTACTTATTTGTTTAATTCTTAGTTTAAGATAGTAGAGATCTTTCTAGATTAATAAAAAAGGAACACCATCAATTAGGTTTCGCCTCCGTCTCATGCAACGGCTAGTATTCAACAGAATAGCTTTTATTCCATATGCTCTCAAGTCTCTCACAAGACTCTTATCATGGTTCACTCAGATCAGGGTACTTACTACAGAAAGCAATTCGAGAATGAATTGCTTGAGGAATTTTCAAAGGAATATTAGAACGATTTTTCAAAGGTATTACAAAAAAACTCCCGAAAAAATTTAAAGAAATTATTGATCAAGTTTGCAAAGAAATTCTGAAAAAAAAAACAAACAAATCAAGATTTTTTTTAAGAAATTTGCCGAATGAATTCCCAAAAGTATTGCGGAGGGAATTTCCAAAGGAGTTCACAAGTCGGTTATGGAAGTTTCCAAATGAATTTGCTGATGAATTCTCGAAGGATTTTCTAAAAAGGACCCACATAGCCGTAATAGTAAGCGCTCGGGTATTCAGCTAGACTAAGCTGAGGCTGACGGGTTCGATTCCCGATCAGTCCATGAGCATTTCGTACTAGCAATTTCCCCGATTTCCTTGGGTATAGAGTATATTCAATGTTCATGCAGATGTCATTGATAAGCTTAAATTTTCATTCAGATGCGCATTGTGCGATTTGCATAGTGTATTCTGTGTATTCTCGCCTTTAGCGTTTTCCAATCGATACCGATCTGGTTGGTTATTGATGTTGTTCTTTGTTGTGTTGTGTTTGTAGAGAGTTTAATCTTGCCTAGTTTGAGTAGTGACTACGGTTAGGACGGTTCAGATTAATCTTCAGCATGAAAGAACAGCAACGATCAATCTTCGCAGGCTTATGCAAAACGGTACAACCCAAGTAACTGCGCAGTCCAACAACCTTACTTTCGAAAGGGAAATTTATATCTAGGAAACCTTGTGAATTCGATGTTTGCTATTTTCAGCAAAAAATGTAATGGCAAAATCGCGTATCATGATTTATTTTCATTGACCTATCGTATTCGCTGCTGGTTGGCAGTGCCCTTGTTCTACAATCTATGGTGAAATGAAACATCTGAAAATAAAAAAAAAAAACTACAAAAGCGACCACCACTATACAGTTTGAAGAGAGAGGCCGCGCGCGGCCGCAGGCAAAACTAGAGGAAACTATTTTTATCGAAAACTTTCTGCCGTAAATTTTGCACGTCCGCCACACCACCACCCACCCACTTGCTGGCTGGCTGGTCCACACCCTTCTTTATCATTTTTATATCCGACCGAACGCGAACACTGACTGAACTGACTGTTATTGTGAGCCAGCATACGTCTCTACATAGTTGGTGATAGCAGCAGCCAGCATGGTTGAAAGGGTGTTCACCAATACCCAGGCGTTTTATGGGTAGGGTATCATCACACATTGAGCAGTTCGTTCAGTGAACGTGCCCCCAAGTAAGCTTTTCATGCTGTTCAAGCTTTTCAGTCCAATACGAGCATAGCCTTAGGTATTGGTTGGCGAGGCACTACCACCAAAAACTCGAACACCATCCAACTCTTCAACACTACACAAGTCAGTGTATACTAGAGGCCATTGAGTTGATCGGTGGATGCACGTAGACACCGTCGTCGTCGCACATCTGTGTTCTCAACTCCTCACCCGTCCCGCGCAGGGCTGTGTCGTGTCCGTGTGCTCTGTGCATTGGTGTGTGCGAGAGCACGTTCGCTCAGCGGAATCCCTTCCTCACGTGCGCCTAATGTTGTTATTTAATACCATCCATCGTCGTCGTCGTCGTTGGTGTGTTCTGGTTGCAGCAGCAGGCTGCTGGTTCGAGATAGGCTATCGGGAACGGGGACAGGCAAGTCTAGGGCTGTGGCCCTAGAGTGGTGACGGTTGGAAACGTCTCGTCGTCGGTTGGATGTCTCCGTCCGTGTTTGGAGCTCGGTACGGGATGGATTGGACAGTCGAATCGAGTACGACACAAAGCATATAGCTCTCCTCCTGTGGAGGACGTGGTACGGCAGCCTTTCGTTTGTAGTGGCAAGGTGGGTGGTAATGGTGTGGTACTTTGTTGGAATCTGCAAATGGGCAAGGTAACCGACCGACCAAGCGACACGAGGAATGGGAGGAAGCAATAAAACCAAATCATTTATCAAACTTAAGGCTTACGGTGTCCAGCCGGTGGAGTCGTCGGTGGTGATACGGTACGACTTCAGCAGCGTGGCGAGCGTACCGTGGAAGATACGATGAGGAGGGTGAGATATGGAACGAGGCAGCAGCGAAAGGGCCCCGGATGTGGAAGCTGGAAAATACACCATCCCATAGGACGGATGGATGGGTGGAAGCTCACGGTCCACGACGACGACGACGAGAGCGAACGAGGAAAACAATTAAAGTGAACAAAAAAGTGCTGAATTCAGGAAGCGGTTGAAACGACGACGACATACTGCGATACTTATTTCTCGGTAAATGGATAAGGGTGGGCTTGTGCCAGAGGTGATTGATCGATGGAAGCGAATCGATATGTATATCTTGTGTCTGATTAGGGGTATCATCTTTCGGATTATTCAGTTAGTGTAGGGCAACGACCAGATGGGATTGAAGAAAAACTCTTCAATTAAGTGAAGCTGGGATTTTTTTTATCTGTATTAACGAGATTTTGAGGCCCAGGCTAGTTCATGTCGGGACCCACGCTTTACTTCCCTTCCGAAAGAAGAACTCACATTTTTGCGAGTTTGCCGGGAGTGGGGATTCGGTCTCAGGTCCTCGGTTAATTTTTTTTAGATAAGCTGATTAGTATTAGCTTAAATTTGACCAGTAATTTGTTATATTGACTAAGAGAATGATAATTTGCACACACAATCTAAGACTTCTCTCTCTCTTCTTGGCGTAACGTCCTCATTGGGACAAAGCCTGCTTCTCAGCTTAGTGTTCTATGAGCACTTCCACAGTTATTAACTGAGAGCTTCCTCTGCCAATGACCATTTTGCATGCGTATATCGTGTGGCAGGCACGAAGATACTCTATGCCCAAGGAAGTCAAGGAAATTTCCTTTACGAAAAGATCCTGGACCGACCGGGAATCGAACCCGTCACCCTCAGCATGGTCATGCTGAATACCCGTGCGTTTACCGCCTCGGCTATATGGGCCAATCTAAGACTTAAAAAAGCTTAAAAAATAACTAGGGAATCGCGCCACTTGGGCGGTGGCTTCTATATTCGTCTGTTTTCCACTATAGCTCAGGTAAATTTGAACCAATTGACACAACTTTTGGAATGTGGTGAGATAGGTATAGTATCTACCCGTGTACAACATTTCAAGTCAATTGGTTCAAAATTGACTGAGTTATAGTGGAAACAGACGAATATAGAAGCCACCGCCCAAGTGGCGCGATACCCTACTGCTTTTAATTTGAAATATTTATTAAAAATTTAAAAATCTCTTTACTTCATTTCACATTAGCAATTAAAAGAAGTAATAATCAAACAGGCTGAGTGTAGCAGTTAACTCCATAGTGGTTACTTATTTGGCCATAGTGTTGATTTGAAATAATTCCAAATTTTGCATTATTTCAAGAGTTTTGATGGCAAGATACATTTAAATTCTTGCTACTAAAACATTAATTAGAGTTCAAAACTTTCTAATTTTTCACTTGGCCAAATAGACAACCACTATGGCCATAACTGGTATACTTACCCTACTTGAATAAAAAATCTAGCAGGAACAAGCAATTTTAGAAAAACACTAGTAAGGACCAGCAAACAAGCCAAATTTATCATTCTTGCACTAACATCAAATTGAGAACATATCTACAAATGTGAGGACTTATTGATCACTGGTACCAAGCGCTTTTCGTAGTTTTGTACAACATTTGGTTAGAAATCAATAAAAAAAAACTATAGAGAACCGTTCTCGTAAACCGAATTGAATGAAATTTTGAACGTTTATCAACAATATATTAATGCTTTACAAGTTATTAAAACACAGGTACTTTTTGAACGTCGAACAAAGTTATCATAGGGAATCGCGCCACTTGGGCGGTGGCTTCTATTTACGTCCTGTTTTCCGCTATAACTCAGTCAAATTTGAACCAATTGACACAATTTTTAGAATGCGGTGAGATAGATATAGTATCTACCCGTGTACAACATTTCAAGTCAATTGGTTCAAAAAATGACTGAGTTATAGTGGAAAACAGACGAATATAAAAGCCACCGCCCAAGGGGCGCGATACCCTAGATTGACACTTTTTGGATTTTTCTCGAAAAAATGTAAACTTTTTACATCAATGTCAATAAATTTTAGTTTTAATATCCAAAGATTTTCTACTTCTGGTCTCAAGATATCTCTAATGCTAGAGTTTATTTGGATTAATATTAGAGCCTATTTGGATTAAAGGAAGAACAGATTTAGTATTTTTTGTGTGGTATTGTAAATTTGACTTATTTTCCTCTATATTGGTGAAAATGTCAAACCGGTATAACTTTATTCTTCGTAAGAAAATATTACATTTTATAACCTCGTATCAAGCACTAATGAATTGTTGATAAACGTTCAAAATTTCATTCAATTCGGTTCACTGGTTACCGAGATATGACAGTTCAAAAAAAAAATAACTGCCAAATAATATTGTTTTACTTGAACTTCGCGAAAGATTAACCAATCGAGATCAAATTTGTAGCAATGATGCACTTCAAACAGTCAAAATTTGAGATTTTTTATGTACTCTATGAAAAGTTACAGCCTGTTGAACTTTTTTGTGAGAGAAAAAAAAGTTGCCAATTCCAAACATTTTAGCCATCTCCTGTATAATTCCAGACCAACAATTGAAAAGGCCACATCAGCATTGCGTAAACAAACACGTTTCTGTCGACTTGAGGCCTTCTGAGATCCACCCACGCATCTCACCACCGCTATCAGAAAGCTTGCTGTTTGCGCTTTCTGTTAGTGGTGGTGAGATGTGTGGGTGTAGTTCAAAAGGCCTCAAGTCGAAAGAAACATGTTTGTTTACAAAATGTTGTTGTGGCCTTTTCAATTGTTAGTCTTGAATTGAAGTTTACATGACATTTTATGACATATACATGATATGTCTGTGATATCCCACGCAGAATTTTACACTCTTTTTTCGATCTGTTTTATGAAATAAAGTACACAGATAAAAATAATGAGATTTACACGTCATGTAAACTTAATTACAGTCTTGTAAACTTACTGTTATGATGGTTTACATGATATATCATGTAAATTTGCGTTATATGTCATGTAAACACTCAGAGTCATACTGAATTACATGACATACAATGTAAGTTTACATGATATTTTATGATATTTACATGATATGCCATGTAAACTTCTGTGATATCTCACGCTCCAATCATGTGCATCATATGTTACACAATTTTACATTCTTTTTTTGATCTGTGTGTGGTTTTAAGCCGTAATTATGGATGAAAGCGTTTCATGTTTGAAAAGAAAAAGTTAAATTCTGGTGACATTCTTATTGGAACTCTACAGGAACAGGGAATACTGTGTGGCTTCGTGGTCGTGCGGCTAAGGTCACCAAGCCTTTAGTCGCATCGTGATGAGGAGCGCGGGTTCGATTACCGCCGCAGCTGTCAGGAAAAGTTTTCGGCTGTGCCACTGGACGTTGCATGCAAGTCCGTTGTCTAGTCTCGTGCTTCCTTCGAAGAGCAAATAGCTCACTGGAATGCATTAAACGTGTCTGTGTCTTTTTTTATAACTGGGACTATTTCACTATTTAAAAAATGTCCAACTCGCTGTAACTTTTCGAAAAGGGCATCAAATATTCTCATCTGGGACTAGGTAAAATTTTCACTTTTCAAAAAATGTTCAACTCGCTGTAACTTTTCGAAAAGGGCATCAAATATTCTAAAATTTTTACTGTAAGTTTATCAACTAGTTGTGTATCAGTGGTCAAATTTTGGAAAATATCGGGCCATTCTACACGAAGTTATAAAGGTTCTAGAAAAAGGTATAATTATCCGATAGCCAACTTTGAGCTGTTATATCTCCGGATTCAATGAACCGAATGTAATGAACTTTGAAAAACAGTTTACTTAATTTGAAATGATTAATAAGAAAAAAAGTTATGGCGATTTCATTTATTCTATGTTTTTTTTTTAGTAAATTTATCTATTTTTCATATGCATACCATTACTTTTCCAATTAATGTCGGCTATTTGGTTGCTTTCCTTTGAAACATAAATATATTCAAGTCAATTAGAGAGAATTTAAATGAACTATAGTTACTATCTCGAATTTTGAAACGATGATGAAGTTTTAGATAAATTGGTGTTATATTAGAAAAATGATCCAATCGTAATAATTTTCTTTCGTGTGAATAATTTTAAGTTAAGTCAAAAGTTTTTAATAGCTTATTATATAAGTCATAAATGATCAAAATTTCATGGCATTTGG
The DNA here is from genome assembly GCF_035046485.1 of Aedes albopictus. Classification (NCBI taxonomy): domain Eukaryota; kingdom Metazoa; phylum Arthropoda; class Insecta; order Diptera; family Culicidae; genus Aedes; species Aedes albopictus. Next base: position 162,976,692 of record NC_085137.1, read on the forward strand.
TTCATTGAATCCGGAGATATAACAGTTCAAAGTTAGCTATCGGATAATTATACCATTTTCTAGAACCTTTATAACTTCGTGTAGAATAGACCGATCTTTTCCAAGTTTTGACCACTGATACACAACTAGTTGGTGAACTTACAGTAAAAATTTGAGAATATTTGATGCCCTTTTCAAAGAGTTACAGCGAGTTAAACAATTTTTGAAAAGTGAAATTTTACCTGTCCCAGTTATTTTGAGTATCCCCTGTACATTGCAAAATAAACACTTTTAAGGAAAATTTGTAGCACAATAATACGATAAAATAGTTAAACTACTTTAAAATAATTATAGCAAGAGAAAAAGTGTGAGCCTCCACTCATCACAAGGAGCGTCGCCGTCTGTGCCGTTTTCTATCGCTTGCTTATCTAACGTTGGCTGGACGTGGACACACCTCTCTCTTCCTAACGATAATCCGTCATTACAGTTTGTGCTTGTTATATTGCTGACTTCTAGGCGTGTGCAGTGTGCATGGATCCCCTGTTTGAAGAAAGCGTGTACAAAAGATAGCTCGAAACTGTGTCAAGATGGATGTGTTTGACAAACCGTTTGCTTCCCCTTCCCGTTTGCCATTGTTCGTCGAGGCAGACAAGACGGACGACGATGTCGTAAATGCTGTTTTTATGTGAATTTCTTGTTTTTTTTCACCAACAATCAGCCGCGTTGTCACCGTTCAATGGCCTTTGATGAAGCGAAGGTAGGGTAACAGACAAAGTGTACCTACCTCCATCCAACTCCACCTGGCACCTGCTGCGAGTGACAGTTTGATTGCCGATGCAGGCAGGCTGGCACAGGCCTCTCAAATTCTGCGCAACAACCGCACCACGATTTAAAGCACTTCCGTTGTCATGCGGTCAGCCAAACGGTACGTATTCTACGGGTCGGGTGGTGTCAGCAAAAGGGAATAGCCGGCTCCCCAGACAGTTTGGCCTGCTGTTGTTGCTGCTGCTGGCGCGTCAATAATTCAGTTATTGATTGTCCAGTCAGCAGAGGAACTCAGCGAAGCGTGCAATTTCCCATGCCACATAGTCCATTCACCGCACCACCGTCATAACTTTCGATGGCATCACACTTCAGGGCACTGAATGCAGGCAGAATGCACTGCATGAATGCAACGTGTGCTGGTGTTGGTGGTTCGGCTTTCAAACAAAGGCACACGAGTTGTTCTGTGTGTCCATCATCTGCCATGGGGTGGTTGAAAACTCTGAGAGGAATATGAATCGCGGGTGCGGATGCAATGTTTATTACCAGAACTATCAGTATTCTGGTAAAGTAGAGCAGAGTATCTCAATCTGTAGGCAGCGATTTAAAAAAGGTCTGACCAAAATAGCTTAAAAGCTTTCCTTATTACTAGGGTAAAATCTTCACTGGCCAAGTTATCAGCTTATGAACATTTCCTCAGTTATTAACTTTCTTCTGCCGACAGTGTTTGCACAGAGTCACGCTATGCTCAAAGAGTTTCCATTACGAAAAGTTCTTGGACCGACCGAGAATCGAACTCTCTATGTATCGCGTCGCCAATGTGCGTTTGGAAACCCCTGTTTACCTAGCATAAGTACTGGAACGGACAACACAGAGTACGGAAAGTGAATCCGAATTGTATGATGTAAACAGAGGATATTCCCCTTTTTGCTTCCTGCTTGTCGCGCTTTTGTCTGCGAGTGCAACTTGTTGGTATGGGTCGTTGGTCGTCCAGCCTGCTGCATGCAATCCTCCTTCCTGTCTGTCACACATTATGCAATCGATAAAATATGCGGGTCTTCCCCCATTTCTACGCCTCGGAACGGGAATCACTCACAATGCAATGCAATGGAACACGGCGAGGAGGGTGAGAAAATCTATTTAATTGTATGTATGCCAAGTTAACCCATAAGCTTCCCACTCCCGATATGCACCAGGAGCTCTCGCATGCCCAACACGCACGCACATCAATTCTTGTTAATAAATTACTGAGAAAAAAAAACAGAATGAAAAATTGGAACACGACACGTAGGACGTAGCAACTTAAAAATTCACCCTTTCGTTTTGAATCGTCTACCAACCAAACTACCTAGCATGAACTTCCAAGACGGAAATTCAATTATGGTCAACCAGCAGAATCAGAGTTAAACCAACAACAACGACGACCACGTCCATCATTTAATTAAATGCGCGTAAATTTGTACCGTTTAGGAACTGTTTTGCCTTGTTAGCACTTTGGGAGGCCACCCAGCAATGCAATACAATGCATTATTATTGGTGGTAGCGATGGGGAGGTATTATAGTGAAACGTGATCCAGATAAGTCGGGTGTCGTGTGCACTTTCGTTTTGAGTAATAACACATCAAATTAATGAGTTTCCTTTGAAAAAGTGCAATATACGTATCATAAATTGTTGCAATCGGTAAACGGTATAACATGCTAGTCTCGATAGTTAGAGCTGACGAACGAGAACAGTGTCGACAGAAGTCGAATGCTAGTGACCGGTATCAGGCTTAACAGGGAATAGTACAGGATGGCCATAGCAGAAGAGAAACGAATCCACCGCAGCAAGAAACGGTAACACAACGAAAGCTTGATTGCTGCAACGCAAGACAGCATGGATAGAAACGATAGGTGGAGGTTTTATACAACTGTCAATCGCGCACGGCACAAGACTGCGCCAGTACCCACCATGTACAATGACCCGGAAAAAAATGCTGACAAACAAAACAAAGAAGGTAGCCAAGTGGAAGAAGCACTTTGAAGAATGAACGTGCAGCCAGGGACAGGATTCGCATAGTTTACAACGGTCAAGCAGTGAAACCGCCAACACTGGATGAGGTTAAGAGGAGCTAAAAACAGCAATGCCAATCAATCTACTAATGACCAGATTATTAAAGATATGAGATGATAAGGATTGTCCACCAGCTGGATGGATAACTTCGTTCGTATGCCCAATCCACAAGAAAGAGCGCCACTAGTAGAATTTATCAAGAGCAGAGGGATAACCCTTTTAAATTTGGCGTACAAGATTCTGTCTTTTTTTTTTCAGTGGACTGAGACTGCTTCGTCGGCGAATATCAGACTGTTTTTTGTAAGAGCCGATCAACGTCGTGCAGGTGCTGGTGTCTATTCTTTTGAGCTAAGGCTACATCAGCCTTACTCACCTGGTAGACACTGCACTGTTTTCTTCCGGCCGAAATTTTTGCTCTTATGTGCGGAGTGCAAGCAGCCTTTCAGCAGCACGTAGTTCAGATAGCCTGCTGCTGGCTGCTATTAAATCACTTGGGTTTGACCAACTCTAGGTCTAAGTTGGTTATCGCTTGTCGATCTTTTTTGACAAAACTGCTAATTTAGGCCTCAATCAAATAAATCATGTCAAAAACCAACAAAATTGTTATTTGGATTTCTTGTTCACTAATATTTACGAAGATTTTTGCGTGAGCGAATCATTGAATCCCTTGTGGAAAAATGAAGCTTTTCACACAGCAATCGAATTATCAATATTTGTTCATGGACACCAAAATCCCAACGACTTTGAGTACGAAGAAGTCTTTGAATATCAAAAAGCTAACTATGTCAATATAAAGCGTAGACTAGACAATATAAACTGGCAATCAACACTACGGAATGAAGGAAATGTCGAAAATGCTGTAAATCTTTTTTACAACATTATTTTCAAAATTATTCATGACGAAGTCCCTAAAAAGAAAAAAAGACGTAATGTCAATTTTAAATATCCCGTCTGGTATAATAAACAAATAAAAAATTTGAAAAATCGCAAACAGAAAGCGCATAAAATTTACAAAAAAAATAATTGCGATGAAAATTTGGAAAAATATTTAGACATTGCTAATCAACTAAATTTTGCCATTGACACCGCATTTGAAGAGTACAATGCCAAAACTGAAAATGAAATAAAGTCTTGCCCTAAGAATTTCTTCAATTACGTAAAAACTAATCTTAAATCTGACAATTTTCCAACTTCTATGAATCTTGATGAACACGTAGGCAACAATCCAGACGAAATATGCAACCTATTTGCATCATTTTTCCAAGAAATTTACACCACCTTTTCAGATCATGACCGTGACCGAGACTTTTTTGAATATATCCCTGAATTTCCTGTGGATATAACTCACAATGAAGTGACGGTACACGAAATCTTGAACGCACTTAAAAATTTAGATGCTTCCAAGGGTGCTGGACCCGACGGTCTTCCTCCAGTATTTTTGAAGAATCTAGCTATGGAGCTCACCACGCCACTATTTTGGCTATTTAAAAAATCTCTCGAAACAGGTATCTTCCCCAAATCATGGAAAAGCTCTTTTTTGGTACCTATTTTCAAATCTGGCAAAAAATCTGACATACGTAATTACCGTGGAATTGCCATTATCTCGTGCATTCCTAAATTATTCGAAGCAATAATCAATAAAAATATATTTGCTCAAATTAAGAATAGAATAACGCACATGAAACATGGATTCTATAAAGGGCGCTCAACCGCTACAAATTTATTGGAATTCATTAACTTTTCATTGACTGCAATGGATAATGGCAATCACGTAGAAGCTCTTTACACTGACTTTAGCAAGGCATTCGACCGCATTGATATTTCAATGCTACTCTTCAAATTGCAAAAAATGGGTATAGAACCCCGACTTCTTAAATGGCTTGAATCGTACCTTACAAACCGCCAACAAATAATAAAAGTCAAAGGAAAAACATCACATCCCATTCAAGTCACTTCAGGAGTGCCTCAAGGTTCCCATCTGGGCCCTCTTTTATTTATTCTTTACATTAACGACATTTCCTTCATCCTGAAGAAAACAAAAGTGCTTATTTATGCCGACGATATGAAACTATATATGGAAATAAGGAATCAAGAAGACATCAACATATTTCAGAATGAAATTCGCATATTCCACACATGGTGTTCGAAAAACCTATTACAATTAAACATCAAAAACTGTAATTTAATATCATTCAGCAGAAAACGAAACACACCAAACATATCAATTTCCTTAGGAGATCAGTATGTGGAAAAATGTAGTAGAGTTAGGGATTTAGGAGTAATCTTAGATTCTAAACTTAATTTCAATGACCACTACAATACCATTATACATAGGGCAAATAACATGCTTGGCTTCATAAAACGCTTTAGCTTTAATTTTGACGACCCCTACACAATAAAAACATTATATGTTGCCTATGTTAGGTCAATTCTGGAATATTGTAACATTGTCTGGTCCCCATTTCAAAATAAGCATATCGATCGAATAGAATCAGTACAAAAGCAATTTCTATTATATGCTCTTCGAAAATTAGGTTGGACCACATTTCCACTTCCATCTTATGAAGCGCGCTGTTACTTACCTTACCGGTCAGGCTAAGGCCGGGGTGGCCTCTGCTGTACATAGTAGCCGCCTCCATTCCACTCGGTCCATGGTTGCTTGTCTCCAGTTCCGCACTCTGCGTAGGGTCCGCAGATCGTCCTCCACTTGGTCGATCCACCTAGCTCGCTGCGCTCCACGTCTTCTTGTACCGGTCGGATGACTCTCGAGAACCATTTTAGTCGGGTTGCTATCCGACATCCTGATGACGTGGCCCGCCCACCGTAGCCTCCCGATTTTCGCGGTATGGACGATGGTTGGTTCTCTCAGCAGCTGATGCAGCTCGTGGTTCATTCGCCTTCTCCAAGTCCCGTCTTCCATCTGCACTCCGCCGTAGATGGTACGCAACACCTTCCGTTCGAAAACTCCAAGGGCGCGTTGGTCCTCTGCACGTAGGGTCCATGTTTCGTGCCCATAGAGGACGACCGGTCTAATCAGCGTTTTGTAGATGGTTAACTTCGTGTTACGGCGAACTTTATTCGATCGTAGAGTTCTGCGGAGTCCAAAGTAAGAACGATTTCCTGCCACAATGCGCCTCTGAATTTCTCTGCTGGTGTCGTTGTCGGCGGTCACCAGTGAGCCCAAGTACACGAATTCTTCAACCGCCTCGATTTCATCACCGTCGATATGAATTCGGGGTGGCGGGCGCGGTGATTCCTCCCTGGAGCCCTTTGCCAGCATGTACTTTGTCTTCGACACATTAATGACTAGTCCGATTCGCCTGGCTTCACTCTTTAGTCGGATGTACGTTTCCGCCATCGTCTCAAATTTACGAGCAATAATATCAATATCATCGGCGAAACCAAGCAGCTGAACGGATTTCGTGAAAATCGTCCCACTCGTGTTTATCCCCGCTCTTAGTATTACACCCCCCAAAGCAATGTTGAACAGCAAGCACGAAAGACCATCACCTTGCCGTAGCCCTCTGCGAGATTCGAAGGGACTCGAGAGTGTCCCTGATACTCGAACTACGCACATCACTCGATCCATCGTCGCCTTGATCAACCGTATCAGTTTATCCGGGAATCCGTATTCGTGCATAATCTGCCATAGCTGTTCTCGATCGATTGTATCATACGCCGATTTGAAATCGATGAACAAGTGATGTGTGGGCACGTTGTATTCGCGGCATTTCTGCAACACCTGGCGGATGGCGAACATCTGGTCCGTTGTAGCGCGTTCACCCATAAATCCAGCCTGATATTGCCCCACGAACTCTCTTGCAATCGGTGATAGACGGCGGCATAAGATTTGAGAGAGTATCTTGTAGGCAGCGCTCAGTAGTGTGATCGCGCGGTAATTCCCGCAATCCAACTTGTCGCCTTTTTTGTAGATGGGACACACGATACCTTCCATCCATTCCTCCGGTAATACTTCCTCCTCCCAAATCTTGGTAATGACCCAGTGTAGTGCTCTCACCAGTGCTTCTCCACCGTATTTTAGAAGCTCGCTTGGTAGTTGATCTGCTCCAGCGGCTTTGTTGTTTTTCAACCGGCCAACCTCCTCCTCAATCTCTTGAAGGTCAGGGGCCGGAAGTCTTTCGTCCTGTGCACATACTCCTAGATCTGTTACCACGCCACCTTCGGTACTTGCAACGTCGCCATTGAGGTGCTCATCGTAATGCTGCCGCCACCTCTCGACCACCTCACGCTCGCTCGTGAGAATATTCCCGTGATTATCTCGGCACATGTCGGCTTGTGGCACAAAGCCTCTGCGCGAGCGGTTCAGCTTCTCGTAGAACTTACGTGTGTCCTTAGCGCGGTACAGCTCTTCCATCGCTTCGCGATCTCGTTCTTCCTGCTGGCGCTTCTTCATCCGGAAGACTGAGTTCTGCCTGTTCCGCGCCTGTTTGTAACGTGCCTATTGGCAGAGAATAGGAAACACGTCTTGTCTCGTGTGTGGACGGTACTAAAGTAATGATTTATTTCTAATGTCTAATTCTAGTTACAGGTCATAGGTTGCTTCGATACGTTCTTCAACACTCCTCCTCAACCTAGTGACTCTGGATTCCCATAGCGGCTCGCTGTAGCTCGATCTTCGGTTTTGCGAGCGGCTTCGTCAAACAGTCCGCCAGTTGTTTCTCGGTACTGACGTAGACAACATCGACGTCGCCGCGTAGAACAGCCTCCCTGATGAAGCAATGACGGATGTCAATATGCTTAGTCCTTGGATAGTATCCACCGTTTTTGGCGACTGCGATAGTGCTTTGGTTGTCGCAATTGATCTGGACCGCTTCATCAACATCAAACGTTGCACGCAGGCGCTTCCACCAAAGCGCTTCTTGCACGGCTGCCGAGAGTGCCATGTACTCGGCTTCACAAGTCGAAAGCGCTACAGTCTGTTGACGTTTGCAGCACCAGGAAATCGCACCACCCTGCGCGATGAAAACGAATCCTGTAATGGACTTCCGGTCCTCACTGCTCGAAGCCCAATCCGCGTCAGCGTACCCTGTAATCGTCGAGTCGGCGTCCTTCCTGTACGTTAGTCGAAACTTCGAGGTGCCTCTCAGGTATCTCAGCAGATGTTTGACGGCGTTCCAATGCTTTTCTCCGGGGTTTTCATTGAACCGGCACAAAACGTTGACAGCGTGGCATATGTCCGGACGTGTGCACTGCGCCAGGTACATCAGACATCCTACGGCCTCCTTGTACGGAACACGCTTCATTCGTTCGGCCTCTTCATCGTCGGTTGGTTGCATATCCTTCGTAAGCTTGTCGCTCGGGTTTAACGGTGTCGCAACCGGGTTGCTCTTGGCCATTTGGAACCGCTCCAGGATGGTCTCCACATACGCTTCTTGGTCGATGGAAATCTTACCTTGGCTTCTCGTGATACGCATCCCCAAAACGTGCTTGGCTGGACCGATGTCTTTCATCAGGAACTCCCGTGCCAGATCATCCTTCAGCTGCTTCCGCCATCGACGACAGTTCGTAAAGATGAGAACATCATCGACGTAGATCGCCACAAACATAATTTTGCTGCCGGCGATCTTGTAGTATACGCAGGGGTCGTAGTCCGTTGAAACCAGTCCATACTTCTTCAATGCGGTATCCAGCTTCTGGTTCCACACGCGGCTCGATTGCTTCAATCCGTAGAGAGCCTTGTTCAGCTTGCAGACCTTGGTCCTGTTCTGAGTGTCTTCGAAGTAAGGCGGCTGTTCCATATATATCTCCTCCGAGAGTTCTCCTTGGAGGAAGGCTGTAACCGCATCCATTTGATCGATGTCGAGATTCAAACGGGCTGCCGTCGCAAAGAGATATCGCAGGGAACTATGACGTACAACAGGGGAGTATGTTTCTTCATAGTCTACCCCCTTTCGCTGCGAGTATCCTTTGATTACCAGCCTGGCCTTGTGACGAGCTGGTCTTCCTTCCGCGTCGAGTTTGGTTTTGTAAACCCATTTGCAACGAATGGCCTTCCTTCCTGCCGGGAGATCCGTGAGAGTCCAGGTTCCATTTCGCATCTGCGCCTCATACTCCTCCTGCATCGCGGACTTCCATAGCTGGGCGTCGTCTCCCGATAATGCGTCTTCGGGAGTAGCGGGATCATCGGAAATGTGCTGCGGGGAATCATAACCGGTGGAACTGCCTTCAGGGATGGTATTACAATACTTGCCTTGGGGAAAGCGTCCCCTATCGCTGAGCATCAACCCTTGTTGAACATCATCAACTGGCCTTTGATTGGAGTACGACGGGGACGCAGAGTGCTGAGCAGATTCCGAACTGTTGGCCAAACTACCGGTGACCTCACCAGTCGCGTCGTCGCTCGTTCGGCATGGACCATCTGAAAACGTCGAAGCGGGTAGACCTTTGCATCGAATACTATATTGTTTATACTTGCCGGGGATGAAGCGCTCCCTACCGCTTCGCCTCGACGCCTCGTGTGACACGGGCGGATTTGAAACTGTTCGCGATGGGAGCGCAGTGGGGTTCGTCACAATGTTGTCAGCAGGGACCGTCACAGAGTCGTCTGCGCTATCGTAGTTGTCCTCGGAGCTGCTATCGTCATCTTGTTCGGGTGGATTCGTACGGTTCACTTCCAGCACTTCACGGGTTTCGTCTGGCACATCGCAATCCTCGAAATCCAACCGGACCATCGTTGGTTGTCGTCGCTTCGCTCTCAGGTTCACTTCACCATCACGCTTCTGGACCGCTAACTCTTGACACGCCGCTGACCTTCCTTCGTCAATGAACGTCACATCTCTTGATTTGAACACGGTTCTGGTTTTCTTGTTGTAGAGCCGGTATGCCTTGCTTTCCTCATCGAAGCCGATCAGGATACATTCTTCTGCCTTCGCATCCCATTTGCGCCGCCGTTGCTTCGGAATATGCGACATCGTTGTTGTCCCGAAAATCCTCAGGTTGGACAGATCCGGTTTCTGTCCCGACCAGGCTTCTTCGGGAGTCGTGCGAATTCCTTTCGACGGTGAACGGTTGATGATGTACACAGCGGTAGCAGTCGCTTCCGCCCAAAATCTCTTCGGCAGGTTGGCTTCGTGCAACATGCAACGGGCTCTCTCCACTATCGTCCGGTTGGCCCGTTCTGCCATCCCATTCTGCTCGGGTGTATACTCCACAGTTGTCTGATGGCAGATTCCTAGACGTTCCAGGAGCTTCTCGAATCCACGGTTCTTGAATTCCTTTCCGTTGTCGGTCCTCAAGATCTTCAACTTCTTGCCAGTCTGTCGCTCGGCCATGGTGTAGAAATTCTTGAACGCTTCGGTTACCTCTTCTTCGGATTTTGTGCGCAAGAAGTACACGAAAATCCTGCGGGTTTTGTCGTCGATGAATGTAATGTAATAGCGGCTGCCTCCGATGGAAACCTCCTCCATGGGACCGCATATATCGGAGTGGACCAGCTCGAGAATCTCCGTGGCCCTTCTTCCTTCCTTGCTGAACGGCAACCGGGTCTGCCGTCCCAAAGCGCAAACCTTGCAGTCACCAGTTTCCGATTCGACGAAATCCACGCCTGATGCAAATCCGTTCTTCAATTGTTTCAGGCCCTTGATGGACAGATGTCCCGTACGCTTGTGCCACAAATCGATCGACTTCGTTGGTTGACACGCCAGTGCCTTCGAGGGTTGCTGATCCAGCTTGAAAAGCCCATTCGATCGATGACCGGTGGCGATTTTCCGTCCCTCTGGGTTGATCACCTCGCAACCTTGCTGCCTGAAAATGACCGTGTGACCTCTATCGACGATTTTACTCACCGAAAGCAAATTTGCAGCCAGTCCCGGTATCAGCTGCACTTCGCTGACGTCAATCGGTGTTCCTTTCGAACATGCGGGATGCAATGCGACGGTGCCTTCCGCGACTACCTTCATCACACCCTTGTTCGCAGCGAAAATTTGTCTATCGGCGTTGTGTACGTCGCTTAGCAACGACTCATTCCTCGTGAGATGACGACAGGACCCCGAATCGAAATACCAGTCTTCGGCTTCATCCATCGCAGCAACCGATAAAATGGTGCAAAAAGCGTCGCCCTTTTTGACACTTTTCTTCGCTGGTTCCTTGGAGGGACAAAATCGAGCGATATGTCCAAATCTTCCACAACTTCGGCATTTCGGACCCTTCGACGGAAACTTTTCCACACCGTTTGGCTTGCTTCTTCCTGGACCTCTGGACACGAACGCCGGATCGACACTCGTTGACGACTGCTGAACCTCCTGGAGTAGCTTCGTTTTCACTACGTCTCCGGTTATCGCAGCTCCAGAGTTCTCCAATGCCATGACCATGGGCTTGTAGGACTCGGGCAGTCCAGCGAGAAGCAGCATTCCCAGCCACTCTTCGTCTATCTTCAAGCCGACGCCATTCAGTTGGTGAGCCGTACCAACCATCCTCGTTACATACGCTTCCATCGACCCACAGCTGTCCAGGTTGGTCGTTATCAGCTTATGGAGAAGTCCCCATTTCCGCGTGAGGCCGCTGTCTTCGAATACCTTCTCCAGCTTCTTCCAAGCTTCCCTGGCAGTCTTGGTATCTTGAACGTGGACGTACAGCGTCGGATCCAGCCCAAGAATGATTTTTCCACGAGCTTTCCGGTCCTTGGCGGCGTTGACTTCAGGTAAATTCCCAACTTCGTGCGGAGTAGGTTCCACGGCTTCCCACAGCTCTTCGACTTCCAAAAACGTACGAAGCGCAAACTTCCAGGTGTGCCAGTTTTCACGACCGACGAGCCGCTCGATCGCTGGCAGTCCGGGAGAAGCGAGTCCGTTACCACCTCCGTTCATCTTCTTTTGCTTCTTTTGGAAAAATCTTGAGATCCGGATCTTTCTAATTTTCTTCTAGGTACCACTGCTGGCCCATAACCTATTGGCAGAGAATAGGAAACACGTCTTGTCTCGTGTGTGGACGGTACTAAAGTAATGATTTATTTCTAATGTCTAATTCTAGTTACAGGTCATAGGTTGCTTCGATACGTTCTTCAACAGTGCCTCATTCGCTCTCGTACGGTGTTGCAGCATTCTCGCCCATGCTGCATTCTTCTCGTTTTTCAACTGTTCACATTCGCCGTCGTACCAGTCGTTTCTGTGATTCGGAGTCGCGAAGCCTAGTGCTGTAGCCGAGGTACTACCTATGGCGGATCGGATGTCCCTCCAGCCATCTTCAAGTGTAGCTGCGCCAAGCTGCTCTTCCGTTGGTAGGGCCACTGCTAACTGCTGCGCGTAGTCTTGAGCCACTTCTACGTTACGAAGTTGCTCGATGTTGAGCCGCGGCGTTCGACTTCGACGCGTGGTGATAACTGTCGAAAGTTTTGAGCGCATGCATACAGCGACTAAGTAGTGATCCGAATCTATATTCGCACTGCGGTATGTGCGGACGTTGGTTATATCCGAGAAGAATTTACCGTCGATTAGAACGTGGTCGATTTGATTTTCTGTTTGTTGGTCGGGTGATCTCCAGGTGGCTTTGTGGATATCTTTGCGGGGGAAGAAGGTGCTTCGGACTACCATACCACGGGAGGCTGCAAAGTTTACGCATCGCTGGCCGTTATCATTCGATACGGCGTGCAGGCTATTTCGCCCGATTACCGGTCTGTACATTTCCTCCCTTCCTACCTGCGCGTTCATGTCGCCGACAACGATTTTCACGTCACGCGGCGAGCACCCATCGTATGTTTGCTCTAACTGCGCGTAGAACGCTTCTTTCTCGTCATCGGGTCTCCCTTCGTGTGGGCAGTGGACGTTGATGATGCTGTAGTTGAAGAAACGGCCCTTAACTCTCAACATGCACATCCTTGCGTTGATCGGCTGCCACCCGATCACACGTTGTCGCATCTTGCCCAACACTATAAATCCTGTTCCCAGTTCATTGGTGGTGCCACAGCTTTGGTAGAAAGTAGCCGCTCGATGCCCGCTTTTCCACACTTTCTGTCCAGTCCAACAAAGTTCCTGCAACGCCACGATGTCGAAGTTGCGGGGATGTAGTTCGTCGTAGATTATCCTGTCACATCCTGCGAAACCTAGTGACTTGCAATTCCATGTTCCAAGTTTCCAATCGTAGTCCTTATTTCGTCGCGTGGGTCTTTGCCGATTGTATCGAGTCGTATTTTCTCCTATGTTATTCGCAATGGGGATTTTTACGGGTGGCTTATTGGGCCTACGCCAACACTCCTGTCTCGCCGGAGGGCCATCGTACCAGTTCTGTTTAACGTCCCAACCAACACTGGGACGACCACGCTGATGGGGCTACCACCTTGGATCTAGCTGGGCGTGGTGCAGCGTTTCTTACTCAGCCGCTGGATGCCAGAACAGACGCTGTTTGAGCCGCACCTCCTTGGTGAACAGACACTCGGATCGTACCTCCTCAATCTAGCTGATGTCAGAAGGACAACAGTGCCCAGGCTGCGCTACCAGCTAAGCACACAACTCTTAGCTGGCGGTCTTTGTCATCGCTTGACCCGTGGAAGCATGAGGTAGGAACTTGTGAGGACCAGAGCTATATTGGACGCTCTCCTTATCGACTCACCGTTTTGCAGCCCATGAAGCGCGCTGTAGGCTTATCAATATTCAAACACTGAAACAGCGTCGTGAAACTGCAATGGTTTTATTTGTTAACGACATCGTTTCGCAGCGAATTGATTCAACTGAAATCTTATCAAAATTAAACTTTTACATACCCTCACGGCAATTGCGAAATCGACAATTGTTTAAAACTACCCATAGTCGCACAAACTATGCCAAAAATGAACCTTTGAATCAAATCATGAACATTTATAATCAACACTGTGAAACTATTGACTTAACTATGTCGCGGCATAATTTAAAGAAATATTTTAACACTATAAGAAATAACATCAGTAGTAGTACTTAAAATATTTAAAAAGCACAAATTATACACACATCCACCAGCATACACTATTTATATATTTTCTTATATGTATTTTATTAACAACATGTACTATAGCTTTAAGAAATGAAACAAAAACTGTATGTATATGTACTAGTCTACGTTGTTTGACGAAACTGAATAAATAAATAAATAAATAAATAAATCGAAGAGCTGGCAACCCTTCCATCGTTGGAAATGAAATGGTCAAAGAGTTAGCACGCACTGGAGCATCACATGACATCATAAGCCAGCAAAAAAATAATCCAGAACTCTTATCCCTCCTCATTATTTTTGGTTATGGTGAACGACCAACTAATCCATTTTTTTTTTCTTCTCCAATTTCAGGTAAGATGAGCCGTTACAGATAAAAAACAATTGTTCAGGTTTGTGGTTAAGATTCTTGTTTACTCAGCAAATTTCTATATAGTACTGGACAGAATAAAGTACGCATTGGCCTTGGCATTGGCTGTTTTTCATACAGAATGCTCAACTTTGGTGGTTTTGTGTCTCAGCTTCTATTGCACCGATTCATCTCAATTTTTTTCCTGGGCAATCAAAATTACTTGAAATTTTATCTGTGAAAAATAAGATATTTCTAAGCGAAACATTTTTAAATATTGCATTTCTTTTTTAAATTCTCTTCATATACAATTCATGTATATTCATGAGTTCATAGCCATCGGTAGAACAGAAACGGGTTGAAAAAGTTTCCCGTCCTTCCAATTTTCCTAGCACAGTATCAATCTAATACAATGGTTCCCAAACTTGTCGGAGCAATCGCCCCCTTGAAGCTGTTGAAAAATATTTTCGCCCCCCTAAGTTTGCATATTTTGAAATAAGATTCGAAATTTCTGGAATTGCATTAAAATCTACAAATTCTGTCTATTTTGTAGGTTACTGTAACAATACCTTTTTACTTTCACTGCATTTTTTCAATTTTTTGAAAATGTTTTGACGCACCAACAAATTTTATTATATTTTTATAGTTTGAATTTATATTATAAAATCTTGAATAAATAACATTCAGAATCATATTTTTCGAGAATTTTAAGGAAATGTGACTTCTAAATACAATTATTTTCAAATATCGAAGAAGGAAGATTGATAGTAGGGTTTAAGGATTCAGCTTTGTAAGACGTCTTGGTTTTCTCACAGAAATTCCAAAAGTTTGACGAAGATTGAAACTTAACCGGAAATTAGATGATTCTGTAATAAATATAAACAAACTTAACAAAAACCTTTCAAGCAGCAATTTTACTAAATATGCAGGCGTAATGTGATCTTCGAATAACGAGATATTTGTAGAATCAAAGAAGCCTTTCCTATGCATAGAAATCTGAAACAAAATGTTTAAATCCCAAATTTTGTTTAAAATTCTCTCAGAAAATCTTAGAATACAGGTAGCTTGAAAAACTCTGGTAAATTCAAAATACTTTCAGAGCTTTCCTATATCTTGAAATATATGAAAGCTTTAAGGACGCGTTTTGAATTCACACCGTGAGACAAATCAAGAACAGATAAGTTTCGTTTTTCTTGAAACATGAAGAATGTATCAAAAAGTGTAGAATTAGCATTTAAGTTAAAATACACGTTAATAAAAACAAAATAAAAAAGAATGTATCAAATCATATTGTTGCAAACATGTGATCATCAACAAGTATTATTTCTTTAATTAGGCTGGAACAAATCTCCTTTTTTTTGTCACTTTACTTATTGACTCGTCAAGGGGGAGGATGATAAACAATAATAATAATAATGATGCAAAATTGACCAATCAATTAGGCAAAATCGTCAAACTCTTCGGTTTTGTTAAGACATTTTCTCGACGACTCTAATTTCACTTAAAAAAATAAATTCTTTCATAATTTGTTTGTGTCCCCTCTCAAAATGTCCGATGATTCCGAAATTCGTGCCAGCCTTACTTTGTTTTTTTTTTAAATACCAGATGTTTACTTTTTACCTAATTGTTAAAATTTCAAATATGTATTCAAGTATTGTGACCTTTTCAAATTATTCATAACTAAAGAATACATTGCTGTGTTAAAAGCGAATTATTATTTCATAAGAGAACTGAGGAGCTTTCTCTTAATGGCTGATGACTTAGAAAAAGCACATAATCAAATAATCAATATTTCTCCGAAATAGTTGCACTTGAGCTGAGATTTGATTTTCAGAATGAATATTTCTGAAAATAAATAAAACCCCTTGAAGGGAAACTTATTGTATTTTTTTGGTAACTGTGTTCTATTCGTCATGGGGTGATACACTAAGCATATTGAATCCCAAATTGACATCAAATGTTTCCCTATCGAGTTGAGTTATTCGACCAAGTTTCAAACAATTCTTATAACAAAAAACCCTTTTGACAAAAAGACCAAAACTGTCAAAAAATAACCAAAATCACTCTAAATGAAATAATTATTATTATATTTTTTTAAAGACATATGTGGAAAATCGCCCCCTTGATGGATTTTTCGCCCCCCAATTTCTAATTTTAAAATTTTCGCCCCCTTTGATGTCATTTTCGCCCCCAAGGGGGCGATTTCGCCCACTTTGGGAATCACTGATCTAATATATAACGCCTACGAGTTATGCAATCAAGCGAACTGTGCCGTAATATCTGCAGAGAAACAAATATACTAATCCAGTGGTGCTCATCCTGCGGGCCGCATGCGGCCCTCCAAGCCTTAAGATGCGGCCCGCGGAGTACTTTAAGACGAATCGAAATTTTTGAACGATTATTTGAAATAACTCGTTATATTTATTAAGAAATCAAACAAACAAAAAATTGCAGATCAATTTTCACAGTGTTGAACAATTCGTTCTGGTAAGATTCGAAATCGCAACTCCGAAATATTTCGGCATTTCAGCTAAGTCTCGAAGCCGGCTTATAGTTATAGTAGAACGAACCAAATGAAAGTTTGTTAAAAAAGTAGCAACTTTAGAAGATATTGTTGAAGAAACTTCCGGAAACAAGTGTTAAAAATCTAATTTTTGAAGAAATTTAATGATTAAGTATTTCATCAACTTTAGAAGAGACTTATGGAAAGAGTTTATTAAAATCTTCAAGAAACTCCTGGAAATTTTTCCTGAAGCAACTTCACGGCAGTTCCAAAGGCAAATCTAAGAGGAGTTCTTGGAGGTGTTCCAAGAGAATTCTAGAAAAACTAAAGAAACTTCAAGAAATTTCTCGAAATTCTTCTGGAGCAACTCCACAAGAAATTTCAGGAGAAAATCCAGCAAACCTTTTTGGAGCGATTCAAAAGAAATTCTTGTTAAAGCTGCTTGACAAGTTCTTATAGTGGCTTCGAGGCAATTCTAGGGACAACTTCTAAATTGTTTGTTTGAATTTTAATTTGAAGCTCAAACGGTTTTCTCATCCAAACTTGTGAATCTAAATTGAACTCCACGAAGGGTAATAGATTATGAAGTTTGACCCTTACACAAGTTCTGAACAGTTCAGATTTATAATAAATATTTAGAATTGTTCTTTTTGTTGTTTTTGTGCATCGATGTTTTATGCGACCCGCAGGTCGATCCCGAATTGCAAATTTGGCCCGCGGTATCCTCCAGCCTGAGCACCACTGCACTAATCTATCACCTTACGCCTGGCATCCACGCATCCATGTGTGAACCCATTGCCGACCATACCTTACCAACACTCCGACATCCGCATGAATTTGTGCAGACGTAGAGGTATATTCTGTCTGATGTGAATACAAATGTTTGCAATCATCACTTCCCTCCCCTTCCCCACATTGACCTGCAACCTGACGTGGCAGGCGTCATTGTCGCCTAAAAAGGAAGATCACCAACACTAACACACTGAAGTTGCCTGCTTAGTCTCCGACAGATATCTGATTGGTTCCTTGTGTGAATGTAGCTGGTCTGGTGATACTGGAGTAGCATCCACGGGCGGTCAATGAAGCTCACGAAACATTTTTAAACATCTCAAAAATCACATTTCATGAAAAATAACAAAATTTTGATTTTTTAGGTATGCTGTAAACGAACTGCTTTAAGAAAACAGTTTATTTGTAAAAGTAATGTGTTTCATCAGTCTTATGTTTGTCTAAAAATTAAGTTTTGAAATTTTTTAGCAATAAAAAAGCGATTTTTTTTCAAAATAGAGATTTTAAATAATTTTCAAAATCTTGATTGGAACAGGTAAAATTTTAGTTTAAATTTTAAGTCGATCTGTTCACTAGAAGCTGAGATTCAGAGCTTCAAAATACTTCTGTTTTCCCTCTTTATACAGGAATAACGCTCCAAGAGAAACAGAGCCTGCATGTTAACGGAAAAAAACTTGAAAAAAATTTTCAATATATCCCAGAAGAAATCAGGAGAGGAATTTAGGAGAAATTTCTCAATGGAGCCTAGGATTTCTGTAGAAGTTGTTGTTGGAATAACTTATACAGTTAAAGCTGAGATTCCTATAAAAATTAGTGCTATGATTTCTCCTGATATTTCTTCCAAATTTCCTGCTAGAGTTTGACAAGGATTCCTCCAGATATATTTTTAGAATTCACCCAGCAGTTCCCGCTGGAAATCCACTTGTGATTCCTTCTGGAATAGTTGCCGGGATTGCTCCAGGAATGCTGCAGCGATTCATTCGGAATATTTAGTGGAATCCACCGGAAAGTCTTACTGGGATTCCTCAGGCAACTTCTGCTGGGAATCCACCAGAAATACTTGGAGAACTCTTAAGAGCAATTGCTGAAAAAATCCCAACTGAGATTATTTTAGAATTCCCGCAAGAATTCCTGAAAAATTCTTAGTAGGATTATCTGAAGGAATGCTAACAGTAAAATCAAAAGAGGAATTTCTATCCTTTGAGGAATTATAGGAAGGATTTGTATAGGAATTCTTGGAGCTAATTCAGCAAGCATTTCTAGACAAATCTCATGGTTCACGATTCCAAGAGAATTTCTCCAAAGATTTCTCGATTAATTCCTCCAAGGGTTCCTCTTGGCATTTAATCGCGATTTTTTCAAATAGTTCCTTCAAGTATCCCTCTACAAAATCCTCTAGGAATGCCACTGAAATTCTTTCGAAAATTCTTTCTGTGATTTCTAGAGGGACTTTTTTAAAAGATTCCTCTACAACTTTCTCGAAGAATGCCTGCTGGGTTTCCTCCAGGAATTCCTCATGTGATTCCTCCAGCGATTTTTACCAAGAATTCCTTCATGAATCGCTCTTGAAATTATTGCTGAGATTTCTCTAATTAATCTTGATAGAATTCATCCAACAATCCATGCAGTAACTTCTACACTAGCACCCCAATTTACGCTCACTTTATTTGCGCCAAGCTAAATTTACGCACTAATTCCCAAAAAGCGCTCCTTTGGGCGTAAATTAGGGTTCTAAGTATCCGGGAACAATTAACATGTGATACATATGAATAATGGAAATTTGAAGTTGTTTCTCAAATTGTCCGTCTCAAGGAGTGGTTTCCAATCTTGTGTGACGGGCCACGCAAACTTCTCAAGATCCGAAAGTTCCAGGAGAGGGTGAGATTTTTTTTTCACACTCTGCGTCACAAGGAACATGTATTACAATAAAGTGGTGTTGGACAGATCAGTAGTTCCCAAGCAGAGGTCACAGACCAAGGGGGAAGACAGCTTTTGCCGACACCGCTCAAACGTCAAATTTCGTGTGAGAGTAAGCAGGCCAGCATAAATTCGTGCAGTGGACCATGGGTTTCGGTCAAGGTTTCAGTCCATTTTCGTCAAATATTTTAAGTTAATAAATTATGTGGTGACGAGTGCCTTACTCATAAATATGTTTAAGTAGAATCAACATTGTTCACTACACTCCGACGCATACGCACCTGAGTGATGGTGCGACAGCCGGCATACACACTGCTCCGCGGCAGTGTAGCATTTAGTCTTTGATGCACATTCGGACTTGCTGCACGCGATTACCACAAGTGGCGACGAGGATAAAAAAAACAACGCGGAAAATGTGAATAATAATCGATGATCGATTTGTGAAATGTCTTTAAATTATTTGTTGTGGGGCAAAAATCAGTGCACAGTGAAGGTGATTGCAATTGAATTTGAAAGCAAATCGAAGATATGCGGTGACCAACGCCATGCTTGTCGCAACATGTTAGCGCGTCTGTGCTTGGGAGAAAAAAAGTGAAAGCGAAAGAAAACGCTCGGTTCTGTTGCGTGAAAATGATGCGGAGCGCAGTTCCAAATGGAGAAGTGCAGTTGTTGTGAGTTTTATGTGATTTGCGTCCAAATGGACACCTCTCATGTGGTTGTTGAAGATGACCTTGAAAACGCTGGTGGGAACCTCATCCGTGTGAAGTGTAGTCGCTGCATTAGAAAATTAGTACTTCGAAGGTCTGTAAGGGAAGCGCTACAAAAAGGAAACAAATCTTCTCTTCCGAGGTATGTACGTTGCTGATATGATTAACTGTGACCAGAAAGACACAATGCTTGCATTAAAGACTTGGTGTTCAGTTCCAATTGCGATGATTTGAGGTGTGTCCAAAACATATTTAGTTGACCGAATAAAATCTTAATACAGTTTTAAATTGAGAATTTGCATCATCGTGGAAGCTTGTAGAGCTTTATTATAAATCTGCCGAAATTTTGCATATTGGAGATTGTGTATATAGATTTGTAGTATAACTGCAATTCAATTGTAATGAGACATGATAAGCTCGTGAAAGATGTTGGGTCAATCTGATAGCAGGCTGAATGGAACCATGTCGTCAGGTTTATTACTTTGGCGTTGTGCGCCTGGCGTGTCATCTAAATAAAAAAAAAATAAGTGCCATCTCATGATGAATTGTTGTAATATTTTGTATAGAAACTCTACCAGAGCCCGACACGTTGATAGATAGAAAAATGAGATAGAAGATGAGAAATCAATGTATGTATCATACTATGTGTGCAAACTGTGATTAAATTCACTATATGGAAAGGGATTTGAGTGCTTCCGTCGAAGAAGAAACAGTACTGATATGCGAATAGGGTATGTGCATCCTGTGACGGGGTCAGCTAATAGATTGATGTCACGAATATAACTTGTAAGGTGGCTACAGCTTTTTGGTGTCTTGTTCTAATTGAATGGTAGAGTATCATCTTCACAAGGCTAAACAATGTGTACAAATCTGTTGTTCATCATTCCCAGAAAATGTCCTGTCCATAGTAGTCTCTCAGTTTCTCCCCTCGCTGGCTGTTTGATACGACTTGGTATGAAGCAATCACGTGCATCACTTCACATACCTTTCTTAGCATACCATCAAGGATGTATCGAGGCACGCGTAGTTAAAGAACATTTGTAATTTACATGTCCTCCTTCAAAATAGATAAATATGATACAGGCCGCCGTGTTATTTTCTTATCCTTCCTCTTTCCCTCTAACAATTTGTCTCGTGATTTTGAAGACGGTATTTTTGATTTCTATCGCTCTGAAGTGCTTGTAAAACAACTAGTTTATTCATAATAGTTGCATAATAGTGATAAGTTGCTATTTCATAATATGAAGTAAAATTTGAGATTACCATCTTAGTAACAATAGAGATATGGCATCTTCCACAGTTCAATTTGTTCGGTTTACAATTTTCATATCAGCGAGATACAATAAATAGGATGATCAGTACAATTCATTCGATATTACAATAATCCTTCATCGTGGAAAACAGCTGCATTACTAGATCAAGATCTCAATTAGTACATAGTTACTTTGATCACTGTTGTGATATTTCTGGATTACCCTTTCGATATTGTCAATAGCTTCATGTGGTAGAAGTTTCTGTTCACCATGTTGAAACCGATGATCAGGTTGTTTGATAGAAAGCGGAATCCACGGCTTTTGTGGAGAATCTGAGATATCTGAGAGTAGTGGAAGTTCACTGATAGCACAAGGAAAATGGTGATGAAATTAACATCGTAGAATTGTGATTTAATTCACTGAGAATACAAAATGTATTGTGATTAGCTTCACTTGGAGAGCATATAGAAAATTAGGATTGAACTCATTTGATAGTAACTTTTTTTTTCAGTAAAACCACTGCGAGAACTATGATTTGCTTGACTGAGAACGGAGAGAACTGATACTGAGAAGATTGTGATTCAATTCACTGAATGCAGAGTAAAAATATGCTGGAAGAACCGTGATTAAATTCACTGCATACACTGGAAAAGAATGCTGAGAGAACTGTGATTAAATTCACTGAGAAAGGCAAAACAAGTTTGTGAGAGTGTGTAAAAGCTTCTTGGTGGGATTCAGTTGGGAACACAGACAACTGTGGTTTAAATGACTGAGAATAGAGTGAAATGATACTGTGAAAATTGTGATTAAATTCACTGAACGCAGAGTAAACGAATGCTGGAGGAATCGTGATTAAATTCACTGAGAAAGGCGGAACAAGTTTGTAAGAGTTTGTAAAAGGCAAAGAAATGGTATCTCTATTCCACCAATACGCTGTTTTCGTAGTCAGCATAACATCGGCACAAGTCTAGGGCTCAAGCGTCACATCCTATCTGTCAACACAGCAGCATAGCTTTATATGGGACAAGAAAGCAAGTAGAATACATTGTCAGTTCTCTGGTCCGTGATTGGGTTCAGATGGAACCACGACGACATTTGTGTAACTAATAGCATTGTCGGAGCATAAACCGTTGACAAAGATGCCTATGCTGCAGGCCCTTAACGATAAAACGGAACATTGTTAGTAAGTACACATCAACACTACACAGACACAGCATAATACATAACACATAATTTGTTTGTTGTCCATCAGATCCCAAGGAGAAGGCACAATAAATGTGTCCGAAACGTCGGATGAAAGCATAGGAATCCGTTTTTAATTAAAAGAGACTGGAAGCCATTACCCCGAATCAACTATCACAGTCGTATCTCTAAGAAAGTTCAACATGGCGAGTTACTTTCAACGATTGGACAACGAATTCGGATTCGCCACAAGAACGATGTTCAAGGATTACGCCACGCAAAATCGGAAACTTGGAAACATGGTCACCAGAAAAGAATAAAAGCATAGCTACAAGAAGATTATTTTGATCAGAGATGTCTAATCAATTATATCCGATTCTTTCATCCAGTTTATTGAAATAATTGCATTGCGCCGCACATATGTGACAGTTTTTTGGATGTAGCTGTTGACATGATTGGACTGAATAGAAGAACGCAGGATCGGTGTTGTAGCATGGTGGCATCCAGCTCAAGTCGGACTAGGATCATTACGCTGACATTTTCAAGGCAAACATTTTTTTTACGTTCGGAGGGATTCCTGAACCGTTAGCCCTGGTCATGTGTGACGAGTTGTTCAATTAGGCCTCTTATCAATGTAATTACCGGAAAAAAAATTGGAACAGGAGGATTGGTATAAGCGCCAGTATAGCCAAACCAGTGAACGCACGGGTGTTCACCAGATCCATGAGTCTTGCCTTGAGCCTTGGATATAGCGTGTCTTAGCGCCTGCCACACGATGTGCAAGGGCAGAATGATCATTGACAGAGGGGGGTCTCAGTTGATATCTAGCCGTGGAAGTGCGCTCGTGTGAAACTGAGCTGAGAAGCAGACTTTATCTTTGTAGAGACGTTGCGCTGAGAAGAAGAAAGAGTATCAGTAAATCGTATTTTTGTGAACGATCTCCTCTCACTAAAAAAAAAAAAAAGAAAATAATATGAAAGAGGGAATCTCAAGAATGCCAAGAATTTAATTGTTTTGTCATGTACGTTTTCTTTCATGAATGTTTCGTTCCGTTGAAATTTCCATATGTACTACAAATTTTCTGCCTAAATTTGCATAAATAGGATATAATTATAACGATACAACTATTACAATTATAACAGTTTTATCATCATAATATGGCCTTGAGAAAATCTATGTTTTCTAGACGCCGTGTGACGGTCATCGTTGTCACATCAACTATCCCAGTATACCAGCGATGGTCTTCCAACTCCTTTTGAAAACTGGTAGCTTAATGTGAATCAGCTGAGGTTTCCAAGCACTGCGAAGTATCTTGTAAGTAAGATAGGATTTGATTGATTGAGTATCCTTTAGGCAGCTTTGTTTGCAATGTGATTGAATTCACTGAGATCGTACAAAAGGAACTGTAATTGAATTGATCACGAAACCAATAACTCTCTAGAGATGCGCTCTATTTGTTTTGTTGAACACTTACAGTTACAAAATATTAACGAGAGAGAAAAGTCTACCTAACGTTCTGAGCAACTGATGATGTTATGAAACATTCATATGTACAAAAGTATTTTAGCAAGATGTGTCTCGAAAAAAAAACATCTGAGTCGAGTATACTCCCCTTCAAGATAATGCCGTAGCCAGCAGACAACTTGACAAGCACATATGTTAGGCCTAAGCTGACAGCCTATTGTTTATTTGTATATACGTTAAGATGCATTAAAGTCATTATATCACTCACCAGAGGAAGGTGATTCCCTTATGGAAGATAGTTTTTCTTTTCGATACATTTTATAGAATACATATGAATACGAAAATAGAATACAAATGTCAATTGTCAATAGAAAGTCTTCAAGAAAATAGAGTCAAATTGATAGTAGGAAATATATTTCACTTGTAACGAATCATGCTATATTATTGCTACACATTTAGATAGTGGAATTTTCTTTTTGGTTGTTGAAAAGAGATAGCTAAGGTGAATGGACAATCCGTCTTCTTTGTCTATTGAACTTTAATGATGCCCGATATCTGAACACATTAATGCGTAAGAATTGTTGAGTGTCTAGCATGTTAGGGTTTTCTAGAGATGATATTTAACTAATGCGTTGTACTGCAGATTAGCCGTTGTTAAATATTAGCATATTTAGTAATGACTTGATAGAGCTCATAGGATTGGGCGGTGTAGAGTATTTCAGGCAATTATCAAGCAATTATACGTATGAGCATAGCTGGATTAAAGAAAGGGGGATGTGGTGACGAGTGCCTTACTCATAAATATGTTTAAGTAGAATCAACATTGTTCACTACACTCCGACGCATACGCACCTGAGTGATGGTGCGACAGCCGGCATACACACTGCTCCGCGGCAGTGTAGCATTTAGTCTTTGATGCACATTCGGACTTGCTGCACGCGATTACCACAAATTATAATACAGAACTTTTTTTTCAGGATACAAGCAAATGGTTTCCTATCAGAATCATCATTTGAAATTTTGGAAATCATAGATTACACAGCGCAACATTTTTTTGTCTCAAGAGCAAACTTATGTGTCTCCGAAGGTTTTTGGGCCGCTGAATCCGAATCCGGGCTCAGATTTGTTCTAACACGTCACAATTTTGAGCTATACCTCAATCTATAGGCAAAATATGCGATTTTGGGCTTTTTTGACTGCAAGCCATTAAGCTTGGAAATATTTTTTTTAAGCAATCAAATGTTAATTGGTCAATTAACATCTAAATTAACGACTCATGCAAAATATTTCGTTTTACCTAATCAAATTTGTTAGATTTAAGCATTTTATGTTAGTATGAAAACTTGCATGCAACTTTTGGAGGGTGACTTGTATGGGAAATATCGTACCTAACATAAATCGCTTAAAACTATCAAATTCAATTTGGTAAAACAAAATATTTTGCATGAGTCGTTAGTTTAGATGTTAATTGACCATTTAACCTTTTGATTGCTTAAAAAAAATATTTCCAAGCTTAATGGCTTGCAGTCAAAAAAGCCCAAAATCGCATATTTTGCCGCAATCAAAATATGCGTTTCTTGGATTGTTTCTACGATGATTAGACAAATTTCAAAGCATCGGAGAAAATTGGGTCGGTCTTGAAACTCCACACATTTTGTATTTAGAATTATTTAGATTCTACGTCTCAAAAAGCAATTACCTACTACAATAAAATGGCGTTGCAAAACTCACTGGTTCTCAAGCTGTGGTCACGGGCCATGCTAAGGTTCTGCATTTCAAACCGCTGAATCACCTCCGAGACCCCTGGAATCCCTGTTGAAACCCTTTGATAATCCCTGAAACGCCCTCTAGACCGCCTGAAACGCCTTCAGATTCCTTTGAGAGTTTCTGTTGCTGTTGTTCCTGAATCGTTGCTGAGGTTTCTTTAGGAATTGAAGGTGGGAATTCTCCAAGAAAATTTGCTGGGATTCCTCAAACATTTCCTTCTGGGAATATTTCAGGAATTCTTGGAGGACTCCCAAGAGTAATAACTGCAGAAATAACATCATCTTCTTCTTTAGGGCTCTACGTCCGCACTGGGACTTGGCCTGGCTCTCATAACCTCACTTTTTACCGGTTCAACGACCCTAAAAGTTGCATTTGCGGAGAAATCAGGATCCGAATCACATTGAAAATTGGCGAAAACGGCTATTCTCGTCATTTTCTACAAATTGCACGCCAATTTATTGCGAAAAATCAAGAATTTGCATTCGATGAACAGGTAGAGTTGAGATTAGGGAATCGCCACTGCTGCCATTACATTGTGAGGATAGCACAATGTTACGCTATGCGCAGGGTGTCGAGAAAAGTTTCTCGACCGGAACAAAAATCCGGATTGGCGATCCATAGCCTTAACCAATAGGCTAACTGGAGACCCCGAAATAACATCTGGAAATACTAAAAAAGAGACGAACCAGCCAAGGGCTGACAGTCTCTTAAATAAAGACAAATCAATCAATCAAATACTAAAAAAATCCAAACAAGAAAACTTAGAGAAAACCTTGTACGAGTTCCCGAAGAAATCCCAGGAAGAACTTCTGGAAGTATTCCGAGAGGAATAACTAGAGGAATCCTTACAGAAATTCCCAATAGAATCATCGAAGCTATTTCTGGAGAAATCCCAGAAGAAACTTCTAGCAAAATCTCATCAGGCATTCCTGGAGGAATTCCAAGTAATTTCTCTTGAAATTTCTTTATGGGTGCCTGCATGGATTCCTCAAAAAATTCTTCCTAGGATTTCCTTCTGTGATTCCTCAAAAAAGTCCTCTAGAACTTCTTCCAGATATTGCTGCTATGATTCCTACAGAAGTTTCTACTTTTCTCTAGGAATTTCACTTGAAATACATCCAGTAATTACTGCTGGAGTTCCTTCAGGAATTCCTACTAGAATTTCTTCGGGAATTCCTCAAGCATTTCAGCAGGAATATCTCCAATTTATTACTTATTGCTCTTGAGAATTTTCCAGAAATTCTTGGAGGGTTCGCTGCAGGTATTACATAGGAAACCCAGAAAAAACATCCTAGAGAATCCCTACCAGATATGTCCCGAAGAATCCGAGTAAGCAGTCCTGAAGAAAATCCAGAAATAGCTCCTTATCTAATTTCAATAGGATTTCCAGTAGGAATAACTAATTTCTGTAGAACTCCATTGATACATTACAGAAAAGATTGCTGGAGGAATCCCAGCAAGTATTTCTAGTGATGAAGCCATGAGATTCTTTGACGAATTCTTGCCGAAATTTCTAGAGGCATCCTTGAAAAAATCGCTGAAGGAACCTCACAAGAATCCATTCTAGAAAAAAAATCTTGGAGAAATCCCTGGACGAATCACAGGAGAAATTCATGGGGGGACTTCAAGTGAACTCCCTGGACGAATCCCAGACAAAAATCCTGGAGAAATCCTTGAAGGTATTTCATCTGCAATCCCAGCAGGAATTTTAACCCTTCAGGACGCGCGCTGTTGTAAAAAATACAACACTACCAAAAAACCTCGCTCGTCGTATACAGCGCAAGCGCGGTGCAGTTTCAGCTGCTTGATGGCGCGCGTCCTGAAAGGTTCAGAAAAATACCGTCCGGCATTCCTGGAGGAATTCGTGGACAAATCTTTGGAGAAACCCACTTAGAATTCCTGTCGGTAAAACTCTTCAGGAAAATTTCTATCAAAGTTCTATTGAAATTTAAAGCAAAGTTGGCACAGGAGTAGGAGCTAGTGAATATTTTTCAAAGATTTTAGTCGGAGTTCTTGAAAGAGTGCTCAAAGTTTGATGGCATCGCGACTAGAAAATAATATCAAGTTTGTATCATATTGTGTAATGATGTTAGAATGTATTTTAAAAACTTAATATGTTATAAACCAGATACAGGATGATGTTAAACAACTAAAATTGTAACAAAAAGTATACAGGTCAAATCAAGATAACAACATATTTTGTTACAATCCGATCAAAATTATAACAAAATAAATATAATTTTAGCTTTAGGATTACTAGTTTCTATCAAAATTTGATACAAATTTGTAACATTATTTTCTAAATGTCGAATCAGAACAAATTATATTACAATGAATTATCAAACAACATTTACAGTATGACCCATAAAAAAATGCGACAGTTTTCAAAGTCATCGTTCCCCTACTTCGAACTGATTAACCTTGCATGTATCTATTAGATAGAATAGTAGAGCCACTAATCTGATAATGGCAAAGGAACATAGACTGATTTCATGCACATACCTTTGGAAATATAACGTTGAACATATGGATGTCGAAATCGTCCACGCGCCAGAGGCCGTTTTTTAAGGATATAATTTTCTTTCAATTGCTTTCAATCACATTCAATCAAATTTTACTTTCAAAATAGCACTTTTATGGCTGGATAAGGTCTTCAGGAGTTCGTTGATTCGTCGGACAAGAACGAAAAAAATATTAACTTATAAATTAAGTGACATTTTCTGAAAATTGAATTATTTGAAAAATGATAGTTTTAACAAAATATTATGTTTTAAGCATGAAATTGCTTTTAAGCACTTAGTATTTGTACCTATCATAAAGGTAGGTTTATATGCCTTCATCGACAAAAAAATGTTTTGAAAAATGTTCAAACAGTGTTAAGTTTTTTATTAATTTATCTTAAATACGGTTTTTAATATGTAGCACCTTTTTTAGTTTTTGTTTCCTAAACATTTGAATTTATTTTAAAATATTTTTCAAACGTGGGCGTATTAAAGAGTACATATTTCTTCATGGTTTCCATGCGTTTAAAAGTTTTTATCTCAGTTCATTTTGCTCTGAAAGTTAAAGGAAAACTTGATTTTATTTAGAAATTGTTAACAATTATAAGGTATCCCATATACGTAACAAATGAATATTTTGACTAAAATTCTAGAGATCCTGTATGACAATGACATCCTTATTGTATCCTAATCCAAGAAAGTTTAATTCATTAGGATTATTTCATGAAAAATCATCAAATACCGCAAAAAAATTAATTGTCGCATTTTTTATGGGTCATACTGTATAACAAAATGTGATATAATCGAGTTATGGTATTTTAGAAACACCAATGATGTTGAACATGATTATATCACAATGAGTTTGTATCATGGTTTGTTATAATTATGTTATATTTTTATTACACCTTCTAGTCGGGATAACTTCTTCTAATTCTTGAAGATATTTCTAGCTCTAGGAGTCTAGGAATCTAGGGCATTGTACTGTGGTGTATCATTGTTGACTCAGTCGTATCTTTGTGAAGTTATTGAACAAAATAAATAAAGCATTTTTTTATATAAGCTTCTGTTGAATCAACAGTTGCATTGATTATGTATGCTGTTTACACGTTGAAAGGCAACACCTGGCACAGTGAATTATATGTTGAATTCAAGCTTAGGACGCTCACGCTTTTCTCAACGCATATGCGTGTTGATTTAGATTTCCGTTCTTTTGTCGTCTGCTTCCGAATCGCAAAGGGAGGAAGCCCTTTATCATTTTCTACGTCATTCTTCCATTTTTTTCGTCATTCTTCCGTGCCTCTTTTTAGTAACACTTTTTTCCACGTACACCAATCAACACATCAGAGCGCAATCGTAGGCAGACTTCTAGAGATGAATTTATTTGACTCAGTTCAAGGTTTTCCCACCACATTGCGCCCGTAACTCTACCCTCCGCTCAGTATGAGTCCCTTCGTTTCTGATTCTGATTCGACGACGACGGCGGATGACCCTTCGCCGTCACACTACACCGACCACCACCAGAGCGCGGGGCTCGGTTTGAGCCAGAGAGCTTAGAGAGAAATCTAATCCGTACGATTTTCACTTCCGCTAGAAAAACCGGTGTGTATCGGTGGAGGGTGTAGACTGTGGATGTAGAACCCGACGAAGACGTAGAACATGAATGAAAAACGGTCGGTCATCTGTTCGATTGTAGATTCACACGCTGCAGAAACGAATGCCCGAGAGATTTTCGGAGGGGGAATCACTCACTCAAATAGTTTTGTCAAAAGAAATAAAAAATATTCACACGTGTTCGGGCAATCCGGAATTATCGGCGGCGGTGGAGTAGGGCGACTCGATTCACCGCCCGGGGATTAGCTATAGCCGTGGAAGGGTCATTCAACTTCTGTATGTCAGGCGGCGCGGCGCGGTTGTGACTAATTCGGCGAGGGTGCTGATGCGTCACACAATCACAGGAATTATGATCTGAGAAGGGTGGAGAGGAACGTGCCGTGCCAGCTGGCTTCGGTTGATGAGTTGTAAATGGCGCAGCAAATTCGAAGACTCTGTACAATATGCTACGATATCCTTCAATCAAAGGATAGGAGCACTAGAAGATTACAATGTTAAAACTTGTAACTTTCGAAACATATTCTAGATCTCCTGAAACTACTGTTCATATTCTCGAGTTGATCCTAAATGTTAGTAGGCCCCTTAGCGTCACATATTCTAACTGCTTCCATCCAGGTGAGTTTACGCAACTCTACTCACTATATTCTACCGAATTGCTTACTTCCCACGTTGACACGTCGAAAATGACGAGAACGGTGCTATAGCGACGTCAACGGCTAGGTAACGCCGTCCCACACACGCCGCCCATCTGATCGTAGAAATTTACATTCGTAGAATCGTAGGTAGGTGCATGTGTTGAAGGATAGATGGAAAGACTCCACCGGAACAGCCTACGCATTTACGACGGCAGCGGTGTCGTCGTCGGTGATGATGATGATTACCGGCGGACGCGTTAATGGTGGCAGGCAACAAGTGACCCGATCGTAGCTGGAAGCGTTCCTATCTACCTTGAGAAGAAACCCGAGAAGGGAACCTGCGCGTATCGGGCGGAGCACAAGTCACTATTATCCGCAGATGTCTGTGAGTAGTGGCAGCTGTTTTACGCACACGATCGCCGCACCACGCCACTCCGCATCATGCTATTTCGAAACAAACAGCCACCACTGGCTAACTTCTCTCGTAAAAAAAAAATGGTCACGGAGAGCACGTGAATCAGCTTGTAGAATGGCGGTATCTTTCGGGGCGTTTGAGTTTATTCGTAAGTAGATAAGATGCTTTATTTTTAGAACCCTAATGTGGGACTTCCGATAGTGTTTTTGGGGGGCTTGCGGAAAGAAGGGTAGTTACTCGATTACATGTAAGGCCAAATAAACAAACGTAATCGTGAAAAAGCGATAAACGGCTGGACGTTGAGTAACACGTGAGATTGGCGATTATTTTTTGATATCTTTAGGAGCTTTAAATACCTTGGTTGAACTGCTGACTGACATAATATGCATCCATTCACCCATGCTAGATTCAACAACGTCCCAGCTGATCCGTTGCGATCATTCATAATTTAGCACAACACAGAAGCCCTCCTCATCTAGTCCAATTGGAAAACGTCACGGTTTAAAGTGAGATTTTCCGTTCCAGTTAGCTTCCATCATCACTGACCGGTTTGAACCGCTCAAGCTGCTATTTCGTAATCCATCAGCGATTGAGTGCGGTGCGGAATCGTGCCTTCCCTTTGTTGATAGAATGCACCCATTGTTACGTCAGTTTCATGAGCACCTAGAGATGCAATAGAATGGCGTATTTGAATGCAAACAAAAAATGCAATTGCATCCACATGTTACCGTAACTCAATAGTTTGAAATTAATGGCATAGAGTGGCCTTGACATACATGCAATCAATGATCAATTTGAACAGCTGAACTATCATTATAACCAAATTTCAGAAATAAGAGTAAGCTTAACATTTTATGGGCACTTCCACAGTTATTTATCGTGTTGTACGTAGATTTATACTCTATGCCCAAGAAAATCCATTACGAAAATACTCTAAACCGTCCAGTAGGGTGGCCCACACTTATATGAAAAACAAAAATTTCGAAAAATACCAAGTCTTACCTCCTGAATCAGTTGTTTTGGACTCCCAGAAGCTACGTTCAAAATTTGAGCAAAAACGGTTGAGCCTAAGGGGGCGCTCAAAACGCTTGAAGTTTGTATGGGAAAACTTGGCCAAATGTATGCAGAAATTTTAAGTTTTCGAATTTTGCCGCTAGGTGGCGCTGTAAGCGTTCAATAACACTAGTTTACAGCATTTTTGAACTCGGTAAGCTGATGATCATTTTTGGTGTAGAATCATGCACTGAGTTCGAAAACGCGAAGGAAAAAAATTACAGTAGAGCGGAAATTTTTTCGACTTTCCATACATTGTTGATGATTTGAAATCGATTTTTGTTCTATTTTTAAGCAAAGTCGCTCACTGCACAATCTCATTCTCCGTAATCAATGCTCCGATTTAGCTGATTTTTTTACTGTAACTCGCCCATATATGATATGTCACATAAACGTTGAGAAAGAATTTTTAAATTGTTTTTTTTTCTGGTTGAAAAAAATTCATTTCTTCATAAATTTTTGGAAATTTTGCTAAAATTTAAGGAGATCGTCCCTAAAACTCGCCAATATCTTGAATTTCATCAATCTGGCGCAAACTTGCATTCAGATGATTGAATGGTATTGTATTCAGCTTTTAATTTATGGAAAAAGATTTGAAATTGGTTGAAAAAAAAACCCAAGATATTTGAATTTTAGTAAATTTCATATTTAAAAAAAATGTTAAACTAGATATTGAGCTTAAACTTAAAAACTTCTCTACTTAAAAATTTTTGAAGCGTGGTTTCGAAATCAGCGCTAAATTATGCTTCAAAAACTTTGATCGTTGACAGAAGTTCATGACTTTCATTTTATTTTGTAAACTAGTGTAATCAAACTCTTTGGTATTATTGTAGGTGACTATATGTGGCTATAAAGAGGTTATAACTTTTTTCACAGCCGTCGGATCACTTCGCGGTCTTCGACAAAGTTCTACAATAATACCAAAGGGTTTGATTATACAGCGCCACCTAGCGGCAAAATTCGAAAACTTAAAATTTCTGCATACATTTGGCCAAGTTTTCCCATACAAACTTCAAGCGTTTTGAGCGCCCCCTTAGGCTCAACCGATTTTGCTCAAATTTTGAACGTAGCTTCTGGGAGTCCAAAACAACTGATTAAGGAGGTAAGACTTGGCATTTTTTGAAATTTTTGTTTTCCATATAAGTGTGGGCCACCTTACCGTCCAGGTATCGTACCCTAAGCTCGATCTTGAAGAATATCTTTGCGTTTACCAATTCGTATAGCCGAATTGGTAAACGCATAGATATTCTTAAAAAACAATAAAATTCGTATTTTTAGCGTCCCAAGTAACCATGATAGCTGAATAACATCATATTCAGCTATTTTTTAATGAAGTATAAGAGCAGTTTATTTGTCCATCACGTATTTGTTGGGGTATCCTTGTTAAAAACATAGGGCAAGAGTACCTTTCTTAGTCATATGCCCCTATGCTCTACCTATTTAATACAGCAGACGATTTAGGCACCGAATGTGTCCGTTAACATACCTGCTCAATCCCAACTAGAATTCAAAAGTAAATAAAATAAAATAAATAAAGCGAATTAAATAGCTTTGTTTTAAGTTGCATGAAAATGGTAGCACTACGCTGAAGATGGGTTCCGTTCCCTTGCAAAATGAATTTATTTGGGAATGATGATATTCATAAAATGTCAATGTTTGACTCTTGCCCCAATTTCAAAATTTCTTTAATCAGAATTGGAAGTGTTTGGATAGTTTTTGCAACATTCCTTGCCAGATCAACGGTTTGTTTTCGTTCTTTTAGGCATTTTATAGCGTGATCATCGATACCTTTTTGCCTGTTTTAGTAAAGATTTTTGTAGATTCCTTCATGAGCCTGGGTTATCTTCTACTACTAGCTACTCTATCCAAAAATACTTGTGGATTCCTGCCAAGACATTTAGTAGACGAATGAGTGTAATTTAATTCCGTGCTAGAGTATGTTCCAGAAATTATAAGCACAACTTTGCAGTCTCGACATTTGGGAATGAATGCAAGGACAAACCTTGTTTTCACACATATCCTGCTCTAATATACTAACAGCAAATAACGTCTATCAAGTTTTCTCAAAATCACTGAAAGTGTCCGCAAAATGTTATTTATGAAAAACGTCAATCAAGTATCTCCACAAACATGTTTTTGAAGTGATCCTGTGAAAAATTTTGAATTACAGTAAATGATTTCAGCATAAATATAAAAAAGTAGTTTGTGCAAAGAGTTCAAAAGTTGATTTTTTGTGATGAACATTATGGATACAAAAAAAAAACATTTTAATGTATAAACTCTTTACAGATATCGAAGAATATGCTTGATATAAAAATATAAAAATATAAAAAAAAAGCTGTTTGTTAAGAAAATCATTATTTCTCGCTATGCGTAGGTGTGCTTATATTTTCTGAAACAATCTATATTTGGATTATTCTTTGACAGATACGCGTATTTTGACTAGGTGCTGTCCATAAACTACGTAGACTCAATAATGGCAATCTCAGACGCCCCCTCCCTCCTCGTAGATTTTTGTCCTAAAAAAATTTTCGAAATTTGTATGGACCATAGACTTTGGCCTAACCCCCCTTCCTTAGAGTCTCTCTTTAATAAAGACAAATCAATCAATCCTTAGAGTCTCCTATGTTTACGGACAGACCCCTACCACTTTTAATCTTCCTTAGAGTCAGTTACGTCAAGAAGGAATCTGGATAGCCGTGTGAGAGGAACAAGAAATTTAGAATTTCCTCTACAAGGTCTTTTCCAGAAATTCCATCAGGAGTTCTTTCTAGAACTTCTTTAGAAATACCTTTTGGAATACCTTACAGGATTTCTCACAAGATTCCTCCCTTATTTTTTCGCGCCATTTTTCTTAGTATTGATTTTGACTTCCTCCCGAAGATTGTTACGGATTCCTACCGGCATTTTCCCAAGATTCCAAAAATTCAATCAGAGATTCTTTCTTAAAAAACTTTAAGAATTCCTAAATTCTGATCCATTTCTTCTGGAGTTTCAATAAATTCTTACCAGAATTTCTTCCAAAAGGTTTTCTTGGTATTGTTTCCTGAGTCCCTCGTGGGGGTTTTCCCGTAGTTCCTCCAGCCCAATGAAATTTCTGTGGGGTTTCTTCTAGGATTTATCCCGAAATCTTCACAAAAGTTTTTATTCTCAGGATATATCTCAGATGTTATCGAGGATTTTTTGATAGACGCAGAAAAATGATGACATTTTTTCTCGGAGTTACGTTTAATGATTTCCCGCGATTTCTTTCGCTGTCCCTCTTGGGATTTTCCCAGGAGATCTTCCCGGAATTTTACCCAGAATTTCTACATGAGTTATTTATAGGATTCCTACTAGAGCTTGAGAATTTTATGTGATAGTTCTTACTGGGATTCCGTCCATAGTTTGTCTCTAGAATTAGGGAGAACATGATCTACGGGAGTTTCAACTGGAATATAACAAAAAACGGATCCCGTCTTCAGCGAGAGGCAGTACAGACTGAACGAAACTTTACACTAGACAACGAACACGACACAAATTAGCAGGAGCTATTGCTGCTGTTTCTCTTCTGGAGTTCGCCTCGTGATTTTTTTCCAGAGCTTTTTTCAGGCCTGAGATCATTTCTTTATAGATCTTCTTTGGATTATTCCCAGAGCCTTTTTCGGATTCCCTACCGGAAAGTGTCCCGAGATTATGGGTTCTCCTTCTCGGATTTCTTAAATAGTTGCTCCAGAAGTTCGTACACATATTTTCCAGTTTCAGTTTTCCAGTGAAGTGTTCTTCAAATTAGTTATAAAAAATTCCCGGAAAATATCGTAAGGAGTCCAAGTGAAATCATGCGAAAATTTAGCAAATCAATATCCTGATTAAATCCCAACAGGAACTTCGGAAGAAAATTGGGAAACCCTCTGGAGGAAACCCCGTGTGGTACTCTGCAGAGACCTCGTGAAAAACTACTGCAGAAATCTTGAGGGGAACATTGGTTGAAATCCCAGTAACAACTCTCAAAAACACCGAAAGAACACTGAAAACATGAACAATTTCACATAGTGTTTAACTTTTTTCCACGTGCTTCGCAAATTCTCAGTTTTTGCAATAACAATATTCACCATATTTGTAGTTCGCAGTCAAATTTTCAGCTCAATCGCTCATAGGATAAAAATGTTACAGCATGCCAAAGTTGACCATTTTGTATCGAAAACGGCTTTCACTGCTATTTTTATGAACACAGCGTACATATTAGAGTGGGTCATCGTTTATATGGAAAAGTGGAAAATTCAACGGTATCCCATCAGATCAAAGCTTTTTAGATACCATTTCAGGACCCAAATAAGTGTGCAAAATTTGGGCACGATCGGTTATGTCTACGTTTTGCGCATCGCGTTTGAAGTTTATATGCCCGAGCAGAAGAGAATAACAACAGCATAACAAATTGCGTTATTTTGTTAAAATAACTGCATAATGTAATTAGTAATTTTTATGATATTAACATAACATTTTGAGTTATAAACTTGTCTGTCATAAGCGGCAAAATAACAAGTCACATAACAAACATTTGTTCCTGGAAAATCAATTCAATAACATGTTTTGTTAGTGTCAATAACAACTTAATAACAGTGAATTTGGGAAATGTTTCAATAACAAATTTTGATATTAAAGAGTTATTGATAACATTCCGAAAGCAAAATTAGTTATGATATCAAACGATCACATATGCTGTTGAATAGGATGCTGAAGTGGAGGCGATATGCGTATATTTTACTCGTAGTTAAATGGAAGCAAGTACGCATATGGCCTCCACTTTAGCATCCTATTCTACAGTTCTATATCATATATGACTTCGTGATGGCTGAGAATGTTATACATATTTATACCAACATGTGAGAAGGGCGGAACAATCATTGCGAACTTCAGTTTCTCTCTTCCCTCATAGGCGCATTTTCAACTATTCGTGTAATTTTTTACCACAAATAGGTAGATCCAACTTCATCCTCTGGAACGACAGGGAAAACATGTGAAAAAATAACAAAAATATTTCTGAAAAATCCCATTCAAAACCATCTACAATTTTGGATTCAGCTGTCTGTATTAGATTCGTACAAACAAGTTTACTCAATAAGTTTGACATTTTTATCATTGAAATTCTCATGTCAAAGGCGGAATCTTGAACGTCCCTTTCAAACCCCACCTTCAATATCGTCTGCTATGTTCTCGTTTTGATGTATGTAGGGTACCTTTTAGCTATATCTCAGTCAATTTCAAACCTCGCTCCGCCCAGCAGGAACTTGGTTTTGTACACATTACAGCATCTCCATGTCACGTAATACACCACACCTCTTATCAAATGTGATACCATAAGCGTAACATACTTTGCGCATCTAGAGCCTAACTTTGCGTACTTTTCAAAAAATCGTTCAAAAATGTTGCTGGTGCATTATGCAAACTTTTTCCCACGGAATACTATCACTAGCTAGTATTCCGTGGGAAAAAGTTTGCTTGTACTCTGTCTCAGTTTGGACGTAATAAAAAATGGAAGAGAAAGACAAATTGATGAGAGAATATGCAGTTGTAAATAACGTTGTAGAATGACGTATGTTTTATTTCAAAACTTGTTTTAGTTTTGATAGCAATAGCATAAAGTATTTGTACACTCTCAATTATACAATAATAACTAAACTTGTTCCACAACAAAATGTAATATTGAAATGTTATTTAATTGCTGTATAGCAATAGCGTGGTCATAACAAAATAAGATTGTCCAACAAAACATGTTATGGAAACGTAATGCCTTGATAATTCAATAATAACACAACAAGATATAAAAACAGGTTTTGTGATTTCGTAGTTATCATTTTGATATTCCCCTCTGCTCGGGTGGGGTTTTACATGGGAAAACACACTTTTTTGCATTTCTCTCATAACAAGCTCGAATTTTTCCAAAACCGTGTTACCGTTAAAGTGAAAACATAGCCTAGGGTGTCCTGAAAAACTTTGTCGAAGACCGCGAAGTTATCTGATGCTTATGAAAAAAGTTATAGCTTTGGCGTTGCTTGGCGAAACATCATGATTTTTTTGCTATTATTATTCCTTTACATGTTAAAACATAAACACATGCATGCGGTTCGTTGGTTATAACTATTTTCACAAGCATCGGATCGCTTTGCGGTCTTCAACAAAGTTCTTCAGAACATCGTAGGCTATCATTTAACAGTATCGGTTAAAAAGTTTCAGACAAAAAATTTCAACTTATGGCCAAAATGCAAAAAAGTATGTTTTCCCATACAAAATCCCATACAAATTTCAATTGCAATGCGCAAAGTGTAGACGCAACCGATCGTGCTCAAATTTTGCACAGATACTCAGGACCCGAAACGGAACCAAAAAAGCTTTGATCTGAGGAAACGCTTCCGATGACCCACACTAGTACATATACGCGAAATTCAGTATTAGTTCCGTGTCATAATTTGAGCTCAATTCATCAAAGCAAATCACAGTTACAGCATCTCAGAGTTGACCATTTTCTATGAAATTTGGCGTTTGTTCGCTCAATTATGCACCACAGTGAACTTCTTTACCACTGCAATTAGCAAGAACGCATCCAAAGAGCAACGAACTTTTCCCTAGGGTTCCAACAGCTGGCTGTCAAAGTTCGTAGAACCACCATGTTCTGATCAGATCAGGTGAATGTAACCTTCACTCAACAAATTTCACTTTCTCTCGCCCGACCCGTACTCCCATATGGTCAGCGTTAAAGAGGAAACAGCACTCGGTCCTACCATTCGGATCGAAACCGTATTAACAACTGCCCACCAGAAAGCAATTACACTCTCGCTAGTTGGCCGAATTCATTTCCACCACTCGAAACAGCCGAATCATCCGCACGGCCCCTATAATTTGCGTTTACAGGATGTTTTGTTTTCGAGTTGAAAAATCTTACTGCCTGTGTGTACTTCAAAGAACGTTGCTCCCCGAACAGCATAAACGTTTTTTTTTGTGCGACATATGTGCTCCGGTGATGACTTTCGTTTTTTCTGTGATCTTTTGATCGCGAAAACTCTCACTTTCGCAGCAGCAAAAGTGAAAATGACCTTCCGGAAGGGAATCAACCTGCCAGATTCAAACCTTGATGTCATTTCTGGAATGGCACGAAGATTGCGTAACCTCGACTGGGCAACAATTAATCTTTATTTTAGCAGAAATGTTTCAGGTCACACGATATGGTTGGGGGCGGAAAAGCTCAGTCAATCGTTCGCTATTTACTGTGGGCTTAGCGTTTGGGAAAAGCTTAGAAGGGCGAGCCCTCACCAATACCAAGAACCGTCGCGGTAAAACATATTCCCGCAAGTAAATCCTAAAGGGATGGAGGGAAGCTTCCTGTACATAAGCATGGTGGGAGGCTCGACCAAGGATGAAAACGGGATGAAAGCTTCCTCTCAGCATATGTATAAGGGGGCAATGTGGGAGGCGTGGGTGAGTTGACCTCTTCCGGGATAGTTCAGCGCCCTTTATGTGACTGACACACACATCTGTACCGTTCATCTGTGTTGTTCTGGTTCTTCTATCTGTTCCCAGTTTTGTGTTTCAGACTGTGTTGGTTGCCTTCTTCCCGTTAAGTATGTTGAAGCAAGTTTTGTTTTAGCTCAAAAAGTAAACAAAAAACAACATTTATTAATCTTTAACGTTGAATAATTTTTCATCATCGAACATTTTGAAGCAAACTCAAAACTAAAATGTTTGCTATGAAAATGTATCCACAATATTTCACACGAGGAATGGGACACAGAAGTTAATACATAATATTTTTTGTGGTCATTGCTTTGATTTACAACGAAACAACTGCTTTAAAATTTTCGAAAAATTATAACTGATGCTTGAGGCCTTGTGCTTTATTGTTTACTTTATTTTTTATTTATTTTTTAATTTTTTGATTTTCAATTTATTTTAAATTTCTAAAAGTTATGACATTCTGGTAATACCCTGACGGCCTAAACGATTCGTTTAGGATTAATTTTTTGAATTTTCTTAGTTTCCTATAGTATCACGTATGAGAAATATACAGTTATGACAGTGAACACTGAATGTAATGCCTCTCTTCTTTGTACCTATTCAAATCTTTGCTCGGGTACCTCGCTCCCGAAACCTCTTTCCCCGCATTTCCGCTAAGCGTAAACATGCGTACACATTCCGCAGTCAGTTTACGCTTCCTCGTATCCCCCTACTCTAGCTGCGAGGAAATCCTGGGTGGTGGTGGGTTGGTGCCTAGTGGGCGCGTAGGCCCACCAATGCCATCATTATTCGGGACAGTATCGATTTTCCCGACTGCTGCTGCTCTGTTGTTTGTGGTGCCCTTTTTCCCGCTGCAGTTGATTGCTACTATAGCTAGCTATACAGAGGATCCTTCAGCACAAGGATTTCAATAATACATAACAGTCAGCGCATCGGTTGGCAGGAGGCTGGTCCCGTCGATCAATGGGAAAACTGCGAAAGCGAGAGTGATGGGAACTGGATTGGACTAGCAGGAGCTTTAAAAGTTGGGATTTGGGAGGTGTGTTGTGGGTGGTTGTTATAGGCCTGGTCTTGTTTGTAATTCGATTTCGCTTCACTGTCGGATCGAGGTAGAGGCGTTTCACTGAATTGGATGTAAGAATTGTTAATTAAGCAATTTTGTTCTGTGGTTGTTCACTTTAGTATGGTAGTGCTTTGACATTGCCCAATTAGTGGCAAAATGTTACTACTTAAATAATCATCCGAGTTAACAACTGATTGTACCTGGAAGAACGTTTTGGAAACCTGATGATTTCACCTAGGAATGCCTCGTAATTGTCAGGGAGTTTTATATATTCTGGTTTATCGACCGTATTTACAACTTAATAATTTTATGGCTTTGGGTCTCCAGTTAGCCTAGTGGTTAAGGCTATGGATCTCCAATCCGGAGACGGCGGGTTCGATTCCCGTTCCGGTCGGGAAAATTTTCTCGACTCCCTGGGCATAGTGTATCATTGTACTTGCCTCACAATATAGAAATGCATGTAATGGCAGGCAAAGAAAGCCCTTCAATTAATAACTGTGGAAATGCTAAAAAAAACACTAAGTTGAAGCGAGGCAGGCCAAGTCCCAGTGGGGACGTAGAGCCATAAAGAAGAAGAAGAAAAAGAAAAAGAATGGTATTGCTTTATCGGTCATTTTCTACTCAGAGTGTAAGGGATTGGATAATGAAATGAAAAATGATAGAAATTATAGTATTCGTTAGGTTGCGAGCAAATGTGAAAATTTATAGAAGGTGAAATTAGGCATGAAGGCCATGCATTGAACAAGTACATTGAGTGCGTAGTGTTGATTGCTCCAGGAGGTCTTTCTGGGAAACCTCCAAGAATTCCTGATGGGATTCCTTCACTTTTTTTTCCTTTGATTCCTCCAGAGCTTCCTTCTGTGATTCTTCCAGAATTTTTACCTAAGGTTTCTCCAGAAGTTGTTGAGAATTGTTAGCAATTCTTTCTGGTATTTTCCAGCAGTTCATTTTAGAAATCCTCCAAAAGTTTTTTTCTGAGATTCCGTTGTCGATAATGATCTCTAAGATTGCAGAATCAGTATTTCAATTTGTGTTTTTTCTAAGATTTCTTTCTAGGATTTCTAAAGCAACTCCTTCAAGAGTGTTCCCCAGTGTTTCTTTTCTTAATCCTCCCGAAGCTCTTTCTACAGTTCCTTCCGGGATTTCTCTGATGTTCCAGGAGTATTTTGTGGAATTCCTCTAGGAATCACTGGGGTTCTTCCATGGGTTTTTCCAAAAGTACCTCTTGGGATTCATTCAGGATTTTTTTATTGTTCTTCTCCAGAAGTTCCTTGCGGGTATCCTTTAGGATTTTCAGCTGGGATTCCATCTGTATGCTTCCAGGAATTCGTTCACGGATTCTCCCATGAGTTTTTTGTGTGATTCCTTTTGAGATTTCTCCAATAATTTTTATGGGATTCCTCCAGATTTTTTTTTGTTGGGATTTCTTCTGATATTCTTGCACGAGTTCCTGCTATGGTTCCTCCAGGAGTTGTTTGTGTAATTGCCTGTGATCCTCCAAAAACTCCTTCTTGGATTCCTCTAAGAGTTTCATCTTGAAGTACTTCTGAGAGATTCTTCTGCGATTTTCCTAAGAATTTCTCCAGGGTTTCCCTACAAAAAAATCTGGGATTCCTTCAGGAATTCTTCCGGGGATTCCCCTAGGAATGAAACCTAAACTCTGAACTAACCTAACCAATTTAAAATCTTTTAGCGTGCTCTTACAGATATTTGTGTTGCCTCGAGATAGTCAGAATACCTGAAGAGGATTTCTCGTTTGACGAAAAGTTTCCCCCGACTGGAGCGAGAATCGAACACACACTCCGTAATGCTCACAAAACACACCTAAGCAACTGACGCCACTTGCCACTACTCGTTGAATGAGTTGCTGCCGAATGTCGGGGACCAATATTGGACGATTGCTTACATTCTGAGGTCCAAACCGTACACTACGTCAGCGAGCTGTTCCCAACATGATGCATTAGAAGGTTAAGTTGCTCAAGTGGCTAAAAGTGCTTGTTGGGGAGTGAGGCACCTAAATAACTTAGGAACCGCTCTTTAAAAATATCGATTTGTATTACCCCACCATCCTCACTGAGAAGAACTAATTCGTTCTCACTCTATATCAAGACCAACAATTGAAAAGGCCGCAACAACATTGCGTAAACAAACACGTTTCTGCCGACTTAGGGCGTTCTGGGATCTACCCACGCATCTCACCACCATTAACAGAAAGCTTGATGTTTGCGCTTTCTATTAGTGGTGGTGAGGTGTGTGGGTGGAGTTCAAAAGGCCTCAAGTCGACAGAAACATGTTTGTTTACAAAATGTTGATGCGGCCTTTTCAATTGTTGGTCTTGATATGTGCAACAACTTAGAAAAGGGTATTTTAGGCAGAGTATCGCAACTCTCGTCAGTAGGCAAGGCGCCACAACGGAGTCCAGTAGGACAGTTCAATAAATGTTTTATGTGTTCAGTGTTAAGTGTATGTAGATAGGAGTCGTTAAAAAAAATGTGTAAATACAATTTAGTGTAATAAAGGATTTAAAATGTTACTTGTATAAACTGTGGCCCAAAATAAACAAGTTGACGTCAATTGTGTGTGGAACAGAAAGATAAAGGCTAAAGAAATATTCCCCAAGATCCAATGGAGTTCAGTGGAGACTGCGATCTACCCAGTCCGTTTGGAAATCCGTAAAATACATGTTGGGCCTTGAACATCGTCCACAACCGAAGGAATCTACAGGCCAAGGCTCCAACAGTGCTGTTGATCGAACTATCTTGAAGAATTTCTTGCGAGACTTCTTATACCTATATCTTAATCTTAGATTTTTAATCTATTTTTTTTTTTGCCAGAAGTAACTTTGCTCTAAGACCCTCCAAGAGTTCCTCCGGAAAAATGGTTCAAAGTGATGAAATCAGTGTTGCAAGTTATCGTGACTATCACGAGGTAATCGTCAAATCCGATTTCTGAAGTCATTCTTTCAAAATGAGCCTTCATATCACGCCCAAAATGACACGCATTGTGGATTTCTCTCTTCGTTTTTTTTTTTTACAGCGACAGTAGTTGTTGAGTGTGCTTCAGGCGGATTGCGAGATAGTCAAACTCTCATAGCCGCAGACGGGATGTCTTGATGCACTTTGTGGTTGCGTTAAGAGAGCTATGCGAAACAAGTAGGATTAGAGATGTTTTGTCGTGCTTGTAGTAATTTATATGCGCCGTTTCGCATACCATTATGCGACCCTCGCTTCTCGAAGCGAGAGGCGAATAAAGTGTCATGACAATCACATCCATATCAGTGGTGATGGTCATCAAACGAAGAAGATGGTGGGTGTCGTGTGTGCCATTCAGTTTTTAGATGTTAGCGACTGTAGACAGAGCGAATCAGAAAGCGCAAAGACAGGGTTATGTAAGTGTGTTTTCTATCAGCAACAATGTGACTAGAACGCTGATGGTTCACGGCACTACACAAGGAAAAAAGAGGTTAACAGGCGAACAAATTCAATATCTGCAAAAATCTCTAAGGTTTCAGTCAATGATGATGGAAGTCAGTGTGTAATATGATCCAAACAACTCTCATTCAATTCTTCGAGCAATTTCACTTACGCAAAGTTTTACTGTATCGAAATTATAACATTGCACCGAACACTACTAATAAAACACACTTTTAATTGTCATGATATTCTAACTCATCTATAACTCAAAATGAC
The DNA here is from genome assembly GCF_035046485.1 of Aedes albopictus. Classification (NCBI taxonomy): domain Eukaryota; kingdom Metazoa; phylum Arthropoda; class Insecta; order Diptera; family Culicidae; genus Aedes; species Aedes albopictus. Next base: position 163,020,789 of record NC_085137.1, read on the forward strand.
GAAGCCAGACCACTCTGGCTAGTACCACCTATTGTTGACTATCAGATCAACAAAACAAAATCTATAGCATTGTAACTTGTTATGTAACCATAATAATGATTGTTCATTTTCTTGTAACGTTTTGGAACTTCATCTACATTCCTTCAGCACCTCTTTCATTGTTATCACATATTCCATCGCAATATGGCAATATAAACGATTCTAGCTTATGCGAGTTTTTATACACATTTTAACGAGTTTATGTTTACTTTTATGCAATTTTGTTTGTACAACAATGCGAATTAAATTGACATAATAAGAAAAGTACCAAGCGAAGTCGTATAATCAAAGTAGTACGCAATTTTGCGAACTTAATTGACAATTTTTGAGTTCGTTCGAACACTTTTGCGAATAAATCATCAGAATATCATCTATGATGTAGTCATACTTTTAAAAAAAATTATTTGAACACTTATATGATTTTATCAGATGCATCGCATCGTAGTAAGTTCAAAAAATAACATCATATGCGATTGAAATTGTCCCTCAGCCGTACATATGTATGCGATAGAAACTTAAAATAGTACTTTATACGATGTACAGCAGCGTGCATCTTCTTCATGCGATTCCTGATTTTTTGGGAAGTTACAAGGGATAGACAAAATGATAGGGACAGGCAAAATTTTCACTTTTCAAAAAATGTTCAACTAGCTGTAACTTTTCGAAAAGTGCATAAAATATTCTCAAATTTTTACTGCGAGTGCATCAACTAATTGTGTATCAGTGGTCTAATTTTGGAAAAGATTCGGCCATTCTCCACGAAGTTATAAAGATTCTTGAAAAAGGTAAGATTATCCGATAACCAACTTTGAGCTGTTATATCTCCGGATTCAATGAACCGATTGCAATGAAATTTTGATCAATAATGACTCATATAATAAGCTCTGGAAAACGTTTGACATAACTTGAAATTTTTAGCAAGAGAAAAAGTTATAGCGGTTTTATTTCTTTCACGTTTTTTAGTAAATTGGTCTATTTTTAATATGCATTCTCTCAAAACACATTTATATATAAGTCAATTAGAGATAAATTAAATGAACTATAATTTGCATCTTGAATTTTGAAACGATGTTGAAGTTTTGGATAATTTTGGCGTTTTATTAGAAAAATAATCTAAACGTTATAACTTTCTTCCGTGTTAAGAATTTTAAGTTAAGTCAAAGGTTTTTCATAGCTCATTATACAAGTTATAAATGGTCAAAATTTCATTGCATTCGGTTCATTACGGTTATACGGAGATATAAAATCTCAAAGTTGCCTATCGGATAATTTCACCTTTTTTAAGAATCTTTATAACTCCGTGGAGAATGGTCCGATCTTTTCCAAAATTAGACCACTGATACACAACTAGTTGATGCACTTGCAGTAAAAATTTGAGAATATTTGATGCACTTTTCGAAAAGTTACAGCTAGTTGAACATTTTTTGAAAAGTGAAAATTTTGCCTGTCCCGATCATTTTGTCTATTCCCTGTATTTGAAGATATTTCATTTTCTGAGGTCACGCGGTAATCAAATCAGCATCATTCGATACTATGGAAGTTTTAACACAAATACGAGTTAAGGTGAAGATATGACAAAGCCAAACCTTGAATTCTCAAGAGTACAAATCTGAGGAACCAAATGTCGGTTTGCGCTGAAAAGTTGATCGATTGGTCACCACCAGCGGGTAACATATCGATCAACTTTTCAGCATAACTGACGCTCGGTTCTTCAGATTTGTTCTCTTGAAAATGTGTCTTCGTCATATTTTCACCTTAAATAAATCATTTGTCCCAGTAAGGACGTAGAGCCAAAAAGCAGAAGAAGAAGAAATCATTTGTTCCTGACTGGAGTGCAAAGTCAGGAATAGATAAGAATTTTCCCATAAAAGTGAGATAGTAGGGTAAAAGGTATTGAGCTTAATACAATGATTCCCAGCATTGGGCGGCACATGACACCCTATTGACAGATATTTCCCCGCAAAGAAGACACGTCAATTGTTGTTTGTAAGAATAATATCTTTGCCTGTGGAAAAACATTAACAATTAATTTTTTTGTGTGCTTTTCAACTCGTGGATAATCAATTATTTTGAACCAACTTGTTGCCCCTCGAGAATTGCAATGCAAAGTTGAAAAAACTCTACACGTGTTCACGGTCTTGTATCATATTCTTTTGAAGTTGCAAAAGACCTATGTCACAACGAATTCAGATTGTGACATTGTCATACTTGTAGCGCGATGGCTAAAAATTGATTCAGTGCTTCTCTAGTAGAGGAAAGCAGGTGCAGATAGTCTCCAGTTCTCCAGTGCGTTGATAGTTTTCAATCGTCCCGTAACTACTCGCAAGAGATTTAAAAAGGGACATTCGTCCGCGACGGTAGGTACCTAACTCTCTTCTACTCTACAACATCCCTCCATGGCACTGACTGTATTTGTGATGCACCCGCCGATCGACCCGACCGACCGACATATGCATTCGTTTGTCTCTCTTCTTTCTGTAGCTCTGGCATCGAGGTACATATCGAGGTTCGAGGGTCGGGCCAAGTCGACAGATGGTCTGAATCGAAGGCACACCGCCGCACGAAGCAGCAGGTTTCAAGGATTATGTTTTTTTTTTCGGGCGACAAGAACTACCTACTGTTGCTGCGTTCTCGAACGCGGTAGGAGTTTAGAATTCGGGAAAGACAATCGAACATTTTCACGAGTTCTGGTAAAAACAAATATAGGGTAATTGATCCGATCATGGAGGAGTTAAGCGCTGGGTTCATGTTTAAACCACAATTGTATCGCCCCAAGCAAACTTTTTACATGGATTGAATTGAAAATAATAAAATCCTTCCTTAATCTACGGGAAAATAACGAAATATTGCCACTTTGATGTTGTTATGAGCATTTTATTCGTTTTTATCTGAAAGATCATTGTGTTCCTAATGTTGCGGTATGTGTTCCTAATGTTGCGGTATTTTGTTCCTATTGTTGCGGTATCCCATTGAAATCATATGGGATACCGCAACATTAGGAACACTACCGCAACAATAGGAACACAGCAGCAAACACATTTATGAAAATATTTTTTTAAAATAGGTTTTTGGGCAAATCTTAAGCAAACAAATGGTGCAATCTCATAATTTAAGCACCATACATCTATTAAAAATACCTTTTGGTAACATTTCAGTCGAAAAAGTGCTCAATTGCCATTACCGCAACAATAGGTACTACCGCAACGATGGGAACAATTACCCTATGCAAATCGATGATTACCCGGGTGGAATTAACTCTTTAGGGGGTGTGTCAAAATGATAATGATTTCCAGGAGAGATTGCAATCTGCTGTACATCTTCAAGGGAACGGTGTTGCTTGAGGTTAAACCAAAAAATGAGCAGTTTCAATTAAGCTTCCGGGGAAATGACAGTTTTGGAAATTATTGGCTTGCCAGTTGCTTTTGCGGTATCTTCTTGCAAACGAGTGTGCAGACAGGGTGTAGCATTGAACTGAAAACATTGATAAAAAAGCACTGTAAAAATTTACGGGTTATTTCAGTTACATCGTACAACTGGAATGGTACAACAAGCAACTATTTGAAGTGCATTTAGCTTTGAGTGGGTTTTGCAAACCATCATAAAACCAAGGTTTACTTTGGTTCAATTATGGTTTTTAGAACCAACTAGCTGTCCCCGGCAAACTTTGTCTTGCCTACTGCGATTTTTTGACGTTTCGAGTCCCGGTCCAGGTTCAAAACGTATGGAAAATCGATTGTCAAAAACTCTCAACTTTTCCATGTTTTTTTGGTTTATAAACCTTCCTTGGGTGAAAACGAACAGAACAAAACTTAGACGACCCAAATCTGACTTTCCGTTCGCAAGTTATGCGCGGTCCCACGTATGCCACTGCATTTTTATATATATAGATTTTAACCTATATGGCTTAAACTTGTATTTCGTTGCATACGTACTTGGTGAGAGGATCTTGGAATATACGGTGCTGCTGTAAATCAGCAGATCGGTGTTCAAATTCTATCGAAGATTTCTTTTCAAAATGCAGGGCTGTTACAGGGTTTCTAGATTTTGCGATTATCATAATTTTCGCAGATTTGACGCTGTTTTGTCTTTCAAATGATACCTTTTTGAAACGTATAAATAGAAAATATTTATTAACCAATCTGTTCAACCATCGTTCTGATGTTAACCTAGTTGGATTGTCGTAATATTACTCATTAGTTTTTGCTGTGCATTTATGCTCGATATGCCTATGTGTAGACACCAAAGCGCAGCGGGAACCCCAAAATTGACCATCCAGGCTGTGACAGGTCCACCAGCTGATGATGATTACGATGAGCACCGCTCGTGGCCAAAAGCAAAGTAAAACAGAAAGAAAAAAACGCAGGCAGCAACCTGCACCGGGTGCAGGCTGTCAGCTTGCTGCTCGATCAACCACGCTGCAGCAGCAATGCAGCATGCAGCGTGGTGCACTTTCTTCACCAAGAAGGAGGTGCGCGGTTTGAAGAAAACAGACAAGACAGCGCAGTAACCCTCGTCGCGTAATCATCTCATTTGTTTCAAGCTCAACAACAACAACAACAACAACTTACACGCCGATCCTTTCTTCTCTACACTCTTCCACACTTTCAGGTCGATAAAATCATTCCAACAGTTGCTGTACGTCTGTCCGGACTTTACGCGTGCCAATGAGGTCCACCTGCGGATCGGGCTTATGCTCAAAGTGAATGGAGATTACGAACAATCGCTGAAGCACCTGCAGCTCGCCTACTCCGACTCGTCGCCGTGCACCTTCGGCAAACTTGAAAGTGAGTATTAAATACCATATTACAGACGTACATAGGTCACTTATCCGTCCACCATGTGGGGATTGGTGGAATTGGGTTCAATGATTCTTCAAAGCTGAAATATGATGGATTAATGATCCAATTTGTAGATGCTAACTGATAAGATCGCTGAAATTTTCGAAACGATTCCTGCCTGGTTTTTACAGTCGGTTGTCGTATGCGATGTTTAAGCTACAGACTTTAGGGTGAAACAATGAAGTCGTACTTCAAACTTACAATAGCACAAATCTTGTTAACCAAATGATCATTCATAAGGATAGAATCGTTGATTATTTTCGGTATTCCTTATGATATTTCTACCAGTGTTCCTTCCGGGTTCTTTCACGGATTATTCCCGAGATTACTTGCGGAATTCCTCCCGGGATTTATTCATTGAATTTGCCGGATTTTTGGGTTTCATCTCAGAATTCATTTAGAGATCCTTTCAAGAATGATTCTCAAGTTACTTTCACACATGTTCGCCATTTCCCTCATTGATTTCACACAGGATTGTTTCAGGTTTTTTGGTCTACTTGTGACATTCTTTCAGATTTTTCACACGGGATTGATTTAGGAATATGTTCAAGAATTTCTTCAGAAATTTCTTCCGAGATTCCTTCATTGGTTTATCCCAGGATTTTTCTGGGTTTTCAACCGGCTTTCCGGCAAGGATTCCTGGAATGCTTCAGATATTCGTTCCGGATTTCTTTCATTGATTTCTCCCTAAATTGTTTTATGTATTTCTTCCAGTATTTTTTATGGGGTTCCTTTAGCGATTCCCTCGGAATTTCTTACGGGATTCCCTCCGGGATATTTATCGACCTCTCCTGAGATTTCTTTAATGATTTCTAGTGGAATTCCTTCAGAGATTTCTCAAAGATTCCGTTAAGAACTTCTTCGTGAGCTTTGTATGTTTTTAATTCCTTAAAGATTTCCTGTCGGAGTTCCCTTAAAGATTCATACCGGGTTTCGCGACTCATGCTGGGATTCCGCCAAGGAATTCTTCTGGGATTGTTTGGGAATATTTCCCAGTATAGCATCAGGGATTTCTCCCGAGATTCCTACATTGATTCTTCCTGTGATTCCTTTCAGGATTCTTCCAGGATGCTTCCTTGGTTTTCTGATTCCTGGCATTCTTTTAGGGATTTCTCCCGGGCTTTCTTCAAGGATTCCTTCCAGGGCTCCTTTAGAAAATCGTCAATTGATTTCATCCGTATTTATTTTTTCTTTTAGTTATTCCTCCCGAGATTAGGGATTTTTTTCGGGATTCTTATAGGGGTTTTTCCTGGATTCCTACTGAGATCCCTTTCTTTGGAGATTCAGGAATTTCTCCTGAGATTTCTTCATAGACTCCTTCCGGGATTCCATTAGAATTCTTCCTTTTCCAGGATTGCTTCAGTAATTTCTCCCGGATTTTCTTCATGGATTCCTTCAAGATTTCCTGTCAGGATTCCTTCATTGATTTTCTTCTAATTCCTTCCGGTATTCTTTCAGGTATTCCTTTCGAGATTCATTTAGATATTTCTTTGTGTATTTCTCCAGGATTCTTCCAGGTATCCCATTGGAGATTTACCGCAAGATTCTTTCATTGGTACTTGCTGGATTTCTTTTGGGGATTTGTGCTAAAGTCTGTCTCACGAGCTTTTAAATTGTTCACTGCTTTGATGACGACTGTTTGGTAGACTTTTTGGGTATTTATCGTTTTTTGTTTCCAACGTTTCGATTGTTATTGAACCTTCTTCAGGGGATAGAGTAAATTGTTCTTTTTCGTCTAGTATTTAGTTGTTTTTTAACATTTAGCTGTTATTCTCTGAAATTTTTGGATTTTTTCCTTTTTTTGTTTTCATGAAAATAAGAAAAAATGGTGGTTGTAACCTGGATCGCATTCCCTTCTATTGCATACAGTTCAAAACTGTATGTACAAGTAGTTCAAAACTGTATGCAAAAGTAAGTGCAAAAGTACTGACTACAAAATTTGTTTTTTTTTTCAAAGTTTAAAGGGTTTCCTGTTCCAAAAACGGACAAATTTCTAAAAAAAAAACAATGAATGACAGTTGAACGTTTGAAAAAAAAAAACAAGCACTAGACTAAAACACAACAGTTTATTCCGCTACATTAAGAAGATCTAATAAACATATAGTTTCCCCATAGAAAGACTGAAACGCCACAAAAATACTCAAAAAGTTTAATTTTTTCTTAAAATTCACTCCAGGTTTTTTTAGGACATTTTTTCAGGATTCTCTCAAGTATTTTACTTGAGGTTATTTCAGGGATTTTTCCTGAATTATTTCATGGTTCCTCCAGGGATTCTATTCTGGGTTCTTTGAAAAATTTCTCCAGATATTACACACATTTTTTTTCGAGATTCTTTTTCGAGAATTCCGAGAGTCCTGGATGCCGACAAATTTCTCCTGGAATGTTTCACGAGAATCCTACAGATTTTTTTGTCTGAATTTCTCCCATAGGTTTTTTCCGGTATTACTCCCAGAGTCTCTCGTGGGATTTTTCCGCATTTCCTCCAGCGTTTCCAAAGAAATTTTGTTTTTTTCAGGATTTATTCCAAGAACTCCACAAGAGTTTCTCTCAGAATATCTCTCAGGTGTTATCAAGAAATTTCTCCTAGAGTTTTTCTCGGAATTTCTCTTGAATTCCGCAATTCCTTCCGGAGAAACCTTTTGGGACAATCCCAGGAGTTCTTCCCGGGATTCATCTCTGAGTTTTTACAAGAGTTATTCCTGGGATTTTTACTAAAGCTCCTCCAAAGAGTTTTTCGCGAAATTTCTGAAGGAGTTCCTTTCGGGATTTCATTCGAAATGTCTACTGTCATTTCTTGAAGAAATTTCTCAACCTTCAGTGAGTTTTTTTTTCTAGAGTTTGTCCCGAAACTACAGGAGTTTCAGCCGGAATGTCACTCAGAGTTTTTTTTTCTGAACTTAACTTACTCCTAAGATTTTCTCCGGATTATCTTTTGGGATTTTCTCAGGAGCTATTACTGATATTCCACATGGAGTTCTTCCCATGGTTTCTTTCAGAACTTTTTCCAGGCTTTTCCTCGAAGTTGTTTACAGGATTTCTTGCACTGATCCTCCAGACATTTGTTTTACAAACTTTCTCGGGATTATGTCCAGAACTCTTCCCGGAATCCCTAAAGCAAACTGTCTCGGGATTATGTGTGCTCCTTCTGGAATTCTCTAATAGTTGCTCCCGAAATTCTTGCAGGGATTTTTCAAGAGTTTTTGTTTCGAAATGTCTTCTAGACTAATTTACGAAATTCCCTGTAAGAAATTCCCGGAGAAATATCAGACGGACTCCAGGTGAAATATTGCGCGAAACTTCGCAAGACCAATTGGAGAAATCTCGGAAGGAATTTCGGAGGAAAAACTTGGGAAAAACTGGGACATTTCAGAAAAAAAAGATCTGGGAGTTATTCCGGGAGAAAATATTAAGAAAACTCAAGGACAAATCCCGGGGAGAATTGCAAGCGAAATCGCGCGATAAAATCCAAGTAGAATTTTGGAAACTTTGCTGGAAGACATCCCTAGTAGAACCTTCCGGAAGATCTCGCCGAAATTCCGAGAGAAACTGTGGTAGCAAAGCTATGATAGCAGACAAGATTTGTCACTTTTTTCTAGAAAAAATAAAATAAAAAATGTCATCCAGCATCACCTACGACCTTAGGTTTCACAGGCGGCGATGCTTACCACTCAACTGCGGCTCACTGTTGTGAATATCATGGCAACAAGAGCATGAGGTTCTTCATTTCCCCAGCTCAGAAAGGGGCACATGACATTTCACCAACGTTGAGCCATCTCTATAGGGTGTACAGGGGGTACTCAAAATAACTGGGATAGGTTAAATTTTCACTTTTTAAAAAATGTTCAACTAGTGGTAACTTTTCGAAAAGGACATCAAATATTCTCAAATTTTGACTGTAAGTTCATCAACTAGTTGTGTATCAGTGGTTCAATTTTTTAAAAGATCGGGCCATTCTACACGAAGTTATGAAGATTGTAGAAAAAGGTATAATTATCCGATATCCATTGGTTGATGAACTAACAGTCAAAATTTGAGAATATGTGATGCCCTTTTCGAAAAGTTACAGCGAGTTGAACATTTTTTGAAAAGTGAAAAATTTACCTGTCCCAGTTATTTTGAGTATCCCCTGTATGTGTTCCATTTCGTGCAAAAGAGCTCAATTTGTTCTTATGTAGAAATTTTCTTTTATTTCGACAAGAACAAATACTGATATCCATATCAATAAATTCTTTATATTTTTGAATAACACATTAAAATCACATCGAGCTATGACAGCAAAAATTGTTCGTCTGCCCGGTTTCAGTTACAGGGGGTTTCAAAGGATTTCAGGAGGTGTAATTTTAGGAGAATTCGGGGTATTTTAGGGTAGGGGTTTCATAAGAGCTTCCAGAAGGTTCATAGAGTTCTAGAGGATTTTCAGAGGGACTTGAAGGAGGTTCAGGGCATTTCAGAAGATTTTATGGAGTTTCAAACAGATTTCAGAGAATTTCAGGTGTCGTCGTGAAGGCTTCAGAGGGTTTCTATCAAAATGTACCTCGAGTTATCAGGAAGTGTCAGGGGGTTTCAACGGGTTTAATGGAGTTTCAGTGGGCTGCACAGGGTTTCAGGGGACTTAAGGTGCTTTCGAGGGTGTCCATGGGATTTCAAAAGACTTAGGAGGTTGTCAGGGATACCAGGGAGACTACAGAAAGATTTAGAGAAATGCGGGTGCATTAAAGGCAGTGGGAATTTCAGTAGATTCCCGAGGATTTAAGGTGCTCCAGGAGGGCTTCAGGAGGTTTTAGAGTGGGTTTTATGGGGATTTTTGGGGGACTACCAAGAGTTTAACTGGGGTTTGAAAACAGACGTCTTGCAATCCCTGTTCAGCCTAAGAACCCTAAATGTACAAATATCAAGAGTTTTGTGCGCTCAAAATAATGAGTTGTTGCGAAATTGAGCCATAGTGACAGCCATCATGGGATTCAGTAGATCACTAACAAGGTATCTATTACTTTAAAACAAACCTGAATGGTTTCGGAGTTGCTCTATTCCTTCCCGAAGTTCCACCACGTAATAGTTTCGCCACAATTTTCTCTAAAAGATTCTTGTAACAAAATTCTAGCTTGCAGGGTGGATTCGCCAATTTATGAAAATTTGTACTTTCTTAAACTTCCCATTAAATTTGAATTCCCGTTAATTCCATTTTCTAAGATAAATTAAAGCACTTGTACCGGAAGTCGGGAACTCAAATGTTGAACTCATCCTTAAGCAAACTCAAAAGTCTCTCTAATAAAGACAAATCAATCAATCAATTAAGCAAACTCATCCTAATGTTGACCAGTTATCGCTTGTTGTTAAATCCTTTTCATAGAGGGGACGCCCCTGAAATACCCTGAAATACCCTTGCAGATACCCCTGAGACCCCTAGATCATCTCTGGAACGCTCCTGAAATCTCCCGGAACCCCCTGAAACACCCTTGGTATTTTTCTTCCGAAAACGCTTGAATCTCTTTGGAACGTTCTCGATCCTTCCTGAACTCCATGAGAACCCCTGGAATACTACTGGAAAGCCCTGAAATCCCCGAAACATCTCTGGAACGCTTTGTAACTCCCTGAAACACACCTGTAATTCCGCGATAACCCCTGGAACGCTCCTGGCAATTCACCTCTGGAACGCCTTGAAACCCTCTAAAAGGCCCTGGAGTGCCCCTAAAACTCCTTGAAAAGCTGCTTAAATCTCTTGGAATACTCTTGAAAATCCTGGAATGCCTCTGAAATTCCCTGGAACACTCCTGAAAACTCCTGTAGCACGCTTTAAACAGCCTGGAATGCCAATGAAATCACCTGTCAAACCATTGAAACTCCTGGGAATACCCCTCACACCCCTGAAATGTCGCTTAAATCTCCTAAAACGTTCTTGAAAATCCATGGAAGGCTCCTGAAATTCTCTGGACGGCTACTGAATTCTCCTGAACACCCATGGAACACCTTTGAAACCACTTCACAACCCCTGGAACGCTTCTGAAACTGCTAAGAACGCCCCCAAAACTCCATTGAAAACCACTGAAATTCCTTGGAGCCCCTGAAACCATCTGGGGTACCACTGAAACTGGAACGTCCGTGAAGCTTAGCTTAGCTTAACTTAGCTTAGACTAACTGTACATGTCAATAATGGTTGCTCCTCCATAATTGATCTGATCTGGTAGAATTGCACTGAGATCCAACTGAATAAGGGGCTGGTACTCACCACTTGTTGTTAAAGTGCAATCATATATTTTGGATCAATGCCTGCGCCGGCCAAGTCCTTACAGTTGGTTGGGAAGGGAAAGGAATGTTAGTATGATGTGAGATCTGAAAGTCAGCTTTGGTTGGTGATGCGATCCATTGATAGAGTATACATTTAGGTGATAAATTGTGTGTTGCTTACTCTGAATGAGAAGAAGCGGCACAGTTCGCTTGGTTGCATAACGTGTAGGTGTTAGATGATAGATTGACACTATGCTATGAACGTTGGAAGGAAGGGAAACGGCCTTTTCTACACGTTTCTGTAGTCTATGAACTTATGAATATACATGAGTTGCATATGTCGAGAAGGGGTCGAGATAAAGACACAAAGTAGAAGGGAAGTGACGGGCCAGGGATTGAACCCAGGACGTTCTACGAATCAGAAATGGTAGCCACCAGACAACCAAGCCCATCTAACTGAAACTGGAACGCCTCTGAAATAGAAAAAAATCTGGCAGTCATGCTCATCAGGGTCCTAAAAGCATCGATTTTATAAGAACAGGGTATTCTCTTCGTCAAAAACAATTCATGTTTCTTTGTATCCCCATACATTTTTTTAATATCAGTAGGCTTCTTGGTGGACCACTTAGGTTCTCCTTAGGTTCTCCGTATCTCCGTATCTACTTGCAAAAATAGGGACATAGGGTGTTATGAATTTAATGTTCGTGCATTCTTTCGTGTTATATGTGTCAATTTGATTAGTAAATATAATTATTTTAATACACATTTAATACACATTGGTAGAAAAGTGGCAAATAAAATGCAATCCTATTGTGATTGCCAACTTCATGCCATTCCGGACCGCGATTTAGTACTAGAGATGTAAACCTTTCCTTGGCACGAACTCTAGTAATGGAACTTGAATTGAGGTGCCCAATTAGAATTAGTTTTCCTAGACAAAATCAAGCTATCAAAAAGGCTAAGTGCCAAATAAAACAATTCCAGGATGACTGATGGACCCAAACCAATTAATGGAACTTCGTCAACCTGTGATCGGAAAGTGTTATCCATCTGGACAACAGGGCACATTTGTGTTCTGTGTAGTACTGTGTCCATTTGTGATGTTTCTGATTTGTGCATTTGTAAGGTTCTATCTGCCGTAATATGTTAATACTTTGTAAGAATAAATTTTCTCTTATTTTTATAACACATGGTAGAAACAAACCAGGGAATTCTATTCTCGTAATCAAGTAAACACCCTGATTGATTGCCCTTATACAGGGGATGACCAAAATGTTTGGGATAGGCATCTTTTTTCTCTCTCAAAAAAGTTCCAACAAGCTGTAACTTTTCATAGAGTGCATCAAAAATTGTCAAATTTGGACTTTTTGTCAATCTATTATATGTGCATCTTTAGTACAAATTTGAGCTTGATTAGTTAATCTTGCGCGAAGAACAAGAACCGTTCTTGTTAAACACTATTTTTAAACAACTAATTTTTGAACTGTCATATCTCGATAACCAGTGATCCAAATTGAATGTAATTTTGAACGTTTGTTACGACGTTATACAACATAATATTTTCTCACGACGAATACAATTATACCGGTTTGATGTTTTCACCTAAATAGACCAAAATTAGTCAAATTTACAACACCATACAAAAACTACTAAATTTGGCCACCCCTTGTAGACTTGAGGACTTTTATGTTGGAGAGTTCCTAGAACCCTTTAGCCTTCTAAATACTTTCCATGTTTAGCAATGAAGTCCCACACATTTCAAAGAATTGGTTTTCATAAAGTTTTTTTTTATATAGTCATCCCAGCCAATGCTGAAAATGTCATTTCGAATTATTTAAATTCAACCACATCCAGCTCATTTTAGAGGCTTAACCTGAGAACATGGTAGGGGAAACTGAGGAGACTTGATCCCTGGGGAGACTTGTTCCCCCCATATTTGCTCGGAATCAAAAACATTTTTCTTCTAGCATAATTTTTTCCAAAACTACTCCTGGACAAACGACTATGTTTTGGCTACAAGTGATTTCGATTGTACATTGCATTATTTTTTAACGGCTGATGGTTTGTTTGCAGTCCTTCAGAAATCTTTTAAGCGATTCCGAAAAATCTCAATAACTTTGTGAAAATTAAACCAAATCATGTCAAAATTTCACAGCACATAGTTTAAATAGAATACTTTCAAAGTTATTTATCCAAATAAGGCTGTTGTTAACATATTTTAATTAATTCTGCTTAGTATACACAACAGTGACATGGAGAGACTTGATCCCTCGAGGATTACACACACATTATACATGTCAAAAATAAAATTCTATTCGGAAGCCTCTATTTACTTGAAATTCTAGTCTATTCAACGATAAAATGTGTCAGATAATTATAACTTTAGTACAAACCAAGGAAAGGGGGATCAAGTCTCCCCATTTTGAAAATACGGCATATCCTTAAAAATTTAAGGAAATCTTACAATTTCAGACAATCTAAATTCATCGAAAATACAAGAAAACTCGAAAAGAAAGTGAATAGGAAGACTCTGGAATTATTTTCCCTTTAAATAAACCATGTGCCCAAAGGGGGATCAAGTGTCACCCATTTTTGAAAAATACATCATAAGACATGCCTCCATAAAAACACAGTTTTGAAAACTTTAACAATAATTTAAAGGCCTTCTGTTGTGTATTAACTTGCAATAGATGTTTACCTGCCATTTTGTACGGAAATCGGATCTAGTTTTGTGTTTTTTCTTAAAGTTTCAGGTAAATTAAGAAAAAGGGATCAAGTCTCCCCAGTCTCCCCTATATGAAAAACTTGTGCGGCTCAGCCCTACAAGAAAGTCACGGAAAACCTGATCTTTTTCGAATATTGAGGATAAATGTCATGGACTACCTTCGAAAATGCATGGTGAATATCAATTGACATTTTTCGAAGGTAGTCCGTGACATTTACCATAAACATAAAAAAGGGGGATTTTCCGTGACTTTCTTGTAGAACAGCCATAATATCTTCACATGATTTGTACGAAAACACCGGAATCATTTTTACATCACCGAAAAACGTCATAATTTCATTACAATTGGTGACCTTTGCGTGCATTTTATTTTAGTGTGGGATCATAGATCTATAATAGAAATGACCTTTTCAATCGTCCTAGCATGATTCTACAAGAAAACGACAATGATAAGTATGAAATTCATCGGACTGCATCACTGCGCATGTGATAAGAGATCATTAATCTTTTCAACGCAACACATTCACCTGTCCATGATAATCAATTACTTTCGATGAAACCTGTGTCGGTGGGTAATTCATCACAGAAAACCGTTCTCTATGTAGTAACCGGCTTGCTGCCTGTGAACCATCCAAAAACGGGGCAGCATCGATATGTGATAGGAAACGAATATCAACAGCTGTGAAACAAGATCACACTGACTGTAGCCTCCGACATCTTTTTGATCATTGCTATGACTTTGCGTGTTTCATTCGATGAAAAAAGAACCTGTCGTTGCGGTATCAAAGAAGAGGACTAGTTAATGATACTCGGCGATGATGGTTCCTGGGATGACTTCGTTGAGGCTGCATTCAGCAGCGGTTAATTTGCGACAGATGACCCGGTCCGATCGAACATCAACCGGGACAGCATTCGTTCGAAAGTTCAAAAAACTATCAGCCTCGTCATATTGCATCATGACCATAGCGACGAACAGCAGGATGCACCATCTGATGGGCGGAGTACTTCGTTTTGTTCGGTTAATAATGCGGTTTATGAACCGAAACAGTTACTCAATTTGCAGATGAAATAATAGCAGGACACGGAAGGAAGGATAACATCCATTTGCGTAGTTGAACAGTTGTTCTCGGGAAAGTGTTTTTGCTTGTTGTGCTTCAGTTTTACGATGTGATAATTCGAAGAGTTGTTGTACAATAATGCGTTGATAGGTATGTAAATTACCCTTTATCCAAGGACATCTTGAACATTTCTGCGAAAAAGTTTTATTTTATGACTTTTTAAACGACGTTGTCTGAGTCTCTCGCATGAATAATTTTATAATTCTTGATCCTGAAACGATCGCTTTCGTCCCAGAGCTGTCTACCTGCTCACAAACCTGGCGAAGAAAATGCAAAAATAAGTCTGCTTCTTGCGAGGGAGGCCCAATAAATAAGGGAATGAACCCCGATCCCAACGATGGTTATTGCTGCAATTCGGGATCGTCGAGCAAAGTTAGAGTCAATCAAGCGCATCTTGCTTCTACCTGTGCCAAACAACTCAAAGCAATAAGGTACAAATTCGGGTACAAACTGAGATGATTGACGCAGGAAAATTGTTTTACTGCTGTAGCAGTTGATTTTTGACGAATGAACCGCCCGATAGTTACGAAGCCATCACTACACTACAGTGCATTGGTTCCGAAAATCGTTTCCGAATCATATGTGGTGGTTGGAATCCTCACCGAAAGGACAACGAGAAGGATGCGAGCACGAAGGACGAAGGACGAAACAACGTTCGGATCGGCCAGGGTGTGCGGAGGAAAGAAAACTTATCCCGAACAATAAAATCTATCTTTCGTTGTACGCTGCTACGGTGCGGTGCTGTTTCTTGGTTGTTTCTTGTTATTTTTTTGTTCGGGACTCCGTGTTTATGAGAAGGATGTGGCATTCGAAGGATATGCGTTCTTTGGCCCAGCGAGGAGAGGCCCAGTGAGTCTGTGAACGTAGGGCGGGTAGGATCGAAAGAATTTCAGTTAATTTCCATAAGGACCTCTCAAGTGCTCAATGGATGGTTAGTTTTGATTTGCTAAATTATATGAACGAGCAGGAAGTGATTTTTTCTCAAGTGTGAGTATTCTCAAGTGTATGCCGGGCAAGCCGGGTAGAGGTGATTGACGGCCGTTATGTGGGTACTGGATTCGAGGAATGTGGATTGTCATGTGGGTAAATTGCACGCCAGATGCAAAGAAGAGATTGTACTTAGTATGTTAGAGTTTGTCCGTGAAATCCGAGAAAGCGGAATGTGATTTGATTTTGCCAATATTTCGTGTTAGGAATCAGCTTTCACGAATAAAGAAATAAAAAAAAGTACCAGTATTTACAGTATGAACAAAAATGCGTAAATTGCTATATCACTTTTGCATGTGTTTTCTTAATCACTTCTTAATTCTCCTTAACAATATGCTCATAAAACATGCTTAAATTATATAATTTTAACCGGCAACTAGTTTTTTTTAGTTATCGTCCCTCAAGTAGAGGTGTGCGCCGCCGCCGATTCTCGGTTCACGCCACCGCCGCCGATTATTTTTCGTCGCGCCGCCGCTTACGCCGCCTAACTCCAATTTTCTACGCCGATCTCAAAAACGCATTGATAAATTATACTATTTCTTGTTTTATTTTATTACCATATTTCAAGCAATTCATTGGAGTCATCTGCATACATAGCATTTGTATGATCGTTTTCAGCTGTGGTCCATTTTTTGTGAAGTGAAAGTGGATAACTGACACTGGCACTGAGTATGATTACAAGTGGTAGTCGAAATACGCATATCTGTCACAGGATAAGCAACATAGGGCGGAATTAAAAGGTACGAAACTGATTACACTCATTCGAAGAGGGTATTCTGCTTAGAGGGTTCGAAAAGTCGGTACAAGAAGTGAAAGAGTTTGTCCTTTGAAGTAAATTGAGTTCACAAAGATACAGGGGGTTCCTGAAGATAACTGATGGCTGAAGAAAGAGGGATTCCGAAGATTGAAGAAAATGCTAGTGATGATGAAAAAAATATTTTTGTCGTGTTCATCTCCCGAAGAGATGTAATTTCTCCAGCAACTCTTTTGAGGATTCTTTCAGCAGTTTCGCTAAGAATTCCGCTAAGAGTTCTTCCGGGAACTCTAGAAGGTCCTTCGGGGTCCGAGGGTTTCCTCCGTGACATCCTCTAGTTGCACTGGGACTTTTTGTAGTACTTCCTCTAGAAATTCCTCTAAGAGTTATTCTTTTAGTAGATCCTCCAGGAATTCATCTAGAAGTCTAAAAGTTTTTACTGGGAATTCCTTTAGGAGATCGTCAGGCAATTCCTTTAGGAGCACCTCCGGGAATTCCTCCACGAGTTCTTCAACGAGTTCATCCGGGAATTCCTTAACGAATTTCTACGGAAATCCCTTGAGGAGTTCATAAAAATTGCAATGGAAAGACCAGATGTTTCCTCTGATAATTCCTCTAGAAGTGTCTCTTGTAATGCCTCTGGGAGTTCTTCCGGGAATTCTTCTGGGAGTTATTCCAGCAAGTTCTGTAGCAGTTCCTCCTGGAATTCTTCCAAAATTTTCTTTTCACCGTGACTTTCTCTAAAATTTCTTCCGAGAATTCCTCTAGAAGTTCTTCTGGGAATTCGCCTAGGAGTACTTCCGGGAATTCGAATATCTTCGGAAACACCTTTACTAGTTTCACCGGGAAGTAGTTTCCCAAGCAATTTCATTACAAGTTGCTTTATAAGTTTTTTTTAGAACTTGCACTGGGTATATTTCTTTCGAGAATTCCTTTAAGAATTCTCCCGGAAGTTCCTCTAGAAGTTCTTCCGGAAATTCCTCTAAAGTTCCGGGAATACATCCAGGAGTTTCCCCGAACGTTCCTCTAGGAGTTCTCCCAGGAATTTCTCTAGAAGTATCTAAAAGTAATTGAGTTCGGGAATTTCTGTACGAGTTCTTCCGGGAATTTCTTCACGATTACTTGGGAATTCTTCTAGGAGTTCCATTGGGAGTTGCTCTAGAAATCCGGCTGGGAATTCCTCAAGAAATTCTTCCGGGAAATCCATAAGTGTTCATCCGCGAACTCATCTATGAATAACTCTGGTAATTTCTCTTCGAGTTCGTTCTTGAACTCCTTTTCGAATTTATTCGGCAATTTATCTAAAAAAATCCTCCGAAAATTCCTCCGGCAATTACTTTACTAGTTGCTCTACAAATATTTCTGGGAGTTACACAAGGAATGCCCGGAATTTCCTCCGAGAATTCTTCTATGAGTTCCACCGGTAATTCCCCTAAGAATTCCTCCGGAAATTTCTCTAAGAGTTCCTCCGGCAATTACTCTAAGAGTTCTTTTAAGATTTGTTACCGAAATTCTTCCAGGAGTTTCCCCAAACGTTCCTCTAAAAGTTCATCAGGGAATTCTTTTAGATGTTCTTTTGGAAATTCGTTTAGAAGTTTATCCGGGAATTCCTTTGGGTGTACCTAGAGAAATGCCTCTACGAGTTCCTCCGGGAATTCCTTAAAGAGTTTATTCCGAAATTCCTCTAGAAATTCTACCGGGAATTCCTCTAGAATTTCTTCCGGGAATTCCTTTAGAAGGTATTATATTTACTGACATAAAAACAAAAACGAAATTGTCGATCAAAACCTAAAGACAGGATTATCTAGATTTTTTATGGAATCTTCGAAAGTATTGCCTGCAAAATTGAAATTGATTTTTGATCTTCTTGGAGTTGTTCATGGAAGTTTTGGCCTTTTCTTGAAGACCCATCTGATGAAGTTTGTTTTATGTAATACTTTTGAATGGAGAATTAATCCGATGCCCTGAATGCTTCTCAATACTGGCTGTACTGTAGAGGAATTTGGCGAAACAAATTGAGATAAATTCTTATTTTTCGCCAAATTTTGTTTTAAGATTTGTGCAATACTCTTCATTTTCCACCAAACATTTTCCACGAGTTTTCAAAAAATGTGATTAGAAATTAAGTCCAAACTATATTTTTCCTGTCAGCTTTTAAAATAAGGTTAAAAATATCTGTTTTCAGGAAATGCAGATTTCTGTTCAAATTTAGATAGCCATTTTTCCTTCTATCCCACCAAAAATTTCTTTAATTTTTTGAGAATAATTCTTCTAGAAAATTCACCGCTCTTATACCCTCGGCTTTTTTAGAAAACATTCTAAATCTCAGCTCTCTTTTTTTAAGGCATAATAATTTACACCAAATAAGAGCAATTATCAGGAGTTTTGCAGAAAAATCAGAATCACTAAAGACATTCCAACAGAAATTATTCTGAGTTCTGCTTTTGCCAGGAGTTTTGCCATAAAATTCTCCAGAGAGACCTAAACACGCCCTTTCTATATAGATGAAATATTGTATAATATTATGGATTTAAGATTGTTTTTTGAGTCGGGAGGAATCCTTAAACGATTTTCTAAAAAAATGTAGGGATTCTTGAAAGAACCTTTGAATAAATTCTTGAAGAAATTCTCGGAAGAATTTTTGCTGAATCTCTAAAGGAATTCTTTAAAAACACCTTGTAGGAGTTGTAAAGGAAACATTA
Source organism: Aedes albopictus (assembly GCF_035046485.1). Taxonomy (NCBI): domain Eukaryota; kingdom Metazoa; phylum Arthropoda; class Insecta; order Diptera; family Culicidae; genus Aedes; species Aedes albopictus. Next base: position 163,040,177 of record NC_085137.1, read on the forward strand.
AGGGATTACCGCGGCAACTCTTCAAGGATGTTTTAAAGGAATACTTGGAGGAATCCCTTAAGAAATCTTCGGAAGTGTTCCTTAAGGAATCCGCGCAGGAAGTGAAACAATCGTTGGCAGAATCGTTCGAAGTATACCAGGAGGGTATACTTACAATATCTTTAACGGAATTCCTGAAAAAAAAAACAAAAATTCATGGAGTAATGCCTGAATGTATTCTTACACGTGTTCCTAAAGAACTTCCTGGAGGAGTTTCCAAAGGGATTCTGGGTGGAATTCCTAAAGAAATCCTTGGCGAAATTCCCAAAAAAAAATCTGAAATATTAGAATAGATTTCCAAGAAATCCTTGGCAAAATTCCCGAAAAAAAAAATTCCTGGAAAAATTTAATTTCTAAAGCAATTATTACAGGTATTGTTATGTTTTTTTTCCAGGAAAAATACAAGAGAAAATTTTCCTATGAATCTTTGGAGGAGTTCGTGAAGTTTTTCTTAAAGGCGTTCTTTTATGCGGTGCATACGTTCATTATTTTCAAAAAATATTATTTTAAAATCTGACACACACTTTAATGTATTCGATTCTCAGCAACATACAACGATGTTGGTGTTCACTACTGGTGAAAGAGCTTCTCGAAATGGAATATTTTCTTGCTAGCGATATTTTTAGAAGTGTTCGGCCGGAATCTTCAAAAATGTTCCGTGAGCCCCTCATGATACTTTTATGAACTTCGATGAATGTCTGCGTTGATCCTTGACAGATTTCTAATAGATATTTTCCATCATCATTACATGGTGTATTTCCTTCCAAATCTATGGTCGATTCTAGATGGGTTCTAATGATTTTTTTCAGGATCTTCCGGGACAATCCCAAGTCCCAAGTGAGTTATTCATCAAACGGTGCCCTAAGCGCACCACGGTTCCCGATGTGAAACCCCTTTTTTAAAGGAATTCTTCGAAAAATTTCTGTGGGCAATAGGCCGTCCCTTATTTTGCAAAATTTAGAAATGTTATAAGTTCTTTAGTGGAAAATGATCGTTTTAGCTAAAAAATGATCGTGTCAAAATTTGAAGTCCGTATGTCAAGGCTAAGTGGTCCCTCAAGGGGCCTAAAGTTGTCAAAAATTGCATGGGACCAAAAAAACATGAATTTTTTTTCGACAAAACAAATACGCTATTCCACTAAAACCGGTGATTTTAGGACCCTAAAGGGCCAAAAATGTGCTTAGATTTGCGATATCTTTACTCGTTTCCAAGATATTGACAAAAAACAACTGAAAAATCAGCATTTTTGACCATTTTTTTAGATTCCGAAGGAAACTTACCCTATTTTGTTCAATAACTCAAAAACGAGTAGATATATTGCTGTGTGCGTTCAAGATGCAAACGGTGCCCAAATGCGCTCCAAATGCGGTAACACAGTGTTACCAAAGGCAACTTAGCAACCATATTCAAAACCACCGCCAACCTAGGATTTAAAAGCTCCCATTGACATCGGGTTACTTGTTAGAAAATCTTACCGCATTTGGTGCTCCCGCATTTGATATTTGCATTTCGAATGCACACAGCAATATCGCAAATCTAAGCACATTTTTGGCCCCTTAGGGTCCTAAAATCACAGGTTTTAGTAGAATAGCGTATTTTTTTTTGTAGAAAAAAATTTCATGTTTTTTTGGTCCCATACAATTTTTGCCAAGTTTAGGCCTCTTGAGGGACCACTTAGCCTTGAGATACGGACTTCAAATTTTGACACGATCTTAGCTAAAACGGTCATTTTCCACTAACGAACTTATAACATTTCCAATTTTTGCAAAATAAGGGACGGCCTAGTGGGCAACCTTAGTGAAATTATGGAATAAATTTTTGAAAGTTTTCCTGGAGGAATTCTTGAAAGATTTTCTGTAAGATCACTTGGAAGAATCCTGCGATAGATTACTGATGCAATCCATGCAGGAATTTTTCGCAGAAATTCTTGGTGCTGGTAGAATCTTAGAAAAAAATTGGATAAAATTTCTAAAAATTTGCAAATTTACATGAATTAATCTCAAGAGGAATTTCAGCTGAACTAGTCGGAGAAATTTATTTAGAATTCCTTGCAGAAATCTCTGTATGAATATTTCACGGAAAAATCCTGTTGAATTTCTTAAATTAATCCTCAGTCGTAACCTTGAAGGAATTTCTAAAGGGATTCGTTGGGAAGCATCCTTAGTTCTAGCTCCAACATCGTTCTAGAAGTGCGGCTGCTCTCGGAAGGATTGGAATCTAATGGAGGGGAGATGGAATTACTACGAATCCATTCCGGCTTGGCTCTATACTCCTTAGCACAAGTCTGGTTAACGATAATCGGAATGACTGTTCTTCTAATAGAAAGGTCAAATAACTCCAAATTTTACTATGAACTAACACTTATCATGTAACGTTTATTAACACAACTATTTATAACAGACTACATTTTATAAATTGTCATGTAAGGGTCTTCGACGACCACTTGATCCGAGTGGAATTATCTTCCAACCAGGGTACGAAAAACGGATCAAGCCAAAAAACAAACGCTTTGTCCTAAGCGGTGCATGTCGGTAACAAAGGCGCTCTGCAACAAACGCATGTCAAGCGATGAGAGCAATAAAACAAATATCGCTTGCCGTGCGTGTACCGATGTTTCGGTTTTTCTGCTGAAAATTTCGACCCACATCATCAAATTCATGAGCATTTGGATGATTCAAGACTCTTGCCATCCTGAGAGTCGAGTTTCAGTTGTAAAACAATGCGAAAATCACGATGTGAATAGAACGAAACAAATATTCCTACCGTTTTTGTTGTGAACAAACTCGGAAGAGATTTTGTCATTATCTGCTAACGAAAAAACAAAGCGTTGTTGCCGTGCCTTCTTTGTTGCCTATTTTTCGCTTGCGGTGCCATATTCTGCGTACACTGCTTCCAACTGAAGTCAGCGATGTTCTACGCACTTTCTCTAATGACGTCATCAGTCTGGCTAGTCTCTCTTGCTTTTGCCCGATCGATATATTGAAGGCTTGAAGGTCACTATGAAAGCACAGACGACGAAGAGCAGATGAGATGTTTTCTACACCCTGGTAGTACTGACGTTCAGGGTTGTATGCTAGGGTGGGCGATCGTAGTATCAAACAGGATTTTTGATTTAAAACAAACAATGAGAAAACTCATGAAGAATCCGAAGAATATTTCTAGAAATATTCCTAAATCTTTGCAGGAATTATTGTATAAATCTTTGTAGAAATTGCTGAAGGAAACCTGAAGGAATAATCAGAGGAATTCTTCGAAGAAATTTTGGAGGGATCCCTAAAAAGTTCGTGGAGGAAGTCTGGGAAGAATGCATAAAGTAATAAGTCTTGGAGCAATTTAAAAGAATAAGTACTTGCTGGACTTGCTGAAAAAATCCTTGGAGCATTTCCTTGTAGGAATGATTGGAGGCATTCCTGTACGATTGGAGAACTTCCTGAAAAAAATCTTGTAAAACTTACTGAATAAATCTATGAAGAACATTCTGAAAGAGTCTTTGTAGAAATTTCCGAAGAAATACTAAGAGAAATTGCTGAAAAAATCTGTTAAGGAACTTCAAGTGTAATTTCTGGAAAAACTTCAGGGTAAATCTCTTGTAGCTCGTATGTTGATTAAACAACTGTATGTTTCCAGGCAAACATACATTCATCAGGTCATAAGGTCATCAGTAAACAATCGAGTAGAAATCGTTGGGGAAACTCTCAAAGAGATCCTCAAAGGACCCATGTGAAATTCCTACAAAAACTAAAAGATATATACCGTAAACCGGGGTCAAATTGATCAACGGGGTGATATTGATCATTCGGGTAGAAAATTGTAATTCCATTCCAGAACTTTCCAAGTGTCGTTAATGATCATAGACTTTTTATTTTACCTTGTTCATAGACGTCTAGAGATAAGTGTAGACTTCCCATTTTTTTTTGAAAAAAGATCGCCTTGCTTTATTTATTTAAAAGAATTTGTAATGGGTTTCTTACTTATCTACTAAACAAACGATTGCCAATAAGAGTTACGGTAAACTTTCAGCCTCTACATTTTTGTGGAACCTTGATTGTGAAGTATGTATTGTAGTTATGCTGAACATAAAATTAGTTTTAAAAGTTGATTTGTTTTCCAACAAAATATTTATTGTGTTAGAGCTCGCTTATATCAAAGGAAATTGCCTACTTTCAGGCGTTTAGGAAGCTATTTCAATATTAAATTTTGATTTTCAACAGTTGATTTCAGTAGTTGTAACAGTGTTGACTGATTATTCGGGCTTTGGCAATTATTTATTCTTACCGAGTCAAGGAATTGCTTGAAAATTTGCTTGAGGAATTCCTCAAGGAACCACTGCAGGAACTTCATAACAAACTCCAAAACTAATTCTATAACGAATTCCACAAAAAAAATAACTCCTGAAACAATTCCATAATAAAATTTTAGAGGAATTTACGATCATCGGTAAAAATTCTAGAATAAACTTTCGGAGAAAGGGTAAGAGACGAACCAGCCAAGGGGTGAAAGTCTCTTTAATAAAGACAAATCAATCAATCAATCGGAGGAAGGATTTGCACAAAAACCAGAAAAAAACTCCTTGAGGAATCCAGATAAGAGTGAATGAACTTCTGAAAGAATTCGGGTGAAATTCTTGGAAGGATCCCAGAAGGAATTGGTTTAATAACAGAAGAAAACCCTTGAGCAATCCCAGAAGGAGTTACCACAAAAGGATTCCTCGACGAAACTTCTTGATGATGAAACTTCTTCTCAGATGAAATCCCTTAAGAAATTCCGGATGGAATCTCTAGTGGAATCGCGTGAGGACTTCCTGAAGGAACGTCAGATGACACCTGTGAAGGAATCTAAGAAGAAATTCCTGGAAAAATTCCAAAGGGAACTTCTAAAGTAATCCTAAATAAATTCCCAACAGTTGTGTGTTTATTGGAGTCTATCATTTGTATCGTCTTCCTAACGGCAATACAGCTATCTTCATGATTGAAGACTTTGATTGGCTGCCTATTAAAAAGTCATCGCCCCTTGCAAGACCAACCTACAAACAACTGGGAGACATCACGTACACGCGACACTGCCATTTACCGCGAGCAGCGCCAGCGCTAAACCAAGAAGATTGGCAACACGATGGAATCAACAGTTAATTCCGTCTCAGAATCCAAGATCTTTGTCCGCACACTTTCTTCGCGGTATTTATTTTGTTTTTTTTTGTGCTGCTGTTACCGGCCTACATACCAAGAGGTAGTAGTAACAGTAACTGTTTACGATGATGGTGCAGTTTCGACACCTTCCCCGAATCTGCCCCCACAGTTGTTGCTTCCACAACTGCTTAAATCATCTTCAATCAAAGTCCCTCATCCAAGAGGTCGCTTGTTTTTTGTCTGGCTATGTAGGTGCGGGTGCGTCCACGACTATTCTGCCAAGAGGGTTAACTTTTTTTTTCTGTTGACTTGATGACGGTCCAGTTCCAAACCACTCCGGTCACCCACCTGCTTTACGTCGAATGACGAATCGCGGTACTAAGATTCTTGGTGTATTTGCTCAGGAGAGAGAACCACGACACCGAAGCAAGACAGTCTCGTCAGTCGTTTTTTTTGGTTTTGGGAAAGAAGTCGTAAAAAGCGCAATGACCATTATGGCGGTCAGTTCATCATTTAATGCGGCGTCCCAAATTGCAGCGTTAGCACGATTTTAGCTGCGCCAGTCGCCAGTTTGATGGTGGGTGCATTTTATAGACGGTGTCGATGACTCCCATTGAAGTTGTTTTTACTGGTGATAGCTTTCGATGTGAGGATAGAACCTGGTATGATTGGAGATGCTTGTGTTCAGAGTGTCTATTTACTTGGAAACATCTTGGAATTCTCAGGAAACTTAGTACCCCACTATATTGATAACACAAATATGCATTAATATGCTAATAAAACTTAATAATAGTATTAATCACCATACTTATTCTCTCTTTCACCATTTCCGCAGTCCGCTTCCACATCGCGCATCTGTATGAGGTGCAGAACAAGTTCAAAGCCGCCAGGGAAGCCTACGAACAGCTACTCGGAGACAAACAGCTGACACCAGCGCTGAAGGCCGACATTTGCCGCCAGCTAGGATGGATGTACCACAGCATTGAACCGCTCGGGGAGAAGGCACAGCGCGAACGATCCGCCATCCACTGTTTGCAGAAATCGATCGAAGCCGAACCCAAGTCCGGCCAGACCCTGTACCTGCTGGGACGGTGCTTTGCCGGAATCAACAAAGTACACGACGCCTTCATCGCCTATCGGAATTCGGTGGAGAAGAGCGAAGGCAACGCCGACACATGGTGCTCCATAGGGTGAGTGTGCTCTGCTCTGGGGCATCGTTTTTGGTGGACCCAGTAGACAGATGGGGATTTCTTTGCATTGTCGGACGAAACAGGCCGACCTTATTTAACTGATCCTGAGTCTGATTGGCTTGTTCTATTCTGTTGATATTCATATACCTATTGTTGAATAGTTCGGTTAAAGCTCGTCCTTACAGTACAGAAATCCCCATCATACAAACATCCTCAATCCTGCTAACCTTCCAAAGTTCTTGCTATTGCAGAGTACTCTACCAGCAGCAGAACCAGCCTATGGATGCACTGCAGGCCTACATATGTGCCGTGCAGTTAGATAAATCCCACTCAGCCGCCTGGACCAATTTGGGAATTTTGTACGAAAGCTGCAATCAACCACGTGACGCCTATGCGTGCTATCTAAACGCCACCAAAAATCCGGACGGACAGCAATCGACCGTAGTGTCAGCCTTATCCACTGCCAGTTGTGCCACCACCAACGCCGGTACAACCCCAACAGCCACTACCGCATCCACGGCTTCCACCGGTTCCGGTTCCACCGGAACACCGGCAACCACACCCACTGCGACCACTTCGGCCTCTACGCCCTCATCTGGACCAGCATCGGCAGCAACATCGATTCCCGGTGGACGAAGCGGCGGAACCAGCCTTACTACCGATTCGACCTCGGCCGGGAGCGGCAGCGGCAGCGGCGGTGGGGCCAAACCGCAGAGCCTCGCCCAGAGGATTAAGTTTCTCCAGCAGCACCTGGCACACGCACCTATGCCGAGTATCACCTCCAAACGGCGGCAGCTACCGTCGATCGAGGAAGCGTGGAATCTGCCAATCTCGAACGAAATGAGCTCCCGACAGCAACAGCAGGCGGCCCAGGCCCAGCAGCGACAGTTCCAGAAAGGATATGGACAGGTGAGTATGGGTATTGCTATGAGTTGTTACTTTACTTTATGCTTTGTAAAGCGAGACCTTTTGTAAAGACAGCGCGGTAGTATATTTAGGTATAGTTAGGCAAGCGGTTTGCTTGAGGGTCATGGATGATGTTCAAGACAATATACAGATTTCGTTTATTCAGTAATTCATTTGTAACCATTATTGAATATGCATCTAAAGTGCAGATGCCAAATATTAACATTTGAGTAGGGCCAGAATACTCGGAATCACGTTTTACGCCATGGCGCCAAAATTTAAATTAGGTTCTGCATTACAAATGACACGAACTATATTTAGGGGTGATGGCTAGTCTTAATGAAACGCATGCATCACAGTTCGGCGACGGAGCGGAATGAACACGAGAATGAACGTACATTTTTAGAGAGAGAGCGGAGAAGCACGATATAAATTTTTTACTCATCATCTACGTTATTGGCTTTTCAAAACTTTTACACCAGAAAAAATGCTTTATATTTTTTTTTGCTCTGTGAAGTTTATTTAACTCACAGTTTTGTTAAATACCTACATTTAGTTTCTGTGGTTTCTGAGAGACTAGGTATATGACGACCTATTGAAACAGTTATTGTGACCAAGGTGAGCCTTGATTTAATTCAATAATTTTCGTTCATCAAAGCATGTATAAAATCGAAATGCTGTTTAACCTCAAACCTAAAGTAAGCAATTAATTAAATAGTAAATAGCTCATATGTTACATATGCCATTCATATTTAAATAATTTACAAGAATATGAAAACCCTGTTTTATGTTATTTTTAGAGTTTTCGTACTCTCATATTCGCTCTCTTCGCGTGATGATGAACTTCCTTCCTGCACACGTCTATATTTTCTTACTTAGAGGTTGATCATTTAAAAAATCAAACAACTTTTTAAATAACTAATTATTGTAGCATATATGGCGGTCGGGGTGGTTGCTTAACCGAACCAAAGACCATTTCTTGGACAAAATAGTTTTTTTTTATAACCATAAATCTGGTAATTCTAACAGCTCTTCATGGAGTAAATATAAAAATTCTGTTTGGCAGAACATACAAAAAAAAAAAAAAAATTAGGGTATGTGTTCCATCATTAATCTTACGCACCCATATTCATCCTATTCGAAAACAAGTGATTACGGCACCGATTGATTCCGTTATTTTTGTTTTCATGGGTGCTCACTTCTAACAAAAAATACAAAAATAAGAAACAAAACAAACAGCGCTTCAATCCTTTGCTTTTCGTAGGATGAAAATGGGAGCCACATGCTTAAGAAGGATGAACCAATACCCTACATCCATCCAGAGTGAACTGTGAACCATTCCATGGAATCAGCGAAATATTTTAATTTTGGTCCAAATGATGGTTCATGTTCTCCTCATCGACGTCAGATTTCTAATTTCTTACCAACTCATTGTAACAACATATGAGAGAATTGAGCACTTTATTAGGAATACGGGTGTTGGAGGATCCAATTATGTTTCGATGGCGCTGATCACTATTTTTCCAAATCACATTCTGCCAGACCGAACTAAATTCACTATATTTTAAACAAGATTTCAAAATCAATTTGTTCTTGTGCTCAACAATATAAAAATCAACTAATTTTAAATACCTACGTCATGTCGATACACTTTATGCTGATAATTCAACACAGAAGCGATTGAACAACAAGGCTAATTAGACTTATAAAGCTTGATAAAAACTCAAAAATCTTGGTTCGCTTTGGCTGATCGAAAAATGGCGTTTCTACAAAAATAATACTTGATGATACTAAGAATCATCAGAACTCGATTAACCTTCCATAAATCGCGTGGTTGGCCTCCACCGCCAGCACCACGCTAAGCGACTGTCCATGAATTACGTAAGGGTTTATGGTGTAAGAAGGGTTGTTTGCAAAATCTTACGCGCCATACAAAAATATTTTGGTTCTCATACAAAAAACCTTAAAAAATGGACAGCCCCTTTATGCTGAGTACAAAAAGCGAGATTTTTACAACGTGTTGTACATCAGGGCGCAAAATTTTCAAGCAGACGAGCTGAAGTTTATCGTACGGCAATTTTCATTCTCTTGCCTGCATATTCATATTCAGCTGCTCGATACTCGTTTGTCAACTGAATGAAAGTCAATGGATATTTGTAAACATCTTACAGTGTTAAATTGCTGATAAAATATTAACGTTTCGATTACATTTAACGGTTGTGGAGTGTTTTTGGAAGGAATCGTAGCCATAAACGTAGGTAATTATGAAGATGTTTCTCTATCGGCTCAATATTCAATGATCACGAATTGACTGACTGTGTGAAGAGAGAGAGCGAAAATGAATTTGTTTGTTTTGAATATTCAGTGCAGAATCATTCAAATTCGTGCTGTTTTCAGTCAATGACTATGAACATTTTGCAACCTGGTTGTACTAAACACAACAGCGCGATCGCTCGATGAATAAAACTTAAAGACCTAATTTCAACTGGGTAAAATTTCCTTGCTCCACAGACAAACAGACGTGTCACTTGGAAGAAAATGCGATAAAAATTATCGTCACGCAAACATAATCGCCCAATGCTAATTATGCTGTGGTACGCAAATCCACTGAGTAGATGGCGGTAGTGAGCAAACGTCAAACAGGAGCAAAAACGATGCGAGCGCCATGAGCGAGCGATTTGCGAACTACGGAATATTTGAATAATCCGTTAAAAAGTGAAACGATGGGAAGTGAGTAGAGTGAGACGTCTGTTTGTCTGTGCTTGCTCTATGCCTGCACATGTACAGCTTATGGAAAAGGCATGGATGGGAAAGGCTGAGCTTGGGGAAGATTCAAATATTACGTCCATCAAATTTTGGGATTCCTAGACCCCCCCTCCCCCCTCTGTCACGCATTTTCCCTATACCTAATACACGTAGTGTCACACTTTTGTAGACCCCCCCCCCCCCCTCCCCCAAATGTTGGACGTAATTTTTGAACGTTCCCTTGGAGTGTTTCCCCCATGCATAGTTCAAATTATTTACCATACTATACGCGTCCTCTCTGATTCATGTACGTAACCCGCATAATCGCGAACCATATATGCGACATTTCTCATATCGTTGTTGATGATAAATAGCTGCATCTGCACAGTTAGAAAAAATAACCGACTTCGGTAATCTTTTACCGAAATCTCAACCGTTAAGTTTGTTTTACAGGAAAAATTCGGTAATGGTAGCAACTTTTACCGAAATTTGTTAGAGTTTGACAGATAAACGATAACATTTTATCAAAATTTGGTATTTTTTTACAAAATTTCGTTAAAAACCCATTACCGAACGCTCAGCGTTTGAGATTTCGGTAAAAACTACCGAACGCGATTAGCTGTGTGTACCCGCATAAACAAATACCGTAATAGAACCACATGCATAATAGTTTATGTTTCACCAAAAACAGTAACGGATATGGTTTGATAAACCATATGGACTGTACTGAGATAAAGCTACGACCTCAATGACTATACAGTTTTCAGAGAATCGACCATACGAGAAACGGGTCGTTAAGAATGTTTACCGTTCCAAAATCGCAATTTTCCCATAGAAATTTTGTTCGTCAACTTTACTGAGAACATAGCCAGTTTGGTTCATGTATTGACCACAAAATAGTTGGAGCTATGGTTTCAATATGTCGAACTAGACGAAGTGGATGGACATCAGCATCTATGATACTTGTAATGTTCGGAAAAGTCTCATCGCAGAGCGATAATTCCCAACAGTAATGGACAATAGTTGATGATGTAACCATGTTACTTAATCCCTGCAATATCGTCCTACCGTCCCGCATAACCGTGAACAATAACAGTACTGCTCACCATACTGTTAGCAACTACCAACAACAGTATCCCAACAGTATGATATATTATCAAGGGTTACAATAAACCAACAGTACCGTCTTACCCCGCTCGTTCGACACGTTTTAATACGACACTTTTTAATTCGTACCCCGCTTATTCGACACATGTCGAATTAAAAACTGTTCAAATGTCACAGCGATGTACACTGTAAATGCAAAACAATTTGATATTGCGCTTATACTCGCACCCGCAGCAGTTCCTCTTGCAGAAGCTAATTCCGAAAGTTCTGAGTTGTTGCTATTGTGCCTGCAGAAAAAAATTGGAAGCGACGTGTCGCTGGACTGGACACAAATCACCAGCGAAGTTCATGATACATTCATCCAGTGTAGTCTTGATTCACGAAGTGACAAAACTTCTCAAAAATATTGAAACACATAAATGAGTATTTTGCGAAAAGTTGATACTCAACTATCACAAATCCATTATTTAAGGTGACAATTGACGAAATTGCATTATAGAATAACTAAAATTGCGATATTTTATTAAAAGTTTGAAGTATCTTCGCAATGGACCAAGACAACTTTACCAGCTAACACACCGTGATTGTTATTTACTTCTATGGCGAATTTCCCAGCCACGACGGCCCTACCCGATGCTTATTGTATTTGACCATGGCAAAGATCAGTTGGAAGGAGCTAATCATGATTTTTCCTATAATCACATTCCTGATGGACTCTTTGCCCCACCAAGGCTTTTGCAGGTCAATTCCGGATGACTTTGCACGAAATTAAACAGATTTTTGCGCAATCGAGACGTCGACGGTGTCGATCGGAGGAACAAGACTGTTGGGATGTCCGTTTGTCCGCCTCCGATGCCACAGCGGATTGCTCCTTGAATATATCGAACTGAATACGTCGTGTTGGTGGCTTTGTTAAATTCAAATGTAAATAAGATACCTAAAAGGAATGTGAACCAACTTATCGAAAAAAAAAAAATCGTTTCAGATTGAAATGGGAGAACGGTAGCCAGCTCCAACTAGAGGTAAACAATGATGGTTGGTGGCAAAACGTCAGGACTACAATGACAGTTCAATTGACGTCGCTGGAAATTGTCGCGTCGCTGGACTGTCCAGCGAATTGCAGGTTAGTGCTGCAGCGACAATATTCGACACCCAAACCGCCTGTAGACCAACCGGAATGAACTGAGGATGGTAACAATCGTAGAAAGAACGAGCTTTTCATTCGCTTCACCACGATATCTGTTGAAATTCTGTTCCATAACAAATCCGGAAACCAAAACAAAAACAAAAATAGAGTTGCCGAATTTCAATGAGCATGGTCGTGTATAGTGACCAGTTTGTCGATTTAAAAGTTTACCCCGGTTATTCGACAACAGTCGGTGTCGTATTAGCGGGGTAATACGGTACCATAAACGGATTCAACAGTCTGATAGATGGTTATCGAGCAAATTACAATATGTGGGATAGGCGGTTAAGTTATGTTACAATAAAAAATCGCCGATTTTCTCGAACAAAATTTTACGATTACAGTTTGGCAAAAGGTCAATATACTATCCATTTTTTGTTCAGTTTACAGTATACCAAAAAGTTCAAGACCAGTAAAACTATAAAAATAGAATCAAAACAAGCACTGTATGTGTAATTAATGCTTTATAGTATCATACAGTTGTATTAACAGTACGTAGTAGGTTTCTATTACGTTTGTACTATTGGTAAATCCTCCCCGGGGAATAACACAAATATAATGCTGAACTATCGCAGAAGTTCCAAAAGTGTGGAAACGTAAAAAGAACTGCATGATTGGATTAAGTCAATCCGGTGTCTTCGGAGCTCAGAAAGTCTTCCGAGAGCGCAGAAAACGCCAACTTGATTTAATGCAATCTCACATTTTACTTCACATTTGTACACTGAAGATGACTGACTGCGTAGTCCAGTAGCAATGCAACGCACTATAAAATGAAATAAATAAAAACTAGCAAATAGGTGCTAAAAAAAAATTAAAAAAAATATTCTGATTTATTACGGAAATGCATCTTTGGTGAATCGGCACTCTGGGACTAATTACTTCTCATTTTTCGCAAGCTTCTTGATTCAGTGCTTGTTGAATTTGAGCTGTCCCATTAGGCATTGCTTCACTTTTCCATCGTCAGCAGCACATCCGAAGCCACACCGTAGTCCAGTGCCCGGACGGTTTACTCGTCGGTCTCCTCCTTTCCAGAATGTATACCAAGCGTCGACTCGGTGCGGGACATCCGGCACAATCCGCACCATCTAGTAGAAGAAACAATCGAGTTATTGATAGAAACGGCGACCTGCCAACTCCGAATACTTACGTAGCAAAAAGTTCCTAGAGTTGGGATCCTTGTTGGCCTCCTATTTCTCCTGAAACTCCTGAAACAAAACTGCAAAACAAAAATGCGACCAAGTTGACGCTTTTTTCTTGAAGCGGTCGCAAAAACGAACACTAATGCGTGCTACTGTATGTCAAACTGTTACATAATAGTAATCTTCATTAAAATGTGCGTGTGTAAGTGTGAAACCCAAATATCCAAACAAACCGTTTGGCATAATGTGAAGGCATATTTCAAATGTTCATTGAAATTTTTCATGCACACAGTATTCAACACTATTTGAACACTACAATATATTGTTACAATTTGCTTTAGGTTGGTTATGCTGTTTTTTATATTATAAAGAGCTTGGATTCATGTTGTTCAACTAAAATGCAACAATTTGGGAAAATGTAACCCCACCAGTTAGAATAATTTCACTGTTTGGAGTCTAAGGCAAATTTCTCTATGGGGGGTAACAAACAGACCGTACGCGGAATGTATTATAAATAGGTAACAACAAAAATAATGGTAATCGGGGGGAGCGACACTAGTTTTTCCAAGCCGAAAAACCTCAAAAAAAGCAAAAAAAAGTCGAAAAAAAAACCGGTAAAACCCGCAAAACGACAGTTCACTGACTAGCAAATGGTTAGAGAACAGTTTAACAATAAATCTAGAAGAATAACGTTCACTGTATGAGTTATTATTGATTTATGGTCTTCCATGGTAACTTGAGCTTATGATAAATGATTCTGCTATATTTGAACTGTTTAAAATTAAAAAAAAACTGTTATGCATTCATCGGATTTTTTGTTCAATAAATTCAATGCCCCCTGCTGGAATTTGTAGCACCATGTCAATTAAATCTTACTGTGGTTCTTCCTCCGGTGGGAGCGGATTTTGAATCGCAAGTGACATCCGATTTTCGCCCGCAGCAGAACATTCGCGAATTCCTTCGCTATTTGCTTTTGCGGAATTCATCGCAGTCACACCGTCAGGTCGGATCAGGATCGTATAGCTGACTTCAGGTTCGCGAATTCTGCAAAATAATTTGCATCCGTTGAGATATAGCACAAAAACAAATTTATAATTCATGCAAAACTTACAATATTTGTGAATAAATGTCAAATCGCATGCAAAACAAAGAATGTTTATGAATGAATGTCTAGTTATCCTAAAGACCGGTCCAGAAAGTATGGACGCAGTAAGAAAATACTGGCATTTCAAAACTATTGATGACAAGTTCTTTCTGAAAGCTACATCCTGTTGGTCAACCTATTTTCTCAGCATTTGTATGACGGTTTTTGCGATTCCAACAATGTATTTCAAAGTACATGGACTTTCAACGGAACATCATTGAAAAAATGTGCACAAACTATGTACAGAGTTTGAAAGGTCACTCAGGAAAAGAACAAACTATAGTGGGAGTAAGTTAGAAAATTGTGCAACCAGCAATCAGTAACCACGATGGGAATAACACGTTAAATCATAGGCAAACAATTGGATAAAAAATAAAGATCCTGCTAACCCTCGTTTAGATAAACAAATAATGAAGGTGTTTGAGCACAACAAAAAACCTTCTAACTAACATAGAGCGGGGTATGACCAAAAAAGTTACCATTTCGAATTCCAATGTTCATCGTGGCAAATAACGTTTGAATTTTCGATCCTATAGTAAGCAGAAACAGACAAAAATTTAATGGAGCCCGAAACAAGAACCATCGATCAGGCCCAGACAACTAAAGACTAGGTGCGTCCATACTTTCTGGAGCAGTCTTTAAACAGGAAATCTGGAGATCAAAAATTGATGTGATAGCTCTAATGCCGTAATGCACCTAAAGTTCTAAAGTAATATATCCATGTTACGGGATATAAACGGCTTGTTCTATGTGGCAATGCAATAGTCACAAAATCAAATTAACTGATGGAAGCAAAAGCTATGTTGAAAAATGTAAGCGTACATGTGTTCATTATACACCCTTAAATGAAACAACACAGCACACGAGTAACTTTCACGCAGCGACCGAAAAGACAAAAGAATTTTCACGCAGATTTGTGTAACACCGGATCAGCACATATTTTGTGTTGATCCAGTGTTACACAAATCTGCGTGAAAATTCTTTTGTCTTTTCGGTCGCTGCGTGAAAGTTACTCGTTGCGCTGTGTACATCGAGTTCTGCGTGTACTTCTTCAAGGAGAGGAGAGCTGCTATGTGAGAGGCGAGAGCAACCGGCATTTCTCAGTTCATTATCGCATTCGCGCGCGGATGCCGGCCGGCTGCCTTCGTATCTACATTCTCTCGTTCATTTCATTTCAACCACCCTCCCGAACGGATGTGGTTCGTTTGTTTCGCATTGGTGCTATTAGATGTTAAGTAACTTCCTAGAAGTAGTTAAATTCCTTACCATATATTGAATAGTGTGCACCAAGCTTGGAAATTGCAATCATTGTACAGTTTGTTTTTAATGAGTAGTGTTCTTGGAAGAAATTGTGTAGTGAATAAGCAAATTGGTAAGTACTTATTCAGCTCAGCACGCCACGAGGCGAGGGGCAATTCAAAAGATTGAGGTTATATGTACCGCGTGTGTCTGCTGCTGAAGGTCAAAGCCCTCTCGGCTCGGTCTGTGGAGAGCGTGACTGGCAACGGAACGAACGACAGCGACGACAACGCACATGCTCCCCATTTTTTTGGGAGCTCTTTATGTGGTCGTTGAACTTTCGGTTGCCGGTCGCACTCTCAGCACGCTGTGCTGTGCTGTGCTGGTAATGTTCTCGTAGAGTACATAGGTGTTACGTGGGGTGTGGGTGGGGGGTTGGCATCCGGCAAATTTCAATGTCTCCTATCGATTTTGATTTGATGGGAGGCCGTCGACCCGTAATGCTAGAGTGATCCATGTGGAAGGGCAGTTTTCGCTAACACCACCTAAAGATTCGTACGGTGGGGCTAGATAGTAGCTGCCTCTACAGATTCCCATTCTCGGTCACATGATTGTTGATGATTCACTGTTCAGTCGTAATTGAAACTAATGGATGACTTTTGTCACTTCCACAGAATAATCAAGCACAATTCCCGGGAAATAATGCAGCAGCAAACAAGCGTTTCAAGCAGGAGGATGGCCGACCGCAGGCCCCTCTGCCAAACTACTATCTCAACCAGCAGCAACTGCAGATGCTCCAGTATCTGCAGCAGAACCAAACTAGCCTCAATGCCCAACAGCAACAACTGTTGCAGCAGTATACCCATCAGTATCGGTTGATGCAACAGCACCAACAGCAACTTCGTCTGCAACAGCAACAACAGGCTCAACAGCAGCAGCAACAACGGAATCAACCAGGAGCACCGGCTCCGCCATTCCAAGGTCAAGGTCAACAGCAGCAACCGACATCGCAAACAGCGCCCGGCTATGGACAGCCGCAAGCGCCACAGCAGCAGCAGCAAACCCAGCAGCAGATGCTCGGTGGCAATGGGAACTTTGCGGCTATCAGTACGCAGATGTTCAAAACCACGACGACCAGCGGAACGTACGGCGGAGGTTTCCAGAGTCAGACCAATGCGGCGGCCTTCACGCAGATCACCTCCACCAATCAGTCGGATTTAGGTGAGTTTGATCTTGATGGTAAGACATATAAGCAAGTAACAGTAACCAATGTTCTCGTTGTGAACTGGCCTATCCTTTTATGGAGATATGACCCTTTCACTCCATCAAACATTGGGACAGCAAAGTCGTACGTCTGTTCAGCAGACGTCGAATCGTTGGACGAATGTTTCTCATTGTTGGAGAAAAATTCGCCAATGATTCCGACAATTCTCGCGTAACTTGTCGAAAAGATAGTAGTATTCTTTGTCCATACCATACCATATACCGAAATAACTGAAATGCGTGCATTTTTGAATCTTTATAAATGTTACATTAAAATCCGAAACTTTACATTAATGTGCTCGAAATAAAGCAAACAGTAACTGTTATTCATATTACCGTTTTTAGTGTTCTCGAATAGATGTCGTGGCTTTTGTCTCTTCCAAAATGCTTAATTTGTACAATACTCCAAATGAACAAGTCTTCCATACAAAATAAATAGCATACAAAATCAAAATTAGATTACTCATAATACTTTTCAAATACATCCTTAAACCAACAATTCTTTAAATGTTGGGTGTTCAGTTGTTTTCTACAGGACATTGAAAACCTATTTTGCACAGTATTGCTAGCAATCAATTTAACATCTTCTGAGATTTCTCCTGGAAAAAATGTCAGAATGCTGACCGATTTCTTCCAAATTTTTCATAGGAATCCTACGGAATTTCTTTCCTTGTATTCATCCAAAAGTCTCAGTCTAGATGGATATTTTCCGGATTTCTTCCTGCATTTTAACTAAATAGTTTGCCATATGATTTCTCCCAGGATTTATTTATCTTGAGATCTTCACAGGAATTTCTCTCGGGCAGGATATTTATTTCTCTGATGTTGTTTCGTAATTTTCCCTAGAGTTTTGTCTCGGAATGCCTCTTCAATGATTTTCCGCGATTTCTCTTCGAATTTCCCCAGATGATCTTCTTGGCATTTTTTCAACAGTTTCTACAGGTGAAATTTCTGCTAGAGTTACTGCAAGTATTTCTTCAGAAGTTGTACATATATTTTCTGCAGCAGTTTCTCTTGGGATTCATTCCGAAGTTCATTCTGTAATTTCTTTAAAACAATTCCGAGAAGTTTTTGCTGGAGTTTCTCCCGGAATTTCTACAGGAGTTTTTTTTTTAATTTCTTTTTTTTTTTTTTTTATCTTTATTATCGAGACTTTCAGCCCGAGGCTGGTTCGTCTCCGGAGAAATGTGTGAGTCAAAACAAATAACATATTGTTGAGTCTATTTGTGCTTACTTAATAACCGCTCGATTTTTTTCGCCTGTCTTCGGGACATCCTTTCCCTTTTATCGTTCCACGCTTTGATAGCCTCTGTAGTGGCAATATGGAAATCAAGCACCTCCAGGTCGCTCTCACTTTCGCTTTCCTGTTCGACCTCCGGTTCCCCAATGTAGCTGCGATTGCTCTGCATGTCATCATCAACGGTGATTATACTATCGCCGTCGTCGTCGCCTTCATTTACCGTATCCGTTTTCTTTTTCTCCTGTGGCTGGTTGTTGGAATCAGAAGAATGGATAGACAATTGGCGTTTATCAGTCCTCTTCGCAATGTTTCCTCCTTTGTTTTGCCGTTTGCGGGTACCAACATTCGCTGCGCCGGCGGTTACTGCCCCGTCCATCCCCGCATCTCCATCGTTGATTAATTTGATTTTTGTTGCTGGTGCTGGTTGTTGTTCCCCCCGCTGCTTGTGTACTTCTTCACTTTGTTGGGTCCGTTTATTCGGGCAGGCCTTTTTAAGGTGGGTTTCAGACTTGCACACGAAACATTTCGGTTTCATACCTTCGAAATATATCCGCCCTTTTCGACCGCAGAAGATGAGCGCTTCTGGGATCTCCTTCTTGATGTCCACGTACAAGCCGCGGACGCCGGAAAACATATTTAGACCAGTGTCTGCTGGAAAGCGCTCACGCACAACACGTTTCACCGTACCATACGCTCCCAACACAGCAGACAACTCCGTATCGGTTACCTCCGGTGGGAGATCAAAAACCCGAATGTAGCGAGTATGACCCGCCGCCACCGACATTTGCACCATCACTTTTTTACCATCAGTGTAGTAGAACGGCAGCTCGCAGCTATTGTTCTCCAGAACAAACCGCATTGCGTCTTCGCAATTAAAGCGAATGAAGACTGCTTTTTCATCGGATATTTTATAGGCGGTATCCATTTTTGACCGATCACCTTCGAGGGTCTTGACAAAACGTGCCATGTCCTCGATTGTTGGCTGTGCAGCATTTCCAGGAAATTGAAAGGCTAGTGTGTGTTTTATCACAATTTCTTTCTCCATTTCGTCGTTGATTTCTCAACCGCGCGCCCGTTCACAAAGAAATCGAGTGTCCGTTGTACGGCGTAGAAAAACACAACCGATCCCAACAAACGTTAGCTGTCGACTGTTTTTAATTTCTTTTTATTTGTGAATTCTTCACACTACAGGAGTTTCTCCCGGCATTTTTCTTAGAAGTTCTCGCGGAATTACTCTTGAAGATTCCTTCCGATGCTGCTTTTTGGATGACTCTCAGAGTTTTCCTGGATTTATTCTGCACTCTCTAGCAAGATTTTTCTAGCGTTTCTTTTGAAGTTTTTGTTTCGGATTCCTGTAGGAGCTATTGCTATAGCTATAGCTGATACTTCTTACGGCCTTCTTCCTACGATTCCGCTTAGAGTTTCTTTTTACAGGCTTTTTCTCGTAGTCGTTTGCAGGAATTTTTAAAGTGATCCTTCCAGGATAACTTCCGAGTTCTTCCCGAAATCCCTACCGGAAATTATCCTGAGATTTCGGAGGCTCCTTTTTTGGATTCTTCTAATAGTTGCTCCCGAAGTTCTTGCACATATTTATTAAGGACAGACTTGTTAGAATCCCAATATGGCCGCCCCAATGGCCGACTTTGGCACCTACTCACGATTTTGAGGGCACAAATCTCTTCGTAAACAAAATCAGCGCACCTGAACTTCTTATTTTAAGCTTATTACAAGTGAGCAAAACAGAATAATAAAATGCAATGTTGTTTGAAGCTTGCTTCTTGAGATTTGTGCGTCTGGCGTTTTGATGCACTGTTGAACCGGGATTTTAAGACGTTTGTCCTTAACGTATGAAATTCTTTGTGAAAACTCCGTTAAAAGCTCCTGCAAATATCCTGGGAGGGACTCGGGTAGAAATCCCAGGATCAACTTTCAGACTTTCTCCCGGAGGCGTTACCATTCCTATCAAGAATTTTAAACATGTTCATCCTGGTATTTCCCATGAAGTTCTTCCTGAGATATCTTGCAGAGATTTAAACGATTTCTCTCTGAACTCTTTCCAGCGGAGATGTTCCTTGTTTTTTTTTCTGATTTCTGTCCGAATTTCTCCCGGAATATGTCCAGGTATGTTTCCTGACATGTCACCAATTGTTGCTCCCAGGATTTCTCCTATAATTTAAGACTTCACTCAGACTACATTTTGAAGTATGAAACGAAGTTCCATATTTTTCTGATTTTTTCCCAGAGTTGCAGAGTTCACTTGAAGAATACCTTAAGGCCTATCCAGAAGAAATTCTAGGAAAAATTTACAAAGGAAGCTTGTTAGGATCCCGCGAGGGATTTATCCAAGAATACTTCCTGAGACTTCTCCAAGAATTTCTGCCTCAGGATTATGCCTAAGGTTCCTCCCGTATTTTCACTTGATTTTTTTTGAGTCCCTGTCTTCTTGCTCCTGTTGTTTCTTTAATTCGTTCCTGGTGTTTGTTGGAATTTTTCCCAAAAATTCCTTTAAAGTTTTCCTTCGAGAATTTCAGGGAATTTCAGACATTGATCTCGAGATTCCTCCTTGAACATCATCCAGAGTTGTTCTCTGAATTGCGACCGACATTTCTTGTGAACAATTTGATTATTTCTTAAAATATCTACCAAATCACTAAAGGAATAACTTGAGGAATCCAAGACAAACCACTAATGAAATCCCTGCAGACATCCATCGAAGAAAAACCCTGGCATAATCCATAGAGAGATGTCTGGATAAATCTCTGGAGTAATTCTTTGAAAATTCCTTGGAAGATATCCTGAGATTAAAACTTAAGGGAAAATGTAGAGTAATCACAAGAAGAATTTATGTAGGAATCTCAGGATAAACTCCTGGGGAAATCCGAGTTACAATTGCTGAAGACCTCCTCAGAGGAACTCATAGATAAATTCAGGGATATGGATAACTTGAGGAATAGGTAACTGAAAGGCTGACGAATTCCTAGAAAAAAATCCTGAAGTAATTACTAGTGAAATGCCTGGAGACATTCCATGAAGTATACTGTCTGTATTTACATCAGTCTCATATTTTTCTATTGATATGGAACATTTATACGGTTACGTTAAACATAACCCATAGAGAAATTCCTGGATAAATCTCTATAGAAATTCTATGAATTTGATATTCCTGTATTCCCGGTTGCTGTCCAGATTAGCCCATTGGTTTTTCATTAATAAATCGTGGCAGGAAACCCGATATTAATTTCCTATTAGAGGAATTTCTGCAGACAGGAGGAATTCTTGAAGAAGGTAAAAGTCTTTGGAGAAATCTTTGTAGAAATTCCTGGAAAAATCAAAGGACGAATTTCTAGTGGAATCCCAGTATAAATTCCTAGGACTTTCATTAGAGGAGAAATCCCAATGGGCATTCTGAAGCATTTTTGGAAACACTAGGATCACTGAGTCAAAATAATTTATGTGGGTATCGCAAGAGACATTCCTGGGGAAATCCCAGCAAAAATCTTTGAAGAAATCCTCCGAGGAATTCATGGATGAATTCCAGGATTTGAATTACTTGACGAAAAACTGGAGGAATTTCAGGAAAATTCCTATAGAAAGTTCTGAAGAAATGCGTAGAAACATTCCATAAAGTATACTGCCTGTAAGCTCATCAGTCCCATATTAGTCGAGTTTCCTATTCAAATGGGACAGTTACTGCCCCCACTCGCATAACAGTCCCATTTGCAAAAAGTAGGAATTGAGAAAACGGCATTTGAAGTTTGAAAACTTGTTTCCATATAAAACTTTGAAAAATCGACAAAATTTGAAAAATATTTCGATCATCTCGAAACTTTCACAGATTGCTTTGCACATGAATATGTAACTGTAAAAAATATTACAATCACTACAAAGTTGTTCAGTTTTGTGTTACGTAACACAAAAATCTATGATGGGACTGTTATGCGGGTACTTTTGATATGGGACGCTCATAACTTGGTATTTTTTTCACACATTGACATAAAAATTCGTAATTTTTATTGTTGTTTTTGGAAGTACATCAAAAATGATGACTATTCATAACGTTAACTCAAAAGTGATGAAAAGTCAAATGGGACTGTTATGCGAGTGGGGGCAGGTTAGGTGATTACATTCAGTATAATATCCAAAATCCGGATAAATCTCCGAAGAAATTCTTGGAAAAGTCTATGAAATGCCTGGACGAATCCATGAAAAAAAATGAAAAGAAATTCCTAGGAAATTCCTAAAAAAAAAATTGGTGAATGCCTAGAGGAATTATAGGAAGGAATTGCTGAAGGCATCGCGCAGCATCAATTCTTAGAAAAATCGCAGGCTTACAAAATTGGGCCAGCACTTGTAGTATCTCCCATGATTTCTCCTGCAATTCGCGATGCCGCGCAGAGGCCTCAATCTTTTTCGGAATTATTACCAGAGTAAATTTTGTGATTTCATCTAAAGGAGTGTCGAAAGGAATTACGGTACCCAGAAGAAATCTCGAAAGGAAGAATCGGCAGAATCCTGGAAGGAGCCTCAGAAGAAGTCTCGACAGCAACCATTGGATAAATCCGAGATGGAACTCTGGAAATTCCAGCAGAAACTCTGTGATGAATCCCGCGAAAACCTTTTAGAGAAGTTTTGAAATCCTAGAAGAAACTCATGCTTTCAATGTCCCCTCGGAACTTCTACTTGAGCTTCTCCTGAAATTTCTCCCACAGATTGTGATATGACTCTTCCAGAGTGTGTTCTGGGGTTTCTGCCGCAGTTTCTCCTGATTATTTTTTTTAGAAATTTTCGGGATTTCTTCTGTAATAGCTCCTATAGGACTGGATTTCTCTAAGAGGGTTTCAGAGTTCCAAGAGTAATCCCAGCAGGAATTCATGCAGAAATGCTGAGAGGAACTCCGGGATCTTCTAAGAGAAGAAATCCAGTGAGAGGTTCCTGTTCGAATTCGTGAAGAACTTATTGTATATTTCCTAGGAGAAATTGCATAGGAGGAACAACAGAAGTAAGCTCTTAAAAATTTCTTGAAAAAACTCTGGCACAAATCCCAGAACATCTCTGGAAGAATCCCGCGACAATCTGGGAGAAATCTCACGAGAAGCTCAGGTACTTAGCTCAGGAACCTCGAAAGCAATTGAGAGATGAAATGGAGAAAAATGCGTTCTGTTGGGATTTGCACCCACGACTCCGTGTTTGTCAGACCGGCGCTTTATCAAACTAAGCCACAGATCCAGTAACAAATCTGTGGAATAGAAAGCCAAACTGACTCCCATATCATGAACACGCCTATTTTTTACAATTCTATCTCTATTTCGGCTCAGATGCCGACCTCTCAACACGCTTTGCCTTCTAACTACAAGCGAGAGCGAATTGTTCTTATGGTACCGAGACTTACTCTCGCACTCCGCATACCTAGGACACTAGGTACCGAACCGTACGATGGAATTGTGATAAAAGATTGTTCATGGAGTGTGCTCGGAGTCAGTTAGGCTTTCTATTCCGCAGAATCGTTGCACCTAGTATGTGGCTTAGTTGTTTAAAGCACCAATCTAGCGAATACGGAGTCGTGGGTTCAAATCCCACCAAAACGCATTTTTTTTTCAAAATTATCTCAATTTACCAAGCCATTAACCTTCTGTGTCTTCTAATTTTCTCAATTTTCTACCTTTTCCACGTTCCAACGTAACAGGAAATCTGGTGCATGCTAGTAGAAGGACAACATAGACATATTTAATTTTGTTACCAACGCCATTTTGAAAAGTTACGCGAGATTTCCATTTTCTCATCTCTTCTTCAAACTCAAATGTGTCATAAAAATATCTAATGTTTCTTCTCTTTCGACAGATCAAGAACTCCAAGCCTTGCTCTCATCCAAGGACGACACTGCCAACTTTGCCGAAACGCTCCTCAAGCAGTTCGGTTCCGACGATTTGGACATCAAGGACATCAAACCGCTGGATCAACAGCAGCAGCATAATGGCACTGTACTGCCGGCCGATTCCACCTCGTCCCGACCGGATGGGGAGAAATCGCCCACCATCAAAGCCGAAGCTACCTCCTCAACGGGCACCGGTTCGAGCGGGGCCAGCTCGACAACGGCGGCTGCGGCTGCCAAGCGTCACCTCCTGGCCAAACACGACATCAAGCTGGAACCGGTCATCAAGATCGAAAAGCTGTCCGAGCCGTGCAACAAACCCGCGTTCTCCATCGACATGACCGCCAAGGAGCTGCTGCAAGCGGCCAAGAAATCCGATCTCAAAGATGTTGCGGCCATCAGCTCGACGCTATCTCTTGACGCAGCGCCGCCTGCTCCGCCGGAATGTCCGCCACAACGGTTGACTCGCGAACAGCTGCAACCTCCGACGCCATCCGTGTTCCTCGAGAACAAGAAACACGCGTACAGCCCTCAGCTGCAGGAGTTCTGTCTGAAGCATCCGATTGCCGTCGTGCGGCAACTTGGGGCGGCTCTCAAACTGGATCTGGGTCTGTTTTCGACCAAGACTCTGGTGGAGGCCAACCCGGATCACAGTATTGAGGTGCGAACGCAGGTGCACCAGTCGGCGGACGAGAACTGGGATCAGTCGATGAAATCGAAGGTGTGGGCTTGTATTTCGCATCGGTCACATACGACCATCGCCAAGTACGCCCAGTATCAGGCGTCCAGCTTTTCCGACAAGATCAAGGTAAGACCGCAGGACACCCCATGATTCTAGAAATCCATTCCCTTTTTCTCAAATGATGCTCAGCTTATAACTTTCGTTCTACTGAAATAACAGTGTGAAGAATCTTTCTATCTAGCTCTGATGGAACCCCCTCAACACCCCATCGGAACCGTTCCAGTTGTTAACATTATTCATAACACAAAACTCTCCTTTCCACCCCAACAGGAGGAACGCGACAAGCTGGCCGGCATCGTTAGTACCAACTCCGATTCGGACTCGAAGGATTCCCTCACGAACAGCAACGGCGCTGGATCGGGCAACGGAAAGCGAAAGAAGTGCAAGAACAGCAACAAAATGCTGCGCTTCGGAACGAACGTTGATCTCTCCGACGAGCGCAAGTGGAAAACGCAACTGTCGGAACTGCAGAAGCTGCCTCCATTCGCGCGGGTTGTCTCCGCTGCCAATATGCTCTCGCATGTGGGTCATATGATCCTGGGCATGAACACGGTGCAGCTGTACATGAAGGTACCGGGCAGCAGGACTCCCGGCCACCAGGAGAACAACAACTTCTGCTCGATCAACATCAACATCGGACCGGGCGATTGCGAGTGGTTTGCCACGCCGGACTCGTACTGGGGCGGCATTCAGTCGCTGTGCGAGAAGAACAACATCAACTACCTGCACGGTTCGTGGTGGCCGGCGCTGGAGGACCTCTACGCGGAGAACATTCCGGTCTATCGGTTTACCCAGAAGCCGGGCGATCTGGTGTGGGTCAATGCTGGGTAAGTTTGGCGCGACTGCGAACTCTAGGACCGTTTTTCATCTAACGATCATCTTTCCATTCCCCATAACAGTTGTGTCCACTGGGTGCAGGCCATCGGATGGTGCAACAATATCGCATGGAACGTGGGACCCCTGACGGCGCGGCAGTACGAGCTGGCCATCCAGCGGTACGAGTGGAACAAACTCGAAAGCTACAAGAGCATCGTGCCGATGGTGCATCTGAGCTGGAACCTGGCGCGGAACATCAAGGTTTCCGACCCGAAGCTGTACGAACTGATCAAGTGAGTTTTAATCATTTTTGGTGCTTTGGTACTGATCCATCAAATTTCAAATGATGAACAACCCTAATATTATTAACTTTCGTTCTACCGAAAATCCCGTGTAGAAACATTTTAACTGATTTCTGTTTCGTAACTTCATCGTTTGAGCGAATCCTACTAAGAACATCTAGTAACAACTCTGTTTTCATTTCCCTTACAGAACCTGTCTGATGCAAACGATGCGACACTGTATGCAGGTGTTGGAATTCGTCAAATCCAAGGGCGTCGAAGTGCGGTTTCATGGACGGGGCAAAAATGAAGCGTCCCACTACTGTGGACAGTGCGAAGTAAGTATTCATCAGATTTGTTGGGTTTTCTACATGGTATGATCGTTGAAACACACTCATTATTATCTTTAAGTTGTAATCAATGTCATTAATGTATTTTACATGGCCTTTGGGGTCTTCAGATAGCCTAGTGGCATCTAGTGGTTAAGGCTATGGGTCACCCATCCGAAGACGGTAGGTTCGATTCCCGTTCTGTCGAGCAAAATTTCTTGACTCCCTGGGCATTGCGTATCATTGTCCTTGCTTCACAATATACAAATTCATGCAATGGTAGGCAAAGAAAGCCCTTCAATTAATAACTGTGGAAATGCTCAAAGAACACTAAGTTGAAGAGAAGTACGCCAGTGGGAACGTAAAGCCATGAAGAAGAAGAAGAAAAACATGACCTTTGTTTTAATATTTCTCTTTAAAATTCTGCGGAAGATTCTTCCTACTGCATGTTTTCCAAGATTCATGCATTTTTTTCAGCAATTGCTCTTTGAAAAGCTTGCAAGATTCTTGAATTCAGATAGATTTCTGCTGGAGTTTTTCACGGGAATCCGATTTTGAGCTCACCAGATTTTTCCCAAAGTTCCCTTCTTGCGTTTTCTCCTGGAAATTATCGTAGAATTTCTGCCAGAATTTATCCCGGAATCTTCAGAGGGGGTTCTTTCAGGATTTATCAGATATTGTCAAGGAATATCTCCCGGAAGGTTTTTTTTTTCTGGATTCCTCTTGAACGATTTTCCAGGACTCCTCCAGGAGTTCTTCCTGGAATATTTTCCAAAGATTTTCGTGAGATTTCTTTCAGAGAAGTCTTTCAAGAGTTTCCTGTAGGAGTTCCTCCCTGGATTTCTTTGTGGGTTATTTCTTAAATGATCTTCCGGGACTTCTCTCAGGAAAATTCCTTTCAGCCTCAGAGATGTCCCTCAGTGTTTTTCAGTATTTATCCTAGACTTTTTCCAAGGACGGATTTGGTGGTCTAGTGGCTACCCCTTCTGATTTGCATGTAGAAGGTCCTGGGTTCATTCCCTAGCCCGTCTCTTTCCTCCTACTTTTGATTTGTATTCATACTTTCTCCCTTCGTCCTACAAATAAAACTCATGTTCATATCCATCGCTAGAACAGGAATGGATTGAAAAAGTCGTTTCCCATCTCAATATAGGAGCGTTTCAGAGGAGTACTAGGTGTTTCTGAAAGAGTGAATTTGAAGGACGTTTCAAAGCGTGCCAAAAGCGTTTTCGGAAGAGTTTGGCGTTTCAGGGCCGTTCATGCAGTTTAAGGGCGTTACAGGTCCTTTCAGACGGGTTTGAGGGGCGTTTCAGGAGTGTTACAGCAGATTTCAGAGGTAATTTGGCAATTTCAGGGGGGCAGGATTTGAACGACGTTCCAGAGGGTTTTAAGAGGTTTTAGAAGGTTTATGGGTCGTTTCAAGGCGTTTCAGTAGCATTTCAAGGAGTTTTAGAGAGCCTCAGGTTGTTTTAAGCGGTTTGAGTGACGTTCAGATTTCCATGGGATTTCAAGAGCGTTTCCGATGGTTTTAGAGGGTATTCCATGGCGCTTCAAGTGGTTTAGGGGTTGCATCACGAGAGTTTTAGAACTCAAACCTGCATTAGGATTGAAACCTCCTGAAACAACTCCTCTGAGATCCTCAATACGTGTCTGAAACGCTTTTAAAACACCTTGATTTCCTATGTAAGTCTTGAAAGGCCATTTAAAACTTCCCGAAACACTCTGAAACGCTCCTGAAGTTTCCCAAGACGCCACAAATCCACTCGAAACATTCCTTAAACCTCTTGAAACTTCCTGAGACGGCCCAAAATAACCTTAAAGCCCCATGATAGTCTTAGGAAACTCCCAAAGATCACCATATTAGTAATCCCATAGCTAATCATAAAACTTTGCCGAATACATAGCGCAGCCCAGTGGTGGAATATCGGTTCAAACGACCCATCATCACCTGTGAGCCCTTAACCTCCCAATCAGGCTTGCTGAAGTCTTCACCTTTAGAAGTAATCAGATTTCTGAGATAGGTATTTGTGATGGAAAGTCCTTCTGTTAGTTATAATTACTGATCAAATGCTCGGTGACAAGCACAGTCCCCTAAGCCCTGTGCTTTACTCTCTGCGCCATAAAGAGTAGAACCACCGAATGCTGCGTTATGTCTCGAGCACGGAAGCTTTCACTCACAAGCACTTAAAATTTGCGAAGCACAGCACCGCACTGAATATGCCAACAACTCTTGAAGCTAAGCCCAAACTCGGTTTGTTGGTTCCTTGTGGAATCCCGATTGTAGTGATCAATCACGGTTCTGATTTTTTTGCTTTCTAGCATTTCTGTTATCGAATCATTGTTTCCGTAAATTTAATTTAGCTTTTCTGTTTTAGACTCTCTCTTTAATTGTAATTTAGCGTTTTGGTCTTACAACATTTTAATTTGTCTAATTTTGAACTCCATATTTTCTATGTTTTTTTTATTAAATGTTCCAACGTTTCTGTCTTGTATCGTTTCTGCTTTCTAATCTTTCTGTCTTCTTTCCTGATTTCCCTTTCTCCTGGCCTCTATTTATTCTGATGTTTTTCGGATCTTTCTGTTTTTTGTGCTCCTTGATCTTTCTGTTTTATATGATATTTTTACCTTCTTAAGCAATACTGCCGTGAATCGCATATCAGTCCTATCTTTGCTGGATTTCCTATGCAAATGGGACAGATATGCGATTCACGGCAGAATAGGGTACAATCAGTGAAGTACTAGATTGAAAGTAGTGATCTAGATTTTTGTATGGTAAAAAGATCAATTCTCCATTTCTGCAATCAATTGGTGTAAACAGCGTGGGTATTATGTTTCCTTGACTAATTTGATGCTGTTTGAGCAAAAGTTTGAGTAACTGTGTTATTGAAGTTGTGAGAAATAAATAATATCTCGCAACTTCAATAACACAGTACAGTGCTGTTTGAGCAAAAGTTTGGGTGACTGTGTTGTTGTTTTCTCCATTTCTTGCAACATAAACAACATAGTTATCCAAATTTTTGCTCAAACAGCATCAAATTAGTCAAGAAATCGTAATACCCACGCTGTCTGCACCATTTCATTGCAGAAATGGAGAATTGATCATCTCATCATACAAAAATCCAGCTCACACTACTTTTAATCAAGTACTTCACTGATTGCGTCCTATTGCTTGCCTGCCTTCTGACCTTCCTGGGTATCTTCGGTATTTTGACAATTTTGCTCTGTAGATTTCTTATTTCTAGTAACTTGAGTTATGATTCTTTCAGAACGTTTCAAATCAAAGTCTTCATTCTGGTCTTTCTTTATACATTTTACCTCGGCATCCACATACGAAAGTGAAACCCTGGTCAAACAGTCATTTCTCAAACATTGCGACATCCGCATAACTTCGTGAAGGTGTAGTGTTGTATCCAGTCTACCGTTAATGAACGATCACCTAACGTGGATGATCGGTTGTTTCCTTTCCGGCAAGGCGAGTACTAGATTTCCTCAACTGAAATCTGACGTGGCAGGTGCTATTATAGGACAGATCGGTGAAGTATTGTGCGTTTAGCACTAAATTGATTTCCGAAAAAACTTCATTGACTTCCGCTGCCTTTCCTATGCGTTAAACATAACGTCGGAAGTAGTGCGCTGTACAGTAAATTTGGTTTTCTATACAGCGCACTACTTCCGACGTTATGTTTAACGTATAGGAAAGGCAGCGGAAGTCAATGAAGTTTTTTCGGAAATCAATTTAGTGCTAAACGCACAATACTAGATTTGTAATAATGATCTGAATATTAGTATGGTGAGAAGGTCAATTCTCCGTTTCTGCAATGAAATGGTGCAAAAAGCGTGGGTATTATGATTCCTTGCCTAATTTGATGATGTTTGAGCAAAACTTTGGGCAACAGTATTGTTGTTTTCTCCATTTCTTGCAACACAAACAACATAGTTATCCAAAGTTTTGCTCAAACAGCATCAATAGGAAGCAATCAGTGAAGTACTAGATTGGAAGTAGTGAGCTGGGTTTTTGTATGGTGAGATGATCAGTTCTCCATTTCTACAATGAAATGGTGCAAACAGCGTGGGTTATATGATTTGTGGACTAATTTGATGCTGTTTGAGCGAAAGTTTGGGTAACTGTGTTGTTGAAGTTCACGCAGAGAAATTTCATCTTATTGAATCAAAAAAATATATTTTTGAAGCTCATTTTTGTTATAAACAGACTTATTTTTGAATTCTACAATTTTATTTTGTTCATTCAACATTAAAATTTGTTGTTTTCAATACAACAGCTGAACGAGACAAAAATTGTAAATATAAAAAAATATTTTTTTGTTTGAAATACTTTTTTATTTTTGATTTAAAAAAAAAATATTGTAAATCCAAAAAATGTTCACGTCTAAACGGCAGGCAGCTGAGACACTATATATTTCAACTTTGTAAGTGCCATCTACCAAATTTTGAACGTTGTTGGCACCTCCAACCATAGAGGAAAATCACGCAAACCGATAATTTATGATCATGTTTTGGCAATACCAGAAAGCGTCAAGTGTCCATAACGTAGAAAGTGATTCACATTTAATGGTAAATTTTCAAGAGCAGTTGTGGCTATAATAAACAACGCGCGATAATTCATCAGCATTCCAGAAGTGTGTGCTCGATTCCGGCTTGGAATCATTGTTGTTTTGCCAAAACATTAAAAAAATTGTAAATTCAAAAAAATTTCTTTGTAGATGTTGACAGCTGACTTTCTTAAAAACAATAATTTTGATTATTAAACCAAAAAATATTTATTTTTAAAATCAAAAAATAAAATTATTAGCCGAGGAACGATAATTATTTTTGTTGTTTTTACACAGGATTTTTTTAGTTTAAAAAAGATTTTTCTGCGTGTTGCAAGACATAAATAATACAACAACACAGTAACCCAAACTTTTGCCAAACCCACGCTGTTTGCACCATTTCATTGCAGAAACGGAGATTTGATCATCTCACCATACAAAAATCCAGCTCACTACTTTCAATCTAGTACTTCACTGATTGCGTCCTATTTGCAGCTGCGTTGGTGAGATTTGGGTAGCATCTTCGGGCAGTCAATCAAGTTAGATCTCAAATCTTGCTGAACAAGTAACAATAGAACATGTCCGGTGAAGTACTAGATTTGTTGTAATGAGTTAGATTTATGTATGATGAGTTGATGAATTCTCCGTTTCTGCAAATGAAATGGCGCAGATTGCGTGGGCATGCTAAGCTGCCACTTAGCTGCTTCAGATCATGATTTTAAATCTAGTACTCCTCCAGACATGTCCTAATATGACCTATACCATCTTTTTATTCTCTTGCCACTGGAAGCAAATTTAGTGCAACTCTCCATTAACTGTTATGCATCATTATGTCATCGGGTTTACAGGAACACACCACCTGTTTACTTCTTTGGCAACTTTTTTCATCCAATGGTGCTAGATCAATCTGGGTTCCGAGGCGTTCCTAGTTCTGCCGCTTCTGGCTTGGCTGGGGTGCGTGTAACTCAGACATTTTTTCTTCAGTTAACCTTCTATGCGAATCTCCGTCTGAATTTCTTGAACTAATCAATGCTTTCTTCCTTCCCTTTCTTCCCAGGTCGAAGTCTTCAACATCCTCTTCATCCGAGAGCAGGAGAAGCGCCACGTAGTGCACTGCATGGGCTGCGCCCGCAAACAGGCACCCAACCTCCAAGGATTCGTCTGCCTCGAGGAGTACAAGATGGCCGAACTGATGCAGGTGTACGACGCCTTCGCCCTGCACATACCACCCCCGCTACCGATTCAACCACCTCTCTCGGCATCGCCCTCGATCCAACAACAGCAACAACTCCAGCAACCATCGTCATCGACTGGTCCTGGCCAGCTGGCGGCTTCCTCGTCCACCATCACCATCAGTTCGTCCTCGTCCAGCTCGTCGATAGGGGCGACGGCGATTTTGGCCAGTAGTAGCACCAGCAGTCAGACGGCCACGGCGAACGCCTCGACGCCCATGCAGGTCACGTAAGGTAAAACCGTGCGTGCGCCGTGCGTGCTTTAGTTCAATTTCACCAAAACTTAAAAGACTTAACTGATCCCTCCCGATGGATGGCGCTGACAGAGAGAATTAGCGCGAAGGAACAGAGTCGAAACACTGCTATTATATATAAAAAAAGTGTAATTTGTACAGTGGAAGGATTATACAGTTTTTATTTTCGCGGGTGTACATATCGAAAATGTAAAATCCAATTCTATGAATATATTTACTTACATGGAATATAAGAAGGTTGAGCTGCTGGCAGCCCTGCTAGCAGGGTTAGGAGTCGAGCTTTGAACACAGAAACAGAACAAAACAAACTCGTATGATTATTTATATCGAACCGAACACTGCTTTACCCGAATTCTATATGCTCCTAATATTAAACTACATAGTTTACCCCACCACGGGATAAGGCTCGCGGATTAGTAAAATGGAACGCGTGTGAAGCGTGTGAAATTCTCCTGGAAGAAATCAGTTTGTTTTAAGTAGCTTAATTTATTCTTAATCAGTATACTAAAACGGAGATTTCATTCGGCGTGCGTTGCAAGGAAAGTACTCTGAAGGACGCGACGAGAGTAGCAAGTGTTAGGAAGTGGATTGGCTTTTAGTCGGTTGTTGTTCTTTTGTGGTAGTGAATCTACTTTGGCGTTACGCTTGGCATCCAAAACCAGCTTTGATGGCTTCCAACCAAAAGGCTGCAATCCAAGAACGCTCTTCAGCAAAAAGGGGGTCGGGACAACACACGTCTCCTAAATCCGCGCCTATTGAAATGCGCGATTCAAATAACGTTGTTGGAGCAGCCGCTCAAATGAATTAATGCGCATTTGAAAGGTTCTGATTTTCTGCTCTGTATTACTTCAGTCACAGTCAACGATTGTTTTAGAATTACTGTGAAAAATAGACACCGTCCAATGTAACACGTCAAGAAATTAAGTGGATGGAGCGCTGCATTCATCACGGCGTTACACTCGACGTTATTAGCTGCCACTCAAAGGAATTAATGCACATTTGAATGGTTCTGATTTTCTGCTTTGTATTACTACATTTATAATACAAAACCAACGGATTTTGTAAGTTCTGACGAGTGGTGTAAATACTGTAAAAAATATGCGCTGTCAACACGTCAAGAAATGGTTGGAATGCTGCATGCATTTCGGCGTTACATTCAACGTTGTTAGCTGCCATTTAAGGGAATTAATACACATTCGAAAGGTTCTGGCTAGTAGAGTTACTGTGGAAAATATGCGCCGTCAAATGTAACACGTCAAGAAATTAAGTAGATGGAGCGCTGCATCACGGCGTTACACTCAGCGTTATTAGCTGCCGCTCAAAGGAATTAATGCACATTTGAAAGTTTCTGCTTGTTAGCTCTGTGTTGTCGATGTCCCAATACAAAACTAACGTCTGTTATGGAGTTACGGCGCGTTGAAGTTCTGAGGGAAATATGCGTCGTCAATTGTAACACGTCAAGCAATTTGTTGGAGTACGGCATACATCACGGCATTGCACGAGTTGACGTTATTAGTTCCCTTTAAGAGGAATTTAATGCACATTTGAAGAGTTCTGATTTCCTAGGATATTCAGGAAGATCGACTGCAGTTTTCAGAAAACTTCATAGTTTAAAAAACAGGTTTCTATCACTTCTTTAAGCTGTCCATCGAGGACCTTGGACGCCAAGCGAATTAACAGTGGTGATTCACTGCCACACAATCATCACGTTACCCCGTATTCAAATGAACAATAGCTTTTCGTTTTTTTCGTTATCACAACCAAACCGGTAAAAATACAAACAGCCCTCAGGAACTTTAAAATTAGTCTAACACGGAAGCAAAACAGCAGATGAAACAAAACACAACAAAAATAACGTAGCAAGATCTAAAATAAGTCAGTTAACATTTTGAAGTCGAAAATAAGCAAAACATTTTCTCAGCACTCAGCACAAAAAGTAAAACAAAAGTAAACCGCGAAACGTATATATTTTTATCAGCAAAAGAAGAAAAAATAATCATCGAAAGCGTAACGTAACCGTATGACATCAATAATTGAAACACCCACACATACACACAGAGAGTACGATAAAGAAAAGGAAAAGCAATTCTCACTTGATATACCTTGCTACGCTACGGCGGTGGTAATGGTAGCGACAGCGAAGCGGCGGCGGCGTCAGTAGCGATATCAATCATCTCACCTAACATAACAATCATCCCAGCACATATTAACGAAGGAAAATCACGTTCTCACACTCACACATATGTGCGCACTTTCACACCAGTTCACACAGAACACGCGAATCGATAAAAGTGGAGTCAGATCAGAACGATACCAGGCAGGAAAGTTGCGATTAAACGGAGTCCTTAGGTTTAAGGGAGTAGTAGTAGAAGAAAAAAAGTGGTTTATGTGTTCGTGGTTGATTTCCGGGAGGGCTGCCTGTGTAGACAGCCCAAGGAACCTCCATAGAGATAATGGAATGGTGTTCAGCAGAAAGGTATTGGGGGGTGTAGTCGTCGTTTGTAGTCAAGTAATAGACGGAAGGCGCGTCTCGAACGGTACCACCGATTTAGGTTAAATTTGTGGACTTTGCTGTAGGTTGGTTTATGGCAGATACGGATGCTGGGTTTTTACAATCGAACTTCCGATTCGACAGTTGGAACGACAGTTATTTGATGATCAGTTGGCAGTGGAAAATGATTTCAAAGAAAATGATAGTGGCTCCGTAATGCTTGTTGACAAAAGAGCCCACTCAACTTTTCCTGGGACCAATTCATTCGTTAGAATGTTTGGGAAACAGTTATGACGAATCTATCAACTGAACTTTTAAGGCAAATTATGGAATAGTCGGCATTGACATTACTGTATAGTCGATTCAGTCAGAAGTCTACAGAACCGTTTTACTAAAGTGTCATTATCAAATGTTATAACGATTCTGTGAACAGACTCGATTGGATTCTACTACGGCGCACTCCTAGTCGACGTTTGATATCCTTTACTGTAACTGGTACTACAACCTTTTATGTTCTAGTACTTCAAGACGTTACATCGAGAATGTTTATGGCATATTATCATAACTATTTCATTCTAGTACTACTCTTGGATTCAGTCGACAGCCAACATAATTTAGGAAGGTGATTTATTTTAGTACCTGACTAACAATTTAAAATGGCAAGCTTTTCGTGAAGTCAGCTAACCATTCTGGTACTACCCCATCCATCAACCCAGTCGGCAGTCGAAATAACTATGAAAGGTAACACAAGATACTGGCTTAAGTTTTGACTTCCCTGGGCAAATTCAAGTCCGTTCTGGTACTTCCTTTCAATTTCAGCTTTCAAAGCCATTTCTCTGGTCAAGTTTACTTTCAAGCTAGACCAAAATTATGAAAAAGTCTACATAGTTGCAATACTGTTTAGTCGAGTTAAAAAGACTCAAGCTAAAAAGAACAACTTTTTGATAAGTCAACAATCGAAAAACGATGAAATGTGTGCCATTCTAGTACTTCACTGTACTTGAATGTAAATTTAAACTTTCATCGTGGAGTCAGCCCGCTATTCTAGTACTACTCACCTTTCAACGCAGTCGGCAGTCGAAATAACTACGGATGGTCACGACACTGAGTTTCAAGTTGCAACTCTTGGAACAAATTCAAATCGCCCATTCTAGTACCGCCTTTAAATTTTTAACTGTCGAATCCAGATCTGTGTGTACCGCTCGAGTAACAAGTAGCTGCCATAAATCAACCATCGCAAGCACACGCACACATGTGTACACACAGACACACACGATTGTTTACGAGGGGCGGCGGGCTGGCCACAATATGTCCAGCCCATGATCTCATTTAGTACGTTTTGAGCCGAAAGCAAAAAATCCCTCTAAATTTGTCCAACACTTCTGAATTCTGAAAGTGGACAAAAAAACCTTTGGTTACAGAGTAATCGAGCTATGTCCCACAATATATGGGGACGTCCCAAAAGAATAGTTATGTTTTCTCGGATATCTTTAGTTAGATTAGTAAAATTTGTCGACATGCGTCCGTTTTGGGTCGTGGTATGTGTGCGTGTGTCCGCGTCCCATGTACCGTGTAGGACAATGCTTACAGTAGGATAAGCCGAAACGAGAGGGAAGAAGGTTGTGGTGGTGTTGTAGAGCAGAGACCGAGTTGTAATTCGATGATAATCCATAAGGTGCTTTAGTTTGTGGAGCTAGGATAACATTCTTGGCGTGTGCTTGCATGTTAGTGTATGTGTGTGACCGACCACGTATGTAGCGTGCAGTACTAGAAGGTGTAATAGGATTAGGTGTGTTTTTGGTAAGCTCTACATTAATATTAGCGGAAAAGAGAAGGATACTCGGCATGGAAATGCCGAGAAGGAATTTAGCACGATTTAGTAACGATTAGAAAAGGAATGATTGTTTTAGTAAAAGGGGAATCTCCCGTTCGGGAGGCTAAACGAAGTGGTTTAGGTTAGGTGTAACGTTCCGGTGTAGGTTTAATTTAGCGCAGAGGAAAGGATGTAGTACTAGAAGATTACATTGATGAAGCATGGTTCAGTTGAAGGATGTTCTCATTCATACACTTCCCTGAGCACTGTCATTTCGCCCAACTCACTTGTGAATGTAAAGTACTAGAACAGAGCGAAGGGACATCCGGCAAAGTCATGTTTTTCTTTTCTCGGATGAAAATTTTTCGAACCAAAATTCGCAGTTTCTAAACGCTGCACCTCAAAATTTCAATCAGTTTTATTTTCTTAAAACGAAGTACTAGAATCAACTTAGTGAACAAAGAAATTCAATGGCGAGCTCCATTCGCCAGAGGAAAGAGCATTTTCTCTCGGAGTAAATTGTGTATAAAGTATGTTTGAGGTTATAATACTAATCGCATAATAAGGAATGACCAGTCTATCACTGCCAATTTAAACTGAATTAATTCCCGCATTGCGATGCGATACGGATCCGACAAGTCGGAATTAATTCGCATGAGAAAGAGAATGGAAATGGAATGAAAATATTGGAAAGAAAGAGTTGACAGAATGAACGAGAGAGAATGTGGCCAATGCCTCCAACTCTAATTGGAATGGAAGAGTGTACAATTAAAATTCGATTAATAAAGTGTAAAAAGTTGATTATTAACCCATTTAATTCTTATCAGTAAATTAACAATTGGAAAATCTAATCATAATACGACACTTTCGCTGTAGAAAGGAACGTGGACCGATAAAATGGCATTCAATGAAATGAACAAGAAGACAACAGTCATTTGACAGCATACAACATGCAGATGAAAAACATGTCTTTCAGCGTAATCATTTAAGGAAAATATTGCAGGATTTTTGCACTCATCCAATCAGACAAAAACAAAAGAGACCAGGATACAGGAAACGGCTACTTTCATTCACAATCACACACGTACATTGCTTCCCACTAACACACCGCTTGCATCAGCAATCCGCAGAAATGCGCCGCCATCTTGAAACAGTACCACATTCGAACAGTGTGCAGTACTAGAACAAACAAACAAAACATACGTTCTTATTGTTTTTAATGTGTTTGCTGTTGTAATGACGTTCATATTTTTTCGGTTGTAAATAGAAAACACCATTTCAGACGAATGAAATCAACAAGAAATAAATGGAAAAAAACTTACCTCAGAGAAAAAAAAGAAACACGAAAAACGTCTTTGTAAATATGGAACAAAAACGGAAGAAATTGAAACATCAAATTACTTAAGATGGTCGAAAAGTGAAATATCGTAAAAAAAAAAGTTTACAACATTGAATTGATTAATTTAGTAATCAATCATGACACAGTTTTTAGTGTAGCGTCTAAGAAGTACATAAGCAGAGAACGAAAATAATCTTATTTAAATTGAATATTATTTATCATCAAAGAAAAATTATACAATTAAACAAAAACTAAACGAATGAAAACAATGTCGAATGCATGGAAAATACTAACACCATTTTTGCACAGAAAAAAAAAACAGTCGACATAAAACTTGTATAGAAAGAAAACTGCAAGCTCTAGTTAGTAATAGATGTAAAACTGAGAAACTCACTTGCACACCTATTATCAACGGGTTTGGTCTAAATAGGATGTGTGTGTATGCGTATAATCGTAATCGATCAAAAATAACATTGGGAATCATCATTACCAACTCAGTTTTTTTTGTATGTGTTTCCAACACAAAAACAACTTTCAGCCACATGAACAATGCTGGAAGAAAACATGAGGTAATGAAACGCGTTTAAAAAGTAAAGAAGCGCAACCATCGGAAAACACGATTGTATAAACGGTTTAGTTTCGTGACATGAATCGGCAATACACTATATTGTAGTAAGAATAAAAATTATTAAAATCAAAACAAACGGTGGACGACGTTCGATTGCTTAGTGAAAGAAATTCCTTAGCCTTTATTGGCGTGCAAAATTGGAGAGATGTGCTGCGAACATTCCGGAAGGTCCGCCATCAAGAACGTCTACATCGTTGGACGACGGTCGATTGCTTGGTGAAAGAAATTCCTTTGTCTTCTTTTGGCTTGAACCATTGAAGAGTCGTGCGCCGGATAGCAGCGTTGAAGATTGTTAGACCACCATCAAGAACGTCTACATCGTCGCCGACGAGAATAATCTGAGCGAACTACGTATCCAGAGAAAACAGTGGGTCACAGATGACACCGGGAGGAAAATAGAGGAGTGAAGGAACGTAAAAGCTACGATTGAGTGAGCGAAAACATGAGGAGCCAAAGCCATGAAGCAAGAAACAAGTATAACGCCTAGGCTTCGCAGCTACTAGGGCATAATCTCAACTATCGCTTTGAATAATCACGCCTCACGGCAGCCGGAAGTCACAATCAATAACCATTGGAATTCATAAGCATTATTAGCAGTTGAAATCTAGAAGCTATACCAGGAAGACCTTCATCGCCGTCTTTCTTTAGGAATCCAAGCATCTTTATCGTTATGAAGCAGATGTCGACCCAGGAAGCCTACCGGAATTGCATTCCATAGATTTGAATAAATGGGGACAGCAGAGCAGTGACAGAGTTAGTTCCAGTTTTCAGTTCTAGTTTTGGTAGTGACACCGAACATTAGATTGGGTCAACAAAGTCGATTTTTTTGAACAAAGCTTTTTCGATTCCTTTTATCGTCTAAAACAACTGTGCACAATTTGGGAGCGATTGGTTGCATCACCGTATTTCACATACTTTTTTGCATTTTTCTCATAAATAGGGCATATCGGTGAAGTACTAGATTTGTAGTAATGAGCAGAATTTTAGTATGGTGAGAAGGTTTCTCCGTTTCTGCAATAAAATAGAGCAAAAAGCGAAGGTATTATAATTCCTTGTCTAATTTGATGCTGTTTGAACAAAACTTTGGGCAAGTGTTGTTATTTTTTCCATTTCTTGCAACATAAACAACATGGTTATCCAAAGTATAGCTCAAACAGATCAAATTAGGCAAGGAATCATAATACCCACGCTTTTTGTACCATTTCATAGCAGAAACGAAGAATTTACCTTCTCACCATACAAAAATTCAGCTCATTACTACAAATCTAGTACTACACCGAACGTGCCCCATTGATTTTTTTTGTCTAAAACAACCTAACTAATGACGTCACTTGTGTCCAAATTTCCTTCAGGGATTTTTCCAGAAACTTCATCGGAGATTCTTCCAGGAGTTCCTTCGGGGCTTCCTTTTAAAAATCCTGCTATGTTTTCTCTATGACTTCTTTCATAGTTTTTTTTTTCAGAAAAATCTGCAGAAGTTCCTCGTCGGAATTCTTTCAAGAATTCCTTCTGGGGAGCATCTAAGAATTCCTTTATTTTTTTTCTGGGATTTCTCCAGGTACATAAACATTCGAGGCCCGAGCAGAAGGGAATAACAACAGCATAAGAAAATGTGTTATTTTGGCAAAATAACTGAGTAATGAAATGAGTTATTTTCCTGTTATTAACATAACAAATTATGTTATAAACTTGGCTGTCATAAGCGGCAAAATAACAAAAATCATAACAAAAAAATGTTCCTGGAAGACCAATTTAATAACATGTTATGTTAGTTCGATAACAACATAATCAGAGATGGCATTTCACCGTAGCGATTCACTGCGGCGTCAGTTTATCGACCGCACTGGGGATAGGCACATTTTTCACCACACCAAGAAGCCAGTTTCTCTTGTTTTGGGTGGTGGGTAGACCAAGCGCTAGTGCGTGCTCTTGCTCGTTCGCCTTGGATCGACTGTGGCTCACTCTTTCGCGCGCAACGCTCTCCGGCGCTCTCCCGTGTTTTCACCCAGCAGTCACCGAATCATCACCATGGTGTCGCCGGGGCGAGAACTCTCCGGTGTTTCACCGCAGCGCGCACTCGGGCGCAAAAACCTCACTGGAGCGCGCGCCCGGGTGATTTTTTACACTTTCACCGGAGAGAATTTTAAATCGCTCTCGCCGCACTGTTGTGTGACCTAGTGATCAGGGAGCTAAGAGATTTATTTCTACCCAACAAGCTTGCGCGCATCCGAATCGCAGTGGTGGATCCACATATAAGAGACGGGCTCCTGTTGAGATACACAGCGTGAGTGGTGTATTTTCTATTTCTCTTTCCTACACTGAGGATATGGACATCTCTGAACATAATAACAATAAATTTTGGAAATATGTCAATAACAAATGTTGTTATTTTAAAGTTATTAATAACAATCCAAATGCCAAATTAGTTATAATATCAAACTAATAACAAAGTAAGTAATAATCTAGGGTCTTGTACCATTTCATACCTAATTGGCACACGATGAGTTACGTACAGTATCTAACCCTATACAAAAATTCAAACCAATTGGTTTGAAATTGACTTAGTTATAGCATCAAGTGCCCAAAATAGGTTCACCTTCCAAAATAATACAAGGCCCTATATGAATAACAAAACAAGCGTTTAGAGCATATCAGTAACCATTGCTAATTATTATAAAAAAACAACGAAAAATACAAGCTGAGAAAATAATCTAATAATACAATATGTACAGAGCATATGCACGCACATACTCCCTCATTATGGAAAACAAGGTAAACTAAGTTAATCACTAATTATGTTTCTTTGACTTCAAAACTTGTTACTGTTGTGCTATTGTTGATAAGTTGATCAAAAGTACAACAATAACAAAACTCGTACTTCAACAAAATATGTTATTGAAATGTAATTTGATGAATGTATATCCATAGCTTGATTATAACAAATTGAGATTGTCCAACAAAATTTGTTATGGAAAAGCTCTGCCTTGATAATTGATTAATAACAAAATAAGATATAAAAACAGGTTAAGTGATTTCGTAGTTATCAATTTGATATTCTCCTCTGCTCGGGGGATTCTACTGGGTTTAATTTGAAAATTCTTACGGGTACTTCTCCAGGAATTCCTTCGGAGATTCCTCCAGGAATTCCTTTGACGGTTCCTCAAAGAATTCCTAAGCGAATTTCTCGAGGATTTCCTGAGGTAATTCCTTAAGAATGCTGTGAGGTAATTTCTTGAGGAATCCCTGAGAAAATTCCTTAAGTCTCTCTCTTCTCTCTTCTTGGCGTAACGTTCGC
Organism: Aedes albopictus; assembly: GCF_035046485.1. Taxonomy (NCBI): domain Eukaryota; kingdom Metazoa; phylum Arthropoda; class Insecta; order Diptera; family Culicidae; genus Aedes; species Aedes albopictus. The sequence continues at coordinate 163,082,140 of NC_085137.1, forward strand.
ATTGGGACAAAGCCTGCTTCTCAGCTTAGTGTTCTATGAGCACTTCCACAGTTATTAACTGAAAAGCTTCCTCTGCCAATGACTATTTTGCATGCGTATATCGTGTGGCAGGCACGAAGATACTCTATGCCCAAGGAAGTCAAGGAAATTTCCTTAACGAAAAGATCCTGGACCGACCGGGAATCGAACCCGTCACCCTCAGCATGGTCATACCCGTGCGTTTACCGCCTCGGCTATATGGGCCCTAAAAAAAAATCCTAAAGTAATCCATGCGAAAATTTCATGAGAAATCCTCGAGGAAATTTAATAAATAATTTCTGCCGAAGGAACTTTTTGAGAATGGGGCATGTTCGGTGTAGTACTAGATTTGTAGTAATGAGCTGAATTTTTGTATGGTGAGAAGGTCGATTCTCCGTTTCTGCAAAGAAATGGTGCAAAAAGCTTGGGTATTATGATTCCTCGCGTAATTTGATGCTGTTTGAGCTAAACTTTGGATAACTATGTTTTTTATGTTGCAAGAAATGGAAAAAAACAACAACACTGTCGCTCAAAGTTTTGCTCAAACAGCATCAAATTAGGCAAGGAATCATAATACCCACGCTTTTTGCACCATTTCATTGCAGAAACGGAGAATTGACATTTTCACCATACTAAAATTCAGCTAATTACTACAAATCTAGTACTTCAATAATCTGTCCTATTCCAAGAATAATTTCTAAAGGAATTCCTAGTGGAGTTTGTAGATGAATTCCCGGAGGAACTTCCAACGGAATTCCTTGAGCAACTTTTAGAGTAGTTCACGGCAAAAATTCTAGAGACATTTCCGAACAAATTTCCGGAGTGATTACCGCAGAAATTTCTGCAAAATTTCAAGACAAATTTCTGGAGGAATTCCCAAAGGAATTTTGGAAGGATTCTCGGAAGAATTTCCGGTGTAATATCTGGAGGATTTCTCGAAATAGTTTTTGGATTAATTTTCGGAAACATTTCCAGAGGATTCTGGTGGAATTCCCGGAAGAACTTCTGAAGGATTTCCTTGAGTAATTTTTAAAGTAGTACACGCACGGAAATGCTTATCAATGAATTTCTGGAGAAATAGGACAGACCGGCGAAGTACTAGATTTGTAGTAATGAGCTGAATTTTAGTATGGTGAGAAGGTCAATTCTTCGTTTCGGCAATGAAATGGCGCAAAAAGCGTGGGTATTATGATTCCTTGCCTAATTTGATGCTGTTTGAGCAAAACTTTGGGCAACAGTGTTGTTGTTTTCTCCATTTTTTGTAACATAAACAACATAGTTATTCAAAAGTTTTGCTCAAACAGCATCAAATTAGGCAAGGAATCATAATATCCACGCTTTTTGCACCATTTTATTGCAGAAACGGAGAATTTACCTTCTCACCATACTATTACTACATATCTGGTACTACACCGAACGTGCCCCATTCCCGAGAGAATTTCTGGAGGATTTCCTGAAGGAATTTCTGGAGAAATTCTCAGAAAAAATTGCAGAGAAGTTTCTGGAAGAATTCCCGGAAGAACTTCTGGAAGAATTCCTGGAGTAAATTCCCAAAGAGTTCCAGGAGAAATTCCCGAAAGAATTTCTGGAGAAATTCTCAAAATAACTTCTGGAAGCATTTCCGGGGTAACTTGATAAATTTCTGTCATGTGGAATCCGCCTCTTAAGCTAATATTGAAAGTTGCACCGATATTATGAAATTTGGAGTTTAGTCAATTTTTTGGCCAATTTAATAGATCCATTACACAGCTACAGCCGTATTCCTGGGCCTGGATTATTTCAGAAACAGGTTTTATTTCAGTGATGAAGAACGCCGAAGAAATTGTATTACTTTTCTGTGCATTCACCGTGCAGTTCATTTACTGCATGTATCAGCCTCAGCTTGAAGTTGGTAAGATTTTTTTTCCCACAAGCGGTTGTTACAAATTTTCTTACATCACATTATTTCTCTAATGAAGGAGACAAGCTCAGGCGAGCTTTTCAAGCTGGTAACAACTTGAGTAGAAACCATGTACGCGTTTACCCAATGGAATATGGTTTCGGTCACTACTACCAGGGGGATATTATCATGACATCTGGCCGTTCTGGTCTCATATACAACCAGATGAGATGGCCCAAAGGAGTTGTGCCGTATAAAATAATGGAGCAATGAAACGGGATGCCACGCGCACTTGGGATTCAACGCCAACAACAACTACCATCAGGTCAATCTGCAATCGCCGGGATGTACCACTTTCGTAGGAACCCCAGTGCACGAACTAATGCACGCTTTGGGAGCGCCCCACGAGCTTACGCGAGTTGATCGTGACAGCTATGTCACCATCAACCGTTCAGCCTTGTAATCGCAGTTTCAGACCGATACTATGTACAACAGTATGTTTGCAATCACACCGGCTTATTATCCGTCGACGTATTCTTATTCTATACCCTACAATTACAACTCGGTGATGCACTACTCTCGGTATGCCGGAGCTGCAAATCTCGCTACGCCTGTGTTGTCCCCGAGGAAGCCATGGTCCGGTGATTTTGGAAACAATTCCGGATTGGCGAGTTCTGATGTACAGCTGATTCGGGCTATGTATTGCCCTTGGGGTAGATAATATTTGTAGATCCGTAATAAAGCCGCAGTTCGATAGAATAATGTTTAGAGAATGTTTAGTGTTCCACGGTTTCTAGTAACAACGGTTGTCGAACTAACATTCCTTCCCTTTTCCGATGACCGTAAGGACGTGGCCGGCGCCGTTATTGACTTTCAAAAATTGAACTCTCGAATTGTGCACATTGACAGTGTTTAGCTAGTCCCAAGCGCCATTCATTGGTTCTCTGTGCAACTTCGATTGTTCTGGTCAATCACGGAGTAGCAGCTGCAATGTGTACGGTTATCTTTGCTTTGCTTGCTTTGCTTTAATTTGAAGACTACTAGGTAGATATTATTTTAAACCATTGGGATATTCAGCATCGTCCAAATTGCCCTATGATGAAGACTTTCAAATCTACAAGAATAACTTTATGTGTTTTCGCCATACATAATATCATTGTATAATCTACTGGGATCCGTGAAACTCTTGAAATCTCCAATGTCATTTAGAATCCAGGTCAGCTAAACTACCTTGAAATTCAGAACTTCTAGACTGTTACTGTACCAACCTGAAGTCTACTAGATATTATTATAACCTTTGGGATATTTAGGGTCGTCTAAATTGTCCTAAAGTTTATCTCTTGGCAGTAAAAGTAGTAATTCTCACAATGAACTGTAACATTACACATCCAACTGTAATCTGTAATACCCCTGGCATTTTCATGAGTAATTCCAAAATATTTTTCAGACTTTCTAAACTATCAATCAAACTACTTCGGAGACCATAGCTTCAGGTCAACACTCGTGATAATAGTCTTTGCCACTACGTTAAGTAGTTTTACATAATCAACAGTATTTGTCAAAATAGTTCGAGGAACAGTAATCATTGTTGTGGGTCTTCCTTATGGTTATGAAGCTTTGTTGATAAAAACAACCACTGGTGATTTCGTTTTAGGTAGTAATGTTACACAACCATATAGGATCCATGAATCCATTTCTGGGGCTGTTCGGGCTCGCTTGGAAGTTAACCATCAATGATAACTTCTTTTCCCGATCAGCCTTGATAGCTGTGTAGTGTCGGTAGCGATTGTCGCAATTGGCTAAGAATAACACTACGGACAGCCTGATCCAGTGGTAAGAATCCACCAACAGGTGACCCCTAATTCATGGTGTTATGCGGCTTTATGCTTACCGTGCCAAGGAATGAATGGTTAGGGGGGGTCCAATAAAAACCTAACCACAAACGGAGCCTGTGGAGAATTAGGGCGTCCTCCACAGTATTACGCCCTTACTGCGCTAACCGGAGCAATGGTGCAGTGGACCTTGCGTTTCTCCGAGATAATCAGTTGCCCTTCTTAAGTCTCAAATTTGAGGCTAAATAAGGGCGGGATTATTCAAATGTTGCATATTAGCTTACATTACTACCTATACAGCCCCTCTTCGCATAACAGTCCCATGTTTGCTTGGTTTCCTATTCACATGGGACTGTTATGCGAATGAGGGCAGTATATGGGTTCGCTTAAGGCGTTTTCGCCATTGGCATTTTTCAATTGACACCGATTTGGTCTGTCGTTGATGTTACCTTTTTGTTCTGTGTTTGTGTAGAGTGTAATCCTGTCTAGTTTGGGTAGTGGCTACGGCTAGGAAACCTGAGATCAACTTTCAGCGTAAAAAGCGTGCATAGCCCAAATGGCTCTATTTCAAAAAGTTTATTTTCGTAGGGTAGATTCTGTATAGTTTACCTTGTGAACCCAGTTTTGCTTCTTACATTATAAATGAAGTGTCGTGCCTCGAGCATGCTATATCTTAGTATGTTTCAACCTTTCCTTATGGATGCCTTCAAGCCAGCTCTTGTATTCAGCAATTTTTCGCTGATATTTGGCAGTATTGCTACGATGGTTACATCATCTGAAATAGCTCAAACATTAATTTGAGATGCTTCAGTTTGATGGATTACTTAGGTACATAGTACAGTTCATGGATAACTTAACATGGAATTGCACCTAACCCAACTCTGTATGAGCAGAGTTTGACATGAGTTGACTGAATGGCATGTGTCAGATGAGGAGTCTCTATTTGACCTTCTTTGCATTTTTTAGTGGTCCTTCAGGCGTCCCTGCTCAATAAACTAGGGAACCTGTACTAATTGGTTGCGACCACATTTTATAGATAACTCGCTTCCATCTGAAAGTCTCTTCAATAAAGACAAATCAATCAATCGCTTCCATTGCTACTCCAAAAGAGTTTCATTGTGGTTTTGTACCTACAACGCCCTTCATTGTGGTATACCATAACTATTGCTTTGAAAGAAGCTTCCCAAGTAACAGAACTAGCTGAATAACAGTTTCTTAAGCTAAAGTTTGCTTAAGAGTTGTTTGTTCCACTCTTGTACAGCAAAAATGTTTGTTGGGTTGTCCTCTGCGGTCTGTGCGGACCGCAAGAGGTATTTCTGAATGGAACTCTGATCTGTTCAAGTTCAAAATATCTTCGGATAAACTAGTCTTGTATAGTTACGAATCTCTTGCTTCCACCAGAGAATTATAGCTATATAATTGACTTAGTGGACACCAGAACGCTCTGCTTACTTCAAATCTCCAGGAGCAAATGGTGGTTTGTCCTATTTTTTTCCAGAGGGATTTGAGTATTTCATGTATGTATGTTTTCAAATCATGTAGTTTTCTATGGAGTATTTTCATGGCGTGAAATTACTCCATAGTTTTATCCCGAAAGGGTACGTGCGTTGTATAAAGAAGGATTGAATCCTGGTTACCTCGTTCTTTCTAAAATGCTTGAAACGCATTGTCGATTATCACATCTGTGATTTCAGACTCTAGTTTAATTTAAAAACACTTCACTAATACTTCACTTTTGCAAAAGAAAAATAAAAAATGAATAACTCTTTTAAAGAAAAACTAGAAAGGACGAGCAAATTCCTTTTAATTCTACTACTGTGCTTATCTTCGGACAGATAGGCCTATTTCGTCTGTGACTTACAGACTTCTTCAGTGTCAAGTGCTCGACCAGTTTTAAATTAAACTAGAGTCTGAAGTAACAAGTTCTACTAAAAGCTCTAAAGTAATAGTAAAGTGGCATCTGTGATGTTCGTCTGGCTGACATGGCTATTCATGTGAACTCACATGCCTCCCAATTTGGGATGTCCACAGTGACTCTTTTACACAAAGTTGTATACGTTTTCAAGAAAGTACTCGCTCAAATGTAGTTTTTGCTTGGGTGATTTCTTGAATATTGAGGATGCTCTCGATGCCGTGCCTTTCAATGCCATATTGAAAGTCGCATGACGTCACAAGCTACCTCCAATGAGCTATAGGCTCTCTTTACGCTTATGCGTTTCACAGTGTCCTTTTCAGGGCACTGATTAACCCCGTTGTGGTATGGGCTATAAGGTCTCGTTGCGCTTATGCGCTCATTCCCTCTTCTAGGGTACTCCTTCCTATTTCATCACCTTTCCCTTTCCCTTTCCTATTTCCCATCCCTTGCCCCATACTCCCTCAGGTAAATGATGAAATAGGCTTATATGTATGGCGATGGCACAAATGTCCCAAATGGAGGATAACGCGCCTCTGGAGCCGGCCTGATACGAAACTATCAATCAAACTACTTCGGAGACCATAGCTTCAGGTTAACACTCGTGATAATAGTCTTTGCCACTAAGTAAGTAGTTAAGTAGTTTTACATAATCAACAGTATTTATCAAAATAGTTCGAAGAACAGTAATCGTTGTTGTATATTTTTGGGATATTATGGGTCTTCCTTACTGTTATGCAGGTTTGTTGATAAATACAACCACTGGTGCTTTCGTTTTAGATAGTAACGTTACACAACCATATAGGGTCCATGAATCTCTTAACCTCTTAACCTCAAACTACTCCATGGTAATTTTGTTACACAACTTAATATCTACACTTGCAATGCGAACCTGCTACATTGAAATGATACATAATGAATCATATTTACTAACATTCTTCAAAGACCAGTAGGCATTGTTCTGTATCTTTGAAATATTTAAGGTTGTACAATTTGTGTATTGCCAATTTTTGTACGATAAAAATATTTCTATGAAATATATTACGAAAAATGGCCATCTTTTCAAAAATCTCGCCGGGGCGACCTCTAAAAGTCATTTTTGAAAGTTGCCGTCATACAAAAGTTTGTTTCTAACAGCCTTAGCTATCATTTACAGGGTGAGCCCCCAAGCTTTTCGACCATGTGCAATTTTGGGACACCCTATTGTACAATCTTTTATGAAACTCATCTTTTGAAATCTGCATTCGTTGTGGTCATTGTTTGTGCAATGGAAAGTTACGTTAACTAGTCTAACCCATCCAGATCTGTGAACTTCTATGAAACTCAGCCTCAGTGGCTTCGTGGCCGTGCGGCTAGTGTCACCAAGCACTTAGTCGCATCGTTCTGGGAGCGTGGGTTCGATTCCCGCCGCAGCTGTCAGGAAAAGTTTTCGGCTGTGCCACTGGGCGTTGCATGCTAGTCCGTTGTCTAGTGTCGTGCTTCCTTCAAAGAGCGTATAGACCACTTCACGGCGAAATTCTATCTCTTTTACTCCTTCAGAGAGTTTGAAAACAACAGGACCAGTACCTGTCAAATTTGACAGGTGTTGGTCCTGTTGTTTTCTAATTTCCCGTAGGAGAGAAAGAGAGCGATTTCTTGATGACGTCACCGTGCAATGGGCAATAGCTCACTGGAAGCATTGAACGTGTCCGTGTCTTTTTTTTTAAATACCTTTGAGATATTTCAGGATTACTAAACTCTACAACCAAGAACTTCCAGTTAACATTTGTTGCAAAATTCTTTCCCGCTACTTAGATTAACCCGACATAATAGTTTGGATGACCCCAACTAATCTCATGATATCCATTGAACATTTAGAAGACTTACTGGACATGATAGATTACATTGCGTAGCTTTAAATCTGTATCATATTCTACTTGCTCCAAAAACTACAGAAAAACGCAGAGAAAACTCTATTATAACGCTTGGAAAAAATCTGGCTTCAAAGAGTTTTAATGAAAGATGTGGAAAATGTTAGTTATAACATTAGTATTACCATTAAGCAAGTCTCACAAATTCGTAGGTGCTACACTCCTAGATCGCTGTTATGAGAGTTGCTGCCATCCCGTCCGTTACTAAAGCACAAGATTTGGGGGTAATCTCTGGCGCAATCCTCCAACGGTCGGTAGCTATCCTGGCCACGACGGTGATGGATGGGAAATGGATACCTAAGAAAGGTGTAGATCCCTATACATCCATTTACAAACAATCAGGAAAAAAAATCGTTAATTGATTGTTTCATAAAAACCAAAACACGTTTGCAGTTCTTTCCTAACTCGCTTTTAAACGAGTTTGCTTCCAAGTCCAAGTTTATTTATGAGAGCCACTGAAAAAGAGATAACCAACAAGGGTAATTTATAACCGCCGAAATTTACTATCGGTTGCTGTTGCATTTTGCTAATGTATATAAGTAGAATGACATGACCAAGTGTAGCATTCTCTAGTTCAGTGATGGAGTGCGCGAATGCAATCGTATTACTTTGCTGCTTATTGCACATGCAATTCATTTACTGCATGTATCGGCCTCAGCATGAAGTTGGTAGGTAAGAATTTTCCCGGAATCGAAAAATATTTTATTTCATCACATTGCTCATCTAATATAGGGAAAAAGTTGAGGCGAGCTTTTCAAGCTGGTAATAATCATGAACGCGGTCAAGTTTACCCAATGGAACATGGTTTAGGACACTACTACCAAGGGGATATTATCATGACACCTGGCCGTTCTGGGCTCATATTCAACGAAATGAGATGGCCCAAGGGAGTCGTGCCCTACAAGATAATGGCGTCAAATTTTTGTAACTATTCATCTTAACAGTTTTCATTTAAATCTTACACATCGTCTGAATATTTTAGCCACATCAGATTTGCAGACCATTCAAAGCGCCATAGATCAATACACACTGCTGACCTGTATACGCTTCGTACCTCGAACCAATGAAACGTACTACGTATCAATCTGGAACAATCAAACTGGATGCCACTCGTACGTTGGATTCAACGCCGACAACAGCTACCATCAGGTCAATCTGCAGTCGCCAGGATGTACCACTTTCATCGGAACCCCAGTGCACGAGCTAATGCACTCTTTGGGAGCATTCCACGAGTTTACACGAGCAGATCGTGACAGCTACATTACCATCAACCGTTCAGCCCTACAACCGCAGTATCAAACAGATGATTTCTACAATTCAAACTTTCAAATAACGCCGCCTCAGTACGTGTCGACGTATTCTACCCCGTACAATTACAACTCGGTGATGCACTACTCTCGGTATGCCGGAGCTGCGAATCCCGCGACGCCTGTGATGTCCCCGAAGAAGCTGTGGTTCACCGATTTTGGAAACAATTTTGGCTTGACGAGCACCGATGTCCAGCTGATTCGAGCCATGTATTGCCCCTTGGGGTAGATTATATTTTGGTTTTCTAAATTCAATCAATATTCTATAAATAATGGGGAGACAATAAATTATGTAAAAGTAATTAGTGTGTTGGTTTAACGACTGTTTTCAAAAAATCATCCTCTCTTCAATGCTTTTGGAGGCATTTTTTTTTCTTAAAAAGAAAGTACTACATAAACCACATGCAACACAGTTGGAAATCATGCTAAATGATGTCTATGTGATCTGCAAAGCAAGTAAATTGGCCGGAAAAAATGTGCGACAGCTGTTTAATACGGCTTGTCATGACACCTTGAAGTTATTGAACAATTTCTACAAGAAGGCCCATATAGCCGATGCAGTTCATGCTAAAGGTTATGGGTTTGATTCTCGGACAACCCAGAAACATTTCGTAATTCTTCGAACTTTTTGATCATAAAGTATCCTCGTACTTGTTCATTGGCAATGAAATGAAACTGAGACGCAGAATCTCGAGACTGCATTGCCAGACGAGGTCGAGCTCGATGTGGTCCCTGTAGAGGACTGCTGGAGTACAGTGGAAGCAGCCATCAACGACGCAGCCGAAAGCACCATCGGGTACGTGAAACGGAATCGACGGAACGAATGGTTTGACGAAGAGTACAGAACGGTTTTGGAGAAGAAATCAGCACGGGCGGTAATGCTGCAGCAAGGGACCCGTTACAAACAGAAGCGGAAACAGCAGACCCTCTTTCGGGAGAAAAGCAGTGCCTGGAAGAAGCGGAGTGCGAAGAAATGGAACTGCTGTGCCGTTTCCAAGAAACACGGAAGTTCTACCAGAAGCTCAACGCATCCCGCAACGGCTTCGTGCTGCGAGCCGAAATATGCAGGTGTAAGGACGGAGGCCTCTTGACGGACGGACGTGATGTGATCGAAAGGTGGAAGTAGCACTTCGATCAGCACCTGAACGGCATGGAGAACGTAGGCACGGGAGCCCACGGCAACGGAGGAAACGACGACGCCAGTGCAGCGGTGGTCGGAAATGAACCAACTCCCACGATGAGGGAAGTTAAGGATGCTATTCACCAGTTTATGGTAAGGATGGTATCACAGCTGAACTCATCAAGATGGGCCCAGAAAAGTTGGCCACCTGCCTGCATCGGCTGATAGTCAGGATCTAGGAAACCGAACAGCTACCGGAGGAGTGGAAGGAAGGCCCATTCACAAGAAAGGCGGCCATTTGGAATGTGAGAACTTCAGGGCGATCACTATTTTTAATGCTGCCTACAAAGTGCTATCCCAGATCATCTTCTGTCGTCTGTCACCTAAAACGAATGAGTTCGTGGGAAGTTATCAAGCCGGCTTCATCGACGGCCGGTCGACAACGGACCAGATCTTTACCGTACGGCAAATCCTCCAAAAATGCCGTGAATACCAGGTCCCAACGCATCACCTGTTCATCGACTTCAAAGCGGCATACGACAGTATCGACTGCGCAGAGCTATGGAGAATCATGGCCGAAAATGGCTTTTCTAGCCACTACGCCACGGCCCCGGTCTAGGTTTTCTTCTACGATTCCTTCTGGGACTTCAACGGATTACTTCCGCAAATTTTCAAGGAGTTCCGGGAATTCTCCAGAAATTACATCCGAGATTCTGATGCTTAAAGTTTCTTTTGGAATGTCTTCAGATGTTTTCTTTTGACTTCCAGAAGGTATGTCTGGTAAATATTCCTGAGAATTCCAACAATTCCATCCGGGATTTCTTCCGGTATAACTCCAGGAGATCTCTCGAGAACTGATTCAGGAGCGCGAGATTCTATGCGAGATTCCTCCTGGAGTTCCTTTTGGGGTTTCTTCAGTAGGTCCTTCCGAGATCCTTCCAGGAATCCTTCAAGAACTTCTTTCAGTAATCCTTCAAAACCTTTTCCAGGATTTTTTCATGAACTCCTTCCGGGATACTTTCCGGAACTTCTTCCGGGATTGCTTTGGGAACTCTTTCCGGAATTTCTTTGGGAATTCTCAGGATTTCCCTTTGAAACTTCTTTCGAGTGTCTTACGAAAACTTCTTCTGGAATTCTTTCAGAAACTGCTTCCTGGGTTTCTCCAGAAACTTTTTCCAAGATACTAGTTACTCTACTCTGGTTTCTCCAAGAGTTCCGTTTGGAAACCCCGCAGGTGCAGATTCTTCTCGAATTCCTCCAGAAGTTCATTCGGAAATTCTTTCAGATTTTTTTTAATGAGAAAGGAGTTTATTAGGGAATTCCCCAGTAGTATTTTGAGGAATTCCTCCTGCAGTTTTTGTCTATGGAATTCCTTATAAAGTTTCTACAAGATTTCTTTGAGGAAAAACTCCAACAAGTTTCTTTTTGGTTTTCCTCCAACAGTTCCTTTGGGATCCCATGTTTCTATAAATACCTTCTGGAAGTTGAAAAAACAATTTTTAAAAAGGAACTCAGATGGAATTCCAGGAGAATTCTTGGAACTTCTTGGGAAATTCCGGAAGAAATCCCTTGAAGTTTAAGAAGAAATTGTGGAAGGAGCTTCTGGATGGACCTTTCAGGAATCTCACAAGGAATCTTAGATCGAGCTTCCTGGAGAAATCGCAGCAAGCAATCCTAGAGGGATCCTAGAATAAATTTTGGGGAGAAACAGCGGAAGGAATGCCTGGAAGAATCTCGGAATAAATCTCTAGATTAATTTAGGAAAGAATTTTGAAGATATCTAGGAACTCCTAAAGCAATCTCAGGGGGCATTCTTTAAGAAATCCCAGAAAATGTCTCGGGAGTACTTCTTGGAGAAATCCTGACAGCTCTTGAAGGAACCCCAGACGGAACCTCCTTCGGAATCTCGGAAACACTTGTGAAAGAACCCCAGAGGGATCTTCTGAAGAAATCCTAAATAAACCCCAGAAAGAATCCCATCAAGAAACTTCTGGAGGAGCCTTGGAACAACATTGTTAAGAAACCGCGAAGGATTACTTAAAGAAATTCAAGGGGGAAGTCCTGAAGGGGTGCCACCGTGCCGTCATCAAGTCTTAAATCAGAACACTTTTTCACTTTAAACACTTTAAATCAAACTACTTATAAATAGCTGGTAAGAGTCCGAATTGTAATCAACAACACCACGATACTTCAAAGATACTAACATCATATATCATATCAATTAAATATATTGTAAAAAAAATAAACCATATTTTGTGTAGCATTTCATTTGACCAGTCCCTGAATTCAGTAACAAATTTTGAAAACGACGTATAATCAATGCTACACCATTGATTATACGTCGTTTTCAAAATTTGTTACTGAATTGTTGTTTTTATTTTTGACCACGTATCGTAATCTGGGGGGAAGTTGATCACTTTTCCTCTATTCTTTTCAATAAAATTAGGTACAATGCATATGATTCATAACAAATATTTTTAAAACATGTATTGAGTGGACCTGTATCAAGTTCCATAAGCGAAATTCTCACAAGAAACTGCTTCATTTTGTAAAAAATTTTGAAATGGTCAAATTTAAAAACTTTTAATCCGGGGTGTAGTTGATCAACCAATGACATAATATTCTAAGATTGAAAAATTATTGAACAAACTAAATTTGATGATGCTGAATCTGAAAAAGTTTTTATAATTCTTACAACAGAAGTATTTTGTATGTTAAAAATAAAATAAAGTTTAGTGAGCTACAGAATGACGTACATAAAACGCCTAAATTTCTTCACCAAGGGGAATGACATATCCTTTTCTAACCGGAAAATCTGATGGCACAAATTTCCCAAATGGAGGAGAACGTGCCTCTGACGCCGATCTACTGAACCGGAAAATCTGCATTTATCCGTTCCTAACCGTCGCTAACCACTACTAACTAGGTTGATAACTGAGCAGCAGTTAGACGCGGTTAGCAACGGATATATGCGGATTTTTCCGGTTAACAAAAGAAGTGCCATTCCCCCTGATGTTCACATCAATTTTATCTCAAAACTATGCTGAATAAGTCTGCCATGAATGAATAAAAGTGTTTTATGAATCATCTGATATACAAGACTTTGATTTTTACCGAGTTTCAATACACATCCAAAAGGTCGTTATTTTTATGTAAAATCTAACATAATTGACATGAAGCGCCCTGTACCGTCAAGGGGCTGCATTAAACACTACACGGAATGTGATATCTTTCATTTCATTACAGTCCGACACAGTTTTAATAAACTATATTGAAGTATCACAAACCATCACTTATCTTATATTACAACGGTTCACTTTTTCTTATATCATCTTAACATTATCTGTATTTCTTCACCGAACTACTAGAGACACTTCCAGCTTCTTCTTGACCCGACTACTACGTCCTACCTACAGCTTTTATTTGGACAGTATCTAGAGGTGTCCCACATGGGAGCTCAAGACTTATCCGATGTGCTGCCTGCGTTAACGTTGTCACCGAACTCTCGACAACTGACTGTTCTCTACAAACTGTCTTCACTGACTGCCCCGACTGAAGCCAAAGCCTCCGTATTTATAGCCTAAATTTCCTAGCAATACCCGAACCAGCTTGGGCGTGTCTAAAATTCCTACGATCATTCTCGTCTTGCCGAAGATGTCATGATAATTCCTAACAATGCCCGAACCAACTTGGGCGTATCCAAAACCCTACCAAATGAAAATACTAATAAGTCCAAAACCTAGACCTCTACCTATCCTACTTGTCCTCATCGTGATTAAAATCCTTCTCTTCTTGAAAACATCACGACTCTTCTATCTTGGGCGTATCCCAAGCCCTACCAAGAATATTAATACCAACGAAAAACTTAAATCTCCTAACCACGCCTGACTTGGGCGTGTTCGCACAAAACCTACTGAGAATCTTTACACCAAGGCCTACATCTTCTAGCCCCGCCTCACTTGAGCGTATACAAGGCTTGGGTGTGTGAAAGAATTGAACCAACCATCGACGTCATTATCATTCTCCCCATCATCATCATCGTCACCATCATCATCCTCATCGTCTTTGGAATTTGGCACCAAATTCTCCAAAACAAAGCACCCGCTTTGTTATTGAAGTGTACCTTACTTGGGCACAGTGAACCCTAGCCGGCCCCCGGCCGCGGATGTTGGTTGAAATTATACCCCCACATTCTTTTCTTTCAGTTTACTCGAAGTCAAAACAAATCGAGTGCAAAACAAGTCCGGCGCCGTATGCCGCCAATACGGTGTCTCAATTTCAGAACATTCCAGCTAAGGTTCACCTGAGTTCAGAACCTTACCCGGCCAATTCGGCGCCTTGATTTCGAAACAAAAATAAACAATCTTTGTTCCAGCGCGATCAATATGATGTCGCGGTTCTATATCATTCTTTCGGGATTATTACCCATCGTTGTCCCAAGCGTAATTGAAATTGCATCACACCGACCGGACCTAACGCGGTGCAACACGATCGCACCCGGCCACCACCGGGCGATGATGGGTTATAAAAACTAGGTCAGTAACGAATGGTGCGATTTTCGTTGCTTCCAATATGCCGCGCGTGAGGTAGGTAGACCCTACGATGAAAATTGAATCTAAAATCCCCCGGGCAGCTGTTGGGAATGTGGGGTGAAAATGCATTTTTGTTTCAGTTGAATTGACTTTGAATATCGGAAGGCGTGGGAATATTTAGGTCTTTGCAGACATAAAAACCTTCAGAAATTCTTCTTATATATTTACACAGTTGATTTACGTAAAAAGTTCTTCCATTAAAACCGAATTGTGGCGTCCTCGGCGGTTAAAGGACGTGGCTCCCATAGTGATCAACTTCACCCAGATTACGGTAGTTATTAATATAAGAAGCCTCTTGTCAATACCAAACTAAAAACAATAAAAATCAATAACCTGTCTTTGAAAATAACCTATAAATCCAATAACCCAAACACACAGCCCTGTCCCATAAAGCTTCCCAAGAATCATAACGGTTCATCCTTCGCGTGGACTGACCACCACACCAGGGTTCAAAAGGTGATTGCGTTTCATAAATTTCTAACACCCAAGCGCACCTGTTTCGAAGTAGCTAAGAGCTGAGCCTATAAAAGAAAGCACTGTTCCTTCCCACGGTTTTATTACAGTTGGTGGCGGTCGTTCGGTCAGCAGTGCTGAATGGAAAAAACGAAATGAAGAGTCTGGTTCTAATTAGTGTATTGTGCTTTCTGTGGTTGGAACTTCTGTCGGCCTGGCAAGGCATGGGTCCCAATGAGGACTCGCTTCACGAGGCCTTGATCGCGTACAAGTCGTACGATGTGGAGGCACGCCGGAATAGGTTCTACGAGTTGAGCAGCGAACAGTATATTTCCGGGGGCTTTGATTCGACGAATGATACTTGTGATGCTCGGGATGACCTCGCGAGGGTCAAACGCTACAATGATCCCACGTTTCGTGGCAATCCGAAAACGCGCGAACAAGTTTGGGCCAACAATTTCGCTCATGTTATCATGAAGGATCAACAGTCTATGTCTTTGGTGAAGCTTCTGATTCGTATTGTGAACAAATATCTGAGTGCTTGTATACCGATCATTCTGTTCGACGTGTACGTAGAACAAACAGAAACGTACGTTATGGAATCTCTGTTCAAGGAGTTCCCGACGACCTATATCTGTGGCAAGATAAGTTCAAACTATACTCTACAAAACCCCGAATTACTTGAACCATCAGCTGCAAAGTGCCGTAGCTATATCCTGTTCATATCGGACGCAATGATGACTCGAAAAGTGCTTGGACCTCAGCTGACTAATCACGTAATCGTCGTTCCTCGGTCCAGCCAGTGGAAACTACAAGACTTTCTATCATCCAAAGAATCCAGAGACATCTTGAATTTGCTAGTTATCGGAGAATCGTACTCAACGGAAAAGACAGTGAATAGTGAATCAGCGTATGTTTTGTACACGCACGAACTCTACATCGACGGATTGGGCTCGAACCGCCCCATAGTACTGACATCGTGGATCAACGGAAAGTTCTCCCGTCCGAATGTGGATCTGTTTCCGCCAAAAATCCGAAAGGGTTTCTCAGGGCATCGCTTCACGGTCTCTGCCGCTCATCAACCTCCGTTCGTGTTCAAGATCATGTCTACGGATGGAGTCGGAAACATTGCCATCCGTTGGGACGGGCTGGAGATTCGAGTGCTGAAGACGTTGGGAAACTATCTTAACTTCACGTTCGATATCAAGGAACCCTCCAAACCGTATCTTGGGTAATTGTTCGGAAGAAGCTCAAGTGAGAAGTGAATATTTACTAATCGTTGATTGATTTAGGTCAGGAGATGCCGTTACGGATGAAGTGGAACGAAAACAAGCCGACATTGGATTGGCAGGAGCATTCGTAACCATTGAACGGAATATCAAGACGGAAATGTCGGTAGCTCACTCAACGGATTGTGCGGCTTTTGTGACCCTCATGTCGTCGTCTTTGCCAAGGTAAGTTACATGGTTTTTATGCCGTCCAAAGAAAGCCAAGTTCAGTTCGTTATCACGTAAACGTCTAATACGCGGTTCGTGGCTGCCGCTCTCCATCCTCGGTCGCGCCCGATGCTCGCCAAGTCACGCTCCACCTGGTCCACCCATCGTGCTCTCTGCGCTCCACGCCTTCTTGTGAAAACCGGATCAGTTGCAAACACCAGTTTTGCAGGGTTGTTGTCCGGCATTCTTGCAACATGCCCTGCCCACCGTATCCTCCCGGCTTTGGCCACCTTCTGGATGCTGGGTTTGCCGTAAAGTGCAGCGAGCTCGTGGTTCATTCTTCTTCGCCACACACCGTTCTCCTGCACACCGCCGAAGATCGTCCTTAGCACGCGTCGCTGGAAAACTTCGAGTGCTTGCAGGTCCTCATCGAGCATGGTCCATGTCTCGTGCCCGTAGAGGATTACCGGTCTTATTAGCGTTTTGTACATGGTGCATTTGGTGCGTGGGTGAATCTTTTTCGACCGCAGCTTCTTCTGGAGCCCGTAGTAGGCCCGACTTCCGCTGATGATGCGCCTCCGAATTTCACGGCTCACGTTGTTGTCAGCCGTCAGTAAGGATCCGAAGCAGACGAATTCCTCCACCACCTCGAAAGTGTCCCCGTCTACCGTAACATTACTTCCCAGACGGATCCGGTCGTTTTCGGTTTCGCCTACCAGCATGTACTTTGTTTTGGAAGCATTCACCACCAGTTCGACCTTTGCTGCTTCGCGTTTCAGGCGGGTGAACAGCTCTGCCACCGTTCCAAATGTTCTTGCAATAATGTCCATGTCGTCCGCAAAACACACAAATTGACCGGATTTTGTGAAAATCGTTCCCCAGCTGTTGAGCCCGGTTCGTCGCATCTCACCTTCCAGGGCGATGTTGAAGAGTAAGCATGAGAGTCCATCACCTTGTCGCAGTCCCCGGCGAGATTCGAATGAACTGGATAGTTCACCCGAAACCCTTACGCAGTTTTGCACACCGTCCATCGTTGCTTTAATCAGTCTAGTCAGCTTCCCAGGAAAGCCGTTTCCGTCCATGATTCTCCATAGCTCTGCGCGGTCGATACTGTCGTATGCCGCTTTGAAGTCGATGAACAGGTGATGCGTTGGGACCTGGTATTCACGGCATTTCTGGAGGATTTGCCGTACGGTAAAGATCTGGTCCGTTGTCGACCGGTCGTCGGTGAAGCCGGCTTGATAACTTCCCACGAACTCATTCGTTTTAGGTGACAGACGACGGAAGATGATCTGAGATAGTACTTTGTAGGCAGCATTCAAAATGGTGATCGCTCGAAAGTTCTCACACATTAATTTGTCGCCTTTCTTGTGGATGGGACAGATTATCCCTTCCTTCCACTCCTCCCGTAGCTGTTCGGTTTTCCAGATCTTGACTACTAACTGGTGCAGACAGGTGGCCAACTTTTCCGGGCCCATCTTGATGAGTTCTGCTGCGATACCGTCCTTACCAGCCGCTTTGTTGTTTTTGAGCTGGTGGGTGGCATCCTTAACTTCCCTCAGCGTGGGAGTTGGTTCGTTTCCGTCCTCTGCTGCACCAGCATAGTCATTTCCTCCGCTGCCTTGGTCCTCCGTGCCTACATTATCTTCGCCATTCAGGTGCTCGTCGAAGTGCTGCTTCCACCTTTCGATCACCTCACGTTTGTCCGTCAGGAGGCTTCCGTCCTTATCCCTGCAGATTTCGGCTTGCGGCACGTAGCTTTTGCGGGATGCGTTGAGCTTCTGGTAGAACTTGCGTGTTTCCTGTGAACGGCACAGCTGTTCCATTTCCTCGCACTCCGCTTCTTCCAGGCGGCGCTTTTTCTCCCGGAAGAGACGGGTCTGCTGCTTCCGCTTCTGTCTGTATCGCTCCACATTCTGTCGGGTTCCATGCTGCAGCATTACCGCCCGCGCTGCATCCTTCTCCTCCAGAACCGCTCTGCACTCCTCGTCGAACCAATCGTTTCGTCGACTCCGTTCTACGTACCCGATAGTGCTCTCGGCTGCGTTGTTGATGGCTGCCTTCACCGTACTCCAGAAGTTCTCTAGAGGGGCCACATCGAGCACACCCTCGTCCGGCAACGCTGCCTCGAGGTTCTGCGCGTATGCGGTGGCGACATCCGGTTGCTTCAGTCGCTCTAGATCGTACCGGGGTGGCCGCCGGTAATGTACGTTGTTAATAACGGAGAGTTTTGGGCGCAGTTTATCCATCACCAGGTAGTGATCAGAGTCGATATTAGCGCCACGATAGGTCCTGACGTCGATAATGTCGGAGAAGTGCCGTCCATCAATCAGAACGTGGTCGATTTGCGATTCCGTTTGTTGTGGTGATCTCCATGTGTAACGATACGGGAGGCTATGCTGGAAGAAGGTGCTACGAATGGCCATGTTCTTGGAGGTGGCGAAATCGATGAGGCGTAGGCCATTTTCGTGCGTCAGCTGGTGGGCGCTGAACTTTCCAATCGTCGGTCTGAATTCCCCCTCCTGGCCTACCTGAGCGTTTAGATCCCCTATGATGATCTTGACGTCGTGGCTTGGGCAGCGGTCGTACTCGCGTTCGAGCTGCGCGTAAAATGCGTCCTTGTCATCATCAGTACTTCCGGAGTGTGGGCTGTGCACGTTTATTATGCTGAAGTTGAAGAATCGGCCCTTGATCCTCAACCTGCACATTCTTTCGTCGATCGGCCACCAATCGATCACGCGCCTCTGCATGTCGCCCATCACTATAAAAGCTGTTCCCAGCTCACGTGTGCTGCCGCAACTCTGGTAGATGGTATGATTACCTCTAAACGTTCGCACCATAGATCCTGTCCAACACACCTCCTGCAGCGCTACGATTCCGAACCCGCGGTCCTTCAGTATATCGGCGAGTATGCGGGTGCTCCCGATGAAGTTGAGAGATCTGCAATTCCACGTACCGAGCTTCCAATCACAAGTCCCTTTTCGTCGCTGTGGTCGTCGCCATTGGTCTCGGTTCGCATTCTTCTCTTGTTGATTTTCCGGTGCTAGGCTCGCAGGCCTGACACCAACCCACTAACCCAGGGAGCTGGGCTTACCTTCCCGGAAGCTACGGGTTCTGCATTGGCATTTCCTCTAACTACAGTGCTAAAAAGCGAGGCTTGAGCGCCAGTCTTCGCCGGGGTGGTGTTTTTAATGGGCGCCCAGGAGATAATATTTTACCTGAGCTTCCACCCCCAAGGTCTTACCTACATATTTAAAAAAAAAATCAAATAAAAAAAATCATGCAGCATTTTATGTGTTATGTTTAGGCCTGATTCGACTTTTTGTCTTTTGGCCTTTGAATGTTTTGGTTTTCTATACTTTTGACTTAAGCCGTTTGGCACACAGACATATTTCATTTTGTTTAATTTGTAGTTGCCCATTAGCCTGGTACACGGTTTATATGGGAAAATATAAAAAATGAAAAAACTCTAACTCCTGTATACTTTTTGAGTTCCATTTTGGTCCCATATCAACTGTGCAAAATTTTAGATCGATCGAAGAAACTATATTTTAGCGCCCGCCATTCTTAGTTTTTCATACGATTTACTATGGGGAAAATTTACTTCTTCAAAGAAAAATCGCTTGAGGTTACCCATTGATCCCTAAAAATAAGTCGTTGAATGATTGCTGCAGATAACTTCACGAGGAATCAGACCTCCGAAGACCGCAAAGCGATGCGACATTCGTGGAAAAAGTTATTAAGTACCCGATCGATAAAATGACGAGATTTTATTATTTATTGTTATTCCTTACGTGTTAAACAGCGTTGGCATGCCATTCGGGTTTCAGTCAATAACTTTTTCCACATGCCTTAGATCGCTTTGCGGTCTTCAGAGGGTTTGTTCCTCGTAAAATTTCCAACAGAAATCACTCATCGATATATTTTTAGGGGTCAAGGGGCAACCAGTGGCGATTTTTCTTTGAAAAAATGATTTTCCCCATAGTAAATCGTATGAAAACTTAAAACGGCTGGCGCTAAAATATAGTTTCTCCAGTCGAGCTGAAATTTTGCACAGTTGATATGGAGCTAAAATGGAACTCAAAAAGTGAACAGGAGTAAAATGTCTTTTTGTGTCTCACGCTATTGTCCATATTTGACTATTGTTTTTAAAGCAGATTTTCTGTATAGAGTGTATGCTCTTCTTATATCGGTGCTAACATTTCAAAATGGCGAAACTGCTTGCCGAAACCAAACCTTTATCTCTCCATTGCATTGTACAACCACTACTTGACGGAGGAAATACAGTTCTTTCCGATAGTGGTTGTTGATGTCCTGGGAAAGATGAAATACGATCTACAGCTATGGGAGAAGATATTGTTTTAAAGATCAGTTACGTCCTTTGAAAATGTTGCTGCTGATATGCATGTGAATACTATCGCTATGACTGACAGTAATATGAACATCTATTGACATGTGGAATCACAATATAATATACTTTTAATTGAATTTGTTACACCAGTGTTATGTTTGCTTTCTATAGGCCCTAAGAACTTCTACCGTTTATTGACGTAATGACAAATTTTGATAGAAAATGCACTCCACCGATATTTATATGGATGCATACTACCAAATTTCAATATTATTCATGATAATTTTTGTTATTGATGCCTTTAATCCATGATTCTGTTATGAAATGTGGTGTTATTCTATAGAAAACTGGATTTTTGGAGGTTAGGCCCTTTAAAAGGGCGTAACTCAAAATTTCGCCGAACGATGATTTTAAAAATTTGTCCAGAGGTGTAAGATAGATGAATAACGAGAATGGCGTTTCAGGTTTTGATGGTATATTTTATAATAACGGTAAATGGAGCACCGTGCCGCCGTCTAGATTCGTTGGCCCGACGAAGGTGCAGCGTCGGAAGGCGTCGTTGGAAAACTCGTAAACCGACTGCTCCCAGGCGATTGTAAACAACGACACGATCTTACTCCAGTTCGGGGGGTGGTGGAAGGTTCGGTGGGAGGTTCTAGACGGTCTACCAGGGATTTTTCCCGGGACGTGAGAATAGGCGATCGCGCTGGCTGTGGCAGCCTTTTCCCAGTCAAACCGCTCGCGAATCCTTGCTACCACGTGGTGACGGGTGATGCGCGCGAGTCCGAACAACCAAATCCGATGACCATGCTCTCTGGGTATACTCTTAGTGGCCCGCAGCCACGAGGCAAAGAATATATCCAGGGGATCGCCGCCGCCTGATCTCTAGCACGGATGATACCGAGTAGGTGCTATTGTTCGTATGCTTGCAGTTGTGGTGTTCGCATGCACATCGCGAGACCGCAAACGTGGGTCTCTTTTCTCCATACCCAACGGATCGTGGTCACGACTGGTGACTGCGAAAGTCAAAAATAGTTAGTACCAAGATTCGTAGCCCATACCAATCACACCATTTACCTCACGTTTAACCAATATTTTTCTCCCTATTGTAGCAGCACTCGATCTTCTCACGATTTTTTTCTGCCTATAGTAATTACTTTTGTTAACAATTGGAAAATTATAACTTTTAATTAATTCTTACTTTTTCCTAACGTTTTCACCTGCTCACTCACGATTTTTATTAGGATATTAAGGACAAGGTATTTGGAGTACATAGCAAAAAATTTCTAGAGCACCGTTTTTTAGAACCGTTGAACAGATTTGGATGAAAATGCATCACGCTAATTTTTCAGTGGTTGTCAACAGCGTGATGCATTTTAATCCAAATCCGTTCAACGGTTCTAAAAAACGGTGCTCTAGAAATTTTAAGCAATGTACTCCAAATACCTTGTCCTTAAAACTTTTACTTTAATTCTGAAAATAGCTTTAAATACTTTATATTAATTTTGAGTTCATTTCTTATTTTTGCTATTATATATTACTTTGCTTAACTTTTTATCAGCTTCACGAAATATTCACTTTTTAATCTAACTTGTTCGGCGGTCTGAACGGGAAAGACCAAATGAAATTTCTTTCCAAGTCAAGACCCCTAACTTTTCTTATTTTCCTTTGTTTCCGGTTTCATTTTCTTGATCTAAAAATTCACATTAAAATTTTCTTTCTTGGTGTCCCATTTAACTATTACCAACAACTGCCCATCACCATTATCAAATTCTTAGGGGCTGTCCATAAACCACGTGGTCATTTTTTTGGGACTTTTCAACAACCCCCCCCCCCCCCCCCCGCGTGGTCATTAGTCCATACAATTTTTTTTTCGTCCATTCAAAATGGTCATTGGCCGAACCCATCCCCCCCCCCCTCATGACCACGTGGTTTATGAACAGCCCCTTAGTCATATTTCTCCTTCATATTAATTCGAGCACTTTCACCTTTGCTGCCTATCTCACAGGCGCAAGTTCACACTTATATGTAGGGATGTCAATGAAACGGTAATTCACCCGTTTCAAACTCTATAATATGTTGATTTTACACTTATTAATCCTAAACAATTACAATCAAAACCAAGAGGACTTAACTTGACGGCATCCATGTTTTTCGTCACGGTTTTCTATTTCTGCTTACCAGTTGTGCACGCCATGTTTATGTTTGGATTGTGATTTGAATGCACAATTTTGCAAGTGGGGTAAAAATGTGGTTTTGTAGTAAATACAACACCTGTATCAACATGTAGATGACCACACCAGCATAATTTAAGCAAAGTTTTACAAATTGATTTTTCTATGAAAAAATACATTTTTGTTTTAGCTTAAGTTGTTTGGTAAGTATGATGATTCTGGAAAGGGCGCTCGGTTTTTCGATTTTCAATAGCAAATTTCACAATAAATGATTTGAGTACTGAGAAAAGAATATTTCCTTATTGTTATCGAATCGCTTGGTTGTGTTTTCACAATGAGTTTATCGAGGCTGAGTGTAATATATAAATTCCAAAATGTTGCGATTAAAGTCATCTTTAGTGGAGACGGCAGCCTCTGAGACAGAGTGTGCTGGAAAATATAACAACAAATGTCAAATAACTTTTATTCAAGCAAGCAAATGGTTTTCAAATCGATTTCGGTGCAGTTGATTTTGATTCAGTCTTGAAACAGCTCTTTAATACGCTCTTGCAAACCTTCACTAGGATGGGCCAACTAGCAAAATTCTACTCTTCGGGAGGTTTTGATAGAAGCAATGCGGATAATATTGCCGTGACTAGGGTTTTATCAGCCTTGGTTTATAACAGCCATCTAATCTTTCATAAAACTGAAAATGTTACTTGGGTGATCTCAATGGGATCTGAATTACGCATTACCAAGCCTTTTCCGTGCCAAGTCTGCAAGTTATACTCCCGAAATTTGTCTAGGATCATTCACAGGTATTTAAAACATCTCATCCGTCGTTGATTGGTCTTTATAAAAAGTCTGGTATTCTCCGACGAAGGGCTACTCAAGAGGTCTAAAGGTCAGTATGTTGAATAGGACACGTGACAATATTTTGTATGGAAAATTTGGTGGTGTAATCCTGGTCATACTCTAGTTTTCCCATAGATTGGACATATGAGGTCATCATGTGAAAAAATGCGGAACTACCATTGCAAAATTTAGCTTTTTTTACCCTTTCTATTTTTGGGAATGTGGTAATCTGAAGTAAAGCAGACTTCATTCTAAGTTTGATGAATAAATGTTAATACACTCTAAACATTCTTACATAAGTTGATCCTCTTTTCCTTCTTCCTCAGATACCGTGCCATCCTTGGTCCGTTCCAGTGGCCCGTGTGGTTGGCGCTGACCCTGGTCTACCTGTTGGCCATCTTCCCGTTGGCTTTCTCGGACAAAATGAGCCTCCGGCATCTGATCGGCAACTGGACCGAAATCGAGAACATGTTCTGGTACGTGTTCGGCACGTTCACCAACAGTTTGACCTTCACCGGGGAGAACTCCTGGAGCAATACGAAGAAAACCTCGACCCGGATGTTGATCGGTGAGTTTGGATTCTGAACTGCGTGGGATGTTGACTTTCTGAACTTTGATTTATTCAAGGAATCTACTGGGTGTTCACGATCATCATAACCTCGTGCTACACGGGTTCGATCATTGCGTTCGTAACGATGCCAGTGGTTCCGGATACAATCGATTCGGTGGATCAGCTGCAAAGTGGCTTCTTCCGTTTCGTAACGCTCGATCGTGGAGGTTGGGAACGGTGGTTTTTAAATTCCAGCGATTCGTCGACGGAAAAGTTGATCCAGCGGTTGAAGTTCGTTTCCAACATTGACGAAGGCATCAGGAACGTAACGGAAGCTTTTCTGATTTCGTACGCCTTCATCGGGTCTAAAGCCGAACTGGACTATTTGGTGCAGTCGAACTTCTCCGATGAGTAAGACCGGCGTTAGATCGTCGCTGAAGTCTGAATTTAAACAAGAATTTTCTATTCCAGATCGGCCAACAAACGTTATACACTGCATGTAAGCAAGCAATGCTTCTCGTTGTTTGGTGTTTCCTACATTTTTCAAATGAACTCAGTGTATCGGGACAAGTTCAACAACGCCATATTATACATGCAGGAAGCTGGAATACTTAGAAAACTGTTCAAAGATGTTTCCTGGGACATGCAAAAAACCAAAGATGGACGTTTTCGTCAGGCTTCGGTAGGGAAGACTCTCAAGGTTCCAACCGCGGGTGAAAAGGGCTTAACACTGGGTGACACTGAAGGTATGTTCTTGCTGATGGGTGTTGGATATCTGATAGGATTGGCTGTGCTCATTTCCGAATGGGTCGGAGGTTGTACCAACAAGTGTAGGGAAATTATAAAAGCCAGGAAGGAGCGTTTCCTTAGCCCTGGTAGTTCGGTTCCCCATTCTAACATGTCATCCGCCAATCAAAACTCACCGAGAAAGAGGCGAAGGCCCTCGGGAAAGGAATACAGCCTGATGGATACGGCTGAGAGTGCTTCGACAAATCCACTGACGCCAAGACCCGAATTTGGCAGTATTGGATCGGATGGTAGCGATGGAGGTCTCCATAAAAGAAGTTTGTCCGAAAGTATCCACAATGTCAGTCCGAATACGTTGAAGGAGTTGTACGACGGTCCGAACCGTAGACATTCCACCATCGTTTACATGGATGGCAAGATGATGTCTGAGGATGAAGCGCGGCTCTACGCTGCCACCAATAAGAGCAAACACAAGCATCATTCCAGCTTGAGTTCAGTAGTTGAGCATGAAGTGACCCGGCTATTCAAATACCTGGACGACCACAAATCAACTCAAGAGGATCTACGGGAACCGGGGGATAAACGTCATCATCATCATCACCACCATCATCGTCGGCAGCCCTCCATGAACCAATCTATTGAAGTAGAGGCTGAGGTGAACCATGGGCTGCCGGAGTATGAAGCAGTACCCAAGCCTGTTCGTGCCCCTAGCCTGGAGGCTCCTTTCGGGGAGAAGTTGTTACATTGAAACACGCAAAAATGATGTTACTGAATATTGCATACAGACACATTCTCTAAAGCACTTATAATATCAGGCAAATGAAAATCAATGTTTTATTAGATGAGTTTTCGAGTAACGAAAAGCCGAATTTGTTTAGTTTTTCCTAGCAAGGAATTGATACATTCAACACAATTGACTAAAAAATTCTCATACGAATATGGAACATCAATTTGAAGATACAATCCAAGAGGTCTTCTTCTTCTTCTTCTTCTTGGCGTAACGTCCTCATTGGGACAAAGCCTGCATCTCAGCTTAGTGTTCTATGAGCACTTCCACAGTTATTAACTGAGAGCTTCCTCTGCCAATGACCATTTTGCATGCGTATATCGTGTGGCAGGCACGAAGATACTTTATGCCCAAGGAAGTCAAGGAAATTTCCTTTACGAAAAGATCCTGGACCGACCGGGAATCGAACCTGTCACCCTCAGCATGGTCATGCTGAATACCCGTGCGTTTACCGCCTTGGCTATATGGGCCCTCAAGAGGTGTTAGATTCATATATTAATCTTTCTTTTTGACTAGTGAATACGTTAGTTTTACAGTGGTTTTCGACTGGTAGATTCTGTTACTCGGAGTTTTCGGCTATTCAGTCTTATGATTTCAAACGGTAGTTTGTTAACTGCCCGACGTTTCGGCTGTTCTTGGCAGCCTTCTTATAGGGGAAATTAGATCTATCGTTTACGTTTGTGAACATATATCGTGTGTTGGCTTGTCGTACATTTTTAGCGTGAATAGTTGTGGGTGGTTTTAGTTTGCTACTAATTTTCTACGTTTTCACCACTGATCACGGATACTGTTTAACGGACACTGAGTTAAACAGTGTCCGTGATCAGTGGTGAAAACGTAGAAAATTAGTAGCAAACTAAAACCACCCACAACTATTCACGCTAAAAATGTACGACAAGCCAACACACGATATATGTTCACAAACGTAAACGATAGATCTAATTTCCCCTAGAAGAAGGCTGCCAAGAACAGCCGAAACGTCGGGCAGTTAACAAACTACCGTTTGAAATCATAAGACTGAATAGCCGAAAACTCCGAGTAACAGAATACGTTAGTTATTTTTATTTCAGGATGAAGGACCTCAATATCGATGTCTAACACATAGGTTCCCAAACTTTCAGGTGCGCGACCCTCTTTGGCCAGCAGACCTACCTTTCGCGACCCACCATAGAAATTCTCTCATTTGATGTCTGTTATAGTAAAAATTTTCGACTGTCCCTCGCGACCCCCTGGATGAAGGCCGGCGACCCTGGGGGTCGAGACCCACAGTTTGGGAAACCATGGACCACTTAGATAAATTAGGTGTTCTAAATACTTTAGTTTGATGTCAACTGTCAACGTGGAAAAAAGCTTGAACTTCGATTTACCTATATGCTCAAATTTCAAATGTGTTCTGGAAACTACAGTGGCGCTAACGTCAATTATGCGAATATGGGCAGTTTGGAGATCACGAAGCTCTCGTGGGTACTATACACAAACTCCTGGACTAGGTACATATTTACCCGTCGTCTATATAGCCGCCATTTTTTCGTACGATATCCGTCCCCCACACAGAAACTACCCGACAAAGCAGTTGCTGGGCTGCGTCACAGTGTTTCAGGATCACCTGCATTACCTGTACTGTGATTTGTCAGCTACGACTCTTCTGAAGGCCGGGTATCTTGGACCTCTCGTTGTGTGCTTGCTGTTCGCGTATTTCCTGGAACAAATCAAATACGTGGGTGGACTCGTACAGTCTTGCGCCTCATAGCCTTTTGCAACCGCATCGCCCAAACAACTTGCTCCTGTCAGGGCCTTTGCAGTTCCATGACTTGTGTTTTGGTTCCAAACACCTGGAAACCTCCGGTGGCTCGTGCTAGTTTAACGGACTTGCTAACATCCGCCACAGGTAGCTGTACCCAGGCTACCTGTGTCGTTGCCGGGTCCTTTCGTAGCTGAACGGCTGCAGTGGCCTCCTGCACCTCGCACTGTTGCCACAGTGCGGTTACGAGCTGTTCCATGTTAGTGATCTCATTAAGGTTCTTCATCTTCAGAATTCCTCACCTATTTCGACACCCTCACCAAGGACCTCTTTCGGCAGACTTTTTTAGGCGGCGCCCTTGCACTTCTTGTCGCGCTTGAGCTCGAGGATTATTTCATCGGTACGAGAATGTTTAATACTGCGCACGTCGGCTCAAAGATTCACGAGCTTGCCGTCGCTCCTCATCGCGTTCAACACTTCCGAGTAGGTACTTAACTTGTTCGGTCTTGATGATGAGCGCGTCACCTTTGTCGCGCTTGGCACCTCCTATATCTGGTTTGGTGTTCTTACGTTCCTGCACCTTCTGCGGTTTCTCATTTCTCCTCTTCCGCTCAACTATGGCCCAAGAGGGATCCTCCCCCTGAACCACCTTAACTTGTGGTTGCCCTAACGATGGTCGCAACTCCCTGTTCCCTTCAATCCGGGATCGGCCGGTCTTTTCAGGCCCACCTTTCTGTAGTGTCCACACTACTACAATTAATAATATCTTGAGTGAATACATCTTAGAGTGCATGCTGCCACTCATGCGTAGGTAAACAAGACATAAATAAATATGCTCAGTTCTATTCAGACCAACGCCGCGTGTACACGTCTCTCTTGTGATGCATCCGAAGACCACTTTCCTACATTACATTTGGCTTCGAGGATGAAACTGTTTTTTAGTTTGTGATGGAATCGTACCTAGTAGTTTATTAAAATCGCGTTACAATAAAATAAAGTCGAGGAACGGACGAATGGATGCAAGCGGTCGATATGAAAAAAGTGTTCTATTCATATAAAGCAGCGGCTGCAGATGGGAGGTAGTTGTTTTTTTGCTTTCTCTAGATCAGCAATAGAACGGGGAAGAAAAAAATATTTACGGATTTTGTGAAACTGGCAGTTTTTGTGGCAGAGGAGAGGACATGTGAACAGTTATAACGTAAGAGGTGTAGGTCGCATGATCAGAAAGGACGTGAAAGTAATGTGTGAGCGATGGTGCACTGATTGTTTGTTACCCTCGGCTGGAGTCGAAGTGTTGGTGTCCGCGATGCTGTGTCCGGTTGCTACCGCTGATGGTGATGATGATAATTATTTGTGTCATGATCGCTGTGTAATTTATAGGGGCGGAAAAGGATGGAAGAATATTTTGTTTGATTTCAAAGGTGTGGGTATGCTATTGTCTATCCGGTTGGAATCAAGACCGACATTCAATCAAAAATTGCCATTTTCTTGGTACACAAGTGTCGCAACTGTTTCGCATCTAGTGCGCTGTGTTGCTGACAACAACGGGAAGGATGCGCACTACGTTTGACATGATTAAAAAACGTCGCGAGTTGAGTCGCGTCGCGACTTGATTGTGCGAAGTCCGGTTTGGTGGCGGCCCGACAATAACGTGCCTACTGGAATGGCGATTGTTTGTGTGTATGGAGAGGCGGAGGCATCCAGCTCCTTCTTGGTTTGCATTGACAGTTACTGGAATGGATGTTTTAGAGCTAGTTTACCACGCCAAAGCATATACTCCGCCGTATTTGGATCGGTGCAATTTTATAGTTGTGGAGAGATGTCAAAAGTTAGTTGTGTGCGAGGTAGACCGTGACCGGTCTTAGTCGTCTGCTACGGACACCGCATAGAAAATTTAGTTATTTAGATAACCAGACGAAGTGTTGAATCAACGACCAACTGTAAGTAAAAATCATGTTTCTTGATAATAATTAAGAATGAAATTTAATATCTTGCTTCAAGGGTTATGCTAAAAAAGAATAACTGTTAGAAGACGAATTACATTTGATTTATTTATAGAGAAGTGCCGTGTGAATTGAGGTACAAATCTGAACATACTACTGTAAAGTTGGATAGCGTTTGCATTATTGAAAAGTTGTAAGCTTGGTGATGACTGGGTATGTGTGTGCTTTTGTGAATTTGAAAATCATTGAATTGCAATAGAATGACTTATTATTGATTGGTTTGGAACTCGGAGTAGGGTTGTAAGAGTGTTGTACATAAGCAGTGGAATATAGTAACAGATTTAGTATAAAAATGGGTTATACCAGATTCACTAATTGTTCGTTTGTGGATGGTGAACGTTAATACAGTGCAATGAGTTGAGAGTGCATTGAACACAGTGGAAATATTTATGTAGTTGATGTTTTATTTCATCAGGAAAATAAGAAGATATAAATGAAATGCGTCGAGTGCCAGACTAACTACTAAATTTACATATTACTTAATTTACATATTCAGTGAAATGGGTCGAGTACCGGATTCACTGGAGATACTAGATTAATTGATTGAAAAAAGATGATGATTGTAGATTGGTTGATTGAACGAAGTGAAATGGGTTGTATACCGGATTCACTATAATTAGGTGAACAGCATTTGATGAACATAAATACAGTGAAATGAGTCGAGCACTGGATTCACTGGTAATTAGAAAACAAAAGTTTGTTGTAGTTCTTTTTGGGATACATTAGAAATAAATGAATAGGATCTGAGAGATATTGTGGTGATATTGGTCGACTACCTGATTATCTACTTGAATGTATTAGAGGTTTAAATATAAATAAATACGGTGAAATGGGTCGAGAACCAGATTCACTGGTGATCAGGGAAAAGTTGATGTACTTAAATACACTGCAAATTTTGTTTGCTAATATTCAGCAATCTTTGCAGATTTTTTTTGTGCTGATTTCATTCAGCAATACGAATTTACTGAGTATCAGCAATTATTTTTCAACTTGCTGAACCATCCAGCAGTTTTGACAGTTGATCAGCAACGTTTTGCTGATATTCAGCAAAAATTTTGCTGAAATTCAGTAATTTATTTTGCTGATTTTGTTTGTGCTGGAAGCATTTTTAAAAAAATATTTGTGTGTAGGTTGATTGAACGAAGTGAAGTGAGTTGAATACCAGATTCACTTATTAGGCGCTTCGCATTTGATGAAAATAAATAAGGTGAAATGAGTCGAGTACTGGATTCACCGTTTGTTTTAAAAGAGTTTATTGAAAGGAGTGCTGGAGTCATTACTGGGATGTATTGGATATAGTTGAATAGAGTAGTGAAAATAGTGAAATGGGTCGTGTACTGAACTCACTACTTGAGTGCAATGGAAATTGAAATAAAAATGAACACTTTGAAATTGGTCGAGAACCGGATTCACTGGTGATTCTAGATACATTGCTTTCAAAAGCTGGTAATTCTAGATTGAATGGATTAACAAAGTGAAAGGAATAGAATACCGGATTCAATTGTAGAGTGCATTGTATGTGGTGACAATAAATACTTTGAAATGAGTAGTGCACTGGATTCACTGGTAAGTCTAGAATAGTTTTATTACGAGATGAAATAAGTACAGTTTCGAAATGACAGATACATTTAACTCTTATGCATTAGGACCATTTTTGACCCAAACCGTACACTATGTCTGCGAGTTGTTCCAACGTGGTGCATTAGGAAGGTTAAGCTATTTGATGGGGACAATTTTAGTACTGGTGGTAATATCACAGACGAATTCGTTTGTGGTAGTATTTCAATATTTAAATATGAGGAGAGTAAGATTGTAAAGTCAAGTTAACTTAGGAATGAGGAGAGTAAAATAACGAGTAATTTGGTTAAAATAAACAGCCGTGCAAACTCGCGAAGTACAGTTTTATTAAATAAACATGAAAGTGAGTCATTCAAAGTGAAACAGAGGATACGAAGTAGTGTTCTGAATTTCCTGGGGATTGCTTAAAAAGGATTGTAAATTATTCTTTAGTTGCGTCCACAAATGAATTTTAGGTAGAGGGGAGAATCAATAATATTATCTCGTTTATTGAAGTAACCAGAGAAGTTATTGGTGAAACTAAGTCTTTGAGTTGTATTGATTTTGAAAGCACATGCTCGGTCATTGAACCATTGGGAAAAAATGTCAAGAAAATGCCTTCAGACAATGTGAAGAATTGGCTTAGTTTGGCTGTTGAACGCCAACATGGAGGACCTGGCCACCTGACCTTAGAATGAGAGAACTCGGCATGGTCGGCTTTTCAGTTTCAGAGCGGATGGTGTTAAAGATGGTTTTGGTTTAGAACTCAGACGTTGATGCTCAGAGTAAAAAAATAAGCCTTATGAATTGTGAGTCATTTCAGTTTAGTTAAAAATATCGTAGAAGAAGAGATTTCACAAATAAAATCTTTCACATAAAAAAAAAAAATGGTTTCTTACAATCAAAGAAAACTTTCACCTTGTGATTGCTTAAGTCGGCTTTAACAAAAGTGATATTTTGGAGGTATGAGTTTACGGGGTATTTCATGGAATGGTGAAATGTGAAGAAGAAATCCTGTGTTCTCCGATGGTACTGCGGTGGAGCTACGTATGCTGAAATCAACGTTCAATACGTGCGTGTGAGGGATATCAACCTAGGGAGATTGATGACAAGGATTTGCCTGTGGCGCTTGGACAACACCGATACATTCATCGGATGCTGCAGGAGAAATTCCCTGCTGGACTAGCCTTCGCCAACCTCCATACCGGTATTAGAGGGGTATACATGGAAATCAACACTGATTTCCCTGCAGTTTTGGAGCTCGGTAAATGGAAGGCGAGGACTTGGGCGAGGATCTACCATATATGAGAGGCTACAAGAAAAATGTTTGTTTGCCGGTCGGAAGGTCACCGTAGGAATTCCTGCCCAAAACTGGCGGAGAAGCAAGGACGAGACAGAAAAACAGCAGTTTCTTATGCCGGTATTGTAAAAGGAGGACTATCAGCACTACATAGCTGATCGGAAACTATCGACGAAGAAATAATTGAATTTGTAGAGGAAGACATCTTGGAGCCGAAACGCCATTGGTATCAGAGAAAAAGGAAATACCCACTAAAGAGAACGTCGATGAATTAGAAGAGGAGCGCATGAGGCAAATTAATCTAGCGGCAGAACAATTTGGTTTCGAACATTTTCGGGAAAACTTCGCCAAACTATCGGAGATTATAGAAGCACCAACACCAAATAACAGCAAGGATCATGCGTGTCAACGATGGAGGCAGTTCGCAGCGTCTGGCTCGATGGAGTTGCGATCGAGAAAAAAAATCCACTGGTATCGTAAGAACAACAAGTATTATCAGTAACTATTTTTCGTCCAGTGTTTCGGCTCTATTATGCTTAGGTGTGGTTCAAGTCTATCAAATAAGCAAATAGGTTAAAAAAGAGAAAGTGACCGAGACTTTCACGATTGTTTCGCTTTGCTTCGAAGAAGTTTGCATTTAAAATGTGACGGACTCATTAAGTATAAGAAGGAGGATATCTGGATCTTTTCTTCCAGAAGGAGTGTATTTAAATAGAGTATTAGAACATAAATCAATAGCGAATAATTTTATGCTGCCGTGATTCCTGTTAATGCTTTGTAATAGTCAGAAAATCGTTTGGAATAAAAGTGTGTAAATATGGAATTGAAATTTCTATATGCTCAAACAGAATATGTACATACTGCATATACTATAATTGACATTCAGTCTAATTTGGAACTTCACATATTTACTTGGAAATATTTCTTTATCATGTGTGTCGAATGGCTCTTTCACATAAATAAAAATAAAAATCTTAGAATTGGCAATGAGATATAATAAGGGTAGACATAAAGATACATATAATGTAGAGTGGAGTTTATTGATATATGCATTGATGAGTATCGATAGGGCACAGGAGCAAAGCAATGCAAGGGCTATACGTTGGTGTTCACATTGACGGAGTGTAGTAATTCGAAAGTAACATCCAATTGATCGTGCTGATTTCGTCGGAGCAATGATATCCGAGCATATTCTGTCTATTTTTCTAACCTATAACAGCTAGCCAACTAAGGTCGTTAACACGAAGTGGTCAAGCATTCCCCATCACTCAAAGTGTTCATTGTTATGCAGGATACCAGATTGAATGGAAATTCACCAAGGACTAAGTTCTTCAGAGTCGAGTTGCAGTTCTTCTGTAAATGGTTTGGGATCCGGATGGTTCAATAGAAATTTAGACAAACCGAAAGCTAGAACAACTTTTCGTGATGGTGATTTGAAATAGTGGTTATATTGTCAAAAAAAAAGGAGTTGGCAATCACTTTGAACAAAATTGCTAAACAGTTTGTATGGATAAAGTAATAGAAATTGAAGTATTTGAAGAATTAGAATTGGAAAATCCGTGCTTTCTCATCAACAATTTCTTGGGCATTTGATAAAAAGAAAGTGAATATGTTATCTTAGGCCTTGATAGATTTTTTTTTGCCTTTTTGAAATGATAGGTAGCTAGTTATTTTGCTGTTTCAGTGTGCGTTAATATTTAAGTTATTCAAAATTGTAAGAAAGGAAAGATTTTAAGGGTAGTTTTGGAATTGTAAAAAGGCATCGATTCATAAACACTATATTAGACAACATAGATAGCAGACCTAGACCAAGAAACAGAACTAGCTGAACAACAGTTTCTTAAGCTAAAGTTTGTTTAAGACTCGTTTGTTCCACTCTTGTACAGCGAAAAATGTTTGTTGGGAGGCCATTTCACCACAGATAGCGTATATTCAGATGTTAGATGTGCTAGACCAAAGGAGATCTAGACGGGATTTTTTTTTGTTGTACGAAGAATGATGATGAATAGAGACAATCAGCTGTTTTCTACCCGTAAAAACTATTTATTGAAGCCGAAGAAACTAACATAACGCGACAAGTTAAAAATGTTATAAAAGACCTAAATGATAAGGAGGAGACAGTAACGGGACGAAGTCAAAATATATTTGAGGAATGAGGGGATGATAGCTGCATAACTGGAATACGGAGAAGCATGAAACACCTCAACTGACAATGTAAAATTATTTCCAGGGGTTTGATTGCAGAAAAACAAAATGAGAGACACAACATCATTAGAAATGTGTTTGTTCGTGAAGTACATTAGTCTTAAGTCATGAAATAAAAAAATACTGTAAAGAAAAGGAGGAATGTAGTGTCCACACTACTACAATTAATAATATCTTGAGTGAATACATCTTAGAGTGCATGCTGCCACTCATGCGTAGGTAAACAAGACATAAATAAATATGCTCAGTTCTATTCAGACCAACGCCGCGTGTACACGTCTCTCTTGTGATGCATCCGAAGACCACTTTCCGACATTACACCTTCCCGTCTTTGCGGGACGCCTGGTCGGGGTCCGACTTACCGGCATTACCGCCGGCTTGCGCGGTCAACAATCGCCTAGCCTTGCGGGCGCCGGTAACTCGTCACCAGACGGCTGCCTCACACGCTTCTACAAATCCTTGTCAAAAGCAATCACATCCGTCGCACTCTTTGGGCTATACTGGCGCTTAAGCCTACCTATTTAGCACTGTAGTTGGAGGAAATGCCAATGCAGAACACGTTGCTTCCGGGAAGGCAAGCCCAGATCCTTGGGTTAGTGGGTTGGTGTCAGGCCCTGCGAGCCAGCCATAAATGATGGCTGAAGCGTAGTAAGCCAAAACGCGTTACGCGCAAGAAATACATGCGAGTTTCATTACAATTCACTGATAAAAGTCAATCAAACCAAATAATTGTAAAGGTCCACGGTGATTATCTTCAACCAACAGCCATAAAAAAGACAAGTATCGAAAAATGAACAAGAGAAGAATGCGAACCGATACCAATGGCGACGACCACAGCGACGAAAAGGGACTTGCGATTGGAAGCTCGGTACGTGGAATTGCAGATCATTTAACTTTATCAGGAGCACCTGCCTGCATACTCACCGATATACTGAAGGACCGCGGGTTCGGAATAGTAGCGCTGCAGGAGGTGTGTTGGACAGGATCTATGGTGCGAACGTTTAGAGGCCGTTATACCATCTACCAGAGTTGCGGCAACACACGTGAGCTGGGAACAGCTTCTATAGTGATGGGCGACATGCAGAGGCGCGTGATCGATTGGAAATCGATCGACGAAAGAATGTGCAGGTTGAGAATCAAGAGTCGATTTTTCAACATCAGCATAATAAACGTGCACAGCCTTCACTCCGGAAGCACTGATGATGACAAAGACGCATTCTATGTACGCGCAGCGAGTATGACCGCTGCCCAAACCACGACGTCAAGATCATCATAGGAGACCTAAACGCTCAGGTAGGCCAGGAAAAGGAATTCAGACAGACGATCGGAAAGTTTAGCGCCCACCAACTGACGAACGAAAATGGCCTACGTCTCATCGATTTTGCCGCCTCCAAGAACATGGCTATTCGTAGCACCTTTTTCCAGCACAGCCTCCCGTATCGTTACACCAAAATCACCACAACAATCGAAATAGCAAATCGACCACGTTCTGATTGATGGACGGCACTTCTCCAAAATTATCGACGTCAGGACCTATCGTGGCGCTAATATCGACTCCGACCACTATCTGGTGATGGTCAAACTGCGCCCAAAACTTTCCGTCATCAATAATGTATGGTACCGGTGACGCCACGGCACAATCTTGAGCGACTGAAGCAACCGGATGTCGCCTCAACATACGCGCAGAGTCTTGAGGCAGCGTTGCCAAATGAGGGCGAGCTCGATGTGGCCTCCTAAAGAACTGTTTGAGAACAGTAAAATCAGCCATCAACAACGCAGCCGAAAGTTCCATCGGGTACGTGGAAAGGAGTCGACGAAACGAATGGTTTGACGAGGAGTATAGAGAGATTTTGTAGGAGAAGAACGAAGTATGGGTGGTAATGCTGCAGCAAGGAACCCGGCAGAATGTGGAACGTTACAAACAGAAGCTGAAGCAGCAGCTCCGCCTCTTTGGGGGGTAAAGCGCCGCCTGGAAGAAGCGGAGTGCCAAAAAATGGAAGAGCTGTGTCGTTCTCATGAAACACGGAAGTTCTACGAGGAGCTCCCGCAACGGCTTCGGGCCGCGAGCCAAAAACAACCATCAAAGCAGCTGGT
Source organism: Aedes albopictus (assembly GCF_035046485.1). NCBI lineage: Eukaryota > Metazoa > Arthropoda > Insecta > Diptera > Culicidae > Aedes > Aedes albopictus. The sequence goes on from NC_085137.1 coordinate 163,118,942, forward strand.
AAGGATGGTATCGCAGCTGAACTCATCAAGATGAGCCCAGAAAAGTTGGCCACCTGTCTGCATCGGCTGATAGACAGGATCTGGGAAACCGAACAGCTACTGGAGGAGTGGAAGAAAGGAGTAATCTGCCCCATTCACAAGAAAGGCGACCATTTGGAATGTGAAAACTTCAGGGCGATCACTATTTTGAATACTTCCTACACAGAGCTATCCCAGATCATCTTCCGTCGTCTGTCACCTAAAACGAATGAGTTCGTGGGAAGTTATCAAACCGGCTTCACCGAAGACCGGTCGACAACGTACCAGATCTTTACCGTACGGCAAATCCTCCAGAAATGCCGTGAATACCAGGTCCCAACGCATCACCGCATCACGCATCGACTTCAAAGCGGCATACGACAGTATCGACCGCGCAGAGCTATGGAGAATCATGGACGAAAACGGCTTTCCTGGGAAGCTGACTAGACTGATTAAAGCAACGATGGACGATGTGCAAAACGGCGTTGGGGTTTCGGGTGAACTATCTAGCTCATTCGAATCTCCCTTTCTAGGTTTAATCACCGCATGACTTTATGATAATTTAATTTTATTGGCTTTTCTCGGTGAACTTAACACTACTCAAAGAAGGAGGGAGTAACGAAAGTAATGAAAGAAACGGTGGATAGAATCGCAAGTGTGCGACGAGAGAAATTGAATAGAAGTTGAAAATTAACAGAGGGCCATAATTGAGCATAAGAGAAGAAAGCGCGAAAATCAAATAAGTAACGTTCGCTCGATATGAATCTCTGAACAAGTGTCACAGATCGATAGAACCGAAAGCAATGCCGAACAACATTTAACAGATCACAACCACGATCTTTTTGCCTGTCTAGGGCTAGTAGTCATCATCAAACTACTAGTACCTAGCCGTTCAACACGAGGCGAGGACGTTAGGCAAAGGGGTCGTCGTTGTGATTGTGTTGTTCCATTATGGCCCTCTGTTAATTTTCAACTTCTATTCAATTTCTCTCGTCGCACACTTGCGATTCTATCCACCGTTTCTTTCATTACTTTCGTTACTCCCTCCTTCTTTGAGTAGTGTTAAGTTCACCGAGAAAAATCAATAAAATTCAATTATCATTCGAATCTCGCCGGGGACTGCGTCAATGTGATGGACTCTCATACTTACTCTTCAACATCGCTCTGGAAGGTGTGATGCGACGAGCCGGGCTCAACAGCCGGGGAACGATTTTCACAAAATCCGGACAATTTGTGTGTTTTGCGGGCGACATGGACATTACTGCCAGAACATTTGGAACGGTGGCAGAGCAGTACACCGCCTGAAACGTGAAGCAGCAAAGTTCGAACTGGTGGTGAATGCGGCTAAGACAAAGTACATGCTGGTAGGTGGGACTGAGCGAGACAGGATTAGCCTTGGCAGCAATGTTACGATAGACGGAGATACCTTCGAGGTGGTGGAGGAATTCGTCTACCTCGGATCCTTACTGACGGCTGACAACAACGTGAGTCGTGAAATTCGAAGGCGCATCATCAGCGGAAGTCGGACCTACTACGGGCTCCTGTAGAAGCTGCGGTCTAAAAAGATTCACCCACGCACCAAAGGCACCATGTACAAAACGCTAATAAGACCGGTGGTCATCTACGGACACGGAACATGGACCATGCTCGAGGAGGACCTGCAAGCACTCGGAGTTTTCGAGTGACGAGTGCTAAGAACGATCTTCGCCGGTGTACAGGAGAACGGTGTGTGGCGGAGAAGGATGTGTGGCCAAAACCTGAAGGATATGATAGGCAGGGCATGTTGCAAGAATGCCGGAAAACAACAACCCTGCAAGTTGGTGTTCGCTACTGATCCGGTTGGCACAAGAAGGCGTGGACCGCAGAGAGCACGCCGATGGGCGGATCAGGTGGAGCGTGATCTGGCGAGCATCGCGCGTGACCGAGGATGGAGAACGGGAGCCATGAACCGTGTATTATGGAGAAATATTGTTGATTCAATTTTATCTTGAATTTGATGTAAAACTAAGGAACTTAAGGAAATTTAGTCGGCTCAAGGGGTTAGATGTATAATCTCATTTCAATGGAATTAAAAGGAGGAAGATACCTTGGGTTTTTTGAAGCTCACTTTTGCCCACATCATGTTTAAAGTTCTTTGGTTTCACTAGTCTGACTTCCCAAGGAACATTCACTCATTTAACCAACATTGCAATGGCATTTTTATTCCACATTTGATTGAATTACAGTTTAATATTATTTCATCACAGCTTGTAATCAGGCGTTGTTCAAACAAAAGTGGAGAAGTTATTCAGCAATCTTTTCTGCAAGCGCGATACAGGCTTTACAGTCGGAAGTAATCTGTGTTATATCAGCCTCATATTAAACTTGTATTCAGCTCTAATAACCTGCTGCGAAAACCAAAATAAATTGAAGTGCGAGGTGCAATCATGTTTATTTGTCGCATCTCAACGCATTTATAACACACAAGCTATTCTTAAAATTTTTGCAACTTAGGATTTGAACTCGTGATCTCCCAATCACCCGTCGCATGCCTTGCCAACTACGCCATCCTGGAATTGGTAAGTTGCTCGCTGAGAGTGTAACATCTTCGCAATGCTGTGAAAGATCAATTATCAGATTTATGGAAGGTTCTCGGGAAGGTTGTAAATATTTATTAAAAAAAGTTGTGAAGATGACTGCAACTTTGAAATTGCTACGAAAATTGTCAAATGTTTCGAATATTTTGCATTGGTGTGCAACAAACATCAATACATATTTAATAATGAGGAACGTTCCAGTACTGCTCTATTAAAATCACTTTGACCTGTTGTTCAATCGAAAAGTGATATTCGAACAAATATATCATAAACCCGGTTAAATAGCTTACTGTTAAGCCATTATTAAACGTTCCCACAATAGCTGAAGTATTAACATCGCAAGCATTTGTTCAACTTATGTAGACCACAATAATCGACTATCGGAAACTGTGGAACATAAGCTTTTTAACGCGTAGAAAGAGTTCTTCTTCAGCTTATATTAAAGCTAGTAAGGGCAAATCGAACAAACAAAAATTGCTGACGTTTGTTAAGCTTATAATTAAATTGCTGTTCATATACGTGCCAAATGTTGCATTTTGGCTTATTTACAATGTAAATAGCATCATTTCAGCTTATTATTCAGCATTTGGTTTTGTTCAGCTGCGGATGTTATAAACCAACAATAGTTCGACATGTATGCTTATTAATGACTTTGAATTGTTCCTTGGGTTATACGCCTCCTTCTCTGAGAACCCATTTTGCCTCCCCTTTGCCTTGCTGCGATCCCCGTTTGTCACACTATTATAACCGCCCGCTTAACACCCTATGAGACATAATTTTGCCCCCTTAAAGATCCGCTAAGATTCCCTTGTGCTTTTATTTAATCCAGCTTTTTTTGCCATCCCTCTTGAAAATTTCCTAAGCGGTCTGAGGATTCCTACTTTCGATTCTACCGCCTCATTTCTTCTTGTGACCATCAATCTTTGTGACTTATCAATCCCTTCAAAACCTCCCTTGTACCCTTTAAGACTCCCTCTTTAATTACATTAAGTTTAGAAATTACCTGAGACCACTCTCTCCTCTCTCCATCTTCGATCATCTTGAAAAGGCAAAGCTATAGTTGTTATGATTGGGGATATCTGTGTACGATTTCAGATATGATCAAAGATCTTTTGGTATGGTCATTTTCTTGTTTTTTTTTCTAAAAATTCTCAAAACTGGTACAGTAAATCCTCCATGAGTCGATATTGAAGGGACCATCGACTCAAGGAAATATCGAGTAGTGGAACAAAAATCCTTTGGGAAGCTGTTTGAGGGGACCATCATAGTAACCCAGAAATTATTTTTCAGTATCAGTGAATCAAAATTCAACCATCGCGCAACAATAATGACAATGTCGCAACCTGTATTTGTTGCGACAAAACAACCCATGCGACATAAGTTTGTCCCAACTTGAAAATAATGGGATTAACATCGTACACCACGAGTTTAGAGATTTTTAAGCCTTGCATTGCGATTTTCGAACGGTAACTTCGAGTCGGTAAACACTGAAACTCTGGTGAAGCTCTATCATCAAACAGTTTCGACTTTGGGTTAGTAATAATTGATTATTCACGAGTTGAAAAGTACGCAACAAATTCAGCTTCCGTTTTGTCTGCCACAAAAAATTTCGAGATCATGTCATTATCTGTCTTCAGTAGGGATAAAGACTAATCGTCGCACCTTCTTTGTTGCTTGTTTTGTGCCTCTTTTGTCTGACAATTCTCTTCACTGTTCAGTATGGAAAAAAATATCTCCATGAGTCGATATCGAGTCAAGGAACATCGACTCATGGAGGTTCGACTGATTACCAAAGAAACACTTAGGTACTACCTGTGATAAGAATAGTCTACTAAGAGAGATTTTTTTTCAAATGGAAATTGTCACCAAATAGAAGAACAATGAAAGAAGAAGAGGGAGAGAAAGAGGTAGTAGAAGAAAAAAGAAGAGGTAGAAGAAGATAAAAGAAGAGGATGATGAAAAAAAGATGAAGAAGAAAGAAAAGAAGAAAAAAGCAGAGGAAGTAGAATAATGAAGAAGAGAAAGAAGAAGAAGAAGAGAAAGAAGAAGAAGAAGAAGAAGAAAAAGAAGAAGAAAAAGAAGAAAAGTGAGAAGAAGAAGAAGTGGATGAAATCGAATAAGAAGAGTCATAGGACGAAAAAAAAGGCAGAAAGAAAACATGGACCGGCTATTTCAGTACAAAATCAAGCACCAGTTTTAAAAATTTGTCATATTTTATTGTTTCACTTCCGATACACTCACTTCATTTGTTTCGTATATCAACAGTTTGTTTGTCCAATTTTATTGCTTATCACATCACCGATATAGTAGTACCCTATTGCGTGCCATTTTGTGCGTATAAGTGCGCACTGTTTGCTCTACAATACAACGTGGTACGTTTTTCTTCTCTATACAATACATTTTCGGTAAAGATACTAGTTTTTTCTTCTCGTCATGTTCTCTCTGGAACGTATCTTTCTCGTGGGTCCGATTTGTGTGACATTCAGTGAAAAAATAGTGTCTCTCTTTTGTTTTGTTTACGGATAAACTTCTCGCCTTCACTCGCTACTCTTATATCACTCTATAGTACAGGTATTGTTACACAAGAGAAAATCTTAACTATCGCGATAAAATATAAGGATCTTTTTTTAAGAAAGCAGAGGCAGTTTATTGAATTTGTGGCAAAAAATGAATGGAATGGACTTTGTCATGTGCTGGGGAAAAGTCGATATCTCAAGAAGTCAATCACTGTACGTTTTGTCTTAAAAGTATTTAAGTAAAAATAGAACTTTCTTGTGTGAAGGTGTGTTTAGCAGTGCAGAAAATATATGTGGGGATTCGAATGAATAAACCTTACCTATGTACAATAGATTGCTTTTTCTTTTAGTCTTACGATTAGAGATTTGTCCTAGCAACAGCTTTCTTTTTACTATAATTTATTGTCTAACTAGCTATAAATATATCACTATTCAATTTTAGTGTCTTCTTTCTTGTTTCCGAATCGTTTCACAAGTGTCTCGATCAAGTCTGCCCCAAAAACTGATTTCAATTGTGTGTAGAAAATTTACTACGTTACTTTTTCAGAATTCGGATTTCCATTACGAATTAAGCGTTAGAGTTACCAAGGTATGCAATCCATCATCGATCGTTTTTTTTTACAGTGAGTCGTGTCGAAAGGGGAACAAAATTTACAAAAAATGGGGTTTGAGATTTGTACAAAAAGTGAATTTGTAGGAAATTTCCATGGCGACGATGGATCCGGACACCTAGTTAACTTCGATTGACTTAATATTTGGAGTTTTTTCTTTGTAGAAACGAATTTTTATAGATGGGTGCAGCTTGTGGGCTCTTTTGACAGGGCAAACCCGTTGATATTTTTATGGCAATGTGCTACGTTTCACCACTTTAGGTTTGATGTTTGGGTCTGAATAGTAGGTCGAATAGTCTTATAGGTTACATATTTTCCGATGAGGATTCAGATTACACTATTGAGTGAGTATTTGTCATGTTTTGTTTCGCGGAACTCTCCTCTTATTTTGCGATAAATGATTTTTTTTAGAAAACGTATTTACAGGAAAACAACACTAGTAAAAATTATAAAAAAAACTTAAAGAGAATATAATATCAGAAGAACTCCACTTCAATCGCGGGTGATGAAGAATGAAGTTTTCGGGAAGAAGTCCCCGATGGTAGTTTTACGCAATAAATTACCAATCTTCATGAAGAGGTGGAAAAGTGAGTGCGAAGCTTTGTATTGATCGTTACTTAAGTCTAAACGCTTAACCTAAAGGCTTTCGTGAACAGTTTTTTCATCGTCATCGCTCGGAAATGGCCAGCTCTGGGATATCGCACCGCCCAACGTGTGAATAAATTCATACAAAAAGCTCATCGTTGAATTGCTTTTCTTTTAACCAACGTCCGGAGAAAAGAAAAGAATCAGCTAGACTTTTGAGAGGCTTCAATCGGTTCGATCGGTGGACCCCCCGGGAGCAGCATCTCGTCTGCGTGGCGCGCAATGACAACCGATTTTCTTGACTCGTTTTCTTCTCGCTCTAACAAATCCATATATAAAATTGTCTCTCTTATACACAAACAAAATAAAGTTTCATCTGGTGTTTTTTTTTTTGATTCGCGGGGTCGCAGGGTGTCTCAGTACAGATACAGAAGAAGGATGCACGTCTATGACTTAGTTCGTGTCGGCCACTTCGATGTCGTTATCGATCCGCGACGAGCGGATTCCGGTCTTGCCGGTCCACGGATAGATGTCGGGGCAGGGCTGGCACGTGCGCATGTAGCGGACGCCGGATTTGTGCCACAGGTTGCATACCTTCGGGTTGTTGCAGCGCTTGGGACGGTCCTGTGAGGGGAGGGAGAAATGGAATGTTAGTTAGTAAGGGCCGTTGATATAGAAAACAAGATTTAAATAGTTCCTAAAAACTGATACAGGTTAGGATTATCATGACATATTTCCTTATTTCTAACCGCATCTAAAAGGTATAAAATCCACACTACGGCACACCATGGCATACCATGGTAAATTATAGAACTTGTGAACCAGAAAGTATCGCGGATTATCATAGTGTACAACAGATTGCCATGGAATATCATGAAACACCATGAGCACCACGCATTACCGTGGAATTCTACTAGGTAAATGCCTATGCATAATGTAAAAAAATGAAATACCCCCGAATACCTACTATGAAGCATTACAGAATTGCGTACAGTACAATCAAACCTCCATATTGGTAGAATCAATTTAGGTAAAATCTATTTAGGTACCTCCATTTAAATAACGTTACCTAAATGCAATGTGATTATGTTCAGAGGAGTTCAGAGGAGTGCACAGTCTCATGCAACTATGTACTGACAAGTGGTAAGTTAAATCTTTGTTTTAAAACCTCTAAGTGCTCCTTTGAGTATAGATCATTAGATCTACAAGTGTAATTAGTCTGGCATATCTCGATTCCCCTCTAAAACCGCCAGAAACGTATATGAAACGCTTTTTAGCACCACTGAAATCTCCCTGAAGCTCCCTTGAAAGTATTGATTCAAACTGTATATTCAGAAAGTTTAGGCCCCGCAAACCCGCCTAAAACCACCTGTAACGCTCCTGAGGCTCTCCAAAATCCCAAAAAACGCCTATGTAATGCCTCTGAAATCCTACAAAAATCTTCCGAAGCTTCCTGAAATGCCCTCAAAATTTACCTAAAACTTCATCGGACCCTATGTAACGCACCTGACACCCTATGAAACCCTTGAAAACGTCTGCGTAACGCCTCCTAAACTCGCCTAAAATCTTCTGAAGCTTCTTGAAATACCTTCGAATTCCCCCTAGAACTCTCTTGGACCTGAGAACCTCAGAAACTTCCGAATACACCTATGTAACGCAAGCGTAACGCATCTTTTTTTTCTGTTCGGGTGAGCCACTGCGACCAGTATTTAGATCTTCTGTGGCATTACCCGTATCCTTAGTATTTAGTGCATGTCGTACTACTCCATTGTCATTGAGAGGCAATGAAGCATCGATTTCTGTACAGTTCCTGTTTTGTTATCCCAGAGGTGCAAGAAATAGATTGCGATGAAAAGGATTTAAATCCCAGTGAAAAAGCGCCCCTAATCAAACCCAAAACAAAACGGTGGTACTGATATTTATCCATGCATCGGAACTCTAGTCCCATCCATGTCTTGCTTCTAGTTTAGTCCCAGGACAACAAAGAAAACCCGGGACTTTAGGCTAGTTGCAAAACTCTGTCAAATTAGAGAATGTGTTCTGCAATAAGAATGCACGTGAGTCCTTGAATTACCAGAACTTAACAGTCCTTGATAGGTTAGTTCGCAGTTAGATACGTACAGCATGTTTGTTTTCCTAACATCAAGTGTAGTCTCGGGTGGGCAAAGCCCGATTCTTTAACTATCAGCAAGGCAGAGTAAATGCAATTTTAGAAACTGTCACCAGTAACAAGGACGTAACGCAACACATAAAGGAGATCTACCTACGTTACGGGCTCCGTTAAAGATCGAGCATATTTTAAACCCCCTCAACCATTCATCCATCAGCACGGGACGCCTGACACCTTGGATTGGGGTTCCCTGTTTAGTGGACTTTTACCCCCGGAACAGGTGGTACGTAGTGTTATTCTTAGCCAATTGAGACAACCGCTACCGACACTACACAGCTATCTAGGCTGATCGGGGAAAGAAGTTAATATTGATGATCAACTTCATACGGACCCGAAAAGCCCCTTATCGTAACGCCTCTGAAACCCACCATAACTCTTCTGAAGCTTTCTGAAATGCCTCAAAATCCCCTTAAAACTTCATCAGACCCCATGTAACGCATCTGAGACCCCCCAAAACACCATGAAGCCCCCATGCAACGCCTCAGACAACCAGTGGCGTTTAAGGAAGTCTCAGGGGCGCATCAAGAGATCTCAGGGGATTACAAGGAAGTTCCAGAGGGTCGCAGGGCCGTTTCAGGGACTTTTCCGAGGGTTTCAGGGCGTACCAGGTAATCCCAGGGCCATTTCAAGGGGGTGTCAGGGACGCTTCAAGAGCTCTCAGGGGGTCCCAGGGGCTCAGTGACAGCAGCAGAACCCGTGAAGCTGAAGGACCATTACTGACGCTCCATACACTAGGTGCCTCGCCGCCTTTTGCCGAAATTGGGAAAATCCCCTGTATTGGCTGCACTGTGCACAGGCCTGGTCCTCAGCCACCACAGGCTTAGGCGCGTCAATGGAAGAACGTCCTTTAGACACTAGTAAATAGGGGTATCCAGCTAGCCTAGTAGATAAGGCTATGAATCGCCAATCCGGAGACGGCGGGTTTGATTTTCGTTCTCGGCTTCCCTGGGCATAGTGTATCATTGTACTTGCCTCACAATATACAAATTCATGCAATGGCAGGCAAAGGAAGCCCTTAAATTAATAACTGTGGAAGTGCTCAAAGATCACTGAAGCGAGGCAGGCCAAGTTCCAGTGGGAACGAGCCACAAATAAGAAGATAGGGGGAAGCAGAATAACGAGCATGAGGGACGCTAGACCCAGGACAGGTGAGAGGGTGAGTGATAAGCTTGACAAGAGCGATACCGTCATCATTAGGAAAGACGAGTCTATGGAATCAGAGGTCTTGTAGGCGAGGAGGAGTGATGCCAAGCCTACGGGTATTGGAGCCGAAATACGCAGTACCTATTTAACGTTCTCGTACCAGCAAAATGATCTCCGAGCTCTAGAGGGATAAAACGCGTAAGGGCGACATCTGTAAGTATCTGGCGGAAGAGGTCCTTGAGCGTGTCGAGTTGAGTACTCTTACCGCGAAAGCGGCTCTATAGGTCAAAAACCTGGACAAGATCACGGATGCGGACGTCAAAGCACTATGGTAACAGTGCGAAGTACAGGTGGCCACCACTGTTGATCGACTACAGAAAGGCCCACCAGGGACCCAGGTGGCCTTGGTAAGATCCAATGTTGCACGAATCCTTCCAACTCAATGTGTTTGATCTGTTCCGGGGAATCTGAGAATAGCATACGGGAGGCCTAAAGGGCCTGGTTATGAATTGCATACTGCCTACCCTCCAGAAATGATTACAGATGAGTCCAAAACTGCAGCAATATGGACGACAGATAAAAAAAGCCAGTCTAGGACTTCGTTTGAACATCTACCGAGAGTTTCATGATCGCCAAAGTCAATGGGGTCATTTCCTGCAGTTGTTATGCTCCTCCACGGTGGCCGATAGCGCGGTTAACGCAACTACTCGTTTGTTTAACGGCGTAGCTGACAGGGCGATGGATGGTGGTAATAGCAGGTGACTTCAATACCTGGGTCGTGGAATGGGGAAGCCGTTTCTAACCAGCTAACTAACCAGCTGGGACATATCATCCCCGCCCCTCCTAACTGGCTAGGGACCAGCCGGCCAGACAAAGAGACCCTTGATCAGGAAAGAGAAAAAAAATCGAGAAACAATACTAAGCAAACCCGCTAGTGCGACAAGGGAAACGTTTTGGTCTTCAAGACTTTGTACGCCGATGCACTCAGGGCTATGAGAGGTGAAAATCGGCTCTCGTCACTGGGTGATTTGTGGTGCTGAAGAAGGAGGCGCTAGCCTTAGCGAGAAAATTCAGGTCAAATCGCATCGGCCACTCAGATCGCCGAAGTATGCAGGTCACACAGTTCACAGCCCACATTTCATTCTAGATTTGCTACCCAGCGCACTGGTAGGATAGAGGCCCTGATGGATTCATGGATGGAGATTTCAACGCCGCGGCGGTTAAAAGGAACCACTACTTGACCAACACAATACCACGGCCTAGTTGAACGTGGATGTCTCCAATCTAGGCGATAAAAATACTTGTAGGAGCAATGAATAACTCATCATCGATGTGACCTTTTAACCCCGATTCTAAACCTTAACTCAGACAGGAGGATTGACGTTGGCTACGCGCACAGTGACCATCTGGCAATCTGGTACAGGGTTGAATATGTAGGAAAACGGCCACATCCGAAGATCATCGATAGCCATAGATAGCGGATGGCTGACTTCGCGTCGACATTTGTGGAGCAATTGCTCGAGGGAAACACCGAAGGCATGATTCCCCTATCGAGTGTCAACATGATTTCTACACAGGAACAGTCGCCGAATAGTGTTCTAGTTAGTAATGACTCTAAATCACCGTTGTCCGTGCATCCTGCCTAGGAGCAACGTTTCCGTGTCACGATGCATGACCATATGCTCCCGTGCCCTATGGCCAACCGGCCAAAGCCATGTTGGCCCGGTGACAAATGAGGAGGTCGCTTAACCCTTTGAAGCCGGAATTTTTCCAAGCGTTCTTCTGGAGATTTTTCTACGTTTTTCTGCAGTTTTGGTATTCAATAGTATAAAAACGGTAAAATATTATGCGGAATTTTTTTTCTGGGCATCCAAGGTCATCCAAACTATTCTTGAGTTTAGATCCTTAAGTCTATGGCTGTAACGGTAACTTCTTTCATTATACAAATCTGCGATTTGTAATCTATCATGTCCAGCAAGTCTTCTGAAAGGTAAATAGACAATATCAGATCAGTCGGGATATCCTAGGTCATCCAAACTGTTCTTGAGTTTAGATCCAAAAGTCTATGGGTGTAACGGTAACTGATTTCATTATACCAAGCTGCGATTTGTAATCTATCATGTCCAGCAAGTCTGTTTTTATCAACTAAGCTTCATAACAGTAAGGAGCCCATAATATCCCAAAAATATATACCTAACAACGCGTATTGTTACTCTAAATGCTTTGGTAAGTACAGTGGATTATGTAACACCTTTTTTTTGTCTGTATTAACGAGATCTTTAACCCTAGGCTAGTTCATCTCGGGACCCACGCTTTACTTCCCTTCCGAAGGAAGAACTCACATTATGTGAGTATGTCGGGAGTGGGATTCGATCCCAGGTCCTCAGCGTGATAGTTTTGTGTTCTAACCACCACCCCAGGTCCGCTCCACATGTAACACCTTAACGTAGTGGCAAAAGCTCGCAAGTGTAGACCTGAAGCTATGGTCTCCGGAGTAGCGATGTTGATCTGGAACATCTCAAAACTATCATTACAGATTACAGTCTAAAGTTCATTGTAAGACTAACTACTGTTACTATCAAGAGCTAAACTTCAGGATAGTTTGGACGATCATCAATGTCCCAAAGGTTCATAAAAATATATGATAGACTTCAGATTGCTCCAGTAACTGCGGTTGATTATGTAGCGTTTCTCAGTAGAACAGATATGGATACTGTTACGAGTGTAGACCTGAAGTCCAAGGTAGTTTAGCTGACCTGGAACATCTCTATAGCGTCTATAAATGACATTGTAAATGTCAAGAGCTTCACGGATCCCAGTAGCTTATGCAAGGCTATTAATTGTAGCGGAAAAACATAAAATTAGTTTTGTAGATTTGAAGGACTTCACTACAGGGCAGTTTGGAACACCTAGAACGTCCCAGAATATAAAACACCTTTTGACTTGACGAAGACTAAATGGATACATATAAACGAAACCCACATCCACGTTCAGCTTTTAGAACAACTGGTATGTTAATTATTTCGTTTTTCCAAATTTCATGGTGTTCAGGATGTTCTAGGTTTTTAATGAAGTCCCAAATACAAATATCCCAATTTTTCCCTAATAGAGGACTCAATTTGCAACAACTTTGCCGAAGACAGTATTCTGTTTTATCGAATGGGTGAATTTATATAGCCGTTCCTATGTTGGAGTTATATATGACCCCTCCGGCTCCAAAGGGTTAAGGAGCACGTGGCACCGGGTCCAGATGGTATTCTGACAGTTGCTATAAAAGCAACTATCGATGCTCGCCTTGACACGTTCAGGATGACTATGCAGATGTGCCTGGATAGAACCAAATCTACGGAGACCTGAGGACAAAGATCGGTTCTACTGCCCAAACACAGGAAGCCGCCAGGTGACCCATACAGCCCAATTCGTCTACTAGACACCACCGGGAAGCTGTTCAAGTGGGTTATTCTGTCGAGGCTGACGGTCTGTTCCGAGAGGTCATATCACTCTGGCTTCTCAGATGACTAGTTTGGCTTGTAGAAAGGACGACTGCCGGTGGACGCTATCAAGTCAGTGACCAAAATGGCCGAGGATGTGCTTCAAAAGAAGCGAAGAGGAATCCGCTACTGCGTGGTTGTCACATGAACGTTAAAAACGCGTTCAACAGATCGGCTACCACGAAGTACCGGAAAACCTTCGTCGGACACTAGGAGCTACTTCCAGAACAGATTTCTCCTTCACTTCACCGAGGAAGGAGAAAGGAGCTACAACATCACCGCAGGGGTACCTCAGGGACAATTCTGGGCCCGGTATGAGAGAATGCGGAGTACGATGGCGTTATGAGGCTCATGCTACCACCAGGCGTGTCGGTGGTATATTGCAGGTCAATTGAAGGTGGAGTTGACAGCGACACAATCAATCAGCTGGATTGAAGGATCACAAAACGGAGGTGTTGGTGGTGAACAATCGCGATTATAGAGAAGTAGGTGAGCTCCAGGAAACAATAACGGACTCATCTAAAAACTGAGGTAATTATTGTGAATAACTGGAAGTCGGAGAAGCAGGTGGTGATTAGGGCAAGCGATTGCACCCCACAGTTTTAGTGGTACTGTTCCCGATAATGTCCTGATGATGGCTTCCGTTGAACGACTATCACCTAAATCATCTCGGAACTACAGATGGCTTGTGCACTAATGGAGTAACTAGGTCAGTCGTAAAGTGGTCTCATGGTTTGGAAGCCGACTATGCAGGTCATACCGGTGGTCTGTGGTTGAATTCCACCCTTCTATCGGATAGTGAGCCGCGCGGAAGACTTCATTATATGTCCGTAACGGCATGGGTTTCCAAGTAGGGTTCAGGATAGGTGGAGAACAACCACAACCTCTCTCCGCCCGGCACATCCTTCTGCGGTGTAATCAAATAGTGCCTTACTTGCGGTGACGTTAAATAGTGGTGCATGCAGTAACAATTCTAGATATTGTCAATGCATCGGTAATGCAGGCGTGGTGTTGAACATGCCCCGTCATCCGTGAACTCAGTGGTGAGGCCGCTTAGGAAGCTGGCAATACGCCCCCCTCTTTGAAGCAATAATTTCTTTTGACACAGGAGAGACATTGGTAGACATTGGCTTGGCGCATTGGGTACGATTTAGGGTAGGTCGGAGATGTAGTGTCTTCTCCTCTGACATCGGAGGAGATTCCAGTCCTCCACTTTATGAGCTTTTTCTCAGGTGTCTGTCGAGAAGCTTCACCCCCTTCCCTCTAATTGTTTAGAGGAGAAGAAAAAATCAATACTTCAATGAGCTGGTCAAGTAATGCGAATGTCGGAAGAATGCATTTCATAAACAATATTTAGCAGAGAATTATGTAGATGTCGACAACTGGATGCCCCATGCGTTTGGGGGAAGTAGAGGGACATCACCGAAAACCGACAAACACAGAGTTTACTACACGCTAGGTGCTGTCCTTTCTTAGAACATTGTAAAAAATCTTGTTCAAGTAATAGATCATTTGACCGTAACTTTCAACAATAAAGTGTGCTGAACCACTTACCGAATAGTTGCACTGGAACGGCTGGAACGAGTTGACGCGGGACAGCGGAGTCGGATCGCGGACCCACTGCAGGGCCTGCCAGTTGGTGATGATCCAGACGTCCTTCATGGCGTTGATCGTGTCCAGGAACTGTATGAAGCCCTCCTTATGGTGCGGCTGCGTGAACCAGGCTGCGTGATAGTACAATCCGAACGGTGCCCGGTTGGTGGTGTAGTGCCGTTCGAAGTTCTTCATGATCATCTTGTAGACACCGTCGGCGTCCGGCGGATTCGAGCAGGCGTCACCCATCGAGCAGCGGCCTCCGTTCAGGTCCTGCCACATCACCATAGGAACTTCCCAAACACCTGTGAGTAAGAAGGATATGTGATGATCATTGAGTTCTACTTTTCAAGATGTTAAGTTTGGACACTCACCTGGATAACTCTTGGTCGGACAGGGCGGAATCATACAGTCGTGGAAGATCTTGTAATCCAGCGTGTAGGGCCAGCTAGGCGGACGGTTCTCGTAGACCGGCATCGATGAGTCGTACGTGAAGTTGAAGTCGTGCAGCATCTTGAACATCTTGTTGCCACCGATGGATAGGAAGGGAGCGCGCATACCGCGGACATCCTCAAGCTTAACGCCACCGTACGCGGAAAGGATCTCCCGCTGTCCGGCGATTTCACGGGCCCACTTCTTCGGCGAGAACGCCTCACCGAAGCTGTGACTGTAGAATAAAGCACAATTAATACCATCTACTCCGAAATTCGAGAACCTGTCCAAAACACTTACGAAACAGTGTGGGATGCCATCTCGTGTCCATCGGCGTACAGGTTCTGCACCTGGCTGTAGTCGGTCCACTCGTGCGACACGTAGAAGGTGGCTGAAATGGGGCAACCGTTCGGGTTGACACGTCCGCGCTCGAACAGGTCCTGGTAGAGCTGTTTGTTCAGATCGTTGACGGAGTCGTCGAAGGTCAGCAGCACAATCTGGGGCACATGCTCGACGGGCAGCTCTCCGGGGACGTCCTTTCCGCCGCAGTAGCAATCCGGCAGCAGGCACACGTCCTTGCGGCACTTGGCAGCAGTCTTGTCCGGGGTCGGCTGTGGGTATAGAGGTTCGGGGCGGCTCGGGGGATAGCGGTAGATGTCGATGAACTCCTGCGCCTTCGAAACGATGTTCTGTGCGGGCTTCAGCGTCGGGCGAGCACGTCTACGAACGAGAAATTGTGAGGTTATAAGGGGGTCTCGAAAGTGGGCGTTCATCTTACGGTGGATGGGTTCCTCGGTTGGCGGAGACAGTCGACTGAGTATCGGTGATGTACTGCTGGTTTCCGCGGTTACGGTTGCTGTTGCTGTTACTGCTTCCTCTACAAGATCGCGAGAATAAGGTTGAACGATACACGATGGGAAATAGAGAACAAAAACGTCAATTAGTAGAATTCCATTCCCGGTGTTCCTCATAACTCGTTTCCAAGCTTTTTTTTCAACAACATCTACTGCAGAATTAGTACGAAGCGTATATCGTATGCGGATGAGATTACACACTGGGACCACTGTGGATCAGCTACGGCTACGGCATGAGAGAGGCCTGCTACCAATCACTTACAGCGAAGAAGGCCGGCGGTGCATGAGCTTGCAGGTTAGAGCTAATAAGCTGGCAAAGGAGCGTAAGTAGGTATATCTACGTAAAGAGTTTAGGCATTAGAAGGCACGGTGGTAATGGTGGTGAGTATACTATATAGGTCAGAGTTGTGGCATGGAACGAAGCCGATGCTTGATGTGGTCGATCCAAATCGATGTCGATGTTATCGTCGAATTCCTAATTGCTACTGAACTGAGTTGCTATAAGGTTACGAACGATTACAGAGTTAACAAAGACTAGATAACTACTGTCTTTGGAGGTGCACGATTCGAAGGAATAGTAAGAGAGCGCAGGGTTGCACGTGGAAGTGAGAAGGATGGGTGAGTCAAAACAGGATAGGTCATTGAGGTGGGGTGGGATATTCCGAGGATCTATGAGATGGTGAGGTTAAGTATGTTTTCAGTGTAGCGTGGAGTAGTGTTGTTGGTGTCTGGCGGGTTGGAACTGTAAAAGGATGCAGTGTAGCAGGAAACCGACGGGTTTTTGGAAAATTGTTCAATTTAGGAGGTGATGCTATTTGCCAGCCAGCCGCACAAACTAGATGAGTTACGAAAGTGTAGAACAAGAGGTACTAAAAGGTATTATGAAGAAGTTCGCTTGATGTGAGAAAGCGGTTATGTCTGTGGGACAGTTTCCGTTGTGTTTCCTAGTTTTTCGGTACAGTTTGGCGACAGAACTGCCGGAAAATTGTGTCTTCGGGTGCAAGTACGATACTTTGAAGGCCTTCAATCTACAGATGAGTTTCCTCAGTTGCTGAGGGTTGGCTAGTGGTGCTTGTGATACTACGTGATGGTTTCCAATAGGGTTAGATGCTTACGGATGGTTTGCTTATCGGATAGGATCTGGAACTGACTAGAGCTTACAGATTTGAATCGGTCAGACATGTGAACACGAATTTCATCAAATTTACGGGTTGAAATTGTTTTTTTTTTCAATGGTAAAACGGAGTACATATTATTAGCTTTTCTTTATGTTAGCGATTTTCAGCCCAATGAAGTTCAATTCACGTGTATTCTGAAATGAATCACATTTATTCGGACAATTAATGACGGAATAGTCCAGAGTTCCACTTACAAATGTAAGGGTTCTCTTTCACGGAGAATTGTTTTTAAAATTTGTCAAAGATTTCCTCTATAAATTCTTTTTGGCGGAGACGAATTATAGTGTTATTTATAGTATAAACTCTATTAAAAATTATTGTAGAAATCCTTTGATGAGTTCCTAATGAATTTTTTTTATTCATATTAGACCAAAATTATGAACGATTTGTACAAGACTTATTTTGCAGAACTCTTTAAATTCCCTCATGATCTATTATAATTTTCCGGCAAATTCTTCAAGGAGTCACTGGATTTTGCCAGGAAGTCTGCCATACATTAATCAAGAAAAATAATCTTCTCAGTTCGACCATATTTCTCTAAAAAATCGAGCCTAAATTCTTCAAAAAAAAAATAAATAAATAAACGTGTTGTTTTACCGTTTAATGGAAACACATTTTACAACTTGTTTATGTTTAATTGTCAGGGTTTACTGCAGACAGAGAATCCATGCCATGTGCTTTTTGACCGATGTTTATTTGGCACCATTTTGTGACTCAAGCTTTAGTAGATGTTTCAGGTGCATACTCTTTTTCAGGGATTTTCATCTCGTTCATTTGGGTACCCACCAATGAATTGCTTCTTGTCTGATTGATTCTGTACAAACATAGGGAAACACTCACTCAATACATAGCGTTTTTCTCACTTACACACACTCATAAACAACTTCGCTTTTCCCACAGTCAAGTAAATTCTCTTCACTTCTATTGTGTGCTTTGTTGTTTTTCTGAGTACAATCAAACCTCCATTTAGGTAGGATCCATTTAGGTAAAATCTATTTAGGTCCCTCCATTTAGGTAACGTTACCAAAATGGAATTTAATTGTGTTCAAATCAGTTGGAGTACTTAAGATTAGGTATAAGTTTGGTTGAAGTGTTGAAAAGTGTCAGTATCCAGCGTCATTTCCAGCTGAAATTGAGATAAGCGACCATCCTTCCATCATTCAATTGCTATAAGCTCCAGCATTGAAGACGTCAAACTCGACATCAACCTATCATTCACCTGTTTTTATTTTAGCCATAGACCCAACATACGATAAAAATTGACCCGACTTTGACCCGACATTCAATGTTTTTTCAGTCTGGCGGAATTTTACAGGGCTTTTCGTGTTTCGTGCCCAGCTAGTCATTTTAATGACAATTCTGATCTAAGACCCTCCAGAACCCCCGAAAACGCCCCTGAAGCCCCTCCCCTCCTGAAACCCATCCCCTCCTCGAACCCATCCCCTCCTGAAACTCTTTGAAAGCCATCAGAAACTCCGCATGACCTCCTTTAAATCTCCTAGTAACTCTCCCTTCTTAAACTTCTTTGCAACCTTGTACTCCATTTAGGTAATAAACTGAATCCATTTAGGTAAAAATTCTATTTAGGCTGTCCCGACTCATTACCTAAATAGAGGTTTTGGTGTAATGAGCGAATAAAAAAAAAAGTTTGCTGAATACTATTGAAAGCTAACAAAGCTATAATAGGCGTTTGAGAAGAGTAACTCGAAGAGAGAGTGGTGTCATGCTCCAAATTTAACAAATCACTAGCTCGTTTGGATCGAAAATGTTTGTGGATTTGATAGATGATCGATGTTATAGATGGGAAATCTATTTCTGAATCGACTGAAACGTTTCGGTTTAGCACGGTGAACCTGTTAATGCTTTTTGATTTAATCGGCTGAATGCGTTTCGTTGATTGGGAGTATAGGCGTTATTTTGTTTATCCATCGCTGATCCTTTGACCCTTCTCAGTGCTTGAAACGTTAAGCGGTTTTTTTTCGAACGAAGCAAAATTTATCCTTCTTTGGCCGGCGCTTATCAACTCAATGCAGTAGCTATGTGTCTTCATTGGCTGACATACGGCTGAAGCAAATGGGAGCAGGAGTAATACAATTTATTGCAGATTGTGAGGAACAATGGTCCAATGGCGTGTGGTTTCTGAATCATTCTCTTTGCCAGTATATACTGTAATGATTATCCCCAAAACCCAATATAACAGTGCAGAAGTCATAACCTAAAATTAAAAAGGTTATAGGGTAAATGTACCAATAGTGGTGCTATTAGTAGCTCCTTGTAGAAAAATAATTGAATAAAATTGATAATACCACAAAATAAAAAGCCTGAAAACGTTAATCGGTAGTTTTTCACTTAAATTTGCTAGGAAAAATGTAAAAACCATTATTTATTACAGTTTTTGCTAATAAATCACTTGCACCAACTATAGGTACACGGTTCCTATTATGGAGGTACAATTTAACATTAGTTCCTATAGTGGCGCATCCCATTGAATTCTTATGGGACCCACCACTATTGGAACACTACCACCACTATAGGTGCAAAGGAGCCACAAATTTAAGGAAAATAATTGTTTAAAATAGGTTTTTCGGCAAATCTCGAACACAAAATTGAATTAATGTCATTAATTAGTTATGATGCATCTATTAAAAATGTCATGTGCAAGTTTTTTGTTTGAAATAGTGCTAAATTGGCACTACCACCACTATTGGTACTACCTCCACTAAGGGAGCTTTTACCCTAACAGTCACGTCCAAAATTCCCTTTTTACAAGTTTTGAGCAATAAACAAAAATCAACTGAATCATTTATGTACCTATGCTCTCATTCACCTTAGCAAGGGAGCATGAGCCATCTCCAGTCAGTCTGCTGTGAAGCCAACCGACTGATGAGGAACAGCGACCGCAGTTGGCTCGGTTTTTAGCTCCCTTCGTGTGTTCGTTCGAAGTGGTGGCTGGCGCTGATAACTGTTCGTATTTCAGGCCAAACATGTCTAAAGGTCCTATCTGCAGAAGAGAGGCTCTCTTTGGTTTCCCTTTCTTTCGTTAATATCTCAGCTGTTTATGTGTATGATGATTGTCTCCTTGCATTGAACAATAGTCAAAACAATCGTCTTTTGATTTGTACTACAAAAATAGTTGAAAAGTGTACCATTACATTGCAATAATTCAAAGAGAAAGTGAACGAAGAGAGCCTCTCAAATGCAGATAGGACCTATTGAAATGTTTGGCCTGATTTTTCATATTCACTCAGATTCAAGCACTGGAGCACATTCTCTCTTGCATTATGTTCATTTTTGTTCCGGCACTGTGGCACTGTGATGTACTTAATACAATAATGACTTAAATGTTGGTGAGGCTTCAATATTTGATCATTGGATCAGGTTTCTGACTGATCGTATCTCTCCGAAGTGGTCCTTCCCGTTGTTGTCAGCAACACAGCGCACTAGATGCGAAACAGTTGCGACACTTGTGGCCAAAAAAAATGGTAATTTTTGATTGAATGTCTGTCTTGATTCCCAGGATGCTTTTCAATACTGGCTGTGCAAGCACTAGATTAGATTAGATTAGAATGTCTGTCTTGATTCCAACCGGATAGACAATATTTTATATGAAGCAGTCACCCCATTCCATTGGATTATATTTTCATTGCTTCCGTCCGAAGCTTTTTGGGTTTTTGTCTGAAAATTTCGCGATTTCTGATCAAAGTTCTCACCGCTTCCATTTGCAGTTTTTAGAGTTTTACCCAGGCCCGGATTAAGGATTGTGGGGGCCCGGGCCCGAGCGGATGTGGAGGCCCCTCGGAGAGATGACCAAAAATGTTTTTCCTTATTTTCGAACAGTACTTGAGCAATATGAGAAAAATAATGCTAATGTTAGCAATCAAAAAAGTTTTTGTGGGGGACCCTAAAATGCGGGGGCTCGGGGCCGCCCCCCTTAAATCCGGGCCTGCTTTTACCTAAACTACAGTTCTTCTGATGGCGGCTTTCACAGATACTACTCGAAGCTCCCAGAACTAACATTTTTATATATTCTTTACAAACCTTTTAAAACTTTGGACAGAAACATCCTGGACTTCTCTATGAGTATTCAAGGCTAAAGTGCTCAGAGTTTCTATTCGAATTTTCTCAGTTTTCAGACCCAATGTCTGCAGCTTCAAGGGCAGCTTTGTGCTTTTTTGTCCAAATCATTTTGAGCATTTGTTTGATATTTTCATAGCTGAAGTTTTCCGAGTATTTTTGTCTGAAAACATTCAGATTTTGAACCTTTTTGATAATGCTAATCATACTTTCAGTCTCCCCCAGGGTTCATGTCTTAGCCCCCTTCTTTACAATTTTTATGTTAGAGACATAGATGATTGTCTCATGGAAAATTGCACGTTAAGACAGCTTGCGGATGACTGTGTTGTTTCTATAACGGGATCAATAGCAGTCGATCTGCAAGGACCACTACAGGATACTTTGGACAATTTGTCTACTTGGGCTCTCAAGCTGGGTATCGAATTCTCTCCGGAGAAAACTGAGATGGTTGTCTTTTCTAAAAAACACAAACCGGCAAAGTTTCCGCTCCATCTGATGGGTAAGACAATCACTCATAGCATGTCTTCTCAATATCTCGGCGTCTGGTTCGACTCCAACTACACCTGGGGGAAGCACATTGTGTATCTGATACAGAAATGCCAAAAGTGAATCAACTTTATGCGAATTATTACCGGAACATGGTGGGGAGCACATCCGGAAGATCTGATCAGGCTGTACCAAACAACCATTCTGTCGGTTTTAGAATACGGTAGCTTCTGTTTTCAATCCGCGGCGAAAACACACTTGCTGAAGCTTCAACGGGTTCAGTACCGTTGTCTTCGGATCGCGTTAGGTTGCATGAACTCAACTCACACTATGAGTTTAGAGGTACTCGCTGGTGTACAGCCTCTGACAGACCGCTTTGCGGAGTTATCGTTCCGGTTCCTCATCCGATGCGAGGTTGTGAATCCATTGGTCATAGAAAATTTCGAAAAGCTGCTCGAACAGAACCCTCAAACTCGTTTTATGAGTGTGTACTACTGGTACATGACGCTGGAGGTAAGCCCATCTCCGGTTAACACCAATCGTGACAACTTCTCAGACTTTGACAGCTCCTCTGTGGATTTTGATCTCTCTATGAAGGAGGAGATCACCGGTATTCCGGTATCTTTTCGTTCCGTAGGTATTCCACAGATCTTTGCAAGTAAGTTCGGGCATGTTAGCGGGGACAGACAGTTCTTCACAGACGGTTCGAAAACCGATGATTCGAGTGGTTTCGGTGTCTACAACGAATTTCATAGCGCCACCTACATGCTTCAAAAGCCATGTTCGGTATACATTGCTGAGTTAGCGGCTATATACTACACCTTAGAGTACATTCGCACTCTTCCACCTGAGCACTACTTCATTTTTACCGACAGTCTTAGCTCTCTGGAGGCTGTTCGGTCAATGAAACCGATGAAGCACTCACCGTACTTCCTGAATGGAATACGCCAAGTCTTGAGTGCTTTGTCCAAACGCTCATACATCATCACCATAGCTTGGGTCCCTTCACATTGCTCAATTCCGGGCAATGAGAAAGCGGACTCTCTGGCTAAGGTGGGCGCTAGCGGAGGCGATATTTACGAGCGTCAAATCGCCTTCGACGAATTTTTTGCATTGGCCCGTCAGGAGACCTTGATCAGCTGGCAACACAAATGGAGAGATGGAGAGATGGGTAGATGGTTGCACTCCATCATTCCACAGGTGTCGAAGAAGCCATGGTTCAAAGGGTTGGATTTAGGCCGCGATTTCATTCGTGTAATGTGTCGGCTGATGTCCAACCACTATTTGTTGAATGCACATACCTTCCGTATTGGGCTCTCAGAAAGCAATCTCTGTGTCTGTGGCGTGGCTTACCAGGATATCGAACATGTCGTGTGGGGATGCGATGAGTATCGTGAGGTCAGATCTGAGCTGCATGAAATTCTCCGGGTCCGAGGAAAACAACAGAAACCCGTTAGAGAAGTGTTGGCAGGACTTGATTTGGAATACATGAACCTGATTTACCAGTTTTTGAAACGTGTTGATGTAAGAGTTTGATGTAGTACGTTCCTTGTTTTCGTTGTCTGCCTTTTGGTTTTGTTGTTCGACCCTGTCTGTCGTCGCCTCACTTCCGTTTGTCCTCTTCTTGTCGTTGTCTACCAATAAAGTCCTTTCTTTTTGGTTCCGTTACAGATATGGACAATTTGTCCCATCAATGTTTTTAGTATAAGTTAGCAAATAATTTAGTTTTAAACCCATAAACCCGTCCTTCCCAATTTTATTTTTTTTTTCAATCCTTAACCTCGAAACAGCCGCGAGTACTTCGGCTTCCCAAACTAACATAGTCTTAAGGCAGTAATAAATTGTAAAATGTAAAATCAATGTAAAAACAAAAGATTTCGGCTCAGTTATGCCCATGTGGCGCCCGAGCCTTCCAAATAAACGAATAAGTAAAAAAAAAAAAAATCATACTTTCAGTGCTCCTGCAAAAAAAAAACTCTTGTAGCTTCCGTCTGAAGAATTCAGAATTTTTTTGAAGGTCCCTTCCTGTGAAGGATCCAACGGGGAAACTTTCAAAGTTTATTTTTGTTCAAACATTCAGAGCTTACATGTAACAAGGTTTTAAAAATAGTGTCCGAAGTTTTCGGAGGAGCAATAGTCCGAAGCTTTTAGATCTTTTGCTTGAAGTTATAAGAGTTTCTTTTCAAAACTTTTGAAACCTCTGAACAGAGCTTCTAGTGCTTTCTTGAAAAGCTATCAGAGCTTTCGCTCAAAGCTTCCAGAACTTCACTTTGAAGTTTCCACAATTTTTAATGTTTTTTGAAGTGGAAACTTTCAATGCTGCTGTTTGAAATATTCAAAATTTCTAGAAGTTCTTAGGCTTATTTTGTAAAAAATTTCAGAGCTTCTGTCGGAAGCTTTCAGAGCTTTTGTTTGAAGCTTTCAAAGTTTGTATATGCAATGGTTGACTCTATGACATTTCTGTGAATTCCTTTACCCCGAATGACCCCGAATATTTTTATTCTCTATAACAAATTTTCTAGCTGGGTTGATAAAGTTTCGTTCTGTCTTTTAGAGAACCGAAACAGTATATTCAAATCTTGGGACGCTTTGTACAAATCTTCGACCAATATAATTGAAAGAACAGTCAAAAGCCAAACGAAGGTAAATATCTATATTATGCTATTGGTTTCAGATCATTCGACTTAAGAATAATAAAAGAAGGAGAAATCTCTGATAAAAGTATTACCAATTGCTACGCTAATAATTTCCTTGAAAGAATGACTAGAAAGAATAGCCTATGTTGGAAAGAAGGTTACATATCTGATGATCACATTAGCAGTTGGAATGCCAAAAAGTTCCTCAGTAGTAAGGCTAGATATCGAAAGATAAGGAGTAGTGCTTTCAAATAAGGAAAAATAATTGTTGTTTTGTTGGGAAATCTAAGAGTTCTGAAGAACCAAAATTGAGCCAATTGTATGGAGATCACTTTTTTTGTGCTTCGTCCCGAAAGTGATATGCTCAAAGAAGAAAACTCTGTATTTTCAACAGAGTTCCAATCATTTGGAGAACCGTTAATTACTCCAGATAGGATTGCGCATAAATCATTCTGGGTAATGGGTCATTCGGGGTAATGGAAGTCGGGGACATGTCCTAAAGCCGCTCGGGATAAAAATTTCGTTAATAAAGATAAACAAAAAAAGATTCTTTTTGAAATTTTCAGCCCAAGAAACAGAACTATTTGAATATCAGTTTGTTAAGCTAAAGTTAGCTTAAAAGTGATTTTTTCCACTCTTGTACAGCTTAAATGTTTGTTGGCAGAGACTGAAGCTTTTGGAGCATCTGTTTGAAATTTCCAGAGTTTCTGTTAGAAGCTTCCTGGTTTCCTTTGTATGATCAGCAGTTGAAGCTTTAAATGTTTATTTCTGCTCGCATTATTCTGAACCTTTAAAGCTGTCTGAAGTTTCCGAAGCAATAGTCTGAAGGTTATAGATCTTTTGCAAAAAGTTTTCTGAATTTCTATCCGAAGCTTTTGTCTGAAGCTTCTAGATGTTTCATCTAAAGCTTTCGGAGTATTCGTCCAAAGTTTATAACACTGTGGAAGCTTCAACTTTTAAAGTTTAGTTTTTATTCGGAGCCTTCATTTTAAACTTCCACAGATTTTGCAGGAAATTTACAAAATTTTGCGGTAGACGTTTCCAGGCAACTTTCTTAAAGTTTTGGGTCTTTTGTCGGAAGTTGTCAGGCTTCTGTGCGACTCTACCACATTCTATTTTTTCTTATCGAGTGCTTCAGGAGCTGCCAAATGATGTTCTCAAAGCTTAAGCCTTCAGTGTTTTTTTATCTGCAGCATTCAGAACTTTCGTATGAAGTCTTTAGATTTTTTTATCTGTATTAAGGATATTTTTGGCCCTAGGCTGGTTCATCTCGGGACCCACGCTTTACTTCCCTTCCGAAGGAAAAACTCACATTTTGTGAGTTTATCGGGAGTGGAATTCGAT
Organism: Aedes albopictus; assembly: GCF_035046485.1. Taxonomy (NCBI): domain Eukaryota; kingdom Metazoa; phylum Arthropoda; class Insecta; order Diptera; family Culicidae; genus Aedes; species Aedes albopictus. The sequence continues at coordinate 163,144,649 of NC_085137.1, forward strand.
CCCAGGTCCTCGGCGTGATAGTCAAGTGTTTTAACCATCACACCAGATCCGGTCCACCGTCTTTAGAATTTACAGATGTAGCTTTTTGAAGCTTTTCCACATGAAACGTTCGGAGATTTAGTCTGAAGTTTCTTCCTCCTTCACTTTGAGAGATCTACTGTTGATGTTTTTTTTTTCATCAAATTATTTTCATCTCCTAGCAATTCCCTTGTGTTTCTTCGGTTATTCCTTGTTCTCGGAGTCCCTCACAGTCCTTTAGCAACTACTGCCGCAATTTTTTTGGAATATTCCTCCACAATCACATAGAAATTCCTTTAACATCTTTTGAGAATTCTCTCGGTATTGTTCTTCTTTCAATGTGTTCAGAAATTCGTTTGGAAATTGCTCGTAAGGTGTTAAGGTATTACAGTGAAAGAATCACCGATTAAAAAAAAACAAATAAATAAAAAAAGGAGGAAGGAACTGCTGTGAGAATTGCCAGTGGAATTTCTCAATTCATTTCCTAAAAGATTTGCCGAAATATTTAGTTAACAAAGACGTAGTTTAAGGAAGAATTTTCGCAGGAATTATGAAAAGAATTGTTGATAGAATAACTGGATATTAAAAAAAATAATTCTTGGATAATTCATAAAAAAAATTGATGATGATACTCCCATAGAAATGTGAAGAATTTCCAAATCAATTCAAAAATAAACTACCGAAGAAATTTCCAAAAGAATTGTTATCGAAGATGTTTCGAAAGTTAATCGTATCGCCAATAATAAAGCATTATCATAGCAAAGAAATAGTATTTTTTCTCATATGAATTACAAACAGTTTTACGGAAGAACTGCCGAAGAAGTTTTCAAAGAAGTTTCCGAAAGATTACAGATAAAAATTTTTAGAATTCTCTCGGTATTTTTTAAATTTGTTGAGCTTTTCCATTGGATTTTGGATGCCCGTTTCAATTCCCAAAAGATTTGTTAAAGTCGTTTACAAAGAATTAGCTTGCGGAAGAGTTTTCGCAGGAATTATGATAGAAATTGTCGATAGAATTACTGGATAATTAAAAAAACGTTGCTTACGTAATTCATAAACAAGTTGGCAATGAAACTCCCATAAAAAATGTGAAGAACTTCCGTATTAATTCTCAAATTAACTAACGAAGTAATTGCCGAATCAATTCTCAAATAAACTACCGAAGAAGTTCCTAAAGTAATTGCCCAAGATGTTCCCAAAGTAAATCTTTTCGCCAATAATGAAATCATTATCGCTGAATTCACAAAGAAACAGTCTGTTTTTTCTCATATGAATTACATAAAGTTCTAACGAAAGATCTGCCGAAGGAGTTTTCAAAGAAATTCCGAACGATTACTGATAGAAATTTTTGAGAATTCTCTCGGTATTTTTTTTTTGAATTTATTGGGCAATTCCTTTGAAAATTTCATAGACAATTTTTTTTTTTAAATTCAGGAAATCCAAAATAAACTCCTTGTGGAGCGGACCTGGTGTGATGGTCAGAACATTTGACTATCACGCCGAGGACCTGGGATCGAATCCCACTCCCGACAAACTCGCAAAATGTGAGTTCTTCCTTCGGAAGGGAAGTAAAGCGTGGGTCCCGAGATGAACTAGCCCAGGGCTAAAAATCTCGTTAATACAGATAAAAAAATAATAATAAAAAAAAAACTCCTTAAGAGTTAAAGTAGTACAAAAGAAATTCACAAAATAATTACCAAAGAATATGAAAAAAGAATCTCCGAATTAAAAAAACATGCCAAAGAGATGAAAAACAATCTGCTATCAGAATTGCCAAAGTAATTGCCCATTTCCATTCCCAAAAAGTTAGAGACAAACCGGCCAAGGGCTGAAAATCTCTTTAATAAAGACATATCAATCAATCAATTCCCAAAAGATTTGCCAAAGTAGTTTACGAAAAAAGTAGTTTGTGGAAAAATTTTCGAAATAAATTATCGATAGAATTACTGGATGATTTTTCAATAGTTAGGAAAATAGATGGCGATGGAACTGCACATAGAAATGTGAAAAGTTTCCAATAAAGTTTCCGAAGTAATTGCCGAATCAAATGTCAAATAAGCTACCGAAGAAATTTTCAAAAAAAAAATGCTGAAGATGTTTCCAAAGTAAATCGTTTCGCCAATAATAAAGCATTATCGCAGAAATCATGAGGAAATAGTATTTTTCTTTTCATATGAATTACAGAAAGTTTTCATGAAAGAACTGCCGAAGGAGTTTTCAAAGATATTGCGATATTGGGTAATCATCCAAAGAATTTTCCGAAAAAATGTGCAAAGAAATTCATCAAATAATTGTCAAAAAACTGCTTAATGAATTTCTGACGCAATCCCAGAAAATTGACTAAGAAAAATACTAAACAAATTTACAAAGCAATTGCCTAAGCAATTTCCAAAGAAATTCCGTATAAAATTCCGAAAAGATTTCTCGAATGGCTTTTGTAAGCATTGTATACATTAAATTATATAAATGCATAGGCAATTTTTAACGGTCTGCACTAGCAAGCGATTCGATCTTCATTTCTTCTTTCTTCCTCTCATTGAGTGTCGTTCTAGTGCTGCAGAAGCCATAGAAGATCGTCACACTGAGGATATCTATCAGTTTCTTGCATTCACATCGTTGGTTTTGGTTCCCTCTGTAAGTGCAGCTGCCCAGCCAGCAATTTGGTTGCTATATCGAAATTGCAACTGAAATAGTCGCACATATATAGCACCGAAGAAATCGTATTCAATGCACGAAACAGGCATATACATACTAAAGTGGAGGCCATATCGAAACATATATACGATTACTGCGATTCCATCCAACATAATTTACGATTACTCGAAAAATTTCTACGATTTCGCCGATTTTATCCGTCTAAATATTCGATTATGCATGATCTTATTACGATTGAGAGTACCAATATACGACTCAAGATTTTCAAATTAAAAAAAAACAATTGGTGTTCAGTGGGAATCGAACTAAGGTCCTTGGATTGAGAACTGCGCGTTATCTCTATTGGCTATACCGCCAAGTTGAAAATAGAGAGTTCAAAGTGAATGGCATGAAACGAATAAAAATTAGCAAGGCACGGTGCGAGACTTGTGGTGGGAGCGTTGTTGTTGTGCATTGAGTGGCACCAAAAGAGGTACCGCGCAAGAGGCCCGGAATTTACATCGTTGTTGGAATCTATACATCACTTATTGTAAATCATCTGCTAGAATGAACACCTATGTATTTGGTTGAAATTATTGCTAAAATGGTTAAAATGTGTCAACAACAACAAAATACAAATTTGTGATGAATACCATTTTTTTTCTTTTTCTCCATCATACAAATATGTAAACAAATCCATTTACGATTTCTGAGATTAAGATTCGACTATTAAAAGTGCAGTAACAATCATATGCGACTGTAAAAATAAATATACGATTTCTACGATTTCATTCAGCTGGTATACGACGCAAGTGTGACGCAAACGATCAATATACAACATTGTTATAGTTGTATACGATTTCACCGATTTTCATCATACCTTTAGGTAGCAAGCTCGATTTAGCAGATTCATATACGATGTGAAGCGACGATTTCCACGATTCAAAGAAATCATATATACGATGCTAGCGAACTTGCAGCTTGACACTAGGAATGTATGTTTTTCTTACGATTCTATCCGATTCTGTGCGATCCTACCGATAGTATCTCGCACCTTTTATGATCGGAGACGACTATATGAAACAAAATCGCAATTGAAATTTAATTTGGCATGAAATGCGATTTTACGCAATCATTGTCAACAAATATACATATTATTATACAATTCTGATTCAATACATGAAAATATACGATTTTTTCCACACAATGATTTACGATACGTGGTTGGCTGGGTGCTGACTTGCAATACTATAGAGTAACAACTACAAACGCTCAATTAAATTCAGAACATACATGGAAAAATTCACTCGCTTACTCGAACGCAAGCGATGCAAAACAGCAAAAGAACACGAACTATCCAATGTTGATTGCAAGGGTCCGTATATTCATCTCGTTCCATTCATATGTACTCCCCTTTGCTGAAGCGAATCGAAAATGATGCAGAAAATGGGTTGCCAGAACGCGCACGCAATCCTTTCACCAGTGCGCAAGTCGCTTGGCATTGTTATTCGTTGCTGTTGGTTCGCAGTTTGGATCGGAAGTGAATAAACTCATGCAGTGTTCATTGGGAGGATTTAGTACGCAGATTTGGTAGCGATTCACTTAGCCGTCGCGTCGTTTCTGGTGTCGCTTGGTGCTTGTTCAACAAATAGATGAGTAATGCAAGTCGAAAATAAAAACACTTGGTTGGAAGACACGTACACTCGCTTCAGATTGTGCGTGGTAGTGAGTGAACGGCAATAATTGAACGAGAGTTTCCCATGCTTGGCTCAGACTCGAGCATTTAAGCTATAGATTTGTAGCTCGTATATAAGCAAGAAGAAAATAGTTTTTAGTGTAGTGAGGAGCCATGGTTTCGGAGCGTGGCCTGTAATGATGACTGTCATGCTTTCTCAATTTTCAATTCGGATTGAACAGTGCTAATTTTTTTTCCTCTAGTATTACAAATAACGTATCATCAAGTGATCTGAGTATGTCGTCGGTGCACTTTAAAGTGATCCAGGTTTTAGATCTTGGAGAATATTATCAATAGACGTGCGGTTACAGATTTTGGTTTACTCTTTCATTACATTCAATAAATCTATGCAAGATGCATTATCGTGCAACTACATCCCAAAACCCAAATGAGTGACAATATTTTTTTTCACAATCACCAAATGATGACACAGCGCGAGTGATAAGAAGCGGTGAAGCAGAGCCCAGAATCATCTGCCGTCGTCGTGGTGCGTCGTTGGTCACCAGGAACTGATCGATTTCGTTCATCCCTCCATTCAGTCCCCGATCCAGATCCGTTCAAACTACCATCCGTATTTGTCAAATTTGTTTCTACTGAATGAACATCTACCGTACTCTTCCAGATTTCGACTAGGTGTTATCAGTCTACGAATCTCTAGATGCTACTACGCCGCTACACAATCTCCCGAAGCGGTAGCTTGTAAATGCTTCTTCCCTAACCTGATTCATAAGTTTTAAGATTCTATCTTACGGTTTCTAATAAAAATTCTAATAACTCTAATCACCAATTTAGACCAAACTAAACCATCGCAACAGCTAACTACGGAGCTTCATCTGTAATGGTGAAGGAGCTCTACTAGAAGAGGAACAAAGGTGAAAACAAATCGAAGAATAAGATTTATAGAAAGTGAAGAAACAATAGAAGGCAGCGTAAAATTATGCGAAAGTGTTTTTTTTGGTTGGTTGAATATTATGGTAAGTGGTGTTGTTTTTGGTTTTTATTTGGTTTTTAGACTAAATAATTTTGGCAGAGCTGGTGGTGATTTGGCGGGTGGTGTTTAGTACACACTAAAATGAAAACAATCAACTAGGCGGCGGGCAACTTGCAAACGTGAGTACATTTTTTTGGTTTATGGCAAATTGTTTCCGTTGCTTTATCTAAATATATATGTATGGGAATGCTCTAAGTATGCGTACAATTGCACTTTGTATTGGCGGTGGTGTTTCGCATCGGTATTGGTTATGCGCGCAATAGAAGTAGTGGAAGATAAAACAAAACGAAAACAAAACAAAACAAAAACATGAGAGCGTAGGATTGATTGGCTGAGAGAATTGTTTCAGTACCTCGAGGGGATTTCGTTGCACTTGGCGGAAAGTGAGTTTTCTGTACATTGTATGCTTTTCCCGGCTGACGACGGTTTGCTATATCGGCGTGGCAGCTGTGCGGCCGCAATCGTGGTCTTTATGGCATTATTGACCCTGGAAGCGCGCGGTGGGAGCTTGTTTATGGACAGTGTTGTGGGTAAGCGAGAGGTGGTTGTGGAGGTGATGGATATGGTGGACGTGGTCGTACTGGAGCTTGGCGGAGAGCTAGTCCGTGGTCCGGAGTCTTCGGTGGTCGTCGAGGGTACGTCTTCGGTGGTGGTGGTGGTGGTAGTTGTGGAACTCGGGACATCGGCGAACGTCGTGCTGGTCGGGTTGAGTCGTTGCGTGGTCACAGTGCTGGACGAGTAGCGTACCGTTGGCGGTTCGGTAGTAGTGGTAGTTGTGTAGCGTTTGTTCGACCGGTACAGGGGTTTGTAGGGGTTGGCTGTCCGGAGGGTGGATGTGGAGGTCGTCGTGGTCGTAGCAGCGCTGGTCGTCTCGAGATACGAATAATCCGTAAACTCGTCTTCGGGAGTTCCCTCATCCTCTTCTACTTCGTCCTCTTCGTCTTCTTCTTCGCGGCTGGCACTGTCGTCCTGGTGGTAGGACAACAGCTCCTTTTCGGTGGGAATGTTCATCTCCGGCATCTCTACTGTCGCACGGAATTTCTTGGTCGTAGACTCAGTCTTGCTGGAAGGTCCAAAAGAGTTCAGTTCAGTCGAGGTCATATGGTAGCTAGTGTAGTACACGGGTTTGTCGGTAATCTCAACGATTTTTACGTGTCCGGTGGCATTCTCCGACGGGGTTGTGATCTTTTTAAACACTTCAATATTGTTGTCACTAAAACGCGACTTGTAGTGGGACGCTTTGACCGGTGCGTCGTCACTGTCGTGACCGGACCGACCCGTGGTCCGAATTCCGTTCAAATATGAACTAGTCGAGGAAGCGATCACAGGCAACGCGGTTGGGGCCGCGTGGCGATCCGAGTACTCGGTAGATATCGAAAGCACGGTGCTTTCGGTGTTAGTAAAAGGTACATGAGTATTATTGTTACGATAGGCACCATTCAGAGATGTAGGCCTTAGCCGGGTGTAGGTCCGTCTTGAGGGACCACGGTTCCGGAGGCGGTACCGAGGAGTGGTTACCTCCTCGGAGGTTTCGGACGATCGCGGCAGGTTGAAGACCGGCCTGTATCGTCCCCGATAGACTTCGGTAGGTTTGGGGACCGTAGTCGAGGTGGTGTCTTCGGTGATGTAGGTGGAATAAGTTGTGGAAACCGGAGTGGTGGTGGTTGTTAGTGGAACAGTAGTAGTGGTGGTTGGTTCAGTAGTTGTGGTGGTGGTAGTGTAAGGAGTCGTGCTGCTGGGAGTCGTTGATGGTTCGGTAGTTGTAGTAGGGGTAGTGGTGCTAGTGGTGGTGGGAGTTGTGCTTTCTGGAGTAGTGCTTGTGAAAGTTCGAGAGACGGTCGAAAACTTGGAAGCACCTGTATTGAGGAAGTAGTTTCTCAGTGGAGACTCCCGGGGAGTTTCTGTGGTAGTTCGGAAGATGTTGGAGAATACCCTTGAGGTCGAATAAGCGAATGCCTTATCAGAGGAAGGGGTTTGGCGTTGAATTTCGAGGCTTCTGAATGGTGATACCACAGGACGCGAAGAAGTGGTAGGTTCAAGTGTTCTGTTTAGTGACTCTTTGAAGGTAAAGCTTCGCGTAGTTGAACTTTGTACTACTTCAGCTAGTCGTTTGCTGTCAGCAGCTGCGTTAGGTGGAGGGGTAGTTCGTGGGGGAAACCGAGTCGGAGGCAATGTTTTTACACCTAACTGGTCTTGATAGCTAAGTTCAGGTTTTGAGGGAATGAACGAGTCGTCAGGTTCTTGCTCATCGTGTTCCTGAAGAGTGTTTGTTTGAGGGCTTGAAAAGACGCTGTCTGGGTAAGAGGGAACCCATTCGCTGGAAGAGGTTGGATCAGTGTCGCGAAAATTAACTTTTGTTGGTTTTGATGATGATGGATTTTGGTAGTAACGTCCGCGTGTCGGAGACGGAGTCGAACTTGGGGAAAATCGTAGAACTTTACTAGCGGAAGTTGTAGTGGTAGGCTCAGTTGTGGTGGTGGTCGTCGTCACCGCATCAGATTCAGTAAACTGTGAATATCTAGGTTTAATAGAGGTGATTTCCACCGTTTCGACGGTACCCTTTGAAACCGTAGGACGACCACCGATTCCAGCACTCAGAGTGAATCTGATGGACTTGTTGCTGTCGAACTGTTCAGGTCGAATTTCGTATCGCGTTGGTTGAGCGACCGGTTTGGCGGTTGTCATGATGAGCTCTTCAGATATCGAGCTCCCGGTCGAATAGCGTACTTGCTCCGGACGCGATTCGTAGCGTGGAGAAGACGGTGTGAAAGGGACACGAGTTGTAGTTGAGCTGTGTCCCAAAGAGGTGCTAAGCGTAAGCCGAATTGTATTGTTGGCGGCAAACTGGTCGGGACTGACGACGTATCGTGGAGATTGGGTGGAGCTTGGGAAGCTTGGGGCTTCAGGACGCGAGTTGCCAAGACTGGTACTCAATGTGAATCGGATCGGTTGATCCGGAAGAAATTGAGAGGATGGCTTAGTCTGAACCGGTGCAATGGAGGAGTATGCGTAAGCAGGTGCTGCGGTAGTGGAGGTTGCGATGGTGGATTGTTGTGTAGCGGAAAGCGTAGTGCCGAGAGCTTTGAGAAAAGTGTTTTGACCGCGAGTTCGGGTTACAACCGGACCTAAATAACTATCGTAGTCAGGGATGGCCGGAGACTTAGACGTGGTGATGATGCGATGGGGTTTAAAACTTTCCGGTTGTATGTCTGACGCGATATAGCTTTGGATACGTTGACGCTGAGTTACCGGACTCGGAGTGGTTGTAGAGGTCGTGGTTGTGGTTGTAGTTGCGGCAGTTGTTGTGGTAGTTGTTGTTGGTTCAGGGGTAGTTGTGGTTGTAGTCGTGGTAGTTGTCGTAGATGGGGTTTTGTTGAATGTATAGGAAAAGTAGTTTCGTGGCGGATCATATGAGAAAGGGGAATCACCGCGAATACCTGACGAACTGAAGCTAGAGGATGAAGGATTGACGGGGAGTAACTTTTGGGTGATAAATTTCTTGTCCGACGGATCATTGCTGCTATCGTTTTGCTGTTCATCGCCGTATTCGTACCGTGTCTTACTGAGGGGGTATTCATCGTCGTCATAGTAGCTGTCTTCGGGTATGGGATGGAACTTGATTTCGGGAGGGATTCGGAGGGCTTTACTGTCACTAGCGTCACTGTCTAAGGTTGTGGGGCTTTTGGGAGAGGATTCTGTTGTCGTAGTCGTAGTGCTTTTCGATGGTCTGTAAATGTTTGAGTGGGCTGTGCTGGCCGATCGGGCCGCGTTGTAGGAGAATGGGGAGAAGGATACAAGGATGGGACTTTCCGTAGTGGAGGAGGGACCCGCGCGTGCTGCGAGTGTTAATATAATTGATTTGGGGGTTGATTTATGGCTTTTTTCATCCAATTGTGATGATCTGTTGGAATAGACAGCATTGTTTGGAATTTTAGAAATGATGACAATTGAAATTCAGTTTTTTTGGACAACATAAAGTTAAGAGTTAGAAACAGGCGAGAGCTAAAGGATCTAGGAGGTCTATCATTCGGAAGAGCTTAGATACAATTCAGATGTGTCCTTGTGACACCTCAAAGCTCCTACGAGATCAAGACTATGTAGTAGGGTTAGCCTATCCTATTTAATCCTGCAAGGTTAGACGTTAAGGGAACCAGATTTCTAAAATTTAAGAAGACAGGAAACCACACTATCCATCGTTAATGGCATGCTCTAATGGAAGACGGATTTTAGAGAAGATTTTAGACACAAATGGGATTTTAATAGAAGAGGAACGGATAACACCATGGAAACATTGAATTCCGGTTTCTTCTTGATTCATGCTCGTTTCTTGGTCGTGATGTTCTGTTCTCTGCGGATGACAGCGGCGAAATGGAATGATGATGATAAAAAAGCAAAAGCTGACTGACAGTTCTTGGTACTCCAAGGAACACAGGTTCTTACACAGTGATAGAACAAAGAAAGAAGTTCGAAGCGAACACATATTGCGAAGAAGAAAGAAGTTTTTTTTTGCAGAGGATGAAGCTTCTCTAAAACAACACAACAACGAGTGAAATCGCTCACGCACACTTGCGCATGCTGTACGGCAGTTGCCGTGTGTGTGCGTGACGTCTCCTAGTGTAGATACAACAAACAACATTCAATGATGCGGAAAGCGCTACAGAATCCATCTATCCGGTCTGTTCTAGGATGATCCCACTACAACTACTCCAGTTGACCGGGTGGTGGTGGTGTTTAGAGTAAAGAGCTTGAAGCAGAGCGATGATGGTTTGGTTTTGACACGTGATGGGTTTATAAAATTTTGACAGCTAGAAAACAAAAAAAAAACAAAATGGCCGATCGTATCACGTGCTGTTTCGCTACTGGGTTACGAACGAACGAACGAACGAACGAGCTCATGTTGGATGGCCTTGGAATGTGGTACCTTGTGGTATAGTACTGTGGCGGAGCGGGTGTTGTTGTTGTTGGAGTGGTATATCTGGTGGTTGTAGTGGTTCTTGTTGTGGTTGTTGATGGAAGTGAGAACGGTTCGGGTGATGTTACGAAGGCTGTCTGGTATTTTGGACTGTTATAGGTACGAATCGTTGACGATACCAAAATCGGACGATCTGAGATCGAGTTCAATTCGTTTCTGTTTTTGTGTTTGTTTTGGTATTCACAGATGTGGATTTGGACAGCCGCAAGGATTTGGTTTACGTTTCGATAAGTTTTGTAAAGAGGAAGGAAATGCGAAGATAGTATTGGTTAGAATTCGTTTCGATATAGTAGATCTTGGAAGCAATATGTTTACGATAAGATTAACAGCTAGGAGTAGAAAAACTGAAAGGAAATACCTGAGTTGCGTGTGCGTTTGTTTCTGATTATAACGATCATCTTCAAGCTGTTCAACGAATAGAGAATTTTCATTAGTTCATTTGTGGACTGGCATAATCCAAGGTCGATACTTACCTGTGATACAAGGGCATCATCATAATCCTGATAGGTCGGGCGCTGTTGGTAGGTAGTTCGGGGAGAAGTTACGTACGAAGACTGATCTCGCTGAGAAGTTGGAGCAATGGTTGTGACCACGGTTGGCCGGTAGGTGGACGACACGATAGGCTTCTGCGGCTGCTGAGACGACTGCTGGTTGTTCTGGTTATACTGCGGTTGGTATTCTACAAAATCGAACAGACCATTGAATGAACCTATTCCAGTGTTTCTAGATCTATCTTATCGCATACTCACCAACATCTCTGTACAGCTCTACGTCATCGTCATAGACAGCGTAGTACGAATCATATCCGGATGGATCGTAGTTGCTGGTGTTGTAGTAGTTCTTGTTGCTCTGAGACAATACTGTCTTCTGCGGCTGTTCGGGCACGTATCGGCTTGGGGCGGGCGATGACGTTTCAACTCTGTTGGAAATCCAATGCACAATCCCACATTAGTACGCATCCAGTTGGAAAGATTCTCCCAAAAAAACCTCGTTGCAATTAGAGACCAAATGTATTTACAAGATCACTCAAGCAGGCTCGTAGTGTGCTGCTCGCGCCAGACAGAGAAACTCAAGAAAAAAACACAGTTAGTGAGAACATATTTACAAACGTCCTTGTCCACCGGAAAGTAGTAGGTATATGCAGATGCAGGGTGCTCGCTCGGAAAGACTCCCAGCCACACACACAACAAAATGAGAGAGAGAATAAAAAAGAAAAACACAAAGGGTGCATCTAGAGAAAAAGGGAAACAATACTCGTACCTGTTCGGTAGCCGTTCATCGAGTTCCAATCGATTGTTACGGTTCTGGTTCTTGTTCGGTCGGATGCTAATCGTAGGTAGTGTTTGTGGTTCCTGTTCGGGAGTCTCGGTAGTGCGCCAGCGTTGCTGGCCGCGGTTCGGTCGAACGGTGTACCGTTTGCGCGCGGTCGTCTCACCGGTCGTCGTGGGTGGTGGGACGGTGGAGGTCGTGGTAAGGGTTCGAGTCCGAGTCACCGGAGGTGCCGGAGTCGTCGTCGTGGTCGTCGTTGTCGTGGTCGTAGGCCTTGGCGGCGTTGGCGTAGGGGTCGTCTTGAAGATGTTGCTCTTGGAGCTGAACGATTTGGCAGTGGTGCGTAGGAGTTCCTTGGAGGTAGTCTCGTCGATGAGATTGGCATTGGGGATTGCGGTAGGACGGATGCGTTGCCGAACTGCGTACGGTCGTGAGCTGGACTTGTTGAGGTATCGCGGGATATCGTTGAAGGGCTTGATTCCCTGGAAGACGTCTTCTGGAAACTGGATGATCGGAGGGATGACACTGGTTGTCGGTGGATATGCCGTCACGGTACTGGGTTTCCACGTAGTTGTCTCATATCGATGGTTGTGGTACATGATGTGTCCCGACACGCCGCTTGGTCTAGGGGTGGTCAAATTGGCCAAAGGTCTGGGAGCCATGGTTTCCGTCATCGGGGTGTACTTCGACTTGTTCACCGGATAGCGGTACTCGTAATCATCCTCATCTTCATCGTCATAGTAGTCATCCTCGTCGTCTTCGGTGGGTCGCCTATTCGGATAGCTTGGTCTCCGGTTATCATTCAGTGTATTCTTCACGTATTTGTGACCGCGATCATCTTCGACATCATCGTCATCGTAGTAGTACTCGTTCTCGGGCTTCACCGGCCTTGCAGTCGATGGTCCGTAGTACGGCTTCTGGTACTGCTGCACCGGTGGAACTGGTCGCAGATTTGTGGTTCCGTTCTTCACGTAGTGCACTCCAATGTCCTGCAAACCGTCGTTAAACTTACCGTTGCCGACTTGCTGGATGTGTGTGTTCTTGATGCTCTCGAAGAAGCGGTTGTACTCCGACTTGGCTGGACTGACGGATGGTTGGTAGAAGCGAGGCGTGGTGGAAATGATGATCGGCTGGAAGCCGTTGGTCGATTTGGTCGAGAAGTACGCGGCTGGCTTGACCGTGGATGATTCGAAGATCGAAAGCGGTTTGTCGTTGAAGCTAGCGAACGTGACCAAGGAGGGCGAGTTGTTCGACTGGATCTTCTCCTTGCTGTTGACGTAGATGTTCGGGGAGTAGTAGTCGAGGGATTTTGGTGTGGTGACTGTGAAGCGGATATTGCTGGGAGGTATTGAGTTGCTGATGCTTTCGTATACCGGGGCGGGAGTGCTAGGTCCTGCGAGGATCTTCTGCTTGATTTGGGGTGATTGGGATTGGGAGTTGGATGACTGTTTTGGGATAGGGACGAAGGATTCCTTGATCGGGTTGGACGTGGGTTGGTTGTTGAAGAAGCCACCGACGGAGCTAAAGGCTATGTAGGGGCTTCGGTGCGTGGATTGGGAGATTTTCTGGGGAGGTTGTTGCGGTTGAGAGGCCTGGACGGAGGGTTGCTTGGGAGGTGGAGGGTTGTTACTGACGGTTTGCTTGGCATGGTTGTTGACCGAGATGGGCGTTGACGAGTACGTGTTTCCGAAGTGGAAGAAGGCAAAGTTGTCCGGGATGGTTTCATCGTCGCTATCCGGGGTTGGGGTGGTATATTTCTTGTTGTTGTGGTTGTTCACGAATGCGGCTGCTGTAAATGCGGTTTGATACTGTTGCGGTCTGGGCGATTGGTTGGAGATCAACAGGGGGATCAGGCTGTCCTGAGGTGTTATCTTGGTAACTGTTTTGTAGTTCTGTAGACCGGCGGTCTTATGGCGGGTGACTTCTACTGGCCGAAGGTATTGTGAGCCCTGTTTGGCTTTGGCGTATGCTTCGAGGTAATCGTTGTAGTTGTTGGTGATTTCTTTCTTACTGTACTGTTGTGGTTGGTAGTACCGTGCTCCGGACTTGATGTGGATTGCCGGAGTCGGTCCGGCTGTGAAACTGAATGGGTCGTAACTGCTCTGGGGGTAAGCATTCTGGCGGGAGAGTGCAGTGTCCAACGATCTGTACTGCCAGTTTCCCAATGGCCTTAGTTGTCGAGCACTGCGGGCACTCTCCACGCTGTCTGCTGTTTCCTCCAGTGCAGTTGGAACCAGGAGTTCTCCAGCGGGAGCAGTTTCATCTGGGTTCGAACGTTTGACATGTCGGTTATCGTTTGTTTTATCTTCGGTCTCGATCGGATCGATCGTTTTGTCCTGGCTGGCCGGTTGGTCTGAAGAAACGTCGCGCTTTTTGCGATCGTGCGTTTTGCTGTTTGCTTCGTGGTCTAGGTCTTGCAGTTTGTCTTCGTCACTGTGCGCAAGTATGAAATGGAAGTTTGAAGTTGAACATTTTAGGAATACACAGTTTGTAGAATTTTGAAGGTTGACACATTGAGATGAGGTGTGTACTGAAGTTCAGTTTTGGTACAGTTTGAAGTTGGAGTGCAGTGACGGAGTGTTGTACAAGAGAAGGGGCTAAGAAACCTTGTTGCTTACCTGAAAGGTTGCGGCTGGGCACTGTACGCAAAGGAACCTACTTTAGCCTGGGTTGGAATGGCATTTACGCTCGGTTGCTGCAGGATTCCGTCCCGATCGCGCTGAACCTGAGTGACGGTGCTAGGCTGACCACGGTAGATACGCTGCGGACGGCTGGATTCTTCCTCTTCGACCGGTGGCAGAGTGTCGTGAGCTTCCTCGTAGAGCTGTGGGGATCATGGTTTTGAACTCGTGTTCAAACTAGGATGTTGTGAAGAACTTACCTTGGCAATATCTTCTTGTGGGGAGTTCTTGGGTTGTCCACGGGTAGTGATCACAGGGTTGAGATTTGCTGGCGGTGGTGGTGGCGGTAGAGCGTGAACCTGCTGGATACGTGCAGGTGCCGAGGGTTCAGGGCCGGAAGGTCCCGAGGGACCACTGGGTCCGGATGGAGCCGACGGTGCGGAGGGTGCTGATGGAGCACTGGAGAACCGGATCCGCGATAGGACCTGCGGTACGCGTGGAGTAACGGCTGCTCGTTCTGGTGCGGATGGACTGCTCAACGCCGGAAGGTCACAGCCCACGTTTCGGGGCCAGTCACAGGTTTGCAGTTCGTGACTGTACATCAACCCGCCGGTACAGCTTTCCAGCAATGCCCCACCGAACACGCAGACGTAGTACTGCGAACAGTCGGAGGGATGTGGATAGTACCCGAATTCTTCCGGGCAGTTGAAGTCCACGGAGGACGAGTGGCTGGACCGAGGGTTGGACCCGAGGGCACGGGGCTGAGCCGCTCCGGTTCGGAAGGTACGTTTCGTTTGTGCGAGTGCGCCATCTGCAATGGATAGAGAAGGGTTGGTGGATTAGTTTTAGTAGATGTTATGCCTTTCTCGTACACCAAAGTGGTACTTAAAGACTATATTTTTCGAATTCTCGATAGAAGGTTCGCACGGTCAAGTCAAATACACCAATCGCTCAGTTCGACAAATTGGAGTGATCCTGTATGTGTGTATGTTTGTGTATGCATGTCTGTGTACAAAAGAGGTCACTCAATATTCAAGATGGTGGCTCCAAATTCAAGATTTCGGCTGTAAAACCATGCAATATGGGTATATTTGGTATAGGGAAGATGTCTCGACTCCAAAAAAAGGCAATCAGAATATCCAAGATGGCGGTCTAAAATCCAAGATGGCGGCTCAAAAAAAAATCAAGATGGCAGCTATTTAATGGAATTTTAGGCCCTTAAACCATGCAATTTGGGTATATTGGTATGGGGAAGATGTCTGGACTCCGAAAATTGCGTCCAGAATATCCAAGATGGCGGTCTAAACTCCGAGATATCGGCTTAAAATTGAAGATGGCGGCTGTTTCGTGGAGTTTTAGGCTCTAAATGCATGCAATATGGGTATATGTGGTATAGGGAAGATGTCCAGAGTCCGAAAATAGCGACCAGAACATCCAATTTGGCGGCCTAAAACCCAAGATGGCGGCTCCAAATTCAAGATGGCGGCTGCTGAATGGAGTTTAAGGCTCTAAAACTTGAAATATGAGTATATTTGGTATGGGGAAGATTTTTTTTTTATCTGTATTAACGAGACTTTTAGCCCTTGGCTAGTTCATCTCGGGACCCACGTTTTTACTTCGCTTCCGAAGGAAGAACTCACATTTTGGCGAGTTTGTCGGTAGTGGGATTCGATCCCAGGTCCTCGGCGTGATAGTCAAGTGTTCTAACCATCACATCAGGTCCGCTCCCATGGGTAAGATGTCCGGAGTCCAAAAATGGTGACAAGAACATCCAAGATGGCATCTCAAAATTCAAGATGGTGGCTGTTTAATGGAAGTTTGGGCTCTAAAATCATGTAATATGGGTATATTTGAAATGTAGAAGATGTCCGAACCGGATTCCAAAAAGGCGACCGGAATATCCAAGATGGCGATCTAAAATCCAAGATGGTGGCTCCAAATTGAGGATGGCGATTGTTTAATTGAGTTTTAGACTCTAAAACCATGCAACATGGGTATATTTGTCAGACACGAATGCCACATAAGTGGTAAAGTGTCTTTAATAAATATTAATAATAATAATGGGTATATTTGGTATAGGGAAGATGTGCGGAGCTCAAAAATTGCAACCAGAATACCCAAGATGGCGTCTCAAAATTCAAGATGGTGGCTGTTTAATAGAAGTTTCAGGCTCTAAAATCATAAAATATGGGTATTTTTTATATGTAGAAGATATTCGGGTCGAATTCCAAAAAAGCGACCGAAATATCAAAGATGGTGGTGTAAAATCCAAGATGGTGGCTCCAAATTCAAGGTGGAGGTTGATTAATAGAGTTTTAGACTCTAAAGCCATGCAATATGGGTTTATTTGGTATGGGAAGAAGTCTAGAATCCAAAAATGACGACCAGACTATCCAAGATGGCGGACTTGAATCTAAAATGGCGGCTCAATTCAAGATAGCTACTTTTTCTTAAGAGTTTGATGCTCACATATCAAAAGCCAGATAAATGATATGATTTATGGTGCCATGAAATGGGTTTTTGTTTTGCGTATTCATCAACATGTCATTTGAGTTCTATTAATATGGGTTTTTGAAGGCACGAGAAAGGTGCCATCTTAGCTTTTTGAGAGTAGACGAACAGAGAAATTGTGTTGGAGGCACATCTGTGAATGAGCTTGATTGCTCGCCCGTGGTTGCCACCCCAGTATCGTAAGGCGCGCTACACTTGCACAAGGAATTCATGTGATAGCTTGCTGTGACTTGCCTATCAGTCTTCAGTGTGGTGAGTTTTGTCTTATGAGCGAAAATGACACCTGCCACGTCAGATTGCAGATCATCGTGCTATTGGGAGGAAGCGATCAGTCAATCGCTAGCCCACGGTAACCACTGCATTTGCATAAGTTCATGCGGATGTCAGAATGTTTGGAGAAGGCCTGTTCACGTTGGTGCGTGGGTTGCCGCTTGATAAGCGTAAGATGATAAATTGTGTGTTAAGATCACTGTGAAGATGATGCAACAAAGCTCGCGGGTTGCCGATTTGTAGGCGTAATACGATAGATGCTCTATACTGTGCAGTGAAGTTCGATCACAAACTAGTCATTATGGTCAACTCAAATGCCATGCATTGAAAACAAGCTAATCTAACGGTAAAAGACAACATTTTGCCAAACGGAACCACTTACTCCCTCGTCAATAACTTATCCGTCATTGCAATTAACTACACAACCACCGCCTTCCTATTCTGATCGGGAGAAATTAATCTACCATAAAATGCGTCACAAGAATTACAATCACAGCAGCGGCGCAATCTCCCGCATGACAGCCGCCTTTTTCGTTCCTTTCACCATTCGACATCCGTAACTTAATCCCTGCGACAGACAGACCGACTTAACGACCAACTGGTCAGCTGGACGGACATGACATGTTTCATTGTACGAGACAAACTGTTGTGGGTGTCCGCTGTGTATGCGACGGTATTGGCAATTAAAATCCAACTGATGCCGGACATTGCCTTACTGGTCACCACCCCACCATCGCAAGCAAAAGGGTCTTGGATCGCGGCTTCTAAGTGAGTTGTTGACTCAGAGTTCCGACCGCACATGACAGGATTTGCGTTCAGCAGATATTCTGGCTGGAGTTCTGAGAGAGCCAATAACCTTTCGATGATCCCACCGCCCATTCCATCCCATCAGAAGCAGCGTAGCGATGGATGTCGTTCGGTTTTGACGTATAAGGACACGTCCCACTACTGACTGCCTCCACAATTCAAATCCATTTGGTTCAGCGCGTTGTGATGCCGGAGGAACGATTCTGCTTTTTTGTTGAGTTCTGGAAAGTTAACGGCGAGTTGCGGGCGTGGGACCAACGAGATTATACTTTAATTACACTGGCCGCCCGTTTTGGGTCGCCCATCAAGATTTGCGCGACTTCGTTAATCGTTTTGTTGCGTACTCGTCACGCACAGGGGAGTGACAAGGGCAATATCTTGGGAAAAATTGTCTGATTTGAGCTGTGTTGAAGTTAGTACAATGTCTACAGAATGAGAAAATGCTGAAGTGCTCAAAACTTCGGATAAGCTAAATGGCTTTTTAGAAGCTGCTCCGTAGACTATTGAGTAACTAGCTTCTTTTTTAAGAAATTATCTGAATAAAAAAGCTTACATGAGGTAGTCGGATAGCGTTCTAAGCAGCTTCTGTTAGAATCTTCTCCAGGCTTCCTCAGGACATGAAGTTACTATGACGAACTTCAAGAAACTTGGAAGTTTTGATCAAGTTCTAAGCAGCATTCTGAGCAGCTTTCTAGCTTCTTAAGAGGCTAGAAATAGTCATTGCTGGAGCTTCTGTGAAAGTTCTGATCAAGTTTAGTATCCTAGGTAGCATTTTATTATCCAAATAGTTTTACAGAGGTTTTAAGAATCGTTAAAAAACCTAATACTTTTTATTTTGGTTTTATGCTGGTTCTAAGAACCTCTTCAAGTCTATTCGACTAAAAAATGTTACTTGGGATGTGCCTTTTAAGCTGAAGTCTCAAGTTTGAAAACTCATCTGAACAAGAAGGCTGACCTTCTGGTTAGGTACCTGGCTGTACCCATCACACCATAACAGTTATGTAAGTTTTTGAGTTTTATCATAAGTTTACACCATTTACTTGATTGGTCCACCCTTCTGTGCTCTGGTCCAACTTTAGCTGCACCACGTTTGAATGTCAAGCACATGTCAGTTTTTTGCATCGACCGCCATAACTACCTGCTATTTATATACCCTTGTCATTGACATGGATGCGACGCGGCTGATAAGCGCAGCTCAAACCAGTCACTTTAATGGCACCAAATTTTCTAATTACCAATTCATCACTGCTGCCGCGTCGGTATGAAGTAGTTACCTGTGCCGATGCCCATCTTGCAGGCCTTAGACCGCAAAAGGGAGATGACTATCGCCCTTCGCCGGCAGGTCCGCTACTAAGCTAGCGCCATCATTTACCACCTCAGCCAGCCAGCGTCCGACTTGCGCCCGCCAAGTCGAGTCTCGTAAATTCACATCTCATTACTTAAGTCGACGCACATTTCTAATGAAAATTAACGTTGCAAATCACGAAGGCTATCTCGATCGCGCGACGCGCACAGCCCGGCCCGGGCTGCTGATAGCGATCGGTGTCTCGATGGTAGATGGCCCCAACCCAACCCATTCATATCTTTGTTGATTGGTTCCACGGGTTTCCCGTCTCGCCAGTTGCCGAAGAAGACACGACCGACCACTAGGACGGGAAGGCCTCCTGCTGATGTGATTGTCACAGTCACTGTCTGATGTCGACAGAAGATGTGTGAAAAATGAGTCGTTAGGAAAGCGACCGCAAGGAAGTCCCGCTGAGAGCTGGGGTCCCATCGTCACAACGGTTGTTGGCTTCTGGTTCAGTAGGTGATGAAGTTGGTTTGATATCGATTTGCGCGACCGATTGGGGATACTGGGGTAAAATGTGTTCCCATCCTTAATGATACTCATCCGAAGAGCGTTTTCTGCTTAGAGGGTTCGAAAAGTCGGTACAAGATCTTAATGATACTTCAAGTAATGCAAGCCAACATTATTTCAATGGCTTCACAACCAAATTTCTCGATTTATACAAAATCGAGATCAAAAAGCATCTTCCTAAATGGGCGTTATGCACCATTAAAGATAACACAACAACGATCATTCATGAACATCTTAAAGATGCATACATTAGGCTAGGGCAGGTGTTCTCAAACTTTTTCAGCTATCGATCCACTTTTGATTGTTTGAATTTGGCAACTCACCATATTTTTTTCAAATCATACAACTTGGCGTGTAAATCTAACGAAGTAACTTGAAGTGCAAACTTAAAGCAACAGCTTGATCTTTTTTTCCAAAACACAAGAAAGAAACATAACTTGAACAGAATCTTAAGCCTTCGTACTGAAAGCTCATAGTTTCCTAATCAAAGGTTTAAATAGAATAAAGTTGAAATCTCATTTCTGGGGATACATAACTGCCAATTCTCTAAGAGAGTATTTGTAAGTTTAAAACGTGTCTAATAATATTATTTGACGAATTATTGCAATATCGCCCAAGCATTTGCGATCCACAAAAAATCAGCCCGCGACCCACCAGTGGTTTAAGAAACGCTGGGCTAGGGTGTTCAAATTTGAAGAAATAATTTTTGAAATGTTTTTTTTTTTAATTTTTCCTTTATGTTCTACACTGCAGTTCAATTGTCTGCATTAAAATTAAATATGGTTGTTTTGCCCCAAAAGCGAATTTGATACCGCTTCCCCCTACTTTGTATTCGCAGTGAATGGTTCATTAGCAAAGTTGTTTTCCTATTTTGAAATGTGTTGTCATACACTGATCAATTAAGTGGCAAAACTTGAATCAATGGATCGCTGACATAGTATCAGAGTCATTTGTAGTACGTACCGTAAACCGGGGTCAAATTGATCTCCAGGTCGAAATTGATCGGACGTTTTTCCGTTAGATAAAGTATGTTTTAAATAGTTTTCTCACATGTATCGTTTAGTATAGGATTCCTACATCACGATACTTGGAAGGAAACTATGTAAAGTTTGCTTGATCTAACTGAAAAACGTCTGATCAATTTCGACCCGGAGATCAATTTGACCCCGGTTTACGGTACCTAGTGTACCTGGTGAGCTTCCAGATTCCCTTAGATAAATTAGTGATGGAGCGTAGATTTCTCAGTAAATTGCCTGTAAATATTCTCAAACTTAGGAAATTTGGTGGGATTTATGTGAAGGGCATTGAACTGTATTCAGATTTCTTCAAATTCTTATTCTTCACATAAATGATTGGGTGGCAAAAAAAACTAACCTTGCTAACTAATCAAGGCAAAAATTGCTTTGGCGATTTCTCTTTTTTCAGAAGTTGCTTAAGCAATTCTTTAGCGCTTTGGAAAATCCATTGCAAATTCCGGCAAATCCACTGAATGTGGGAAAATTATTTCAAAGGTTGCGGAAAATACATATATTTAATTTAATTGAAATTTCAGGATGAATAACCCAAGGAATCTCGAAAAGTATTCTTAAAATTGTCGAGAGAACTCCATTCCGGAGAAATTATCAATGATTTACCCTAAGAATTCGCTAAAGAATCTATCAAAATAAATTGCCAAAGTTTTTGCCGTGCAAATTTCCATCAAATAACTACCGAAGGAATAAGGAATGAAAAAACAGACGAATACGCAATACGCGGAATTCGCAATAGATTTTATAAAATCATTGCCAAAAAAAAAATGCCGAAACAGCCAAAACTATTTTGGCAGTCTTTCGACAGTTCATTCTGCATTTTTTTTTACAATTTCTTTAGCAATTTAATCCATACGTGTATTGGTATATTCATCGACAAATTCTTCGAAAATTTGCTCAAGAAGTCATTTGAGGTTTTCTTCTATTATAAATTGTGTTGGTAATTCTTTAAGAAAATTCTTCACATATGGCTTAAGCTTTTCCATCGACAATTCGTAGGCGAATTAGTGCAGTAATTTCTTTGAGAATTTTATCGGGAAATTCACTTATTTCAACATTTTGGGATTTGATTTTTCCGGCTCTTATTTGAAATTTTTCATGCGATTTTCTTTAAAATTAATTTGGCCATTTTTTGATTCAGTGGTTCCTTTGGCATTTTCCGTATATTTAATATGGGATTTCCCAATATTTTTTTCATTGGAATGCCAATGAAAATTTATTAGTTAATTATGTTGCATTATCTCTCTCTCTCTCTTCTTGGCGTAACGTCCTCATTGGGACAAAGCCTGCTTCTCAGCTTAGTGTTCTATGAGCACTTCCACAGTTATTAACTGAGAGCTTCCTCTGCCAATGACCATTTTGCATGCGTATATCGTGTGGCAGGCACGAAGATACTCTATGCCCAAGGAAGTCAAGGAAATTTCCTTTACGAAAAGATCCTGGACCGACCGGGAATCGAACCCGTCACCCTCAGCATGGTCATGCTGAATACCCGTGCGTTTACCGCCTCGGCTATATGGGCCGCATTATATTTTCAGCAAATCATTTAGAAATTTCATTGGGATTTACTTTGAGAGTTCCGGTAGTTTTGTACAGATTTTTTTTAGAGATTTCTCTACTAATTCCTTAGTTGATTTGTTTGAAAATACCTTCTGAAATTTCCTCGATGGCGTTTTCCATTAATTCCTTCTGCAACCTTCCGATTTTTTCTCGCAAACTTCTGAGGTAATTCTTGCGAAAATTCGTTGAAATCGTTGGATACTTTTTCGGCAATTTCTTTGGCAATGATTTTATAAAATCTATTGCGAATTTCTTCGGTATTCGTCTCGTTTTTCATTCCTCATTCCTTCGGTGGTTATTCGATAAAAATTTGCACGACAAAAACTTTTGCAATTTCTTTAATAGATTCCTTGGCAAATTCATTGATGATTGCTTCGGAATTAATATAAACAATTATATATTATTTTATTATATTATATATTATACAATTCTCTCGACAATTTTAAGAATACTTTTGGAGATTCCTTGGGTTATTCCCAGTGCTGAAAAATTCATTTTGTCATATTTAAATTCAATCACTTACAGCTCACTTCAGAAGCTGAACCTAAGGATACGGTGTATGAAAAACTTGTGCGGCTAGACCAGTTCTGCAAGAAAGTCACAGAAAAACCGCTATTTTTCGAATGTTTAAGGTAAATGTCACGGACTACCTTCGGAAAATCCCAATGATATTCACGGTGAATATCATTTGGCATTTTTCAAAGGTAGTCCGTGACATTTACCTTAAATATTCGAAAAATAGCGGTTTTTCCGTGACTTTCTTGCAGAACTGGTCTAGCCGCACAAGTTTTTCATACACCGTATCCTTAGGTTCAGCTTCTAAAATGAGCTGTGGGTGATTGAATTTAGATATGACGAAATGAATTTTTCAACACTGGTTATTCCTCCTGTAATTTAAATGAATTAAATATACATATTTTCCGCAAATCTTTCACGCTTTTACCAAATAAAAAAAAAACAATAAATATATAATTCTAGAAGATTCTTAAAAGTTTTCTTTGAACATTTCATTAGCTAACAGGCTTTGAGAATTCTTAAAATCGTGTTGTGATTGCTACTGCAATTACTTTGAGATTTTCTAGGGTGTTCTTTAACAAATATTTTCGGCATTTTTTTCAAAAATTACATTATCTATTTCTTTGTGAAATCTTTAGGCAATTTATTCGTAAGTTTCTTATGCATATTTTTTGTTATGTCCTTTTGGGAATTCCTTCCCTAATATACTCCTCTGGCAATATTTTTGGGATTTTTTTAAAAGTAATTCCACAAATTCAATCAGTAATTATTGCCCTAGGAGTTCTGACATGTATGGAAACTGCAAGTCCTTCGGAAAATCTATGACATTTTCTTCAGGATTTTTATTTGGCAATTCCATGAAAAACTGTTTTGGAATTTTTTCACAATTCCATTGGTTTTTTTCGGCAAATCAATCGGCGATTTCTTTGGAAATTTCTTCGGCCGTTTCTTTGAGAACTCTTTTCTGATTTGCTTTGGCAATTCCTACAAAAACATTTCTTTAATCGTTAAACAATTCAAATTTTTAAATATTGCTTTAAATATTTTAAGAAAGTTTTGAATAAGCATATTTTCTAAAAACTCTTACAAATATATTTTTAATGATTGCTGAAACATTGTTTAAAGCAAAATATTTCCAATATTATTTTCAGATCTTCTTTGAATTAAATGCAGACATTTCCGGGAGAAAACTTCTTCATATATTGTTTAGATATCATTCATAAATCTTAAGAATATCTTTGAAAAAAAATAAAAATTCTCAGCAGTTTTAATGTTGGCGGAAGCTTACAGGGGATAGACAAAATGATCGGGACAGGCAAAATTTTCACTTTTCTAAAAATGTTCAATTAGCTGTAACTTTTTGAAAAGTGCATCAAATATTCTCAAATTTTTACTGTAAGTTCTTCAACTAGTTGTGTATCAGTGGACAAAATTTGGAAAAGATTGGAAAATTCTTCACGAAGTAATAACGATTTAAAAAAAAAATGTTAAATTATCCGATAGTCAACTTTGAGCTGTTATATCTCCGGATTCAATGAACCGAATGCAATGAAATTTTGACCATTTAAGATAGTCGAGTGACTCCGTAGCTTGAAGGAATAGAAGCGCCCGTCTAGCGAATTGGGAGTCGTGAGTTCGAGTCTCACCGGAGTACGTGGATTTCTTTTCATAATTTCAAATCTCAATTTGTTCATCGAGCACATGTTCTGTTGTGCACATGGATGTCAAAGCATTTTCAACAGTGTAATTTCCCACATGGCTTGGTCAACCAAAGCAAAATCAAGAAATTGACATTTAAGACTTATATAATGAGCTATGAAAAAACATTGACTTAACTTAATATTCTTAACACGGAAGAAAATTATAACGATTAAATTATTTTTCTAATAAAACACCAAATTATCCAAAACATCAACATCGTTACAAAATTCAAGATGCAAATTATAGTTAATTTAGTTTCCCTCTAATTGACTTATATATAAATCCGTTTTGAAGGAAAGTAACAACATAGCCGCCAATAAATTGAATAAGTAATGAGATGCATATTAAGAATAGACCAATTTACTAAAAAATCGTGAAAAAAATAAAATCGCTATAACTTTTTCGCTTATTAAAAATTTCAAGTTGAGTCAAATGTTTTCCAGAGTTCATTATATAAGTCTTAAATAGTCAAAATTTCATTGCAATCGGCTCATTGAATCCGGAGATATAACAGCTCAAAGTTGGCTATCGGATAATTTTATCTTTTTCAAAAATCTTTATAACTTCGTGAAGAATTGTCCGATCTTTTCCAAATTTTGTCCACTGATACACAACTAGTTGAAGAACTTACAGTAAAAATTTGAGAATATTTGATGCACTTTTCGAAAAGTTACAGCCAGTTGATCATTTTTTGGAAAGTGAAAATTTTGCCTGTCCCGATCATTTTGTCTATCCCCTGTATGTTTGTGTGGTATATTGAAATGCAGTCACAAAATACATGTTTTTCTCTGGAGTCTTTATGTAATTTTTAAAGTGCCAAAAAACTACTTAAGAAACCTTTTGTAAATTTAACAATTAAAAAAGTTTCAGCAACTGCTTAAGAAATTTCTTGAAGGAATTTCCCACAGTTTTTCTAGAAATATTACAAACATTCATTCAAGTTTCAAATTTCCTAATGAATTATTCTAAAATAAATTTAAAAAAATATTTTAAGGATTAACTTCAAGATATCATCTCTTGAAACGTTTTCGCAAAAAAAAACTCCTTGGAGGATTTTACATTGTTGACTTTCAGTTCGTTTACCATGATTTTTTTTAAAGTCGGTCTGCAATGTTTCCAGTAACTGCTTCATGATTAATCCGTAAACTTGTATGATGTAGGGTGACGATGGGTATTATCGGCAGGTTTGTTCTCTTTGTCATGGGGGGTTTTTGTCGACAAAATTTCTTGAAACTTGGTCATATAATTCAGCTTGGTTGGGAAGGATTTGAGACCAACTCTGAGTTAAACAGCTTTTAAAAACCCCCCATGACGAAGAGAACAAACCTACCGAAAATACACAATTTCCCCTATATGATGGGTTTTCATCTCGAATAAAATTATCAGAGAAGCTCTCAGTAATTACAAAAGGTACTTCTCCATAATCTTAATACTATTCCACTACTGGTTATTGAACACCTCTAATGATTTCAAGAATCACCGTCGAAATAACTTAACAGTTCATCCTGAATTTATTCAAGACTATTGAGACTATTTAGTTGCATCTAATAAGTTGTTCAAGGTAAAGTTCTCGTAAATTCCTTTGAAGTTTTTCTAGGAATTTTTCTAAATGCTGAAAATTAGAGGCTTTCTCCAAAAGTTTCATCAGAATAATTTTTAGACGTAACCTTGTAAATTCATTGGCAATTTCTCACTGTTATAAGAATTCTCTTAAGAAGTTCATCAAACATTTTTTTTTGTAAGGAATCCGCATGTAAACTTTATAGGGAGAACTTTTGGGTTCTGGGTTAGATGTCCTCTTGTAATGTGTTCGATAAAATTCTTTCAAAACTGTTCCAAGTACCTCTCTAAGATTTACAACAAGATGTTCAGCTTCCTTTTGCATCACATTGGCAGCAGCTTGCTGACGTAGTGTACGGTTTGGGTCAAAAATGACCTTAATGCCAAAAAAGTGTTAACCTTTTCATCAGACTTAGATTTTTTTTTCAAAAATATCCAAATTTTTTTGTAAAATGAAATTTTTTTTATTCATTTAAAATTTTTTCGGGTTTTTTTTGTTTATTGCTATGAGCATCCTTCAAGATTTTTTTCGTGGGAATTTTCGGAATTATTTGCCACAATCTCTCATCAGAAATATTATAAATATTTTATAAAACAATGATTTCGTTGTCATTTTTGTTTCAAATTTGTTTTTTTCTTGATTCTTGAAAAAGAAAAATGGAAGCATTTTCGGATTAATCCCGGATACGAACTAACTCCTCTCAGAGATTTCTGCGTGAATAGCCTCATAAGTGTAGTCCTCAGTGGTTTATAAATACTTGGTCGAAACAAGCGAGTCGAGTTAAGTACGAGACACTAAAGATGGCCTTACGGTCGAAATACGTATCTGGCATATGATGCAATCCCGTAGTTGGAATTAAAAGGACCATTACTTTCCTTGATTTTCATTTTCTTACAGGGTACCGTTAGTCAAACACGTCTTGGTCCATCATCATCAAGATATTTAATTTTGTATGTTCTGGTTTTTATTCTGAATGATACTCTGGAGATTAATGAAGATTTTTGTTGTTGACATTTTTGTATTGAATTCCCACAAACGCAGGGATTTATTTCGTCAAATAAATGTTTCTGTTTTTTTTTCATTTTTTTAAAATTTGAGTTTCACTGGTTCAATTTCACAAACTCCTAATAGGGATTTCTGCAGGAGTTGTCACATTAGTCTAATAGAAAACCCCCTGATAACTTTTCTACCTCCTTAATTTCTTCAGAATCTATTTGGTAATTCGAACATAGATGATTTAAATAAGAGCAGCATATTTTCACCTCCCCGAAGTGGCCCAAAATTCTTCAGAAGTTCTTTCGCGTGTTTATTTGAGAACCACAATAAGATTTTCTACAGGAGTTTCACTGTAATTTTTTCATAGATTTACACGATTTTTTTGAGAATGGAGCAATAGTTTATGGATTTTTTTTTATTATCGTTCACATTGGGCCGAAGGGTCACTGATTTTCATGAAACTTTTTCCACGGGTAGGGCTCATGGATATATGAACAAACAAAAATCAGGGTCGCCTATTTTGCCTGAAAACTCAGGTGGATTTTTTTTTATTTTCCCATGACACTACCTACTTTGAAAAACCATAACTTAAGAACGACACATCGTAGAAACAAAGTTTTTTTTGAGAAAATGAAATGACCTTCTTGAAAATATTTTTTTGAAAATTTCCGCGAGTTCGGCCATAGTTTTTTCCGGCTTTTCTTAATTAATTTTCTCAACGGTGGAAATTTTGTGGAAAACTTTTTCCACTTCATTTTTTTTGGGTTCTTGAGAAAGTTTGCTTTCATTTTCATAAAAAAAACTTTGTATCTACGATGCTTCGTCCTTGAGTTATGATTTTTCAAAGAAAAGGCTTATATGGCACATTTGGACATTTTTCACAAAATTGACCATAACTCAAAAACAAAAAAAAAGTGAGTTATGAAATAACCTTCTTAAAAATATAGTTTTGAAAATTTTCCACGAGTTCGGTCATAGTTTTTCTGGCTTTTCTTTACGAATTTTCTCAATTGTGGACAACTTTTTCCAGATCATATTTTTTTTAGTGGAGCGGACCTGGTGTGATGGTTAGAACACTTGACTATCACGCCGAGGACCTGGGATTGAATCCCACTCCCAACAAACTCACAAAAAGTGAGTTCTTCCTTCGGAAGGGAAGTAAAGCGTGGGTCCCGAGATGAACTAGCCTAGGGCTAAAAATCTCGTTAATACAGATAAAAAACAAATTAAAATATTTTTTTTTTGATTTCTGAGAAAATTTTCTCTCATTTTCTTAAAAAAAACTTTGTTTCTACGATACTTCGTTCTTGAGTTATGATTGTTCAAAGTAAGTTTTGTCAGAGTAAAACAAAACATCTCCACCTGAGTTTTCCGGCAAAATAGGCGACCCTGAATTCTTCTCATTTTTTTTTATTGATATACCCATGAGCCCTGCCTGTGGGAAAAGTTTCATGAAAATCTGAGACCCTTCGGCCCAAACCCGTAAGGTAATAAAAAAAAAATCCCTATTTGCAAAGACATCTTTCAAGCCATATTTTCTGAAAAGGGGCTGTCCATAAACCACGTGGTCCCCCCCTGCGTGGTCATTTGTCCATACAAAATTTTTTATTTGTCCATACAAAATGGTCATTGACCGAACTCCCCCCCCCCTCATGACCACGTGGTTTATGGACAGCCCCAAAACTCGCAGAGAAGATTTTTTGAATCTTTACTGGAATAAATTGGGAAATACTAATCGATTCATCATGCTTTTTTTATTTTTTTTCCAGAGGATTATTTAGAATTTATCTGGCTCATTAACGTTTTTCCCTAAAAAAACATTTTTCACAATTTGTTTGAAATTATAATTAATTTTGCACATTAGATTTTCTTAAAGATGTTTTCTACTAGAAGTTTCTGTAAAAGTTCAACCGAATATTCTGATAAGTTTTTTTAATTTATTCAAATAGCTTAGTAACTAATTGGATAAGTTGAAAAGTCGAGTTTTCCAATTAAAAAGACAAGAATATTTCACGCTTAGTGTTATTTCCTTAGCTTGGCTGTGCAAATCTAGGTTTCTGAATTTTAGAGACTCAGCTAACAAATTGGTAGATTGCTTGGTTACGAACCGTGATAAATAGATACTGCTCAATTACTAACTAAAAAAAGTGTGGAAGTTCTTCAGAAATTTCGCCAGATTTTCAGCTATGAATGTTTTTTGAAATCTCATAGCCATCGACCTGTCTATAGAAATTTCGATCTGTGGCAGCTTCAGAACAAGGAAGCTAATTTTACAAAGATTGGGACAAAGTCAACCCTTTTTGAGATATCCTAGTGCAGGTGGCATCTATATTTGTTTTAGTATTAATCTTGATAATTGTAACCATTCTCAAATTAAGTTTTCTTGTTTGACACTTCCATCTTTATTTTATTGTTGCTTCAAGAAAAAGAGTACATCTTAATAGGAGTCCGAAAAATGCGTGCCACAAATCTTATCCTGCATATCAAGATCCATGTTGAAACATTGAATGGTGAAAGTAAGACTACGCTGAACATCTGAACCATTCAGTGAATTTGAACGCAGAAGATCAGAGGGCTGCACAAGGAAATGCCGATGGATATTCTGGAAAGCAGAGTGGAGTTATAAATCTAGTTGTTACTGACGATGGTCTATTCTAGAATTGCCAATCCCATTTCTGTAATGTTTCTTAGAAGCTTGCATAAGGTCAGCAAGAGTTCAAACATGTTACGGGGTTTCAGGATAGCCGTTGGGGTCAATACATTCACAAGCCCTTTACGCTTCCTACTACTGCTTCCATAACCTTTTTTTCATTTTGCCGCCCAACCTTCAGTCTATAAGGTCATTGACTTTTCAGCCAGGGTCCACAAGAACGAATAAGTTTGTTCTACTCTATGAACTGATGTCAGCCCTGCAGATATTCCTACTCTTGAACAGCCCCTTGTCACCGCACAAGAATTGACACATTTCAAGATTGCACCCCATCAGATAGCATAAATCCCGTGTACATATTTATTGAGTCACTGCCGCCAGGGGCAGCTTCTTGCCCCCTGGTTTTCGTATTAACAAAACACGAGCGAACGGCTCTGTGTCTGACGTTATTTCCTCGTTCCAATCTCTTTCTCCGGTTATTTTTATTAATGATATCTCTCCGGTATAGAACTCAACCACGCCACCACCACCGCACAACCGGTACCAATTTATGAACCAAGAGGAACTACACACCAAACGCTTTCAGCAATATTTTGCTGAATTTTGCCGAGCTGAAGGGTTCAGCAAAATTTTTTGCTGAACTTTCGGCAAAGTTTGCTGAATTTCAGCAAAACGTTACTGGTGATCAGCAGAGTTTACTGAACAAATCAGCAAAATTTTGCTGAATTTCAGCAAAATGTTTACTGAAACCTTCAGCTCGGCAAAATTCAGCAAAATTTTGCTGAAACCCTCAATCGATTTTTGGTGTGTACAATCCTAGAAACTTAGTGCACCAATCGTTCATGCTAGAGCCGAGACGCGACGAGGACATGACACTACAATCGCACTTTGTTTCAGCGCAATCGTGCGGCTATAACTCTCCAATTGGAACGTGAAAAATTGATACTCTACCCCCACACCAGTACAGAGCAGAGCATTGTGGTTCGTCCAGGTACAGGGACAAATTGATGATACCAAACAAGACCGGCTTCGTGTACCGCGATGGACCAAGGTGGCCCACGCACAACTTGCGCTGCATCATCACTACCGACCGTGGTGACCGTGGTAAAGTGCAGGCCGGACGCTGACCGTAGGCCAAACCAGAAAGAAGAGTTCGACATGACTTGGTGCAGCGCGCGCACAAACCAGAGATGTCTTTGAACTTGAACTTCTGGTGGCGATATAGCTGGACACGCAACCACCGAACTTGGAAGAAAGGCGTGGGGTGGGTGCTTCCATGTGTGGAAGAAATGGATGCTCGGACCTATCCTATCCGTAAGGTTGGGGTAATTGAATTTGCAGGGTTGTACTTAGACAAACAAATTGATCATATTCTGACACCCAATTGATGTTGATGATATAACAAACAAGTTAATAACAATAACATGAAACGAGCTCACCAATATGTTCTCTACTAATGCTAATCGTTTAAAACAGTAGATCAATTCGATGAAATGTCATAACAAATTATCACATTTAACAAACTCAACAAAAAAAAATGTAAGGAAGATCTACGTAACAGTGACAACCAGTGCTGTTAAATGTCATGAATTTCACGTGACACAATCGATTGAGTATTGCCGATGTCACGCTCAGCAGTGTAAAATATCATCAACGAACACCTATTCCGGTGTTTATTTTAGGATTACCATAGGTTGGTGTAGCTAAATAATTAAACATTCCACTTTGCAGAGTGCATTTGCCATTTAACCTTTTTTTTTCAAAAAAAAAAAAAGAAATAAAAAAAAAATACAATATTGGTAAAGTGGTGACAGCCCTGAACTTGAGTTCACGACTGACCGCAGGGATTCCAATCGTTGCTGGTCAACAAATCGCATCAATTAAGTTGTAAAACAGCCAGTTGTAAACATAGAATCCCCGAGCTACTACCCCACACAACCGACACGGAGAAGCACGATTTCTCTTGCTCGAAGAAAATCAAACAAAAACGCTTAGAAATAAATTCTGTCTCGAATGTGGATGTGATGTTTTCCTATAATCGTTCTTGTTCTCGTCGGATCTCAGGTATCGGCGCACAGCACAATTTCAATGACCATTCTTCTGCCTCCGGGTGACATCGCGGTTGCCAATCAAGTCCCCGGTGTTTTAAATTACGGTGCCAGTATTTAATGGTCACTCTGGTCGGTCGATTGATTCAGAGGATGCTTGTTAGCTGGTGATGGCGACGGTGCAGCAAAACGCAGGTCTGAATTTATTCGGTTTATTGTGGGTATAAATCTCGGACAAAAGGAAGCTGGTGGTTTATGAACTGTTGAGGATGTCCATATCCGGATTAGTTTCAGCGGTTTCTGCTCTGTGTTAATTGTTATGACTGGCTGATGAGATATGTTAGTTCTGTGTTTCAGCGGGTGATCAAGCAGTCGGATGCATGGCAGATGAGCATTGTAGAACATTTTAGTCGTTCTTAAGATTTTATCTGCATGAATCAGATTCTAAACGACACGTTTTAATTAAGATTTCAGATAAAATAATCTCAACGCAGCTAATTGGTGCAGCCAAGAGCTCAAGATAATCTAGGTTATCCATCCGCAGCCATAAATGTGACTTTTGTTTATTGATTTTGAAAACTGAAGTCTTAAGCAAACCTTTGAAATTTGCCTTTCCGCAGACAACAACAAAACTATATGATTGCAATGATCTACAAATTGGTTATATCCCATCCCAAAATTTACTGATTTATATCCGTTCACGAAACATCGCAAAAAGATACCATTTTACCATTTCCATCGAAATGTCTGAGGTCATTTTTGGCAGATCGTTGTGTAGGACTCCCGGAAGAATGTGGAAATAATTATAAAAATTTGAAAGAAAGTCATAATCAAATCTCTGGAAAAATGTCTGAAAATAATCGTATCATTTTGAAATTCCTCCAAGAATTTTCATAAAAATTCTTTCCCATCAAAAATTTGATGGGATGATTAGAGAAAAAAAAATAAAAAAAACTTTTAGAATAATTAGATAAAAAAATAAATTATGTTAAAAAAATATAAAACAATGTGATTGCCCAACAAAGAAAAAAAATGATCAAATTATACTCCGCCCTAAGGCGGGGTTGGATATTAGTGGGCTAAGGCGAAACAAGATGCATTTCCTCATTTTGTGGTGTTTGATTTTTTATTAAGGCCGATCCAAATATTATTTTTATTTGATGCACGAGAGCTCTCTTTGGGAACGAGAGGATAAAAAAATAAACGAAGAAATAAAAACTTTCGGAAAACTAAAATTTATATTTATAGTTGAAAAATATTTTTCAACTATTTTAAAGAAAATGTTCTTTTCAACATTTTTTTTTTCATGAACATAAGGTCATGAATTGCCAAGCTATTTCTTCTTTAATATTTTGGGATTTTCGAAGAGGTGGGGAAACTGACGTACATAAAAAAAAACTAAATATTTGCATCGGCCTAAATAATGGAGCATTTTTAGCATTGGTTTCCATACGCAATTAGAGGATAGATAGTAGGTATCTGCTGATTTTTTTCGTGGTAGAAAATTTTTATCAATTTTCCAGAAACCAGTATTATTTTCTGAAATTTATTTCAAACATGATTCTTGTTAAAATGAAAAACAGTTTCTTCTATGAAACACTGATTTTGAAAATATTACTTCATTTAATAAAAAAATCAAAAACCAAAAAAAATGGAGAAAAAGACCCAGGATGAATTTTCTTATTTTCTTGTTTTTGTTTTTTTTAATTAAAATACGGAACAATATAATCAGAATCGATTTTTATACACATAGTAGAATAAGGATCAAGGTATCTCCTGATTTTTTCCCCTGGTGGAACATGTTTTTCAGTTATGCCGAAACCATTTTTAACAAAAAATCGAAAAATAATGGTTTCTGCAAAATTTAAAAGAACTTTTTCCACCAGGAAAAAAAATCAGAAGATATCCGATTTAGAAAATATTTCTCCGTTATTTGATAAAAAATCATAAATCGAAAACTAGACCGAAAAATGAAGAAATGTATTCTTCACCGTCCAATAATAAGTCCCGGCATCATTTAATAGATAATAAACCAAAGAAACTAAAAAAAATAAGCCAAAGAAACTTTGGGTATGATTTAGCCAAAATATTCCCCAAATTTTTGGTGAAAGACTTTTTATACGGTTTAGGGGTTATTCGGCTAAGTTCAGTATAAAACAGGTAATTTCTATTAGAAAATTTTGTTATCTTATCTTGAAAATTGTTCAACCCAATTTTCAGCATTAAATTTTAATTCCAAGATTAGAAATAATCTTTTTTTTTTTTTGAAAATTTCGACTTAAGTATGTGTAGAGTTTATTTGAATTACTACCTTTTCAATAACACCTAGATTTTTGTAATCTGGCATAGATTGGTGGAGATATGGGATAAACAACCTGCCGGATTTTTGATCTAAAGTGTATTCCTAGTAGGCTGTCCCAAATAATTGATGTTCGAAAAGTCAAGGTGCTCAACCCTTAAATGAGAGATATGCATATTTAAAGCATTTTTGTAGAACATTTCGATTTTCTAAAAAAAAATATTTTTTAGAGGAATGACGCATACAAATAGTATTATCAGATAAAACTATCATGGTTGAAAATAAAAAAATGTGCGCGCATTTTTTTTTATCAAATTTTGAAGATAAATTCCCAAAAAATGGTCTTTTTATTAGCACAGAAACGGTTCTGTCGTTTAATAAGCACAATATTTCAAAAGAAATAACCCTTCAAAAATGGCTAGAGGTCCATAGAAAACTAAAAAAATATTGAAAAAAAATCAGAAGTCAAAAAAATATTATGAAAAAATGTTTTTTTGAGAATTTTCATGAAAAGGTCATTTTTTAAAAATCGCCCTGGCGGAACCTTCAAATGATTTTTTAGAAAATCAAAATGTTTTACAAAAATGCTGCAAATATGCATATCTTGCTTTTAAGAGTTGAGCACCTTAGTGTAGAATTAGCTTTTAGTAAAAATACACACCAATTAAAAAAAAAACAAAAAAGTTGGGCCTTGACTTTTCGAACATCGATTTTTTTGGACAGCCTATATTTTTTTTTTGGACAGACGATATTTTGACAAAATAAATATAGACTTTCTCAGTAGCTTTCTTTTTTTGTTTTTTTTAGCTTCTAAAGGTTCAGTTTGGATCTGTTTCCAGATGTGCCTTTTTTCATAAAGGTTCGTAAATACTTTCCAGCTAAAGTACCTCAGTGGCTAACTCATGGAAGGGTAGAAATGCAAATTACAAGCATCACTTTCAGACAGACTTACCCGAAAGAAATTATGAAGGAAATTATAAATTTTAACAATAACCTTAAATATTGTGACATGAATTTTCAAATTCTTAAATTGTTTACAGAAGACCAACTAGGTCTTTTCTAGACTGTGGGGAACAAACTCATGATCAGGCATGAGAATGAGACTTTTTTCTGCTTACCGTTCATCGATACAGGCAGTAATATAAAAACAAATCAACGGCAGCACCAATACCATCAGACGCCGCGCCGACGGCAGTCAAGCAGACGCTTGATGGTTTTCGCTTCCCCACGAAAATATTTATGAGCAGTCATGCTGAGGCGGGTGATTGCGAAAAATGTCAAATATTTTCAACTGCTAATAACTCACTTGTTTTAATACATAATTTAAATCTATTTGCACAAATAGCTAGAGCACACTCCTAGCTTTGTGATGCATGTAAAGAAGTTTGTCTAGAAGCGGTTTGAAACGCAGAAAAATGCGAAAACGGGAGAGACAGAAATTTTTGTCGTCGTTGTGCTCGAGTACTGGCGCTCTCGCGCTTGGAAAC
This sequence comes from Aedes albopictus, assembly GCF_035046485.1. Classification (NCBI taxonomy): domain Eukaryota; kingdom Metazoa; phylum Arthropoda; class Insecta; order Diptera; family Culicidae; genus Aedes; species Aedes albopictus. The sequence continues at coordinate 163,180,181 of NC_085137.1, forward strand.
CGTTTCGAGGAAGAAGGCTGCTGGAAAAAAAAATGTTATGACATTTATTTTTCGAACAGTTTGAGATTGGCTGGGCCTATGATGTTCGTGTGGAAAAATGTCAAATGTACAGCCGGTAACCGTTTTTTCCAGTACATTTCTCATCCCTGCTCATGATTGAAACTGCAAAATTCAAAAGAAACTTCATGTCTGTTTGTAACAGAATCTTTCCAAAAGATTAAGAAAGGGTTAACAAAATCATATGGCCAGAGTATATGTAGTTTTTTGTTACGATATCGCTCCATCCTCGGGCAGTAATAATTGAAAAAAAAATGTAAAACCTATGTTAAAGATTGCAAAAGTTATTTCGATTTTGTTATGGCGCACGAGTCTTTCATATAAACGAATAAGAAAAAACCGACTAGTAAGCCGTGCGCCATTGTTCGAGAAATGTTGCTTTAGTGGGATTGATAGACACTTCTTAAAAAAAATAAAAAAAAAACGAAAAATTCTGATTTTTTTGGAAATTTATGGTACAATGGTTGAACAATTTTGTAAAAAAAATCTATGTTAGTGGAATAGATTCCGCCAAAAATGGAGAGCTCTGTAAAGAGTTTCCTGGAAGGATTCGTGAAAAAATGTTTGAACGATGTTTGAATAGATTTTCTAGTAAATTTAAGAATAAACTTTCGGTGGTAAAACTTTATGATCACTCTCATGTGAACACTTTGAGAAATCACTATTAATCTAATATGTATTTGGGTTTGTTATAGAAATTTCTAATAATACGCAGACATTTATTTCCAAAAAAAAAGCTTCTAAATTTCTCTACAAACTTTATCAAAAGTAGCCGATTACGATTGATGATGATTACCGAGAGTTGTCCCCTTCTGAACTAGTATTCCGAGTCGAAAAATAGGCTTTAATTTATTTTATTATTTCTAAAATTTCTACCAAATTTAAATTTTATCATAATTTAATTGTGGGCAAAGTCAATATTTTATTTGGGGCCGCATTAAGATAAGCTAAATGCAGTTTTCGCATTTTGTTTTACAATTTTCAAAACAAATGAAATACGCATGAATTTTTGTTAAGGGCAGAAGAGGAACGAATATAACTCGGCAAGAAACATCAGCACCAATAGAGTGTGATTGCTGAAGCGCAATAAGCATGAACTGGAACGATATGCAATTATTTTATGCATCAGTCAAAGATAAAACTGCACCATTGCCGCCATGTGCGCCTTAACTGAGGAAGAAATTTGCTGACACATAAAATATTGCATTGGGTTGTGTGAATAAAGAGTAGTGAATTCAGAACTAAGGTTCACACAGCGTACTACATTGTTGATATGAATGAAAAGGTTTTCAGATATGTACTGTTAACTTTTTTCATACATGAGCTTCAATTGGTAGTACAAAGCTTTTAAAACACTTTTTTCGCGTAATGCTGAAGGATTAAAAAAATAAGGTTCCGTACATTCATCTTGTTTAATCCAGAGGGAATTTGGAAAGTCGTGCTAGAGAGACAAGTGGAATTTTCCCGGAGTTTCTCCGACGTTTTTCTAGGAAATTGTCTTGGATTTTATGAATGGAGTCGCGGAATTTCTCTTTCATTATATCTCGCAATTCCTCTTAAATATTCTAGAGTTCCTCCAGGTCTTCAGAAGTGTTTCACGGATTTTCTGCAGGAGTCTCTCTTGCGATTTTCACCAGAGGTTATCTATGTTTAGCACCCACAGTGCTTAGCGAAATTTATTTCGGAGTTCTTCCTGTAAATTCTTCAAAGAATTTCCTTTAGGGTGAGCTTTCGTTTTATTTTTCTCTCCGGATATTTCATAAAAATTCTTGCGAATTTTCTTGAACTGAGCCTTTTTCTCGGAGTTTCTTCCGGGACATCTCCTGAAACATCCCATCGGGGTGCTGCCCCCGGGATGTCTCAGAGTTTTTCAGGATTTATCCTGAACTTTCCTTCAAGATTTTTCCAGAGTTGCTTTAGGGAATTGTGCAGGAGTTATAGCTGTTTTTTATGAAATGGTTTCTACGCTTTCTTTCAGAAGGTTTTCCAGACTTTTTGTCAAAGTTGTCCTCTTGAGATTTTCCCGGGATTCCTCTCGGAGTTATTCTTGAATTCTTACCAGAAATTGCCCCAGGATTCTGTATACAACTTTTGGGATAGATCTAACAGTTGCTCACGGAATCCGTATCGGGATTTTCCCAGAGGGTTTTCTCGAAACAACTTCAGGGTTTAAGTTTGTAAACAATCCCAGAGTAATATCGAAAGCAATCCTGGTTAAATCGCGTGAGAAGTTCCTATGAAATCTTGTGAGGTACTGTTGAAGAAATGCCTAGAGGAATTTCGGAAGAAATCCTGAGAAAAACTGGTCCATCTCGGGAAAATTTCTGGAAGTAATCTCAGAAGGAAATATCACGCTAGATTTGACGATTACGCAGAATTGATAAATCAAAACGAGATTTTATTTAGCCCGACGTTTCGACACTTTGGATGGTGTCTTCTTCAGGGGGAAGATACGTTTTCCCCTGAAGAAGACACCAAACAAAGTGTCGACGGGGTTGGATAACAACTTGTTTTGATATATCAAGACTACAAACTAAGCTCAGCTCAGTATTTTCCCCATCTTTTTACTGAGTTCTCAACAGCAGATTTAACTCGGTACGCTCGGTTATCCTTTTTACTGTATACTCTGTAAATGAGTGAACGAGCTCTGCAAATGAACTGTCAAAAATTACAGATGAACGGTAAATATTGAATACCGAGTGTACCGAGTTGAATCTGCTGTTGAAAACTCAGTAAAAAGAAGAAAAAAAAACAGAACTCAGCGAAAAATTTACTGAGCTGGAAAATCAGATTCTTAGTGTGTACGTTGCCGTCAAATCTGAGTTGCACAGAAAATAGTCGATTCTCCCACATCAAGGAAATATCAGGGAAATTCTCGAAGGAACTCTGAAAATATTTAGGAGAAATCCGGAGAGGACCTCCAAGAGATCTCTCTGAAATTTCTCCTAATAAAATACTAGCAAAAGCTTTTGCAAAAATCCCGGAAAGAAATGTTGGAATGTCATCCAGAAAGAAATTCTAAGCGAAATCCCTGAAGATACTTTGGTTAAGCTCAATGATGCAAATTATCACCTCACTAGTGCTCATCACAGCTCATCAACTGTATATTTATCGCTTGCGATTTAACTGTGCACTGATCAGCGATGACCAGCAGCAAAGAGGTGGCAAAACGAACATGATGTAAATCACAAACGATTTTGCACACATCTGACTGTGCCGCCAGACGCTCGCCCGAACAGCCGAACCATACCGAATAGGTTGGTTTGCGAAGCTACGGCACGAACGCTCGACATGCACACAGAAGCAACATTCGCATGTACCGATACCATACTAATAAAGCTTCCAGCCAACGATGCTTCGCGATAAGCTGTCGAAAAGCATCGAAAGCGATGAAAAGAGATGCTTGGCTAGAACGCAACGGCGAAAAGGAAGAGTCAACTATGCTGAGCAGTGTTGAGTCCGTTCGTGTGCTACTCGTATGGGAGGTTGATTGAATAAAGCGAGGATGGGTGAAAACGTATTCGTTGTCGAAAGCAAATCGCATCATTTCGCGAATGTTTTCATCAAATAGCAAGCTTGGTTAAGCTTTGAGAGGATCTCCGAAAGAAATTTTGGAGTATGCCAGAAATACCTGTTAGAGAAATCACGGAAAGAACTCTGCGCCCTTCTGCGCACGTGTTTGGCCGAGAGAATAACTCGGCGTACAAGTTTGGGTTCAACAGGCTCAGACCACCGACGATTCCTTGGTTGGCGAAAATAAGGCTTGTTTTCGAGAAGGCCGATCAACAACGGATCATATGTTTACTCTGCGGGCGACGCTAGACAATCTCCGAGAGCACAACTTGTAGACTCACCATATGTTCATCGATTTTTAAACGGCGTACGTATTAAATAGTGAAAATAAATGAGCTTTGGAAGATAATGTCATAACTTGTTTTTCCTACTAAACAGTTCAACTTCAATCCACTGTAGATCAAGTGTTCGGATCGCTTGTTATGTGACTACCTCGTTTGTGACCTTGGATGGATTGAAGCAGGGTGATGCTTTTTCAAATGAACTATTCGGCATAGCACTTGAAGGAGCGATTAGGTAGTCTGGCGTACAGAGAAACAACACTATAGGCAGGGAGGACATCGATCACGACGCAGTACATGATTATAGGTAGAGACAGTGACAGGCACTTCATCACTTGTGCTGACGTAGTGACTGACATGTGTTTGAAATTGTTGAAGAATTTGTTTATCTTTGGAAACTTGTGACATGTGACAATGACGTTTCCCATGAAGTGAAACGGCGTATTGCAGCTGCGGGGAAGGCCTTTTATGGAATGCGTAACCAGTTTAGGTCCCATAACTTGCAAGCGCAAACGAAATTCGCTCTGTATAAGGGGCTAGGTCTTTCGGTAGTCTTCTACGGTCACAAGAAGTGGACGTTAGAGGAGATAGACCGAAAATTACCCTTACAGCCACAGCACTCAGTAGGGAACCAGGTAGATGGCGATGACTTCGTAGACGGCCGTGAAGTAGAAAAATACGTGGAAACCCTTCCAAATCCTAGCATGAACTTGCGCTGACGCAGGTCTGTCGTGGGTAACGCAGGTAACCACAAAGCATTTGAATAAGCCGTATTGAGCATTTGAAATGCTTGCTGCCCTACATTTATAAGCAGTTCGAATGCATAGCTGCCTTGAATTAGCATAAGCTGTGGCATTCAAAAGCTCAAAAGCTTTCAGCTGTTGAGGTGTTTTCGCCCTCTACGGCACGGTCAGCTGTTTTTGAGGAATAACTGATACATGAGCGCTATTTATCATTCATTATTATTGCTTTCCTTGAAAACCCCTGATAAACCTCTACCCTCTTGCAGACAAAAGTGTCACAGATTGATCAATAAATTTAAACCTTACCATTAATTTTGTCAACAGTCCACAATTAATTCATGCCAGACACTTGCTTATCTCAATCACCTTAAAAACATTCCACTCGATTTACACCTAATTGTGTGTCATTTACGTAACTTCAATCTGATATGTAGCCGTTCAATTTACTTTCCCCGTTAAACCACCTTTTATTAAGCCATTAATAAATTCCATTTTTCATTGCTGGTAGTAAAACATAAAACTTCTCGCATTGAAACCCTTTTGCCATGCCAACCATATGGCTTCATCCTTACACGCACGTACCGTACACGTTATCGACCTTCGACATCTCAGCAATAATGGAAAATGACCGAAAAAATAAAATCAAGCAAGTAAGTTGGCGGTGACACCGCCCAGCCAATATGAAAGTGACACGAATAAAAATCGCGCTTCTGATCGCTGGTCTTTTCTTCACTGAAACCATTTCAGTTGGTCGGTACGTCCAGTTCGAGGGACCACAGTTCCTTGAACGCAATGTGCGCACGCTTATCTACATATGGGGTTTTAATCCTGATCCGTCGGTCAGTCAGTGCGTAATGGAAAAAAGTGCCCCTGAATCAACTGCACTGACGCATGCATTGAACGGGCTACAGTATATGTGTGTCTGATGGTGACACTTATAGCAGCGCTTGCGGAATAAATAAATGGACTAATGACAGGCGATAAATAATAAGCGGGTTGGTTCGTTTAGATGGGTGAATATTTCGATAGAGGTTCTCAATTGTTACCGAGTTATACCTAGGTACCTAAGTGCTTTCTGCCTTCGATGTAGGTTTTATTTTTAATAATTGTTGCACTTATTTGGAAAACTGGCAACACTGCTAAAGTAAAGTACTAACAACCCATTAAACAAAGAATCTAGTGTAACTTGAGAAAAAAGAGAAAGTGGATAAAAAGACATAACGTAAGAAGTTAGGAACGGGCCAGAGATTGGATCCATAACCTTCTACATACCACTACTCGGGTGGTCGCCTGTCTCTTCATAAACTATTATGTATGTCCCAATCAATTGAGAACCTCTGAAACCATAACGCTGGGTTGGGCTGCTTCCACACGAATCATTCTCAATTTTCCATTCAAATCAATTCCTTTCGTAAAGTGAAATCGCAAGTGCCCAACCGGGTAAAATGTGCAACAAATGGCTTCACCACTCGCGGAAACTAGTTCACCTTGAGACTGCTGCAACTGCAACTATTTCAATACAGCCAGCAGCTAACGGGTCCCCATTTATTTCCCTCCTGGCCTGCAGCAGCCTCAGCTTCAGCAACGGCAGCAACTATTTTAGAACTGCTCCAGAACCAGTCGTGAATGCGGTTGCAGTTTTACAGAATTGATAGGATTATCACGGTAAGTCAGCCAACCAGCCATTCAAGTGATTGCTCAATCGACGACGTTAGGTAGGATTTGAGACGCGGAAAATCATGCTGAATTGGCTGCAACAAAGATCGTATGGCAGTCAATGGAGCAGCGCGATGTGATGATTGAATCTGTGGTACCGTAATGTGAGGTAAAGTTGACCACTGAATACTACCATACAATATAATCCAGGTTGTATGTCAGTGAAATCTTCAGTTCTTATAGGGTAAGGTAGGGAAGTATTCTGGACATAGGGTAAACAGGTATAACATGCCCCCCTTAAGCAGAAGTGGCAATATATTTAAAACTAGCGCCTTATTCCATCTATTGTCCATTGCAAATCGTAGTTACTAAAGTCAGTGAAGTGTTGCCTGCGAACTTTGCCTTTGGAGAGGTGACTATGGAAGCTTTTAAACGTTTTTCGAAAACGTTCAAAAATTTGCCTTTTCAAAACAAACGGGGCAATACCTACGCCCTATTAAAAGAAAAACGTCCAGATCCATGATAAAACTGCCCCAGGAAATATGTAATTCCACCACATGATTACCCTGGAGCGTCTTTCAACAAGCGTTTAACTGCATAAAAGTTGCAAAATAACACAAGCGAAAAGAACTAGCTTAGTTTACAGTGAAGTCAGCTTACAAGAGGTAAACTATTAAGCCACAAACCTCGATTTCAGACTTTTTGATATTTTTATTGCCTTTCTGTACCAATCAACTAACGGACCAGCTTGATGGCAATTATTCTTCAACATTTGAGATTTCTAATCCATCACACATGCGAAAAGCGCTTGAATCGCTAGAAAATTAAGGGGGCGTTTTGCTCCGGTGGGGCGCATTATACCCCCTATCACAATCATCACACGATTTATCGGTCATTTAAAAAATGAAATGTGATTCGGACAGTGTCATGGTGACGCTACTGTGCCTACCCCATGTAACAATGGTAGCTGAATAACAGCTTATTCAGTCAAAAATTTCAAAATCAAGCTTAACCTCCCAGGACGCGCGCCATCAAGCAACTGAAACTGCATCGCGCTCGCGCTGTATACGAAAAGCGAGGTTTTTTGGTAGTGTTGTACTTTTTACAACAGCGCGCGCGCTGAAGGGTTAAGAGCGATTTATTCAGTGATTGCATGAAACTGATTTTGCTTTATTTTCTACAGAAATTCTTAACCCTCCTAAGATCTTAAGTTTTTGCACCACAACAGCGTAGTGGACGTTCAGCGTGCCTTTCTGGGTCATATTGACACCAACATCCTACTAGGTTTAATAAAAGTTTTGTTAGAACTTACGGGAGAGAATGGAAAATTCATGCAAAAAGTGTGTTGTATACTTTCTTTGCCGTGCGCTGACGGTCTGCAGTCTCTCGCACTCTGTCGTATACACACTCTTTCTGTGTTTGACTCTGTGCTTGACACAGTGTTTGACCCTACGCAAGATTGGTGAAATTTCGAATCAAACGAGCCATCACTTGTAAGTCCATGGTAAGCTCCATAACTTTGCTGAAAACACAAACTCTCTAATTAATTTTTTTGTATATTGAAAATACCAAAAAAATGCACTGTGTCAAACACAGTGCCAGAGTGCTTGGCACTCCGTAGAGCTAGTGTTGTGATTTGTCTCTCGCACAGTTACGATAGCTTTCACTCATACCGTTCTGTCTCTCGGCAAAAAACGGGAGACCAGCACTTGAGATTGTGTGAAGCACAGGCTTTTTTTGCACCGCACTGTACATGCCGACAATCCCTGTTCAAGCTTTTAGGAACTTTTTAAGCTTATTTTCACGATGATTGCAGAAGTTACAATAAATCGTATTCTGAAACTCTTTAAACCTCATTTACTCGAAAGTGGGTTTCTGTGACATACACATATTTGCTTCTAACCCCCTCAAATATAAATTTTAGTAAAGAACGATACTCGTACGTAATGGTTCAGATAAAAACAGAAATGTTTTTCGCGATGAGTGAGAAACATCTATACTCAGATTTCTCTGGGTTTTACATTCAGCAAAGCAGTTGTCAGGTAAATGAGGATCACCTGATCACATGAATACATGAATCAACCAAGCAACTTTCAGGCAATCTGGATATTGACCCGTTTCGATCTTGATATTGAAGCATTGACACAAAATTTTAGAAAAAGTGGCACAATTATCTTTTAGCAAGCTAACAGGAATGTTACCGCAGCCTGGAGCCTTTTTAGAATTCAACTCTTTTATCATTAGTTTGACTGCTTCCTCCGAACAGGGTCGAAGAATAATTGATTTTTGTATGCAATTCATGACAGAATACGGAATGGAAAATATTCCAAAACATCACTTCAGATTCTACATTATGATTACACCATGTCCCCAGAAAGCATTGTATCTCTTCAGAAGTTCTGAAAAACGTAACTTGTGAATTTATCCCAGAGAATATTTTCTCACACTTTCTTCTATTAAACTCTTCTCCATGAATCGTTTCTAATGGCCGTCTTGCAATTTAGCCTGAAGGAATTCCATTATTACTTCTTCTTCTTTATGGTTCTACGTCCTAACTGGGCCTTGGCCTGCCTCGCTTCAACTTAGTGTTCTTTGAGCACTTCCACAGTTATTAATTGAAGGGCTTTCTTTGCCTGCCATTGCATGAATTTGTATATTGTGAGGCGAATACCATGATACACTATGCCCAGGGAGTCAAGAAAATTTTACTGACTGGAACAGGAATCGAACCCGCCATCTCCGGATTGGCGATCCATAGCCTTAACCACTAGGCTAACTGGAGACCCAATTCCATTATTAGTTTGCTAGAAATCCTGCACGAAATTTTATTCATAACTCTGTCAGTCTGCCACCACACTATTGTTTAGTGAAACTTCAAGCAATTTCAGCTACATATTTAAAATATGTGTTTTTCAATTTTCCCAAAGATCTTTTAAAATCGTCATTATAAATTGTCTAGAGCTCTTTTTTTCACAAATTTCCTTCAGAAGTCGTTCAAGGAATTCTTTTAGAACTGTTTATCTATGAATCAAAAAATCTTTTAGTTATATTTTTAAGGCTTTCAGAATAAACTTCACATTGTTTCCTTATTTTTAAGAAGTTGGATGACTGAAAGTGTCAGACAAATTTACCTTCTGTACTAAATAAGACATAATATGGACTTAGTTTTATTTGATGCTTCAATCTCAGCTTCTAGAACTCAGATTGACCTTTAAATTTAATGATGATGATTAAAGTAACTTCAAATTTACGTCTTCAAACGAAGGCATTTCTAAACCAAACTTTTAAAAAAGTATTGTAAAAAAAATAAATATTTTGAATTCAAATCGCATAAAAACCTCTCAATTTGGATTTTCAATAAAAATTTGCCTGCCCTTTACATGCCATTTTTTTAATTTTCACTATTTTAGTGTGCATTTCATTCAAATTGATTTTTGAATAAGCTTGTAGATCGGTTTTTCCAAAGTCACGCAAAATATGAGTTTTTTAATTTTTTTTTGCTTCTTTTTTCTTTTATTTTTTCGACTATTTCAGCAGTTTCAAATCTTTAAGCGTGCTTTTGCAGATATTTTTGTTTCTTATAAATGATGTGAATAAACTGTTACTTTAGAAAATTCTTACAACATACCAAAAACTGGTGAAAGCACGTATTTTACAAGAAAATGAGAATTTCGGCTAAAGTTGGATTGGTTTTATGCATATTTTTGGTCTTCAAGTGTAGAAACATATTCTAAATAATAATATGGAATCCTAGATGGAATCCTACAATCCAAACTTTTGAAGTGTTATGAATAAAAAATATATATTCCTGTTCAAAATGAAAGCACTTTTAGTTCCATATCCCTAAACATTATGAAAAGTATCTGATTTTGAGTAAAAACTGACAAAAAGCTTTCCCAGTTAATTTTACATGAAAATGCTAGCTATTTTTTGATGTTTTTGGTGAAAAATATCCTGAAAATTGATATTCTAACAAATTATTTGTTCAGGACATGATTAGGCAACACAAGTTTCTGCGAAATCATGCTCAAAGATTTGAAATTGGTCAAGCAGTTGAAAAGTTATCGGGCCTTATTAAATTATTTTTTTTAGTACAAAGAAGAAAACAAATAAAAAAACCTTAAAACATCATATTTTGCTTGATTTGGGAGAAACTTCAGAAATCACTTTGAAACAGATTCATGTAAAAAGGTAATTCGACTGAAAATTGATAAAAACTTTTTTAATAAATTTTCTTCATCGACACCTTTACGTTATATCATGTATTTTGACATACTTTTTTGGTGCAGAAAAAAATTAGTTTTAAAATATTCAAAATTTTAGAATTTTTTAAATTTTTCTTCTCGAAAAAAAAATGTTGACCGGTGTAGTGTTTTTTTTTAATAAAGTCTAATCAATTTTTTAGAACTTGATCTCAGTTTTTTCATATTGCCCACGGATTCCAAGCTGAATTTTTGTGATAACACTATGACAAGACAAGACAAGACAAGGACAACGTCTTCAGCTTTCGGATGTACAGACTGTTTTAAACTCAACATTAGACAACGGACAACGGAGCATGCACCAGTGGAAACGGGGAAGAAACTATTCTCACGAAAAGTTTCAACGCCCGAAGCGGGAATCGAACCCTCACCCCATAGCATGGTGCGATTATAAGCTTGGTGACCCTAACCGCACGGCTACGAGGCTCCACCCATTCAAAAATTACTCGAGGGATTTCTAACGAAAAAAGTTTTGCGTGGAACTTGTCACCTCTTAATTTCAATGGAGAATTTTGACAAGTGGTGACTCAGAGAATATTTAAAAAAAGTGACCAATAATCCAAGTATCTATCGTCTCAGGACCAAAAAAGCCACCTGTTTTTTTTTTCCAGACAAAATGAAAAATTCAGCTAAATATATTTTTTTACAATTTGAGATATGATTTTTAGAAAATAAAAACCATATTTTCACCTTTCATTTAAACTCTCAGGTTAATTTGATTACATTTCAAATCCTTATAAAATTACGGATACAAAAAAAAAAAAAACGCGTTGCCGGGGCCCGTGGCGTAGTGGCTACACGTTTGCTTCAAAAGCAGATGGTCATGGGTTCAAACCCAGCCCCGTCACTTTCGTCAGTTGCTCTTTCCCCCTGAGAGCAGCTGACACTGACCCTTTTCTAAGCCCATGGCTCAAATGAATCCGGATACTTGGACATCGGCGTACGCAACCCATAATGGACCCCCAATCGGACTGGAAACAGGAACAACCAACAGCCACACATCAACACCCGAGCAGAAGGAAATAACAACTTCATAATAAAATGCGTTATTTTGGCAAAATAACTGAGCAATGGAATCAGTTATTTTCATGTTATTTACATAATATAATATGTTATGAACTTGTCTGTCATAAGCGGCAAAATAACAAAAATCATAACAAAAAAATGTTCCCGGAAGACCAATTTAATAACATATTTTGTTGGTTCCAATAACAACTTAATAATAATGAAAATAAAATTATTTTAATAACAAATTTTGAACTTTGGATGTTATTGATAATAATTTAAAAACAAAATAAGTTATGGTTATAATACACCTGAAATATAATAATGTACCTTATGTTTGACTCAAGGTATGGTAAATGCCACGAGGGAGATAGAGTGCCCCCTCTCTTCACCATAATCAACCCAATTTTTTTGAATTTCCCCAGAAGACTATTCTGAAGTTTATGGTATTTTTCTAATAAACCTTTCAATAAACTCTTCCTGGAATTTTACCAACTGGTCGAAAACATCTTGTTAAATGGCTCGTTAGCGTTGTTGAAATCGTGAAATCATGTTCTTTTGGATACAGGTAGCTTAACTTTGCTGATCAATGTTGACTCTACTATCTATAACACAAAAACATTAAACTGAGAAGCTGGTATGCTATCAGTTAGGATGCATAAGCTCCCTATCACGGAATACTGAAAACAATGTAAATCTTATGTAGTTTTAATTTCAAAACTTGTTATCGTTGTGGTATTGATGATTTAATATTTATGCACACTCTATAGTTCAATAATAACTAAATTTGTTTAACAACAAAACACATTATTTAAATGTTATTTAATAAACGTATACCAATACCGTGCTCATAACAAAACAAGTTTGCCCAACAAAAGATGTTATGGAGAAGTAATGCCATGATAAGATAATGATAACAAACCAAGATATAAAAACAGGTTATGTTATTTCGTAGTTATTAATTTGATATTCTCCTCTGCTCGGGCATCCTCGTTCTCATCATTCTACCATGATAAGGTAGAAAGTGAAAGCAGCGCAACGTCAAACCAGTTCGATGTAGTACAATTAGAAATAGAATATATTTAGGCGCTGTACAAAGTGTATCTACAGCTTCCAATTGGAATCGCTCACGCAGTGCCCTAGTGGACAATAGAGCTGTAAATTAGGTTAAGTGATAGAAGAATAAAAAAAAAAGTATAAGCAACATAGGGCGGAATTAAAAGGTAGGAAACTGATTACACTCATTCGAAAAAAAAAAACGTTTGAGATCATTTAATAGCGCAACTGAATGCATGGTTTATACCATCTATGTAGTGAAGTGATTCGTCTACCTTGGATCCTTACTGACGGCTGACAACAATGTTAGTCGTGAAATAGGAAGGCATATCATCAGAGGAAAGACATATACCCACCAAGACCTCCAGAAGAAACTGCGCCACCAATTATATCGAACAAACTCCACACCAATTATATCGTGATCAAAACGATTATGAGACCGTTTTTGTGACCTCTATGGAGAGGAGGACCTGCAAACACTCAGAGTTTTCGAACGACGTGTGCTAAGTACAACCTTTGGCGGTCTGCACAAGAACGGCGTGTGTCGACCAAGAATAAACCATGGGCTCTCTGCATGACGGCGAACCCGGTGACATTCAGAAGGTCGTCAAAGCCGGAAAGATACGGTGGGCAGCGCATGCTGCAAGAAAGTTGGATAATAAACCTTCAAAGTTGGTGTTCAATTATCCTCTGGGTGACATTATAACGTGTAAAACGTAGAGAACGTAACGCGTTGCTGTGTCCAAAATATATTGGTTCCTCTAGATGTTATTCGAAGATTTCGATTACTGTAACCAATTTGACCCTATCTCACGGTTACCACTGAACTCCGAGAAAGAACAAAAACTATGCGGACAAAGATCACCCGAGATCGAGGGTGCTGCGCTGGCTGGCTGGAGGTTAGAAGTCGATCTAGCTCCAATTGAGAAGCACGAGCGACTAGCGAGGGCACCTTAGACCGTTGTTGTTGCGTTGTTGAGGGTTACATTGTGCTGCTGCATTGTGTGCCCTTTCAGTGGCCAACAGAATAGGTTACCCGTACTTACAATCTCACTCGTGAATGGAGCTGGTGACTTGTGTGGTGATCTTTTGGTCGCCTGGATTTGGTTGGGATCGCAAAAAAGTCGGTTATTACGGTAGGACGTTACCTGTAAAGAGGGAGAGAAACGGAGAAAACAAAGCGATCGGTTAGTACCTAGGTAATGGCGTACGGTGTGGCTTAGAAGGGAAGGATGGCGAGATTTGGTCCATGGGGCAGGACGACGGGCGGATAATTCAACGATGAAAGAGAGCCATTGTTTATGACTTTTCGATTGATTAAACTAGATATCGTGCGGTGGCGAGGCGAGGCAAGGCGGTCTGGTGTGGGTCTTGCCATGAGCCATTATGAACAAAATCGATTCTGTTTTGCGCATGTGCACGCGCGCGCATAGGCAGTGCGCCCTAGTAACTGGAATTATGCAATGTGTGGTTGGCAAAAAACATGACGTAGGTAAACGGTTTTTTTCGCGAACTAGACTAGACAGGCATGAATGGTTTTGAGACGGAAGTGTGGTTGTGATTTGAAGATTAGTGTCATGAGGGAAGGTAATATTGTGCATCTGGTTGGTATGATTGTGGGAATGAGATTTTTTTTATAGCATTTCAAAATCGGGGCAGTAATGTTTCTTCTATGATTATTTTGATCGTTTTCCTGCTTGTGATTTCATCATTTCGACCTGTACTAAGTATATATTTGAAATTGAAGCTAAAGTCTCAAAAATTCATCTTCAAATACCGGTCAATATTTAGTTGTATAAACAAAACTATTTATTTTTCTCCCTGAAAGTGGTAACCAAATAAAAATTAAGAAATCTTTCCAACTAGTTGACCGATTTTCCTTAAAATTATCGGAACAAAAGGCCTTGGAATGTATGTAGTTTTGTTTTTGTGAAAAATGTGTGGAAAGAGCCTGGTCACATTTATTTATGAGTGTGCCCCATTAGATCGATGCAAATATTAAATTTGTTTTAAATCACCCCCGCTTCAAAATTCCAAAAATCCCAAGGGCGAAAAAAAACCATGCTGGACCATGACACCATTTTCAATAGAAAAAATGTTTTCAAGCAACAAATTTTCAATAGTACATAGAAACAAATTTAAAATTATGTATACCCAAATTTTAAATTTTTCATTTTTTATTCTTTTTTGTTCCTTTTTTATTTTGGTTGCCCCGCCCCCTCCTTCGTATTCGATGAAAGGTCTCGGACATAGAAGAAAATTAATATTTCCATCGGCCTAATTAATAAATGCGATAAATGCACTGATTATTTAATTTTTTTGATACAATGTGAACAAATTGCACCTCATGCATTCAGTTTCATAAGAATTGGCAGTAATATATTCTTAAAAAAATGCTTAATCCAAAGTTTCGCCATTTTTCTCATTTCTATGATCTCCCAGGATGAATTTCCCATACAATGATTTTGAGAAATTCGCCAATAATTCTTCCATAAATGCCTTCTGAAATTCAGTTGTCCATTCTTCTGAAGTGCTTAATGAAGTAATTCAGCCATTTCCCGTTTATAAAGAAAGATAGATAATTTGAACCAAAAATCTAAAATATAGAATGATAAAAAAATATAGAAACGAGGAAGGTTGCGAAGTTAGAAAAATATGATGATAAAACATATAGAAATTTCAAATTACAGAAAATTTAAAGAGAGGATGATAGAAAGTATCTCTTCATCTTTATCACTAGAAATATACAAAAACAGAGTTAATTAGAAAATAATCAAGTAGGAAGTGTAAATAACAGTAGAAAATTTAAAAAAAAAGTAGAAACATTAGGAAGAGAACAAGTTATAAGAATGCTAGCAATAATAGGAACGATAGCAAAGACATAGAAGAACAAAGATAAGAAAAAATGTAAAATAAGAAAAAAAAAGAGAAAAACATTACAAGAAAAACCTGAAAGGTTAATTGGATTTGAGGAAATTGAACACAAGAATAGTAGTAAAATGAAAATAAAATGATTGAAACCACAGGAAAATTAAAGAAATAGAAAAAATAATGAATGCAAAAGAACGATTAGAAAGCTACAATAGAAAAGTAAAAAATAGGAAATGAAAAATACTATCTCGATCGAATGTTTGGGGTCTGGTTTTTAAAACAAATATGTGGACGGTGTATCAGTCAAAAATTTGGTAAGATAGTGTGAAAACCATATGAAGATATCATCATCCTTCATTCAGATTGAGTGTTTCTCGGCTTACGAACTGAACTTCTAAGAAAAAATAATCGGATTGATCAAGTCTAACGTTTCTTTGGCCTATTATATTTTAAATAATGGGTGAAGATATGCCATATTTTTGTAAGAGTTATCACGTGCTTTTGACCATCTGCTCTAATACCCTAAATTTTGATTTAGGGTTTTTTCTAAAATTGATTTAACATGTTTTGGAAGATGATGCTTGTTTATTCGTGATTTTGTGAATTTTGGTTTTTATTATTATTATTGACTTTTTATTATGGGGAAACTTAGCCCGAGGCAATTTTGGCAATTTTGTTTTTAATTTTTATACATCCCTACACTTTTATATTTTTTTTCTGAAAGCCTATTTGGGATACCGATTATTTAATACAGAAATATTTTGAGATTTAATAATTATTGTTAAAACATTTTCATTTGATTTTTTTGGCATAGAACATTTTTTACGCATAACTACAAGAGAAATAAATTTAGTGTGAATTAAACTTCCTTAAACTTTTATACTTTAATGAATGATTGAGGAAAAAATGGAAATATGTTAATTGTTTCGATTAAAAAAAAAGAAACAATTACATCTGAAAAGTGATCAAACATCAACTTTCAATGATTTAAAAAAAATGAAAGACACCAAAACAATTTTGAGATATACAAAACAGCCAAAAATATAAAAGTTTTGATTGCCCATGCAAGAAAAATACAAAAATGCTCAAACTACACCCCGTCTAAAGGCGAGGTTGGTTATAAGAGGGTTAATTGGAAGTATAGGAAATGCATGACAGGAAAGACAGAAAGGTTGGGGTAGTTGTAAACGTTGGAAACGTGAATTTTCTTGTAAAGATATGAATGATACGTAGTGAAGTTGATATGTAATAATATTGATTAGAAAAATAGGAAAAATTAAATTGAGAGGAAAATAGAAAAGACATGGAGGACAGAAAAGTAGAAGTTATTGAAGAATGAAATAAAATAAGCATAGAAAAAGATGGGAAAGAAAAAAAATAAATAAAAAAAACACGAAAGATGTGAAAAGTATAAAAACTAGCATGGGATAGTTCATAAACAATAAATATATGATAAATGGGAGTTTTTAATCTTTACCATAAGGCCGGAACAAATCTCATTTTCTTCTTTTGCCACTTTGATCATTAACTACTCAAGGGAGGGGGATGATAAATAATAAATGTATTTGAAGAAAAAATATCCAAGCTATTAGGCAAAATCACCAAACTTATCGGATTTGTTAAGAAATTTTCTCGTGTAATTCGAGTACACTTTAAATTTTTTAAATTTTTTAAATAACTTATTTGTGACCCCTCTCAAAATGTTGAATTCTGACAAAAAAATTCCGAGGGGTGGAGGGAGGAGGTGGTTTAACATAAGAGGAAATCGAAACAAGACTTGAAAACGATTCAGAAGTTAATAAAGATACGAGTAGGATAGGTAAAAAAGGCTGGTAATATTGGAAATAAACGTGGTAAAGATATATAAATGATGGAAATATGAAACAAAAAAAAACTAGGAAAATAGGAAGGGTTGACTTTAGAAAAGGAGGTAAAAATTGTAAAAGAATTGAAAGTACAGAAACTTCAGGAATGATTGAAAAAAGCAAGGACATGAAAGATAGATTTGATTGAAGGGATAGAAAAATGAAGAATATAAAGGAGATTGGAATAATTGGAAAAGATATGGAATATTTACAAAAATTGATGAATGATTGGAATAGGGTAGCGAACCACTTGGGCAGCGGCCGGTATTTTGGGCACTCTTCGCTATAACTCAGTCAATTCCAAACCAATTGACTTGAAATTTTGTAAACGGCTAGATACTATACTTATCTTACAGCGTTCCAAAAATTGTATCAATTGGTTATAAATTGGCTGAGTTATAGCAGAAAAGTGCACAAAATATGACCCCTGCTGAGATGGCTCCACTTCCCTATTATGAATAGGTAAGATAAGAAAAACAAAAAAATCGTTAAAATGAAATGAAATGAAAGCTGGAAGAGAAGTGAGTTTAAAAAATAAAATAACTGAGAAAGATACGTAAGATATAAAAGATACCAGAAAGATTAGAAGGAAATTGAATGATATGAAAAATAGAAAATGGTTAAAAAATGAAAAAAATATTATACTTTAAAAAGATACCAACTACTAATAAAAAACTGAATATCAAGATAGTAAAAGTCATTTAAACATAGACGAAATAAGAAAAACTGGGAAAACAACCCTTTTTGTTATATGTGGCAAAAGTATAAAAAAGATAGAAAAATACAGGATCAGTTTAAATAGACAAGGTTGACAAATTAAAAAAGGAATATAAAAAACAAACAGAAATGATTGCAAAATAGTATGAACAGGAAAAATATGATAGATTGGACAGATAGGACAAATCTAGAAATCACAAGTGTTAAAAAATATAGAAAAGATGAAAATTGGAAACATTGAAAAAGTTGGAAGGCAGGAGAATAGAAAAATATATAGAGGATTCAACAAAGAAGTGTAGAGAGTGTATTAATGATTGGAGTATTAAAAATAGGAATGATGGAAATTTGAAAAAGTTGAAAAAATGAAACTAAATAAAAGATAGATAAGGCCGAATAGATAAAAAAACAGGAAAAATACAATAGGGGGATGCACTTAAAAGCGTAAACTGCTAAAACTGATTAAACGTCGCGATCAAAAAGGCTATCTTTAATTATTTCATTCGCAAAATCATGAAATATTTCTAATAAGCAGAAAATCATGGCTTACGCAGCAATTTAATCTGTTTAGTGAGTACCCCTAATATAATACGAAGAAATAAAAAAAATGAAAAAATACTAGAAGTTGAACTTATAAAAAATAGAGATTCTGAAAATAATAAAGATAATATGTTAGAAAGGCTGACAGTCTTTATCGTATAGATGTTTAGTAAATAGATAATATATAAATAAAAAAAAAAAATAGAAAAGAGGGATAAGAAATAGGACAAATTGAAAAAAAAATCAGCATTGATTGGAAAATGGCAAAGACAGCAAAGAAAGAATAGATTGGATACATCGGAGATGACCCAGCACGCATGGTGTCAAAATCTCGATTATTATTGGAGTATCATACACCTCGGATTTTTTTATCGAGATTGAATAGTATTTGGGCTGAATGTTCATAATCGGAAGACTAAAAAATATTTGTAGTTTTTTTTAATTGAAAATTTGACACCATGGCCCATGGCTGAAAATGTCGACATATGAGTGGTTGTAATGGAATTGAAAAGAAAGGATAAATATTGAATCTACAAGAAAAAAAAAAGAAATACGAAAATAAAAGAAAGTTAAGCAAGATTGGAAAATACGTAAAATGACATAGAAAGATGCAAAAAGATGGAAAATTGATTAATGATTGGAATATGTAATAACAATAGGATAGTAGCTATATCAGAATATAGAAAGTAAAAAAAAAAGAAATACAGAAGGATTGGCGGTAGATAGAAATGAACCAATCCCCTAGATACATCAATTCCAACTCAATTTCAACTTCGTGGGAACTACTTTCCAAATGCCTCCTATACTCATTCCGAATTTTTAATCTCGTCACAATCTTAAGAGAAAAAGCACCTGCCTTGAATTCGGTGGCATTTAATTGCTTGGTGAAAAATTCCTACAAATAATCAGTCATCCACTTTGTTGCCAAAGGATCAGTAAAAACTCACCTTGCGGGCAACCATTTACTTCTAGGTACCTATGCTGGAACTTTGTTGCAGGTTGTCATGCCACCGTGAAGCTATGCCACGGTGAACGACTTTGCCAGCAAAACGGCGGTCCACCCGGTAATTATACACAAAGCTAATCGTCGGTGCACTGGTCGACGATGATGGTGACGGTGATCGTCCTAGTGCAGTTGGTGACATACGACGACAGCGCAGGACAATTTGCTCCAACACAAGTGATACACATGGTCCGTCATCACCATTAGGCCCATACCGAGTAGATCTTGGCGAACTAGAGAGGTGAAATCATTTCAGCAATGGGTAGAATTTTGCTTCAATGTACTACTGGGTAGCATTTAGTCTATCACTACTTGAACGGCAGCGTGACGGTAGTCTCTGGTCAACATCGCTGCGGTAGAGGTCGTTAGGTGGTCCAAATTGTGACCATATAGGGACTTGGACTGCTCAGCGCAATCACATCGGCGGCGGCACGGTTAATAAAAATCATAACATATTATATGATTTATCATTCGCTGCAGGTAAAAACTTTATGACAAACTACCCTGCAAGATTTGTCCCGGGCTTCTGCACTGTAAATCTAGATCAATCATTGACCGAGGCGCCCTGTCAGTTGGTCAGTGCGGTTGAAGGCAGAGGAATTTTCTGCAGATTCCTACGTGCAGGATCGTTGTTGTTGCACAAATTGTGGTAGCAGGTGCAGGAATGTCACCCCAATCGATCGTGGGAATCGACGCTAAATGCTCCGTTATCGAGCATGCTGAATCTCAACTGGGGGAGATCAATCAGTTGTCGTCGGTGTACCACCAGTTCTACTCATGGGGGGTACGTGACAAAGTAACTCATATTTTTATTGCCTGAATTTTATGCTCACTATGGTAGTCAAATTGTCTGAAATGTCAAGTGCATCAAGTGGTTGAAAATACCGTCAGCACGCATGAGAGATAACTGTAAATTGAGTGCATACACATGACTGTGTTGAGCACAGTGGTATCTGAGAGACAATGAAGTGGCCATAATTGTAATGACGTACATAGGCGAAAACATTATTCAAAAATATCGCTAATCAATGATCAAAGCCACTATAATAACTGTAGACCTTATGTTTTGAAATCAAGAACAGTTTAAATGACCTAGAATATCTAAAAAAAACGCATCTCATATAACATTCTCCTCCTTCTCCCTGAGACAAAGCCTGCTTCTCAGATTAGTGTATTTTTTAAGGTATGGAAAGACTCCTTGCCCAAGGAAGTTGATTTAATTTTCTTTAGGAAAGCTCTTGTACTGACCAACTATGTCAGTATTCCAAACGTTATTATGGATTTTTTTTCTACATTTTTCTGTAGTTTTGGTGATCAATAGCATAAAAAATGGTAGAATTTTATGCAAATATTTTTTCTGGATATCCTAGGTCATCCAAACTGTTTTTGAGATTAGATCCTAAAGTTTAAGGTTGTAATGGTAACTTCTTCCATTATACAAAGCTACGATTTGTAATCTATCATGTTCAGTAAGTCTTCTGATAGTTCAATAGACAGTATCAGATCAGTCGGGATATCCTAGGTCATCCAAACTGCCTCTTGAGATTAGATTGTAAAGTCTACGGGTGTAACGGTAGCTTCTTTCATTTCATAAAGCTACGATTTGTAATCTACCATGTGCGCTATGTCTTCTGAAAGTTACAGTGGTTGTTTTTTTTATCAACTAAGCTCCATAACAGTAAGGAAGCCCATTATATCCCAAAAATATAATAGGTACAACGCTTATTGTTCTTGTAACTGCTTTGGTAAGTACAGTGGATTATGTAACACTACTTAACGTAGTTGCAAAAGCTATTATCACAAGTGTAAACTTGAAGCTATAGTCTCAGGAGTAGTGTTGTTGATCTGGAATACTTCAAAACTATCTTCAAATGGCTCAAGATATGCCAGGTGGATTACAGATTACAGTTCATTGTGAGAATAACTACTGTTCCTATCAAGAGCTAAACATCAGGATAAATAATTTGGACGACCCTCAATGTCCCAAAGGTTCATAATAATATATAGTAGACTTCTTGTTGATCCAGTAACCGCGATTGATTATGAAACGTTACTCAGTATGTCAGATATAGCTGATGTTACGAGTGTAGACCTGAAGTTCTGAACTCAAACATAGTTTGGCTGACCTGGAACATTCCCGTAGTGTCTCTATATGACATTTGAGATTTCAAGAGCTTCGCGGATCTCAGCAGATTATGCTATGCTATTGGTTATGCTGAATCACATAAGTTTTTCTTGTCGATTTGAAGGACTTCATTATAGAACAGTTTGGACGAACCTGAATGTCCCAAACGTTTATAATAAAAAAGTAGACTTTAGATTGATCCAGTAACCACGGATAAATATGCAACGTTACTCAGTATAGCAGATATGGCTGATGTAGACCTGAAGTCCTGGGAGGTAGTTTGGCTGACCTGGAATATCCCTGTAGTGTCTCTAAATGACATTTGAGATTTGGAGAGCTTCGTGGATTCCAGCAGAGTATGCAATACTATTATTTATGGCGAAAACACATAAAGTTATTCTTGTAGATTTGAAGGACATCATTATAGAACAGTTTGGACGACCTTGAATGTCCCAAAGGTTCATAATAAGCTAGTAGACTTCAGATTGCTCCAGTAACTGCGGTTGATTATGCAACGTTACTCAGTATAACAGATATGGCTACTGTTACGAGTGTAGACCTGAAGTTTTGAACTCCAGGGTAGTTTGGCTGACCTGGAATATCCCTGTGTCTAAAAATGACATTGTAGATGTCAAGAGCTTCACGGATCCTAGTAGTTATGCAATGTTATTATTTGTGGCGTGTTTAGAACACCTAGAACATTCCAGAATATAAAACACCTTTTGATATCCTTTACGAAGGCTAAATGAATACATATAAACGTTACCCACATCCAAGTTCAGCTTTTAGAACAACTGGTATGTCAATTATTTCGTTTTTCCAAATTTCATGGTGTTCAGGATATTCTGGTTATCTGTGAAGTCTCAAATACAAATATTCCCATTTTTTCCTATTAGAGGACTCAATTTGCAACAACTTTTCCGAATTCAGTATTTTGTTTTATCGAATGGATGAATTTATACAGCCGTATCCAAGTTGGGGTCATAAATGACCCCTCCGGCTCTAAAGGTACCGTCAAACTCCCATGACAAAGCAAATCGACGCACGTTTACTTCAGACGGCACAAGGGTGGCCCCGTAAATCGACATCCATTAAGAAAATTATCTTTATGGTCCATTTTGTATAGTCGTCGTGGCAACAATCAACCTCCGCCCACCGTTTCCCACCATAAAAATACCCATAAAGAAATGTTAAACCTTGAGCCAATTGTGATAGCCGACCTTGCCCTGCTGATGACGACGACGACGTTCGGCTGACCAACTTTCCGGCCATGTTCCATTGCATTGTTATGTGTATCCCGAAAGGGGCATGTCATATGCTCGGCCATAAATTAACCACGGGCCTTCAATCGTTTTCGCATTATGCGTCCCTTGCTTGCAAAGATCACTCGGTTACGGTTACGTAACCCCAACGGGCAGAACACGAGCCCTAATTAAAAAGTTTAATTTAAATTTCCAAAACCGCCCTCTGGGTCCATGGCACTGCGCTGGACCAGGACCATTGAAGTCGATCGGAATTCGTTGTTGTCTGTCCCCGATGACCAGTTAAACCTCGATTTATGTTGTATTGCACACAGCACCACTAGTGTAGTAGGTAATGCCGGCCACGATCACGGTGCAATATTGATCACCTTTGGGGTCTTCGAGTTCCTACCGCTAGCTGCTTGTCCTCGTGATCGAACTGCACGGATTTACATAACAAGTCGCGGGCGAGCAATGAGCATGCCCTCGCTCCCGCTCGACGTTGTCTCTCAAAAGAACAACATTTCGCGATCCTTGTGGGCTGCTGCTGTTGCTGTTTGGCCCCAACCGCAATCCACCAAATCCATGCAAGCACAAATTGAGAACAGTTCGACATGGTGACCGAACAAGGAGACAAAGGAGAATGGGGGGATGCGGTATCCATGTAACATTATTTAATCATATAGACTAAAAGAGGTTCTTAGAACCATCATAAAACCAAAATAAAAGGTGTAAGGTTTTATGACGGCTCTTAAAACATCTACCAGACTGATAGGTCATCAAAATGTTCGGGTTCATAATACTTTCCAAGGTTTGTAAGATAGAGAAGTTTTGTTAGCAATTTTCCATGTCATCCGCGAAGCAAACAAATTGACCAGGTTTCCTGAAAACGCTGCGATAATTCTTTAGTAAAGAAGTAAAAATTCGCATCATGTGAAACTTATTTCTCTCATGTGTATCTTATTGTTGAAATGGCTAGGTCTTAGCTTTTTCCATCTTAAGAGAAAAAAAATCTGATGATGCATCAAATGTTTAGCACTCGAGCGATGGCGCTGTTGTATTTTATACAACACGCTGAAAAATTCTCGCTTTTTGTGTTCAACATTAGCGCGGTGCCGCGTGAGTTACGATAGGTTAAGAGTGAGATTTAAAAAAAAGTGTCTGAAAGATTCAGAACAAAACATTATATTATAGACAAAGGGAGCGTATGTAATGGATACTATGTAATAACTTCTAAAGCACGGGTTCCCAACCGGTGGTCCGCGGCCCCCTGGGGGGTCGTGAAGCCAGTCCAGGGAGGCCGCGATGTTACCAAAAAAAAATTGTAAAATTTTTATTCTATTTTGTGTTACTTATATCAATTTTGAATTTTGTATACCGCCACCCCCAAAAGCCATAATTTGAGGAACAAATTTTCAGTATAAAACGCCTTCTGGAGAAAAAAAAAATTTGCTGCGCCACTATTTTTCAATTACCATTCAAATTGAATGTACATGACATCATTGTTTACGAAATGTGAGTGTCAAAAAAAAACGCATCATTGATCGTCGAAAATCCCTCCCACAGTAAATTTCTGGCTACGTCACTGTACCCAAAAAACTCGGTTTCGTTCATTTAATTAATATATTTTTCTACAAAATTTCTTTGGGCCCCAGATGCTTTGACAATCCTTAAAGGGGGTCGCCACCTCAAAAAGGTTGGGAACCCCTGTTCTAAAGCCAATATTTAAATAATGTGACTAGAAAAAGCTAATCATAGCTCAAAGATTTTGGAACAATTTCATATTAAATCTAACAAGTGGTGACCCATGATAAGAATGTTGCGTTCATCATGATTTTGTGACTATTTTACTGTGTCCCGGACAGAAAAGAAACAGTGTCTAGTAAAGAAAATGCGCCGAAATAACTTGTGAAAATCCCTGGAGATATTCAAGAATTCATGATAGAATCTCGTAGAGAATCTCCGGGGATATTTAAAGGAACCGCTGGTGCAATTTCAGAAATGTTTGAAATGTTTGAAGAAACGAATATGGGAAATCTCTCGGATACTGCAGTCTGTGACAACAATTCGATGATATATAATCGATAAGCAAATAGATTGGATTATCGAAGTAATTTTTGTGGAATTCCTGAAGAATTTTGCATAGTGCGAATTTATAAAAAAAAATCTGGGAAAAATTTGAAGAAATCCTTGGTGAAATTCCGAAAAAAATTCTTGTATTACTGAAGGAGTTTCAAGACATTTTTTAATTACTGAAGAAATCTCTAGTCGAAATCTTTTAGAAATCTCTGGAGGATTTTTTATTGAATATCTAAACTGCCCATGATCGCATAGTCGACGTAACCACCATTGCATTGACAATGTCAGCATTCACAAGCAATATCTATCAATTGTGCATAATTGTGACCAGTTTCATTCAATAGAGCACAAGATCTAATGACTAGCTAGATGTCAAAGTAAAATAAAAACTTAAACTTTCCATTATTCATTGTTAAAATTAAGTTTGTTGAAAACTACAGTGGCGCTTACGTCACTTATACGATTATGGGCAGTAAAGGAATCTGATGGAAAATCCCGAAAAAATCATTTAGAGATATTCCGATGAAATTCTTGGGGGAATGTTAGAAGATACTTTTTAGAAATCTCTAGGTAGAATTCCTGAAAGAAACTGTTGAAATATTTTTAGAAGAATTCCTGAACGAACTACTTGAGTTCGAGTACATATTTTTAAAGAAATCTCTGATATCTTCAGAATCAAATGGATAAATTTGTAAACGTTTTTACAAAAATCTCTTTAAATTCCCAAAGAAATATTGCTGCTAGGATACAATGCTTGAACAATGTTTTAACCTTCCCATTGCATCCTGTT
Organism: Aedes albopictus; assembly: GCF_035046485.1. NCBI lineage: Eukaryota > Metazoa > Arthropoda > Insecta > Diptera > Culicidae > Aedes > Aedes albopictus. The sequence goes on from NC_085137.1 coordinate 163,206,042, forward strand.
GGGAACAGCTTGCTGGCGTAGTGTGTTTTGGGTAAAAAATGACCCTTATGAAAAAGGGGGGTTAAGAAATCCCTAAAGAACAATTACTAGGAAATATTTCAGAAGAAATTTCCAAATAGAATCCTTGATGAATTCCTGAAAGATTCCGTAGAGGAATTCCTAAATATATTTTGGAATGAAATCCCGGAGGAATTTGAGAAGAAATATTGAGAAATTTCTACTGAAACCACTGAATGAAATAATGCAATAATCTCTGGAGGAATCCTGGAGACATTTCTCTGGAAATTTTCAATAGAACTTTTGGAGCATGTTCTGAAGTAACCTTTGAAGGTGATCGTGAAAGAATATCTCCGAATTCAATTCTAACTCATGAGGGTGCCTTCGGAAGACATTCTGAAGAAATCGTTGTTATAAGTTGGAACTTTTAAATGAATCATTGGAAGAAATCTGAAGATTTCTGAGGAAAATTTTTCGAAGCAATTCCTGGAAAAAAATCTAGAAGAATCCCTGGAGGAGTTTCTTCAGGAATCTTTGAAAGAATGTCAAAATGAAGTGCCAAAAACATTTCTTAAAAAAAATCTTTACATGAAAGAATTTTTAGAACACTTTCCGAAGGAATTCAAGGCAATCAATAAACCTATTTCTGAAGGAATCCATGGAAGGTTTTCCTAAAGGATCCTTGTAGAAATGGTAGACTGTCAGAAAAATTTCTGATGCAATCCTTGGAATAACTTTAGAAGGAGTATCAGAAAGTATTTCTGAAGCATACTTAGGATAAATTTTGAAGGAAATTCTGTATTTCTGAAAGAAGTGTAGGAGGAATTTGTGAAGATTTTTCGAAAAAGTCTCCGGAAAGATTTCTGATAGAATCGATGAAGGCATTTTTAAGAAAGCTCATGCAACTTTTTCCAAAGGAATCCTTGGAGACACCACACCAGCAGAAGTAGCTGCATAACAGTAAGCGCTTTTGGGAAGAAATCTTTTTCAAACTGTTATGCAGCAAAAATGTTGGTTGGGACTTTTAGAGGAACAGCTAAAGGAATTTCTGGAGAAATTCTTGAAAAAATCCATGCAACATTTTGTTGTAGAATCTCTGGGGAATTTTTTGAAGCAATCCATGATGATAAATTTTCAGAACAGAATCCGTGGAGTTTTTTTAAAGGAACCCATGAAGCCGATTCGGAAGCAAATCATGGAAGATTTTCTAAATGAGATTTTGTGAAACTCTGGATGATTTTTGCATGCAATTTTTGAAAGAATTTGTGCAGGAGTCCCTGTAAAAACTCCTTTGAGAATACCAGGAATATTTTTTAAAGAAATTGCTGGGGGTATTTCAAAAAAAAATCGTGGAAGATTTTCCAACGAATCCTTGGAGAAATTTAGGAAGGAATTCCTAGAGAACTTTTTTAAGAAATCCTGTAGGTTTTTCTACAGGAGTCCTTCTAGAAATTGTTAAGGACTCCCTGAAGATTTTTTTTGTGGAATTTCAAAAATGGATACAAGCAAAATATTACTAAAGAATAACTTTGGGGTTATTTCGAGATATTTCAAAATATATTATCATAATTTCTCCACCTGCGGGCTCAAACTTGGCCGAACAATATTATCTCGCATTTCGTTCACAGTTTTTTTTATTCTTCTACAGGTAATCTTCGATATAACGTACCCTTGATATAGCGTACCCTCGATATAGCGAATTCGATATGACGTACATTTTGCTTCGATATAACGTACAACATTGAAAAATCTTATTTTTCCCTCGAATAACCCTTAGATAAACTACGAAATCACTCAAATCAATGTTTTGTTGCAGCATTAGCCTTGTTTGGGGAAAAATTAGTGTACGTTATATCGAAGCAAAATGTATGTTATATCGAAACACAAAAAACAAAATGACTTTTTCGTCAAAACTCAAGTTTTTAATTAATGGTTTTGTGAATTTCACCGAAATCATTATTTGGGATCACGTCGAATACAACAATACTAGCATAAAAAATATTAAATTTTTCTCTGCTTCGATATAACGTACACTTCGATATAACGTACAAAGAGAAAACTTTTTTGTACGTTATATCGAAGAGTACCTGTATCACTTAACCGTTGCCGTTCGCCGATGTTCAAGTATTCGGGTTCATTTGAGCCATGGGCTCAGAAGAGGGTCAGTGTCAGCTGCTCTCAGGGGGAAAGAGCAACTGACGAAAGTGCCAGGGCTGGGATCGAACCCATGACCATCTGCTTATGAAGCAAGCAAACGTGTAGCCACTACGCCACGGGCCCCGGCTTCGTTCACAGTTTAAGAAAAAGAATATTGAAAAGTTTTGATTCAAATCAAAGAACATAACTAAATTGCTGAAGTTTATATCTTGTATGCTTCACAGTTTTCGTGTTTAAACTATAATTATAAAAAAGACAATCCCACTGTATTCGGCCAGTGACCGCACAGACTGAACATAACTAACATTAGAAAACGGACAACACATATAACACCCAGTGGCCATTTAGAGACGAATCAGCCAAGGGTTGAAAGTCTCTTTAATAAAGACAGATCAATCAACCCAGTGGCCCAGTGGAGAATTTTTCGTTTGACGAAAAGTTTTCCCCGACTGGAACGAGAATCGAACCCACACTCCGAGGCATACGAGGCACCTAAACGACTGATGCCGCTAACCGCTCGGCCACGAAGCCCACAAATAATGATTACCTTGCGGTTGTTTTTTTTTTTAAATAAATGGACGTTGGAATTGATTGAAAATGGAATGGACGTAGCAATGAATTTATGGAAACTGTGATTCAAGATTTAGTTTGGTTATTTCCAAAATCCCTAAACCAACTTTTAAAGGGCCGGCCCATAAATTACGTAGCCTGCAAGAGGGGCTGTAGGGGACTATGGATACACTTCAAACAAATTTTCAAAATTTTGTGCAGGAAAAAACCTGCGAGAAGTAAGGATAGGTCAGAGAAAACCAAAAACGAGCTTACGAAGCTCATGGACAGCGCTACCAGAACTTGCTGAAGATTTCCGAAACATGTCCCGGTCACCAAAAGTGGTTTAATTTGCCGTGTGGAGAATTAGCCTAAGCTAAAATTCACGAATAAAAAGAAATTAAAAAAAAGGTTTGATTTGCATTTTTATCCGGTTGTTTATGCAGATTTAAAATATGCAGTACCCAGGCAGAGAAAAATAGCAAAAGAAGATCACATTTTTCCATTTGAATAGCTGAATGCCACTATTTGTTTTTGGTGTGCTGGGTATGAAAGCTAAAAAACAAGAAATAATAACCCAGATAGAGGCTAAAAAAAAAAACAAGTTTCTAAGCATGAAGTATAGGAAAAGTAAAATAACATCTCAATAGATTCCAATGGCAAAATAAGCAATGATAACTCATTTTGATATGGATGAGTTATTTGATAATTTCTTTATTTTTGTCTAGGTACAAAAAAGAACAAAATCAGAACAAATTTAAAAAAATTAAAAACAGAATATTGGTGAAGGTTTAGTTTTGTTATTTGTTGGTTGAGAATAAAAGATAAAAACAAAAATAATAACTGGCTTTGTTGCAGAATATAACTAAATAGTAACTAATTTCGATATTATAAGAGCAAACCAAGGACAATACCTTTCCAAACATAAAATAAGGTTTTTATCTTATCATTATTATCTTTGCAATTATGATGATCTTTTTAGAAATCGCTAATTTTGTACTTACTTTGTCCTCAATAATGTTATTATAACTGATTAAATTATTTTGTGTTTAATTTTTTGTCCATGGTTTATTCTTCAATGACACAAATTTCCCAAATGGAGGAGAACGTGCCTCTGGAGCCGACCTACTGATGGTTTGTTCTTTATTTGTTATTTCTATGTTTAACAAAATTGGTTATTATTGAGTACCTACAGTACAATGTCAGCTATTATTTTTGTTCTTTTAGATTTTATTCCCAACAAACAAAAAAAAAACAAGTTTAGTAAACAATAACAGAATTAGTTATTGTTGAGTTATTAAGAACAGTATTTACAAAATAAGTTATCTCTAGAAAGCCCATCATTGTTATAAATTTTGACTTTATGATAAGATAACAAAATTTTCTAAATAATTACAAACTTAGTTATTTTTCAGCTACTTTTCGGAGCAGTTGGTTCGTTTAGCTCTTAACAAAAAAACAATAATCAATAAAATATTTATTTTTTGTTCTTCATAAGCATGTGGCTCCCATTTTCATCCTACTAAAATGAAAGGATTGAAGTGCTGTTTGTTTTGGAAATTTTTTCATATTTTTTGTTAGAAGTGAGCACGCAAAAAGAACGGAATCAGTCGGTGCTGCAATCGCTTGTTTTCTAATGGGGCGAATTTAAGAGTGTGAGATTACTTAAGTAACAATGATAGCTGAATAACTGCTTATTCAGCTACGCTTTTTAAATCAAGCTTTAGAGCGGTTTATTCATCTATTGTACAGCAATAATGTTTGTTGAGACTTATGGTACTCAGACCCTACATAGATGTAATCTTTTTTGTTTTAGAGATCGCCAATAAGGCCGATGCTATTATTATTTTTCTTTTATGTCCGAGATCTCTATGGCAGGAGAGAATAAAAATTATTAAGGAACAAAAAAAAAACTATTCCAACAATTGAGCAGGTACCCTGAGTTTTCATAGAACCAAAGGAAGTAGTTGGGAAAATTGTAAATATTTTTCAAATATTTTTCTATTTTACCTAAGAACATAAAAAATACACTGAGCCGAGATTTTTCCACAAATAAAGCAACACTTAGTTTAGAACGTCAATATGTCTTAAAAAGCAAATATTTTAGAACCTTGTTGCTGACTTAATGCAATCGTGAAAAAAAATCAGTTATAAGCAGGTATATCATTGGTTCCTAGTGTAAGCGTAGCTGATCTGGCGATACTTGAGTAGGAACTGGTGGTCAATCAAACTGTAGCATATTAATAGAACTCTTTTAAAAAATATATAAGGGGTTGTCCATAAATTACGTAGACGTGGCCAAAGTCTACGGTATGGAGAAAAATCTTTTTTTTTTAATTAAACTACTATTTTTTAACCCTCTAATACCCAATCCCGCCTTTAGATGGGGTATAGTTTGAGCATTTTTGTAATTTTTGTTTCGTGGAAAATCATTTTTTTTAAATATTTTTGGCTGATATTTAGGACTGTTCTGTATATCTCAAAATGGTTTTTGGTGTATGTTAAAACGTCTTTACATATTTTGAAAAATCATTGAAAAATTAATGTTTTAGCCACCTTTTAGAAGTTATTGTTTATTTTGTATTGAATCGCTACAATTAACATATTTTATTTTTTCCCAAATCATTCTATCCTTGTTGAATAGTTCAAGGGAATCGAATACACTCTTAAATTATTTTCCCTAAAATTACACGGAAAATAAAATTTTCTGTGATAAAAATTTAAAATAATAATATTTTAACAATAATCATAAAATCTCAAAATGTTTTCATCTCAAAAAATCCGTTCCCCAAATTGGCTTCCAGGAAAAATATAAGTATGGAGATGTTCAAAAATAAAAATTAGAAAAATCAAAAACTGAAATTCACAAAATCGAGAATTAAAAAGAATCATCTTCCAAAACATGTTTTAATCGATTTTAGATGACGAAAAATTATATTTAGATCAAAATCAAAAATTTGGGTATTAGAGGGTTAATACATCTGAGTTATGAGAAGAACAAAACAGATACAATTTTATAGATTGTTACCTACCAAACACATGCCTTATCACACACCCTTAAGGCAGAACACACCCTACGCTCAGTCTCTCGATGATCACGGTATAATTGAAACAACGAAAGCCGCCTGAACGGCGTCCGCGGCGGTGCAGTGGTAAACTGCACATAGGATAGTTGAAGTTGGGACCCCAAATGCTTGCCCAATTGAACTACATTCGAACCAGGCGGGCTTAACCCCTCTGCAGAGCACTGGATGCTGGGTAGTTGGTTGCCGAGGTGCCGAGGGAAACGTTATGTTGCTGCACGATTGCGAACGCGAAATCAATGGGCACTAATTGTAAAATATGCAAGGCTGGATTTCGGAATTCGATTAACTGCCGAGTTTATGGGTCATTGAAGGATTGTAATTCAACATTCGAGAACTTCTGTCTTTATGTCGCTAGAACAGTGCCATTTCCCCTTCGAATCAACGTGGGTTTGGACAATGTGAGCCATAAATCAATCGTCGTCAGATCAATCGATATCGAGCTGCACATAAAACTTCTTAAATATCACTCACCAGCAACACCCTTCTTGTGTTCTGGTGGCTGGCACTAGCCAGCCAGCCCAAGCAACATACCTACATAGATGCGAGCTTGGCGCGAAGTTGGCTATCAAACGTCATAGATCTTTCGCGAGGCAGTTAGTGGTTTCTATCAGCCTTCGAACGTTTTCAGTCGATGTTTCGTGTCTGTGAGGAAAAAATGCGTGCGTGGGCTTGCTGTTGTAGACTCCCATCGAGAACAACTCCATTGGAACAACCAGCTAGCTCCGCAATCGTGTCGTTACACACCCTTTGAATTAGAAACCTCCTCTGTTCGAACAACTACGTCTTAGAATGCGTTGATTAAACCCTAACCGCGGCAAAACGGAATTCCTATATGGTTAATTGATGGTTGAAAACGACGGACTTCAATGCGCTAACAAGTGACAAACCTACTAATCTGATCAACATGCGAGCGATGGACCCTCGAAATCCACGCAGTAAAGCCGTGTATGTGTAGGTAGGTACAAACCTAGGTAGAATGTCAAGGCATCGTCGAGTCGATCGCCAAGTTCATCTTCACTTCACCGGCGACATCGACATCGACTTGGGTTTCGCGTCGCCGTGCGACTAACGATAAACTTGACCTAGGACAGTTTCGATGCCATGGGGTTTCCTTCGGACCTGTAGTCGTCGCACTGCACTGTCACCGTCTTTTTCAGTTGACAAAAACGAAATAGTTTTCTTCAACAAAATATTTCGCAACATTTAAACTGAACGTTTTACTAATAAACACATTCTCAATCTGCGATTAGGCAGTTTATCAACAAACTAAATTACTCTTTGAAATCATTTAGCACATTCTAGTTGCACAATTTGCATTTTAGAATTTTTTCAACAAACGCCGACTAGAAGTTTTCTCTACAGTTCTATGATTCCAGAATGCGTTTGGGGATTTAGATCCTGGTATCCCTTTACGGATTTCCTTACAAGTTTCTTATGTGATACCTTTGGAAATCTCAAGAATTTTTTCTATGTAATCTCTTCGATCTCCTCCAAAACTACTTTTTAGTTTCCCCACGGGGCTTTTTCTAGGAATTTTCCAAGTATGATTAGTTATGTTTTGGATTTCGATGAGAAGTTTTCGAAAAAAAAAAAATAGTTTTTGATCCCTGAGATTTCTCCAGGAGTCCCATCTAACCACAACCCAGTTATTTCTTATTAAATTTCTTTTGGAGTTTTTACGGACATTTATTCAAGACTTCCGCTAGGATGCAGAAAAGCAACTCCTGGTTAGATATTAGAAGGTATTTCTGGAGAAATATCAGAAAAAAAGGAATATCTTCATGAATCTCTAGAGCAACTCTGAAAGAATTACAAGATGATGTCTTGGTTAAATCCCAGATTAAGTCCTTAATGATATCCGATTTCTGGTGGAAGTCTTGGAAGTCCTGGTGGAATCTCCGTAGAAACTCCAGAAGGAAATTAAAAAGGAACATCTGGAATGCTACCAGAAAAAGCTCCTGAAGAAATCTTAGGGCACAGACACTCTTTTTTCGAAAACTTCTCATGGAATGTCCAATCATACTTGAAGGAATACCAGAAGAAGCCTCGCAGGGAAACCGAAAAGTAGTTTTGGAGAAGATCCAAGAGATTGCATAGAAAAAATCCTTGAGATTTCGATAGGTATCCCAAAAGAAACTTTTAAAGGAATCCGAAACGGAATACCTCGTCATAACTTCCTTCTGGCATTCCTGCAGGAAATTCAGCTTAAACTCGTCCAAGAGTTTTCCAGAAGTTGCTTCTGGAACCTTGATTTTGAATACCTGCCTCAGAAATCCCCCTTTTGCCCCATGGAACCACATCTAACGCACCTTAGACCCTCTGAAACCCCCAAAAATGCCTATGTAACGCCTCCGTAACGTTTCTGAAATCCGTCGAAAAAGCTTTGAAGCTTCTTAGAATGCCTCTGAAATCCCCTTTAAATCCCCTGGAACCCCATGTAACGCACCTTAGACCCTCCGAAACCCCCGAAAACACCATTTAACGTTTCTGAAATCCGCCCAAAATGCTCTGACGCTTCTTGAAATGCCTCCGAAATCCCCCTTAAATCCCCTGGAACCCCATGTAACGCACCTTAGACCCTCTGAAACCTCCGAAAACGCCATGTAACGCCTCCGTGACGTTTTTGAAATCCGCCGAAAGATTCTTAGAATCGATCGTTTCTTATAATGCCTCCGAAATCTACTTTAAATCCTTTGGAACCCCATGTAACGCACCTTAGACCCTCCGAAACCCCCGAAAACGCCATGTAACGTTTCTGAAATCCGCCGAAAATGCCTTGAAGCTTCATGGAATGCCTCCGAAATCCCCTTAAATCCTCTAGAACCTCATGTAACGCACCTTAAACCCTCCGAAACCCCCGAAAACGCCATGTAACGCCTCCGTAACGTTTCTGGAATCCACCGAAAATGCTCTGCAGCTTCTTGGAATGCCTCCGAGATCCCCCTTAAACCCCATGGAGCCCCATGTAACGCACCTTAGACCCACTGAAACCCCCAAAAATGCTTATGTAACGCCTACGTAACGTTTTTGAAATCTGCCGAAAATACTCTGAAGCTTCTTGGAATCCCTCCGAAATCCCCCTTACACCCCCTGAAACCGCATGTAACGCACCTTAGACCCTCAGAAACCCCCGAAAACGCCTCCGTAACGTTTCTGAAATCCGCCGAAAATGCACTGAAGGTTCTTGCAATGCCTCCGATATCTCCCTTAAATCCCCTGATACCCCATGTAACGCACCTGGGACTCTCCGAGGCCCCCCGAAAACGCCATGTAACGCCTTTGTAATGTCTCTGAAATCCGCGAAAAATCCTCTGAAACTTCTTAAAACACATCCGAAATCATCCTTAACTACCCCACCCCCCTCAGACTCCATATAACGCCTCTGAACATATTCGTATGTTTCTTTCGCAATTTTCAGAATCACTGGAACTCCAGCTCCTCTCCTCTCCTCTTCTTGGCGTAACGTCCTCACTGGGACAAAGCCTGCTTCTCAGCTTAGTGTTCTATGAGCACTTCCACAGTTATTAAACTGAGAGCTTCCTCTGCCAATGACCATTTTGCATGTGTATATCGTGTGGCAGGCACGAAGATACTCTATGCCCAAGGAAGTCAAGGAAATTTCCTTTACGAAAAGATCCTGGACCGACCGGGAATCGAACCCGTCACCCTCAGCAAGGTCATGCTGAATACCCGTGTGTTTACCGCCTCGGCTATATGGGCCCTCAGGAACTCTAGCTCTACATTTCAAAACTGTCATTTCGTACTCCCATCATCGTGATTTGTGTTACAATCATGGTGCCATATGCTACATTCATGGCAAACTACATTCATGCATCGAAGGCAGCATGAATAGTATGTGGCGGTAGTATGCAACTTGACGGTAGAGGCATTGCGACGATAATGAAAAAAATGTACTATACGGTTCACTGCTCCTGTGTTTGCCTAAGAGTTTCATCTAGGAGCTCCTTCTGTTTTTTTTTCCAAAGAAATGCTCTAAGGGTTCCCTCTGGGAATACTCCAGGAGCTTCTTCTGGACATCCCCTAAAAGTTTCTTTTGGAAACCCTCCAGGTGCACCTTCTGCAAATCTTTCAGCAGTTTTTTTCTGAAAAAAAAAAATGCCAGGAGATTCTTCTGATAGCTTTCCTGGTGTTCTTTAATGCAATCTTCAGAAGTGCCTTTTGAAAATGTTTCAGCAGTTATTTGTGGGGATATTTCAGAAGTTCCTTCTAAGAATCATGTAGGAGTTCATTCGAGAAATTTTTCAGAAGTTCCTTGTGCGAATCCTCCAGAATTGATGGTTAGACTTCCTCCAGGAGTTTTTTTTTTCTGTACATAACTCCTAGAGTTCTTTCTGGAAATCTTTCAGGAATTCTGAAAAAATCCGTAGATTGAGTTCTTAGATCTAGAACTTGACTGCTGCAGGAATATCTAGAGGCAGCATTTCATGGAGGTATCCTGAGAATAAATCCAAAAAGGTATCTGGCGGTACTTATTAAAGGCATCCTAGGTAGAATCTTTAGCAGGAATACTTGAAACAATCCAAGAATGCTTAATAGTTTTGGCACAATTTTCCTAAATGAAGCAGAACGTGTCTTTGGAGCTAACGTACTGATACCTGATGCCTCATGTATATGTTGTTATTAAGACGAAACTAGATGCATTTCCTCATTTTTTGTTTTTTGATTTTTTTTATTAAATAACGAAGCATTATTTTCAAAATCGGTTTTCATACCCATTTAGAGGAAGGATCAAGGAATCTCCTGCAAACCCCCAGTGAATTGCATGAAAAACAAATAAATTTTAAAATTTTTAAAAATATAAAAAAGATTAAAATTTAAAAAAATTAAAAAAAATTATAAAATTTTTAAAAATTTAAAAAGTTTAAAAAAATTCACGAATTTTTAAAGTTTTAAAAATTAAAAAAAAAATAAAAAAAAAATCAGATAGGATGACAATGGGTATTATCGGCAGGTTTGTTCTCTTCGTCATGGGGTTTTTTGTGAGCCGAATTGCCTAAAATTTGGGCATATAACTCAGATTGGTTTGGAAGGATTTGAGGCCAACTCTGAGACCTACAGGTTTCAAAAAACCTCCCCATGACGAAGAGAACAAAACTGTCAAGAATACGTAAGTTCCCCTATTTTAAAAATTTCATACTTGTTTTAAAATTTTAAAATTTTTAAAAATTCTAAAAAAAATCAAAAATTTACAAATTTTTATAAATTCTTAAAATTCTACAATTTTTTGGAAATTTTGAAAATGTTACAAAGTTTTAAAAATTTAAAAAAAAAATACAAATTTTAAGAAATCAACAAAAAATATTTTTTTCAAACTCTTGATTGTGTGCAATGTGTTCTTCCATAAATGCTAGATTACCACTTAATCTTGCATCCTAATATAGAAGACATACCACAGTGTTTTTATTTCTCCAGATATACCAGAAGACGTTGAAATTTGAAATGGTGCTTACGTCACTCTGCAGAATTACGACAGCTCAGATATCTTCAGCATGGCTATGCTTCGACGTTGCACTTATTCATCTGATCTGCTAATGAAGGTGTCTATTGCTGAACTGTTAATGAAATCCTTGTCCTAATCTACATCCTCTCCCTCATTAGTAAACAGCCTGTGAATCCTAATCGGACGGAAATCCATCACTCAAGGGGCATACCATTACTGCATCCAATCGAGTAATATGGCCGTTTGTCATTGTCACACAGTCCTGCGTCTGCGTCCATCACGGCTCAACGAGGTCGTCCATCCCAACAGCAATAGATTTAGACATCTCTGTTCAAAGCTACAGACCAGAAAACCATTGGCTGCTAGCTGCCGTTGCCACTACTGCATACAAACTTCCCGGCTTCAGTAGCAAAAAAAAGCCTCATTCAACGCGAGATGCACTTTTTCATCATCAGCAGGCGCAGACCCCTTTCATTCGTAGAGAAATTAAAAGTGACAAATGCGCTGCAAAATATAAGACACTCGTCGCGCGGACGTGATCCCCAGCCGATACGCGTGTGCGGCTCGGTAGCGCATTTCTTTTCCCTAACGTGAGGGGATGTGGACCGATTAGATAATATAACTTTTGTATAAGATATAGCCACAGCTTTTCAACAAGCGCCGACTGATAGAGACAGTTGAATGGATGGGAAGCTTGGCAAACGAAGCGTCGCCGCCGACGACGACAGTTTGTGTATCAAAGGAATTATAGGTCTGGTCTGGTGGTTCAAGCGGGTCCTAGGAACGAAATTCCCATCGTTGGTTGTAGGACAACTAGCTACTGCAGCGTCCAAAGAGAGTGTCGTGGACGGGATCAGACAGATGTGTAACTCGCACGCCGAAGACGCCGAGTTCTGCTGCTGCTGCTGCGTGAGAAGATTAATGTATTAAATACGTGCGGTTGTCGTACGGTCGCGGAGGCGTCGCGCAGATTTCAAAGCGACTGCTTCCGTCTCCATCTCGGTGGTGCGATTGCGCCACTACTGAACTAGATCAGAGTGTAGTTTTTGTTGCTCTGTTTCAGAGGGGAGATTGTGGACGGGGAATCTGTTGATTGAGTAATTACAACGTACGTGAGCGCATTTCTGGAACGGTTGGAATTTTGAGCTGAGTTTTGTTGTGTGTGGCCTTTAACGCAATTGCGTAATTTTTGTAATGTAACCAAGTGGATACATACAGGGGATAGACAAAATGATCGGGACAGGCACAATTTTCACTTTTCAAAAAATGTTCAACTAGCTGTAACTTTTCGAAAAGTGCATCAAATATTCTCATATTTTCACTGTAAGTTCATATACAAGTTGTGTTTCAGTGGTCCAAATTTGGCAAAGATCGGACACAAAGTTATGAAGATTCTTGGAAAAGCTAAAATTATCCGATAGGCAACTTTGAGCTGTTATATCTCCGAATTCAATGAACCGAATGCAATGAAATTTTGACCATTTATGGTTTATATAATGAGCTATGAAAAACCGTTGACTTAACTTAAAATTCTTAACACGGATGAAAACTATAACGATTAGATTATTTTTCTATTAAAAACACCAAATTATCCAAAACTTCAACATCGTTTTAAAATTCAAGATGCAAATTATAGTTCATTTCATTTCCCTCTAATTAACTTATATATAAATGAGTTTTGAAGGAAAACAACAACATAACCGCCAACAAATTGAAAAAGTAATGGCATACATATTAAAAATAGACCAATTTGGTGAAAAATCATGGAAAAAATAAAATCGCTATAACATTTTTTCTTGTTTAAAATTTCAAACTAAATCAAATGTTTTCCAGAGTTCATTATATAAGTCATGAATGGTCAAAATTTTATTGCAATCGGTTCATTAAATCCGAAGATATAACAGCTCAAAGTTGGCAATTGGATAATTTTACCTTTTTCAAGAATCTTTATAACTTCGTGGAAAATGACCTGATCTTTCCCAAATTTAGACCATTGATACACAACTAGTTGATGAACTTACAGTAAAAATTTGAGAGTATTTGTTGCACTTCCAAAACGTTACAACTAGTTGAACATTTTTTGAAAAGTGAAAATTTTGCCTGTCCCGATCATTTTGTCTATCCCCTGTACAAGCACAGTTAAGTTTGGTGGTCTAATGCCTGTGAACCTTTTGATTTGCACGAAAAAGGTTCTGGATCCTTATCTCATTTACTTTGTATCTTTCAATCTACTCAATCATTTTTCTGTTTGAGGAGTTTTCCGAAGTTAGGAAGCAGAAATGGTGAATTCATAAAACATTACAATCTATTTCGCAACTTACTTCTAGAAATCTGCAACGAGTGAATCTTTCATTCATTCGGTAATGTAAATTTCTCAGTAACATGCATTCTCCCTCTATCATATTATGTTTGCTAATAGGTAACCTACCGATCAGCAGAGCTCCCAGCCACACAGCCATTTTCCAACATTTCGCCAACCGCTTGAACTCGGGCAGACGTAAATGGTGGCATATATGACAATATATATTGTCAAATGTCACATCCTCTAAAAATGAAAAAAAAGTACAGAAGCTTACCATTAATCTCTGCAAAGGGTTTTCCCCAATATTCTTCTCTAAAAAATATGCAGAGAATTGTGTATAAATTTACCAAAAATTAAAAAAAAACTTGCAGGTGATCCGTTAGGGTACTGTCTAACAATATTGTCAACTAGTTTACAGAGTATCTTGGGAGAAATCTATTAAGCTTTATACAGGGATTTATTTGTTTTTCCTATGAAAGCGTCAAGAATACATTTCTTGATTTTAATACTATTATGAGGATCACTCCATTATCAGCCATAAAGGATTCCTACGAATGCTGTATGAGCTTACTTTGAAATAACAAGTTTAAAGCTTTCCATGGATCGGATACACAAAACACCAAGAATCTGATATGTATTTAAGAAAGTATATGGGTAATTCTCGCTGAGACCGGCCCACTATTTACACCTTGTCTTCAAAAATGTTTAAAGTGCCGATTTTCTGAAAGCCTTCGCCTAAAAAGTAAGAAAAATGCATTTGGTTACTCAAATTGATGGACCCCCCGTTAGTTAGAGCCACAACAATTTTGGCAGACCCCTCGATTTTGGTCAAATGGTGGCTCACTTAAACCGTTATAACTCGAAAGTTTTTCCAACCACCACCTCAAAACGAATTGTTGTTGAAAAGAGGAAAAATAGAGCTTCTATTTACAATAATAAAAAATTGGGTCGGCCATATTGATTTTGGCCGCCATCTTGGATTTTTATACCAGAACATTTTTTTCACCATGAGGGCAACCACCGATTTTCAAAATTTTTGCATCAATTTAAAGCTGGGACATTTATACATAACATATCAAAAAATTAGAGATGTCTTTTTCTTCTTTCAAAAGTTATCTGCCGTTTCGTAAATCATGCCAATTTTTTGCACCGGGCCCGGTGCTAGCCGTTGACATAAATGCAGCGTTATTTCGCAGTGTTTACAAACACGAATTTAAATTCTGAACCCACTAATGGAAAGCTGAAAGTTTAAGCTTTTCAAAACACTAAAAAAGTTATAAAAACAATGCCCGCATCATTGAGAAACAGTCAAAAACGGAAACGAACCTCCGCACACAGGCGTAAATGGGCCAAATTCCTGGCCATAAGTCGAAAATTTTTTTTCAGGGTTTTCTAGAGTCTAATATTTTTTAAAGATAAACAAAGTAATGCTTCATCATGTGGCAATCAATAAAATACCTTGGGGTGCATATTTTTTTAAGAATAAATGCCGAAATTTGACGATTTTCTCTACTGTTTTTTTCATTTGCATCATAACTCATCGGAAGAACTTCAATTATCGAAATATTGACAATTTGAAAAAATAACTGAGTACGTAACACAGTTCTCCTGATAAGGGTGTATCATTTAAACAAAAAACTTCACCTGGTTTCATTTATTTTGCTCTCTTACAGAAGAGTTTTCAAAGTCATGTTTTTTGTCAATTTTGAACCATTTTCAGCATTCAAAAAGTTTTCAGATTCTGCAGCATTCTGCGATCTGGATAAAATTACAATAAAATATAAGGCATATCCTTTGTGAATCGCAAGAGAACGGGTACCAGAAAGTACCAGACGAAAAAATAAATCATTTTGAAATTTACACCTTTTTGACTAGTTTTTAGTTACAATTTATGTTTAATTTTGATATAACAACTTCGTTTCGACTACTTTTTCAATGAACGGCCACTTATTCTCGGTAGATAGATCATAGCAGAATACAAATCTGGTCTTCTATCTCTTAACAAAATGTGTCAAATGGAATTAATTTAGTAAATTTGGGCAGAAATCTCCATACACCGATAAACGCCTAAATGTATGCAATGCAATAGTAATCTAATGTAGCTAGAACTGTTGTGTTCAAAATTTGTTATAAAAATATCAATAACAACTCAAATAAAGAGCTCACTATTTGCAGCATGTAATAATATGTTGATGCACCGTTGAGAAAATATTTTCAGATGAATATTGTTTTTTATAGCTAAACTCAATGAGTTTTTCACTCAGTACTCCACAAACTTACTTTTATGTATAAAGTTGTGTTAAAATGCCATGTTTTAATAGAAAAACTCAAACTGATATATTCCACACGGCTTCTATCATCATGTTCAAACTCCTAAAATTTCAATCCATGATTAATTTTTGAGTTTTGATGTGTTTTCCAGGGCACTATAAAAGTTACCCCAAAATGAAAATGTGATTCCCAAAATATCTAGAAAAAGGTACAACATTTGAACTGATCGTTCAAAAATAACGGTCCATATTCCCAAAAATTGTGAAGATAGAACAATTGTTCAACAAGTTTCCCAATTATGACACTCCTTACAATTTTGCTGAAGACATAAACACGTTATCTACACTTATTAAAGAATTGAATTCCTCTCACACTTCTAGGAGAATTTCTATGAAACGAGGTGGCCCTTGTTTCCAAACAATATTTTTCATGAAAATATAATTATTTTTCAGTTCTCTGTTGTCAAATAAAAATGTTCGACGCTTCAAGCGATTTTTGGGGGTGAAAATAAACGTTGTCCTTGGAGAGGTTATAAGAAATCATTTCTAGCCTATAAGTGGATTAATATGGCTTTTTATAATCCAAAATGCTTCCTCAATATCTAAATTCACAATTTTATCGCTAGTACATACATAATACACCATAGAAACGTGTTAAAACTTTTTGGCCATGAATTGGACCCTGTTACTCCAGTGTGCTCCGATTTGGCCAAATTTTACGGCACGCGCCTTTGTGTATACATGTAGGCGTAAACTCGGGTGCTGTTGCATGTCGTTGCCGGTGCGCATGGAAATGTATGGAGAAAACGTGGTTTGATTTACAAAACTGCAGATAAGTTTTGAAAGAAGAAAAAGACATCTCTAATTTTTTGATATGTTTTGTATAAATGTCCCAGCTTTTAATTGATGCAAAAATTTTGAAAATCGGTGGTTGCCCTCATGGTGAAAAAAATGTTTTGGTATAAAAATCCAAGATGGCGGCCAAAATCAATATGGCCGACCCAATTTTTTATTATTGTAAATAGTAGCTCTAGCTTTCCTCTTTTCAACAACAATTCGTTTTGAGGTGGTGGTTGGAGAAACTTTCGAGTTATAACGGTTTAAGTGAGTCACCATTTGACCAAAATCGAGGGGTCTGCCAAAATTGTTGTGGCTCTAACTAACGGGGGGTCCATCAATTTGAGTAACCAAATGCATTTTTCTTACTTTTTAGGCGAGGGCTTTCAGAAAATCGGCACTTTAAACATTTTTGAAGACAAGGTGTAAATAGTGGGCCGGTCTCAGCGAGAATTACCCATATGCTTCTGAGTTAAGAGTAGCTCAGATTCCAAATTTCTAGGAAAAAATATAAAAAATCACAGAGATTGTTTTTAATACCTATTTAAGAGCGTCAAGCGCTTTTCTCTGAAAAATTCTGTAGCACTTTTTTAAGTCGCGTTTGTTTGCGAAATAACGTCCAAAAGATTGGATGCGTCATAATATCCTATGTGTTTCCTTTCCTTGACTTCGTGGAGTTTCTGCATGTTCGGACGTTATACTCTGAAAAAATGCACCAGAAAGTCCTGGAACATTATGACCTCGGACGTTATGATACTGTGTCATTTTTGAACTCATTTTTTGCTTTATTCGATTGGTAAGTTTTTAGCCAATATTACATCAAGAGACTTCCGTCTCACCTTATTATTGATTCATTCACCACGTAAACCATTTCTTGACCATCTAAAACTCCGGATGGACTTTTTTATAAGAACATAATCGTAAACATCGTAAAGATTTTCCTAGCCCACATTAATGTCAGCGTGGTTCATAAAATTGAGTTCATGATGAGTTCCAAAAATCTCATAATAATTGCTGAAAGGAATTTTATGATTTTAGGAATTTCCAGTAAGTTTTCCACTTTTTTTACGAAAATCGATGATTTGGCCTTCATGTGGAACTTTGAAGATTGTATCTTTGTGCTACACTTCCCAAGAGGCTTACGAATTACTAAAATTGCAGAAAAAAAAAACAAGATTTTCGCATATTAAAGACTATTATCAAAATAAAGAAAAAAAAAATAAAAGAAAAAAAAACGCCAGAAAAACGTATCTTGTATTGCGAATTTCGACAGCTGCTCCTTCTATAAATATTTTTTCTTCAGATAGACCTTAAAACACACACAAAACGACAGTTTCTTGAAAAGCTCTCAAGTCAAACCTAATAATTCGCCCTTTAGGGTGCTTTAGGGTCCATAAGAATAATAGATTTCTCTCAAATTGTAATTATTTTCTTCATTAATTAACCTCTTGTAACCTTATCAAGTAAAGGATAACTGTTGGCCCCTTGAGGGATTAGAACTACTTACGACTATGATAAGTAGCACTCAAAAGTAGAAAATTTTTGATTCCTAAAAAAATCTTCCAATTTGGTTTTTTAAAATCATGACATGCAAATGGTTGACATTTCAAATCGTATTTGCTAGAGAATATCTGCGAGTTGAGTGAAAGAAAAATAAATAATAAATGAACTGATGAATTTGGCAAACACGTAAACGATAACCGAAAAAAAAAATAAATCTTGTACAGGCTCATCGAACCCTCTGAGCAGAATGCCTCCTGGGATTGAGTGTAAACAGATCGCTTATCTGTCAAAGAATGAGCATTAGAGGGTGGAATTAAAAAGTACAAATCTTAATTAAAAAAAAAAAGATTTGGAGAAACTCCTTCAAAAAATTTCAAATTTTTGATTTTTTTTTCTGAGTGACCTGTAAAGGAGCTTTTTGCTGTTGCTTTGGGGTCATTTCCGATTTTATTATGTAGATTTTTGTAAGCTTGAGGGATTTTCTTTTTCCAGAATTCGTAAAAGGAATTCATAAGAAAAGTTTCGAGTTAAATCCAAATACAATGCTGGATTGAATGAAGTATGCGTTAGTCGATTTCATATAAAGTTCTCAAATCAGAAGAAAAAAATGAAATGATTTTTTTTTCTTCATGGTGTAATGTCCTAGCACCAGTACAATGCCACTCGTCAGTTCCATGTTGTGAGGAATTTCCAAGGAAATTTCCAATGGATAGCCATTGCATTGCATAAAGGTTAAGAGAACATGTACTAGAAAGAACTCTTAGAATGCTTTTTTGGTTACCTTTGGTTTGATTTTGGTTCTACTTCATATTATGGTGAAACTTGTTAAAAAGTATACGAAGCTTTTTTTTGGAAAATTTAAGAACCCTTTCGAGAATTTTCTTTGTGTAACTTTCAAGGACAATGATTTTTTTTAATTTTTAAGGCAATTCGTAGCTTGATTGACAGGACAGTCAAGTTTGTCATTCTCAATAGTTCACAAGTGTTAGCACTGCTCAGTTCCACGACAGCACAATAGGGCACTGCATGAAATTCTCCCCTTCTCTTTCACTCTTACAGAAATTTTGTAAACAACAAGGCCAAGAAACGTCAAAACCCCATACAAAATCAAAACAATGCAGTGCCCTATTATGGAGCATTATGCGACTCACACATTACAAGGACCTTGCATCCATCGACCGTGGGCAAAGCATAAATTTCAGAGGTGTTGGAACATTGAAGCAGATGATAGATAGATCGAGATATTCGCCTGTAGGATCCAACTAGGCCGTGATCTGCACCAAAAACAATCATACCTGAAAGGAGAAGAGAAAGGAAAACCATTAAATGAATGTTATTATAATAAGTGCAAAATGAAAAAAAATAAAAAATGAACTGATGTATGTAGCTGTCACGTAACAAAAAAAAAATGCTTGCTGCTGTGAAAGTTAGGCTCAATAAGGACTTGAACAACACGAGAATTGATTTGCATTCTACAACCAAAAGAAAAAATAATTCATAGCATTTTTATATGACATAATAGAACGGCGAATAAAAAAATAATAATTATTTCGATTTTTTTGATCAAGAAAACCCGATAATCGTAAGTGGACGATTATCACTATACTTAAATGAAAGCTTGTGAGAGAATATCTATAGGAATTGATAAAAAACAAACAAAAAAGTATTTTCAAAATATAATTGTAAGTAAATTGGAAGATAATTTAAAAAAACTTCCAAGGATCCTGTAAAATATACAAAATGGAAAAATTTGAAAAATAAAAAAAATACCAAAAAAAAAAAAAAATAAAAAAATCCTACTGCGTAGAAAAGTTTTAAACGAATTTTCTAAAAAAGTTTATGGGAAGTTCCCAAAAGAATATATCAGCGAGATATTTAAAAACTCTAATGAAAAGCTTTACTGATAAAAAACTGATAAAAATCCTGAAGTAACCTTCTAAAAATTCTTGTAAAAATACAAGTACTGACAAAAAAAAAAAATCTAAAAAATTGTTAGATAAACGCCAAGCAGATTTCCTGTTGGGATTTCTGGGGAACCAAAGTGAACAGCTAAAAGTTGTTCAAATCTTTCCTGCAGAAGCAGATAGCTCTAACAAGAAGTGAACAAGTACAATCTATTGTTTTCCCTCGTGTTATTAAATTTTAATATTTTTATTTTTTTTTCACTCGCGATTCTATCCACCTTTTTTTTTCATTACTTTGCTTCCTCTCTTCTCCTATGAATAGTATGAATTGCATTAGATTGACAGAAAGGCAACCATACGGCTTCATGCGGTAAATAATCCTTGTAGTGAATGACCATTGGCCAATTCTGGGGTAACATGTTTCTGTCTCTGTAGGTCCGATTTCTGACACAAACACCCTTAAAAGATAATTTAAAGGTTGATTTTTTCTGTTAAAGGTGCTGTTTATGGGTGGATGCGGATAGGAACTACAGAGACAGAAATGTGTTTGTTTTTACAAAGCAGATGGCAAATGTTACGCCCGAATTAGCAAACATTCCATTGCATTCTAGAGATTCTAACTACTTTTGAACATACAGCCAATTTTTTTACGCGGGGTATACGTACCGCGTCAAAAAACTCAGTTCAAAATTAATAAAAACATGTAAAAAAAGTCTCACTATTTCTCGACGAATATTGAAAAAAAAAAAATAAAATATGGGCTGGAGTTTTCATTTACGCGGCCTCGTAAATAGAAACCATGTAGAAAAAAACCTTGTGAGTACCTACTAGAAATTTGGCCATTTTTTATTCGACCAAATGCCTTTCGAACACCTGTCCAAGCTTTCACTGTCTCAGTATATTAAATTATAAGTACTGTTTTTGCGATGTGCAGAAGAATGCCGTATAGGAAAGAAGCATGAATCTTGAGCTAACTGAATGAAATAAATCAATGGAAGGGAAACCATTTTTTAACAGATTTTTTCTGAAAATTTTGTTGGAATAGAGCTTGAGCTTGAGCTTGATTGACCGCCCGTAGATGCTACTCCAGTATCGCCAGACCAGCTAAACTCACACAAGAAATTAATGAGATATCTGCCGGGGATTAGCAGGCATCTTTGCAGTGTGTGAGCGTTGGTGATCTTCTATTTTTAGGCGACAATGGCGCCTGCCACGTCAGGTTGCAGGTCAATGTGGGGAAGGGGTAAGGAAGTGATGATTGGAATCGTTTATATCCACATCTGGCCGAATATTCCTCTGCGCCAGCAGAAATTCATGCGGATTTTGGAGTGTTGGTGGGAATTGGTTGGCAGAAGGTTCACATATTGGTGTGTGGAATCGTGGATACCAGGGTAAGGTGATAGAATTGTGTGTTTTTTTTTAATATTTGAAGATGTGTGGCACAGTTCGCTTGATTGCATAACTTGTAGGCGTTTTCTAATAGGATTGAGACACTGTGCTGTGAAAGTTCAGAAGGAAGGGAAACGGCTTTTTCAACCCGTTTCTGTTCTAGCGATGGCTATGAACATGTTAATACACATGAGATGTTTATGTAGATAGCAGAGAGAAAGTATATAGAAAGATACAAAGTAGGAGGGACGGGCCAGGGATTGAACCCTGGACCTTCTGCGTACAAATCAGAAGCGGTAGCCACTAGACCACCAAGCCCCTTCTGAAAATTTTGTTGGAATAGTCGTAAAACTACGCTTGCAAATTACTGTGGGAAATATTTGTATAAATCCAAATAAACCTTTGAACAAAAATTTTCGTTAAGGACACATGTTCAAAAAAAAAAAAATACACCGTGAATCTCTAATGAAATTGATGCATTATCATTTATCAAAGTTCATTATGCCTAATGGCAATTAGTTGAATGATAGGTTTCGAATAAACGGCTTTTTTTTAAGGATGAAGAAAATATTTCAGATTGTGTGAATTGTATGGCCAATGAATTTCTTAACAGTCCAACTGGAAAGAACTGCATTTCATAAATAGAAAAGAAGATCTCTAATGAAATAAAAGAAAAAAACTTTCTGGTATATCTATTCAAACCCCTTTCTCAGATCACCAGCAAGAAGTTTTGCCATTAGGGAGCACCTGCGTTGGAAAAGAAAAAGTCATAAAAAGTGATAAAAAATAGTTATCACTTCCATTGCCTGTTGTAGAAAATATTTACCCTCGACGTCATTATTGAATTTCTGTCCAGCATTATTGAATTGCGGACGGCTGTCTAAAAAAACTATGTTCGAAAAGTCAAGATGCTCAACCCTTAAATGAAAGAGATGCATTTGAAAAACATTTCGATTTAAAAAAAAAATCAGAGATCTTTTGAAAAAATGACAAACTCGTGCAAAACTTCAAAAAATAAATTAAAAAAAAAAATTCGAGTTTCTTTAATATTTTTATATTTCTTTGTGGATCACTAGGCATTCTTGACGGGTATTTGTTGTTGAAATATTGTGTTTATGATAACGGCAGAATTTTTGTTGTGCTGATGGGAAGACTATTTGCTGAGCATTGTTCATAAAAAAAAATCGGTACATTTTTTTCAACCATGATTATTTTATCAATAGCACTTATCGAATGCCCCATTGGCCAGGGAAAATCCATGATAGTAGTCCTTGTGTATGAATTGCACAAAGATTAAACTCATGGATTTTCCGTATGTAAGTATCGCAAGAAACGTTCAAAGAATTGTCAATTGTTATTAAAAGGAATCCTTGAAGAATCATCAAGGATACTTTGGAACGACTGTACAGCTGCGGTCTTTCTAAATTCTAGAAGTAAATTTATGGTATAATGTTTCAAAATAACTTGGAAGTCCAGGAAAAGCTAATATGATGAGAGTTTTTCCTTTAATGTTTTTGTTTTTTTTTTCATATATCCAAGTACATGGGCGAAACTACGGATTTTTGTCAGGGGGTGCACCACAAACAAATGTTCATTAGTTCATCCATTCATAATTCACCGCCCCATATCTCACAGCAATGCATTAAAATTCTAGGGGGTGCCTGGCACCCCCGGCACCCCCAGTAGTGAGTAGTTCGTAAAATTACAAATATGAAATGTGTTGGAGAATATAAAAGATTCATATAGTGAAAGGTTTCCTAAGATTTATATGTGTGCCAACACAGTTTTTCTATCTTGGTTCAATTTGGACCTCTTCGTGAGTTTTTTCTCGATGCTCCTTTCGTGCACTGTTGATTTAATGCCGTTACATCTCCATATTTGCTGTCACATTGTAACTCATTTTGGGTTTATTTACCATTATCATATCATATTCTGCGTGACGCTAATTCGGAGGTGTAAACCATACGTCACCTCTTCTCGACCTCCAAATTCCAACTGTGTGTTGGTACGTATATCACTTGCATCAGCCAGCCACAATCACCTCGAGCAGATCTCCCATCAAGTCGGGGTGAAGATCCCTCCTCAGGTATCTTGGCATCGCATCGTCTGCAATGTGGTTGCGGAACTGCACCGGGAGGCACGTCCAGGTCGTAAAACCATCCCATCCCGGAGTGTTGGCTACCGCACTTTTACGACCACCCGTGTGTGCACTGCAATTTGTCACCGAGAGGACACCCATAGCGGCGGTGGAAGATCATCTGCGCACAGTGCAGCTTTTTGAAGGTTGCTACGGTGATCATCAGCGTTGAAGACGACGACAAGTGGTCTGTCACGACGACGGTTGGGTGCTGGAATTTTGGTGTACGTTTATATGGGATCACACTTTCTTGTGTGATTGATCGTCGTCAGAGAAGGTATGCGGAACTAGAGCGATGGACGATCAAGATTCAACGAGCAGATCAGGGGGCCAACCAGTCAGTGTTGCCAGATTTACATACATTTGTTTAGATCTTTCTGGTGTCGTCGTAAAGGTACATAAGTCTGTATGAGATTTTAAGCAAAGAATTCAGGAACGGTTCAACGATGGAGTGAGAATGACAAAGAACCATTCAGTGTTGCCAGATTTTTCCGCAAGAAGTTATGCAATAACTGATTATTAAAAATGTAGTCCACGATGCACAAGAGTTCAGTAAATAAGACACCCCTGATCCAAACTGTCACAAATGACACATCGGGGGCCAAGTTTGCATTCCATTATTGCGTCAGATCCCACGCGCGCTCTCGGAGACAGATGCAAATATGGTCCATGCACAAGTGGCTTTCCATTTGGACGAAGCGAAGATGCGTGGTCTCGCGGTCGGCATGGAAGCGTATCAGATTAATTTGGTACGCATGGGGACTGCTGTAACAATAATGACAGTACGCGGTGGCGCTCCGGAATACTCATAATAAGGTCCGCCACGACGATGACGAGCTGCTCTGACATAACAGCATTACACCGACCGACACTGAATAACGGGAAATGGGACAACCGTGAAAGAAAGGAAAAAAAAAACTGACGTCATAATCAACGTGGTGCACTTTATTGGCATTTGAGCGTGTGCCGGTACTTACAAGGAGGGTAAAAGGTTTCAAAGATGATTGAAATGCTTGATCATGGGCTTTTCGGAATTGAAAAACGTTTCATTGTAAGTGCTCTCTCCATCATAGCTCCCAAAAGTTCTTCTGATCCCATGGGTTCGTCGCTTTAATCTTTCTTTATTGATGAAGTCTCCCATGAGAAACTTATAAAAAAAACAATTAAATACCGCAAGAACCTGGATGTCTAATGACATGCTATCCCAAGAAAGATTTTTATGACCAATTAGTCTTGTAGAGGTTTTGAAAACCGTCATACCGTTTATTTTGGTTTTATGATGGTCTCTCTCTCTCTCTCTCTTCTTGGCGTAACGTCCTCATTGGGACAAAGCCTGCTTCTCAGCTTAGTGTTCTATGAGCACTTCCACAGTTATTAACTGAGAGCTTCCTCTGCCAATGACCATTTTGCATGCGTATATCGTGTGGCAGGCACGAAGATACTCTATGCCCAAGGAAGTCAAGGAAATTTCCTTTACGAAAAGATCCTGGACCGACCGGGAATCGAACCCGTCACCCTCAGCATGGTCATGCTGAATACCCGTGCGTTTACCGCCTCGGCTATATGGGCCCTCTTATGATGGTCTAGATCTGTGATTCCCAAAGTGGGCGAAATCGCCCCCCAGGGGGCGAAAATCAGGCCGAAGGGGGCGAAAATGTGAAAAACCAAAATTGGGGGGCGAAAATACTAAAAAAGGGGGCGATTTTTTGAATAATTGAAAAAAAAATCAAAAGTATTGAAATACTAGTCCAGAATGTCAACTGAATCATTAAAAATCCCTACCATTTAAAATTTTGTTATTTCTAGGATTATTGAAAAATATCTGTTTTGAGATCGACTAAATTTTACAGATTTTTTTTATGTATATGAGGACTTTTCGTCAAAATTCCAAGAATAAAAACACAAATAAGACTGCTGTATGAATTTCCTAAATAATTCCTAGGAATTATGGAGATTTAATATTATACATATTAAGAAACTTTGAAGAAACTTTAATAAGAGATTATGAGAGGAACCGTTTTTTACTTGATGAGAAAGTTTTGTTTTTAATTCATGGGCGTTTTTTCATGGAATTTTCAACCATAATCATGATGTTTCGGACGAATTTCAGAACACGTTTTGGATGGGAGCTATCACACATTGTTTGAAAATTTCAAACTTATTTCTAGTAGCAATTTTGAATTTTTCACAAATTCAGCTAGATTTCCCTCAAAACCGAGTAATGACTGTTGCATATTTACTTATTTGACAATAGAAGTTTCTTCAATTTATACTGGCTTTTCATTATTTGCATTTACTTTGAAAAGCTGACTACATTTGAAAATACACAGACATATTGCTGATTTGTTCTTTCTGTATAAAAAATATTTTTGAAATTGTATTTCAATATCCCACCAGTAGGAGAACCCTTTTCAAAAACACTAGTAAAACATCTGGTGTAAGACAACGAGTTTTCGTAAATGTTTACAGTCCGTTCTGTTTGCTCGTTTTTGTTCAAGTATATGTATAGCACAAATATGATTTCAAAATGTATTGTTATACATGCAATGCGGTGTTTTTTTTAATAAGAGAGATACTAATTTAGATACATTAAATATCAGTTCCGCCACAGTAGTGTCAAATAGTGGGTTTTTGAGGGCTTCACCTAAACAAAGTTTCAGCCTTTTTTTTTTTTTTCATAAAATATAAATCTCATTTAGGGGGTCGAAAAAGTTTTTCTCAAGCTCCAAGGGGGCGATACCTCCTAAAAGTTTGGGAAACACTGGTAGATGATGGTTCTAAGGGGCTGTCCATAAACTACGTGGTCATGAGGGGGGGGGGGGGGGTTGAGAAGTCCCAAAAAATTACCACGTGGTTTATGGACAGCCTCTAAGAACCTCTTCCAGTCTATTTTACTTAAAAAATGATACTTGGGATATATAAAAAAATGTTCAGGATCGTCTGAACTTCTTACTAGTAGACAGAATATTTTCAAATATCCAGGTTCTCGAGAGATTTCACTGCTTATCTTAAGATTCATATGGGAGACTTCAGCCAAATGAGGAATAAAAGCGACGAACCCAAGCATAGAAAAGTGTAGAGGGCGTGAAAGCTTCATGAATATAAAAAAAAATCGAACTATTTGTAATCCAGTACTAAGGTTTTAAGAATGCTTTTCTTAAGAGAGGAACATTTATCAATCCGTTACTGTCGACGTATGCAACGTGCGTATTCAACAGCCTACCCTTACAATGTATCACTATCGTTCGGAAATAATGGATCGGAACAGTTGTTCAAGACTCCGTCCCTAACGAGCTGATCCGGTTGAATGGGCTGCTTCAGCCCGCTGTATATTTGGTTTACAAAACGCCTGATGTTTCCTACCACCTGATTGATATCTGGTTCCGAATGGCGGCGGCGGCGAGCCGCCCCCAGCCATTTACAGAGTCCGCCTCAATCGACAATGTAATGATACCCAAATGTATGGGCCCGAATGCCGCCCTCGCGATGTCGAACTAGGAAATGCTTTCAGGAGCTCCTACCAAACAAATGGGCAATCAAAACAAAACCGACACCGCGCCACGGCACACCGATCCAATCCGATCGCGATGACGACGCCCATTTTAAACGATCGACAAGTTTGGAGAAACGAGGACCAATGTCGATAACAAACAGAAGGACAGGTGTGATCATAGGTTGGCCGGCCATGTCCATTCACAACAACGTTCCGTAATATAACCTCGAAAAGAAAGTGAAACTTTTCCGGACGACGAAATGGGGGTTGTTTGTCATCGATTTCCATGGCGCTGCTGGACGGATGGGCATCAATTGGTATGCCGATCATGACGAGGTTGTAATGCAAATCCAAATATCGTATTGATAGGGGACACTAATTGGATACCCCTAAGCAATGGATTTGGCGTGTTGCATTTGAGTGAACCAAATGGTGACCGGCCAAATGTGTGTCCGGTATGTATGGTCAGAAATGTAATACGTAATACTGACGACTATGATGCTTCAGTGTGCCACGAATTTGGCAGTGACATACTTCCTTGTTGCTTGGTGGATGAATGTTGAACCATCAACTGATATCCATCAAAGAACGTAAAGAAAGAGACAGACCCCAATAAGCCAGAAGTCTCAGAATCACTCAGGTTGATTCTTAACCCTTCAGGGCGCGCGCTGTTGTAAAAAGTACAACACCGCCAAAAAAACCTCGCTCATCGTATACAGCTATTTTTCTAAACCTTTCACTTTAAAATTCTCATGAAATTCTACGAGATTGAAACTTAGTTTAGCTCAGAGAAGTTACAACTGACCAAAAATAACACCGGCCAAACTTTCACAGAAAGTTGAGAAGTTAGAGAAATGTTAGAGTGAGGTGATTATTGCTATCAACCATACCTCTGCATCTCCACAATACCACGGGACATGTGTTTGTGGCCAAGAGACCAAGTGCTGACGTGCTCCATTTTGTCACTTATTGCAAAAATCTCCTCAGTATATTTTTTAAGCATATCTCACAATAATTAACGTAACGATTGTTTAAAGTTTCGTTTCCACTGAAATATAAGAAATCCTTGCAAAATTCTTGAAACGAGACCCAGGAAATTTGTTGTAGAATAAATGTCCGGAATTAATTTCTTGTGGATTTTCGGAAAAAAAATCTTGCATGAGTTCTATAAGATCGAACAAGAAAGTTCCCCTAGAAATTTCCCTAATGAATTTCAAAAATAAAGCATCTTCAAAGAATTTGGAAACATACCTTAGAACGATCTTCAGAATGAATATCACTGAAGTCTCTGGAATTAGTTCATGTAGTACCATCCCATATAGCCGAGGCGGTAAACGCACGGGTATTCAGCATGACCATGCTGAGGGTGACGGGTTCGATTCCTGGTCGGTCCAGGATCTTTTCGTAAAGGAAATTTCCTTGACTTCCTTGGGCATAGAGTATCTTCGTGCCTGCCACACGATATACACATGCAAAATGGTCATTGGCAGAGGAAGCTCTCAGTTAATAACTGTGGAAGTGCTCATAGAACACTAAGCTGAGAAGCAGGCTTTGTCCCAGTGAGGACGTTACGCCAAGAAGAGGAGAGGAGGAGTACCATCCAAGACGATTTCAGGAACAAGCTTTAGGGAATTTTCTGGAATGTATTGCATTAGAAATGTCGGAATTAATCTCAAGCAAATATTCTGAATTCTGAAAGGCTTCCCATTATCGAAACTCACAAAAAATAATCCACAATAGCCCTATATTCTTTCTTTATGCCACAAAAGTTCAGTCTATTGGACGCAGTGGCTTAATTTCCCCAACAGGGGAGGAAAAAAAGGCCCTATATTCTTAATTCGTTGAATCAATGGGGCAACAAAATCCATCTTAAACAAAATGCTCTAATTTTCAAAAAAAAAAAAAATTGTTCATTTGTAAAAACATCCTGAAAAGATAACGAAAAAAAATGTTCTCAAGTCTTAGGGAGAATCCTGAAATAAATCTGAAGTCAATTTTCTGTAGAGGAACATTGTTCAGGAATGTTCTGTGAACAATTCAAGATTCCAGTTATATTTCAAACTTCCAAAGTTGGAACCCGTAACAAACTTATGAAATTTTTCGGGAACATCTCGCTAGGGAATGCCCACAATATACCTAGCAGAATTTCATAATAAAATAGAACAACTTATTGAGAGTCATGGAGAAAATTACAGAAAAATTCCAGGAAAGCATTTCCAAGGAGTTGCTGGAAAACATTTTAAGCTACATCGCGAAATGTGTAAAAAACAGGAGATTTTACTGAAGGTTTTCGGAGCAAATCTTCCAACAAATCATAAAGAAAATCTTGAGTGAAACCCGGAAGATTTCTCAAATGAACTCTCAGGATTCTCGCAAAATGAATCCAGTGTGCTTCTAGAAACGAATCTCAAGTAAAGTGTTCAAATAATCCAGGAACTGTTAAGTAGTTGCAAAGTTTTGGCAAATCATTTCAGAGATATTTTAGTTATGAACCTCTAGGACATTCTCTGATAAATACTAGGGATATTCTGATTTCCAACTAAACTCCTCTAACTAAACTCTGGGTTTTACAATGTTTGGGAAAGCTGTAGAATGAAGATACTGTAAAAATGCATATCTTCTCTAGAAGGTGCAACAGTCTATTTTAACATTTTAAGGCAGTACTGGCATTTTTTCACTTTTCAGTACAAACGTCAAAAGCGTGCAATTTCTAAAGATGCACATATTTGCTGCTGATATTTTGCATAATTTAAACAGTTACTCATGTACTGAAAATAAAAAATAAAAAATAGCCTTTTTAGAATTGTTTTTTAATATAAATTTCTTAAATTTATTTTTATTTTTTTATTTTTTTTAATTCTGCAAACTTGTAGAAGTTTAAAATTTTAATTTTCTAACGGAGGTCAGTTTTTCGACTTTCAATTTAACATAAAATATGTTTTTTTTCGTTTCTTCAAACTTGATTGTAAAGACTCTTAATCAAAGACTGAGTCTTTTGCTATCTTCTGCAGAAACGTTTGCTTTTGTAGCCTCCACAACTTTTCAGATCATCAAAAAAAAAAAAAAAAAATCTAAAAATTGATTCAAGAAAGTTGTACCGAAAAAACAATTCCAAGGAGGTTTTTTTTAAATTTCTTGGAATCCCGTACGATCTCGTAGCGTTTTTGTTGTGCTTCGATAGTGTATGAGGAACTATTTAAAAAATGCAAAAAAAAATCTGCTGATATGTGCACCTTTCAAAGTTGCAGGATTTTGAAGTTTGTGCTCTAAAAATAAATAAAAACGGCCTTACCACCTTAAGGTGAAACTGGATCCATTTCCTCTTTTTTTGGTTTTTGATTTTTCATTTCAATTCGAAGCAATATTTTCAAAATCGGGTTTCATACGCATTCAGAGGAAGGATCGGGGCATCTCCTCATCTATTTTTTTCCCGTAGTGGTAAGTGTTTTTCATTTTCACAAAAACCATTTTCAATCAAAATTTCTAAAAAAATTACAATGAAATGAAAAAACGAAAAACATTTTCCACTAGGAAAAAAATCAGGGGATACCCTGATCTTTCCTCTAAATGCGTATGCAAATTGATTTTGAAAATATTGCTTCGAATGTAAATGAAAAATTAAAATCCAAAAAATGAGGAAATGCATCCAGTTTTGCCTTAAAATGATGAGATTGAATTTTGCATTCTTCAGAAAAGATATGCATCTTTACAGTATGCATCTTTACAATGTTTCTGTAGACGTCATTCGATCCTGGCCACATATACAAAAAAATATGTACCTATAAAAAGTACTTGAGAAATTATGAAACTCTTGCCGAAAAACCCAAAGTCCCCCTTTTTTTAACTCGTTCTACTGTACAGCGTGACAAATGACGATTTAAGATCTTCAGGAGATTTGAATACAATAATGAACCTGATTTTGTTAGCTTTTTTGCTTTTTTACTTCTTCACTTCTTCTTAGTTATCTCTACATTAGTAATCTCTTGAACAGAACGAACGTCAAACTTTACTCTTTAGTCCTTATTACAGGGATTTCTCTTGGTGTTGTTTTTTTCTAAAGCTCCAGCTTAAATAGTTATTGGAAACCTTTCAGGAATTCGTGAAGGAATGCTTCCTTTTATGGATTATGGATGCGATTTCTCCAGGGATTTTCGCTGGTGTTCCTCCAGGACTTCTACCGGTGATTTCTGTAAGACTCCCTTCAGATGCAGTACTGGACGAAATAAAGTGGGAATTGGTTGTTTTTTTATGCAAAAAGCTGAAGTTTGGGGCTTTGAATCTCAAGATCTAGTGATAGTCATTCACAATATCATGAAATTTGTTCTGTGAAAAAAAAAATAGATAATTCTAAGCAAAACTATATAATATCGCAGAACTCCCATTTCAGGAAAAATAGTATTATCTTCTATATATATATAAATGTAGTGGCATACGTGGGACCGCGCATAACTTGCGAACGGATGTATCGATTTGGGTCGTCTAAGTTTTGTTGTGTTAGTTTTCACCCAAGGAAGGTTTATGAGGCAAATCGGGTTTTCATACATTTTGAACGGGGACTTGGGCTTGACTAGGTACTTGAAACGTCAAAAAACGCAGTAGGCAAGACAAAGTTTGCCGGGTACCGCTAGTTTTTTATATGTTTTATAAACGAACTGCTATGGGTAACCAGTCTGTTCTTAAAAGTTATGTGTTTCGTTAGACTGTTCAACTTTTCAGAAGAACTATTTGTCTGAATATTAAAATTTCGGAATTATTCTAAAATATATTTTTTTTTAAATTTTCAAAAAATAGGTTTGCGATAACTTTAAAAATGCTTGCATGACATAGTTATATTTCCCTATAAGGTTAGTTTAATAATAAGGTCAATTTAATAATAAGAATGTCCAGTAAGTCAATCTGTGCAGTAGAAGCTGATTCAGATTCATTTTGAAAGAAAATCGATTAATGCGTGCTTTACTCTGTCCGGTACTGCATGTCCTCAACAATTTTCCAGGCATGCCTTGTGATATCTCCGGAAGTTTCTCTTGGGATATTTTCAGAAACTCCTGCTGGGATTCCTTCATAAATTTTTGCAGGTATTTCTGCGGAACTGCTTCAATTTCTACAGCAACTTCTCTAAAGATGTACCCAGATATTCAAGATTTCCTTCCATAAATTACTTCGTGGATTTAATCAATAATTTTTCTATGGATTATTCTAAGGATTATTTCAGGAATTTCTCTTATGGTCCACAATTATTTCAGGAATTTCTGCTGATGTTTCTTCAGGAATTTCGTCGGGATTTTCCACACAATTTTTCCAGGTATTCCTCCTGTGATACAGCAGAAGTTTCTCTGCGAATACTGTTTATAAATTACTGCTGGCATTCTTCCAGAAATTCTTGCTGGTATCCCTGTGGGACTTTTTCCAAGAATTTGTGCAGGAACTCCAGGGATGTATCCGGAAATTCCTGAAGGGATTTCTCCAATTCCCCGTCCTAAATGTATTCCATGGATTTATTCAGGAATTTGTCTAGAAATTGTTGTAGGAGCTCTTGCAATTATCCCTTATAGGATTCCTTTAGACATATCTACTGGGATTGTCCAAACGTACTATCAGCGATTTATCCAGAGTTTTTGCGCGGATCCCTTCATTTCATTAACACATCACTATGGATGATATTTCTCAAGAAATTACTCATACAATATATCCGGTGGATAAGGTACACCGGGGCAAGTTGAAACGCGAAGTTTTGATAAAGATTTTAATTCAATTTAGAAATTGATCATTTGTCGAAAGATAGTTTGATTCAAAAACTATGTGTTATGATATTCAAGTAGTTTATAATGACTACACACCAACATTTTTGAAATGCTTCCAGCACGCAAAAAATCTGCAAAAGAAATTGCTGAATTTCAGCAACATTCTTGCTGAATTTCAGCACAACGTTGCTGATCAACTGCTGTCAAAACTGCAGGATGGTTCAGCAATTTGAGAAATAATTGCTGATACTCAGTAATTTGTATTGTTGAATGCAATCAGCACGCAAAAAACATCAATGTTTGCTGAATACCAGCAAAAAAATTTTGCAGTGTAGATAATATCATGTTAACCCGTTCTTTCATATTACCCCACCCGTTTCAACCTGCCCGGTGTACTTTACATTGGAATTTCTTCAGAATTCTTCTCTCGGATTTCTCCAGGATTTCTTTTTGGGATTCGCACTGATATTCCCCAGAACTTTCAGGAATTACTTCGTGGATTTATCGAGGAGTTTCATCTTGAATCTTAACAGTGATGTCTTTAGAGATTGCTCTAGCATTCTTGCAATGATTCTTATAGGAATTACTCTAGGAATTTATCCAAGAACACTTCTAGGAATGCATCTAAGAAATCCTTTGGATATTACTCAAGTGATTTATCTATGAACTCTCTAGAGATTTCTACAGAAATTAATAATCCATTCAAAAATCCAGGGGGGTTTCATCTGGCCGTTTTTTGGAATATTTTGTCACGAATTCATCCACCAATTCCTCCAGAAATTTAATCAAGAATTTGTTCAGCAATTCGTCTTGTGATTTAAGAGGTTTCTCTAGGAATTCCTTTTAAAAATAATAAGCGTGTTTTTCCGTCACTATTGGTTTAACCGCTTCCAATATTAAATGTGTGTTAATGTGACACTGTGTCATGGCTTCATGGACGGAGATGCTTTTGGCTCAAAATAAAGCGTAAACGAAGTCAATTCGGGCATTATAAGTTATACCATACTACTTGTCGTTTAAATCGTAGATTAAACTGCTCAGGTTATCCGGCAAAAGCTTTTATTTAATTACTATACCCAGTTGAAGTCTCCAAAACGGATCCACGAGGAAATACATTACATAATGCAAGCAGTGACATTGGCGATTGAAAGTTTCAATTTTGTCGTATCATTCGATTCAACCGACTCACGCACTTTTTCACGTATTGCGTCGCGGAGCCTTCCTCCGTGGACAACAATAGGTACACTCCATGCGTAGAGGTATACTGTCCCACTAGTTTAATTAATCATTCCACGGATTAATTACACAATCACCTTTTCCGATTCGACGGACGGGGTTATTTGGAGAATATACGATACTCGTGCACGCAGCTACAATCCCTTCAACATCAACACCTCATTCAGTGCGATGGGCTCTGGCGGCAGCCAGCAGCTGATTAGCGACCGACGACAGTGACGCATAATTAACGACCCAGGTGCCAATCTGCGACTGCGAGAGCCCCAAAGGGACGACCGGCGACGGGGCCGATTTGGTTGATTGGTGAGTGGCAGTCAGTGGCGGTAACTTGATTAGGTCGCCCGGTCACGTGCCACCGACTGGACCTACCTGTGCTAGCTTTGAATGAATCTGATCGCCAATCGCCGGTAGTCTGCCTTCGTTTGGCTGCTGCTACTACCGCCGCAGACGCTGGTGCTGTGTGTAGTTTTGGGGGTAAAAGTCCATTAATCTCTATTGCGGTATCGGATGAAAGCATGAATTGAATATCTCCGCGAGTGGATGCGGGAAGTGGTTCGGTCGAGGTAGTTCACTAGGTACGTGAAGGAATGGTCAGGTGACCTTATCGGGAGATCATTATGGATCTCGGAAGGCGGCTTGGAAGTCATTAGTGGGATGGTGGATCCTGTGGAAACCATTGGACAAATTGGATACTTCAGTCGGGGTCTTCAGTTAGCCTAGTGGTTAAAGCTATGGATCGCCAATCCGGAGACGGCGGCTTCGATTCCCGTATCGGTCGGGGACTCCCAGGGCATAGTGTTTCATTGTACTTGCCTCACAGTATACGAATTCATGCAATGGCTGACAAAAAAAGCCCTTCAATTAATAACTGTGGAAGTGCTCAAAGAACACAAAGTTGAATCGAGGCAGGCCAAGTCTCAGTGGGGACGTACAGCCATAAAGAAGAAGAAGATGAACTTCACTAATTTACTAATTTATGTGGGTTGGATCTTTTCGGTGACATAAGAAAAGCAGCATAATTCGCGTCACGCGTTTCGGCTTACTACTCTTCAGCCCTCTTCAGACGCCTAAAACATTTATTGAGACATTACAATTTTCTTAGTTAAATTAACACTTATGTGGCCGGCAGGGTACCCGGGTACCTTTTTCAATTTCAAATCTCGATATTTTAATGGTTATTGAGACTAGGATGTTGGAACTCTGTTAGATCTTAGAACTCGTGAATATACATCTATTAATGGGGTTGACCGAATTTTAAAGTGAGGAGGGGCAGGGGGAGGGGCTCCTGCATTTTTTTATTACGTGGAAGGCCGGCAGGGTACCCGGGTACCCACGAAATTGAAATGATCATATCTCCGTAAATTTTTCATTTTGGAAATTTTTAGCTCATTCAATTCAGAAACTCATCATCTATCGGGAAAATATTTGGTTAGACCGATCTAATCACCGTGGTTTTCGGAAAATCCATATTTTTGGGAGCATGTCCTTATACCATATTGAAACCCACATTGGTAAGGCTAGGATACTTTAAAGTGTTTATGGTCAACCATGGCCTCACGGGAAGCGTGTTCCGAAATCACAGTTTCAAAGCCAACACGTTTTATGATTCCAGGCCGGTCAGATACAATATGCCAAAGAAATTTTACGATGCTTGGTACCGAAATTGCTACTAACCTACCGAAAATCCCGTATATTGTATTATATAAAAACACGGATTCGGAAATCCGGATTTTCCGGTACCAATGGTGATCGGACCGGTCTAACCAAATACGATCTCGATAGATAATGAGTTTCTGAGTTGAATGAGGCAAATACTTTTAAAATCGGTGGAAAAATCGCTGAGATATGATCATTTCCATTTCGTGGGTACCCGGGTACCCTGCCGGCCTTCTTCGGGTGTTTTTTTGCTGGCCACACTACGGTTATCACATACAAAACGTTTAAGAACTTCAGTCGAAACACGTCCTGGTTTCTCCCGCTTTTGTACAAATAAAGAAATATAGAAATTCATTAAGAAATCTAGCGAAGACCTAGCCTCTCGGAAAGTAGTTTCAAGAGCATGCATTTTGAATGTACCATTTCCTTGAATTTTCTCTGGTATTGCGGGAGTTTAGCCTGTCATTTGTGCATTGAAAGCAGTGTACGAATAATTGAAAAGCAATGAGCAACACAGTTTTCCGACGAAACCAATTGGGCTGATACGTGACATGCTGGTATGAACGAAATCAAGTGTTCAGATCGTATTCAAACAAAATTTTGACGTTGTATGTGACATTAGATGGATTAAAGTAGGGAACTGCAATTTAAAATGTACCTAAAAATCGGTTGGAAGATATTTTTTTTTATTTTATTTTTTTCGATTATGTTTGGCTACGCAGTCATTTATTGAACAAACGGCGTTCTTTATGGCATGCGTAGCCAAACATAATCAATTCCACCAAATCAGTCGATTTATCATCAATTTATTTTTTTTTTATTTATTTTTTATTTTTTTTTTTTATAATTTAGATTAATAATTTTGAATTTTGTAAGACATTTGCTTATCTACCTTGAAGATGTAAACTGCTTCTTTGCATTACTTTCGAACCCCGATTTAAGTAAATTCCACTTAAGAATCTGCATTGAAGTTGCATTATTAAATGAAATTTATAAGGATTATGAGCAGTTTGAAGACAAGATTTTTGATTTTTTTTATTAAATAACAGGAAAATATTTTCAAAATTAATTTCTTCTTACATTTAGCGGAACGATCAAAATCAGGAGGTATCTTGATCCTTCCACGAAAACCAATTTTGAAAATATTGAAAAATAAAACAAAAATTAAAAAAAAATGTAAAAATTCATCCAGTATCGCCCTAAGATGATGTTGGGAGACTTATCGGAAAGAGACAGTGGAAGGAGTTTTCAAAGGTATCCATTTTTAAGGTCATCGAATTTGCTAGCATAACTAGTGATCACTTGCTATATTATGAATGCAATGTGCTCATACAGGTTTACTAAACTCAGACCCATCCCTCGCTTCCTTCTTTCGTAGACTTTTGTCAATAAAAAAAATAAAATTCTTTGCAATTTCCTGCAAATTTTCATTATAAAAAAACCTGTAATACTCTCAAAACTGCCTCACGTGCTCTTAAGACTCAAATGAGAATAGCATAATATCCAAAACTGAAAATGCACTTTTCTCCAGAATGATGAAAAAGCGAGCAAAACCACCGTGTCCGATTGCCATAATTGACTAAATAAACAATCGGACATTCTTATTTTCTTCGTTTCGTGGATCATTTTGGGAAAAAGTGCTTTTTTGTTTCTAGAACATTCGCCATTCTCAATTGAGCCATATGTTCCTTTGAACCCCCTAAAATCTTCGTTCATCTCTCCTTGAAACTCCTTCAGAAACTCCTCTGAAACCAACATGAGACCCTCCGAACCCACTGAAACTTCTCTGAACTCCTCAATAAGTTTCTAAAATTTACTCTTGAAACCCCCGTGGATATTTTTTTACACATCCCTGAAACCTAGGCTCTTATTTAACTTCTCTGGAGTTGGCTTTCCCTTGGAATCACCTTACCGTGTATATGTCTCTCCTTTTTTGTTTGGCTCAACGTTTCTACTGGAACCTGGCCTGTGTCTGAGCACTTGCATAGTTGAAGAGCTTGTTTAGCCTGACATTTTATAAATTTGTGCTCAGAAAGCCGAGAAAAATTTCAAACAACAAATTTATAATTAGGCACATTAAATTTTTCAATATATTTTTTGTTGTTTTTTTTGAACTTTTTAAGTTTTTTTTTCTACAGAGTCGAATTATTCTGCCGCAGCTGTCGCAACCTCGTTGGTCTCGAACACGTTTGCTATGATCGGTTTCATAGCTGGGGCCATATACGACTCCTCCAATTCCAAAGGGTAAAACAACTTTATTTGAGTTCATTTAGGCATAATCAGTTCACAATTTTGACTATAGCCTTACTTTCGAGATGGATCTAACAGAAAAAAAGAAGCAAAACAAATAGCGCAAAGTAGGGTTCCGGTTCCCGATGATGTTGTTGTTTTTTTTTAATTTTTTTTATTGTCTTTATTAAAGAGACTTTCAGCCCGTGGCTGGTTCATCTCTGTCTTTTTTTATTTTTTTTATTTTTATGCTGTGTTTTTTAACTTACGCTAATTCTACACTTAAACGATCCCCTATGTGGAGAACTTATGCAAACAAAAGTGTAAATAAATAATACTTAAAAACACAAAAAAAGAATTTTTGTTTTTTTTTTCTTTTATTATTTTTTATATGTTACAGCGAAAATGTAATGTAGTTCACTGAATTGTGAGACAAGATGGATGAACAAATGACAAAAAAGTTATCACTTAAGAGAAAAAGTTGAATTTTTGAAAATTCCTGAAATGCACTTGAGGAAATTTGTTCGACCCGATTTTATGAAATAACAGATAATTAGCTACAAAAAAGGCCTAGTGAAATTTAGCCGAGTGCTCCTTTTTCTGAGATACACTAAAACCTCTTTTTATGCATGTTATTTTTATGCACTTTTAATTTATGCACCTTTTTTATGCCCTGCATGAAAAGAGGGAAAGCTATTCAGAACCAATATTGTGCATAAGAATATTTAACAATGACGAGCACTATTGCAACAGAGGCCAAGGGGTGTTAACAGGGGAGAACAAAGGAAGGTCACAGGTACGTTTTTGGGTGTTCCCGAAGGTCTCATCCTCATGTGCGTTGTATGGGGTCCTAGTGGGTCTTAAGGGGCTTTCGGAGTCATTCCAGAAGGCCACAGAGCATTTTATCAGAAGCGTTGCGGAGGCGTTTGTAGGGGTTTTGGTTTAGGGAGATTTTTGGAGGCAATTCAGGATGTTTCAGACCATTTTCGGCGTGATTCAGAGGCGTTATGGAAGCGTTATGGAGGAGCTTTCGGGGGGTTCGGAGCTTCTCAGGTGCGTTACATGTGGTCCGAGGGGGCTAAAAAGGCATTTTGGAGGCATTTCCGGACGATTCAGAGCATATTCGGCGGGATTCAGAGGCGTTACTTAGGCGTTACGAGGAGTTTTCGGGGAGTTCGGAGCCTCTCAGGTGCGTTACATGGGGTCCGAGGGAGATTTTGGAGGCATTTCAGGATGTTTCAGACCATTTTCGGCGTGATTCAGAGGCGCTACAGAAGCGTTACGGAGGAGTTTTCGGGGGTTTGGAGCTTCTCAGGTGCGTTACATGGGGTCCGATGGGGTTTAAGGGGGATTTCGGAGGCATTTCAGGATGTTTCGGACCGTTTTCGGCATGATTCAGAGGCGTTCGGAAGCGTTACGGAGGCGTTTTCGGGGGGGTTCGGAGCTTCTCAGGTGCATTATATGGGGTCCGAGGGGATTTAAGGGGGATTTTGGAGGTATTTCCTGACGTTTCAGAGCATTTTTGGCGGGATTCGGAGGCGTTACTTAACCGTTACGAGGAGTTTGATGGGGGGTTTGGGGCCTCTCAGATACGATACAAGGGGTCCGATGGGGTTTAAGGGAGATTTTGAAGCATTTCAGGATGTTTCAAACCATTTTCGGCGGGATTCAGAGGCGTTACGGAAGCGTTACGATGAGTTTTTCCTGGTTTCGGACCGGCTAAGGTGCGTTACATGGGGTCGTGACGGTTTCAGGGGGATCTTGTAGGTATTTCAGGAAGTTTCAAAGGATTTTTAGATACCCCAACACAATATCTTTTAAAACACCCCTGAAACCCCCTTTGATTTCAAGATTGTCTTAAGGACAAGGTATTTGGAGTACATTGCTCAAAATTTCTAGAGCACCGTTTTTAGAACCGTTGAACGGATTTGGATGAAAATGCATCACGCTAATTGTTCAGTGGTTGTCAACAGCGTGATGCATTTTAATCCAAATCCGATCAACGATTCTAAAAAACGGTGCTCTAGAAATTTTGAGCAATGTACTCCAAATACCTTGTCCTTAACACCCGCTGATACGACCCTGACCTAAAATGCCTTGAAACGCCCCTGAAATCTCCGTAATCCCATTGAAACGCCCTTGCAATCATCATAATCAATTTGAAATGCCTCTAAAACCCCTTTGGACGCCTTTAATAAAACCCCTTGAAATGAACCTGAAAACCCCTTGAAATGCCCCTGAAATGCCATCAAACGCCCTTAGAATGTTCCTGAAACACCCTAAAACGCTCTGAAATGACTGTGAAATACCTTAAAACGCCCCTTAAAACATCTTGCAACGTCCTTCTAAGGCTCTTGAGATCTCTTGAATTGCCCCTAAAGCCCCTTGGAACGCCCCTGAAACCCACTTAATACTATTGAAATACCGCTGAATTCCCCGTAATCCCATGAAAACATCAAAAAATCTTGACAGAACGCCCTTGAAAGCTCCTCAAATCCCCCGAAATAACCCCTGAAGCCTCTTGGAACCCCCTTTTTGGGTTCTGTGGGAACTTTACGGAAACCCCCTTAGGCCCACCTCAATTGCCCAGGAGCAAGACCTGTTCTCGCGAACTAGATTCCCCAATTAAAGCCCAAACTTAATTTATGCATAAATTTCCCTCTTTTTATGCCTTTTTTAATTTATGCATATTTTTAATTTATGCAGTCCCAGCTAGAGTCCCAGTCATGTGCATAAAAAGAGGTTCCAGTGTACCGTAAACCGGGGTCAAATTGATCTCCGGGTCGAAATTGATCAGACGGTTTTCTGTTAGAAAAAGCACACTTCAAATAATTTCCTTACGAATATCGTTTAGTATCAGATTCGAACAACACGATACTTGAAAAGAAACTTTTCTAAGTATGGTTCATCTAACTGAAAAACGCCTGATCAATTTCGACCCGGAGATCAATTTGACCCCGGTTTACGGTACTATGATTTTTCTATGAAATTTACTGGACATATTGTAAAAGTCAGTAAGGGTTTTTTTCCTGGAAGATTGGATGTTACGTTTTGCACCATGGGTAAAGACGAAATATATACGGGACAAAAATATTAAGTTTGTATAGTTGAATGTGACATGAAAAAAAAAATAAAAATCTCACTAGCAGAGTTCCTAAGTTATCTCACACAAACTGATCTTTAAGAAATGCATTTTTTTCTGCATAATCATTTATCATATTTTTGCTGAAAAAAAAATACTTAGATGCAATAATAAACATAAACAACTCAGGGAGTTTCAGCAAGTTTTTGTAATAAAAGGAAAAAAAGGCTAAAAGTGTACAACAATGCAAACGACAGTATATTATCATCCCTTTGTTTTTCATGGTGCCGTGTTAAACAAATTTGTATCAGTCTCAAACATTTAGACAGTAACACATAAATAACCATTTTTTTTAGAAAATTCTTCGATGTTTATAACCCATAAACATTCGAAAATGAGTAAAAAAAAAAATAAAAAAATTATATATAAATAGTGTGGAGTGGACATGACTAGCAGGCCAAGGACTCGGGATCGAATCCCACTCCCGAAGGAAGGAAAGTTAAGTGTGGATTTCGAGATGAACTAACCTATGGTTAAAATCTCGTTAAGACAGACAATAAAGCTGAGCAGGTAAAAACTTCAAGTAGTAGATTATTTAAATGAACGAAAGTAATAGAAAAACAAACAGAATGAAATCAATGGTACGCTCAAAAAAAGAAAAAAAAAAAAGGGAAAAAAGAAGAAAAAAATTGAAGAAAAGCAAACATAAGTTTGATAAAAGGAAAAGCATCTAGTTTATACCACAAAACAAACATACTATACTACTACTATTGCGGGTGAAAGATAAAATGAAATACAATGAACAATAAATAAAAAGAAAATCGCGTTAAGTACTGTTCCTTTGAATTCCACTAAGAATTTGCATCCTTTGAGTCGAGTCAAGTACAAGACACTGAAGACAACCTTACAGTTGAGGTCGAAATACGTATCTGATCTGTCAAAGAATGCAAATTCTTAGTGCAATTCAAAGGAACAGTACTTAACGCGATTTTCTTTTTATTTACAGATATTCCCCTAACAAGCCCAGGTTAATCATCATCATACAATGAACAAGCCATCCAGAGAACAGCTAGGTTCTTCTGTCATCACTGCCCCATTGATTTCCAACCGTAATTGAAATCGACCTCCA
Organism: Aedes albopictus; assembly: GCF_035046485.1. Taxonomy (NCBI): domain Eukaryota; kingdom Metazoa; phylum Arthropoda; class Insecta; order Diptera; family Culicidae; genus Aedes; species Aedes albopictus. Next base: position 163,248,200 of record NC_085137.1, read on the forward strand.
CAACGATATATGTAAACAAAATCCACAGTGCCCGCTGAAGGTAGCCAGTCACGCGTGAACTCAATATCCCCCGAAAACGGAAAAATTAGCTATTCATCGCACGTGCCCGTAGACACACCGGCTCCGTCGAACACTTCTTGTTTACAAAGGCAAACTGCAACCAACCAACGTTTCGTTAGCGTTGTTGCAGTTCGAAGCTCCTTGATTGAGCCGGGTTGGGGGTGGACTGCGCACTGCACTTTTACAACACACATACCTACTCCAGCCACATGAATATTCGATCGGGTAAAAGTGCTTTTATAAATTATGAGCTTTCGTCATCCGCATGACTGAAATTAATAGGCGAATTCATACGTGCTCGACGACTACCACACTGGACGAATCCAAGAGAAGTGCAGTTGGTGTTAGTCGATCAGGTCAGATGAGCGTGAAAGTGCTCCAGCAAGATGATTGCTGCGGGAAAAGCTCGTAAAAATTTTAACGGCTTTTTCGTACATTGAAAGAGCCGTAAAACAAGCGAAATACTCGTCAATACAGTCGTTAGCAGTCAGTCAAATTGCATTGGTGGTATAGAGGCTAGTGCAGATTATGTAAAGCTTCGTGTTGGATCGGAGGAGAGTTTATTGTTTTACGGAATCGATCATAAATCAGAGTTGTTCCGAGCTGTCGTTAAACGGTGCACTTAGTTTCTATGATTAGACTTCAGTGTGCTAAATTTAGAATTGGGAGAAAACCAACTGATGGACAATTTAAATGGATTTGCATCTTTTTTTTGCGAACACGACGGAAATTTCGGAAGCAACCATCGAAATCGTTCAACTATTAAGTTTGTAAGTAAATTGCGAAATTCCTCCAAGTTAAAAGCACCTTCCTGAGTAGGAGGCAATTTCTATACGGCAATTTAGTCAGTTTCAAGTTCTCTTTCCACGCTATTGTAATCATCATTGCCCAAATAGATGATACTTTCTATTTAACGCCACCACACCACCGCATCCAAGGTTTCTCATAGCCATGTGGTATCGTCGGTTCAACCTCCAGACAGGCGGAACTATGCAGCGTTAGTTCATTTGGTGAAACATCGCCGCTGCAGGTTCCGACAGTTAGTCGGTTCCGGTCTTGCAGCGGCGCAGCAGTGACATGACAACAAATTCGCAAGATTGTTTCGCGGAGCGACGACAATGCCGAAAACAAAGTTTCAATTCAAGGTGGCGGTCACAACCGCCTGTCTACGATGCGCGAAAACCGCGGCAGAGATTGATGGACTTTACAGTTGGCTGGTTTTGGCTTTGTAAATGGCGAAGGCGGCAGCGATGGTGATTGTGACGACGCAAAGTGCATTATATGCAAAATTCGTAACAATTCCATGCTTGATCGGAATCATGTGTTGGAGTTGTTTTTACACGCTTCTTTGGGTAGAGCCTTGCCAGTAATGTAGTTGGAGTGGATCATTGTTATGCACAACACTTTTTTTTTTTTTTGAAGAGATTCAACGTTACCATTGCGGAAATTATGGAACTTTTAAAAAACTTTTATAAGAACACTTACAGTTTTGGTTAAATGATAATGAGAATACGACCAGAGCCGGACATTGATACATTTCTGATCTAGGAACTGTTATACGTCGATACGGATTAGTTACAATATGTGTTATGTTTTCATAACTGTTTCAAAAAAATCTTGGTTATATTATTTATGTATATACATGTTTACTTCACATAATATTGGAATACTTTCAAAGACCAGTGTACAGAAAGATTTCACAAAAGCTTTTTGAAGAAAATAGGTAAATATTTCGTTTTAATTTATTTGACCACTTATCAGACTTTTATGGATTTTGGAAAACCTACTTAAATTCAGTAAAAATTAAATTTAAAAGCTCCAAAATTTCTGACACCTTTTGGAAAAAAATACTACAAAAAGTTGCCAGTATTGCAAACAAGCGTGAATATAATATAGTTTTTCTGGTGCTCCTCCAGGAATCAATTCTGTGTCTTCTTGGGTTCGTCAAGAAGTTTCTTTTTTTTTGAGAATTCCTTCAGGAGTTGGATATTCTTCAAATGTTTCTTCTATGATTTTCCAAGGAGTTTTTTTCAGAGATTCGCGAAGGAGTTTCTTTCCCAACACACATGGTTACAAAACAGTCCGGGCAGCGCATGTAAGGGGTTTGCTGTGACTTACTGCGCAACCCTTACATACGCTGGCGTTCTTGTTTTGTAACCATGTGTGTTGCTTGGGTTGAGCCTTTTTTGGATTTCTCCAAAGCTCCTTCGAGGATTCTCTCATTAGTTACTTAACGGATATCTCCTGGGGATTCTTCCTTTCTTTCCAGAGTTATTGCTCCAGAAGTTCCTTCCGGATTTCACTCTTTCTTTTCAGGATTTCTTCAAGAGTCTTCTCGGATTTTTCAAGAAGTTTTTTTTTCTGAGATTTTTTCTTATGAAAATTTGAGATTTCTCCAGGAGTTCCTTCCAGGATCTTCCAGATCTTCTAGGAGTTTTTTTTTGTGATTCCTCGAGGAGTTCCTTCTGAGATATCTCCAAGAGTTCTTTCTTGGATTGATCCAGGAGATGTTTTCTCGGTTTCGCCAAGAATTTCTTACGGGATTTTTCCATTACACAGCGTAATAAAAATTAACTTTTTGTCTGTCTCAAGAGCAAACTTATGTGTCTCCGAAGGATTTTGGGCCGCTGAATCCGAATCCGGGATCAGATTTGCTCTAACACGTCACAATTTTGAGCTATACCTCAATTTATAGGGCAAAATATGCGATTTTGGGCATTTTTGACTGCAAGCCATTAAGCAAGGAAATATTTTTTTTAAGCAATCAAAAGGTTAATTGGTCAATTAACATCTAAATTAACGACCTTTGCAAAATATTTCGTTTTACCTAATCGAATTTGATAGTTTTAAGCGATTTATGTTAGGTACGATATTTCCCATACAAGTCACCCTCCAAAAGTTGCATGCAAGTTTTCATACTAACTTAAAATGCTAAAATCTATCAAATTTGATTAGGTAAAACGAAATATTTTGCATGAGTCGTTAATTCAGATGTTAATTGACCAATTAACCTTTTGATTGCTTAAAAAAATATTTCCAAGCTTAATGGTTTGCAGTCAAAAAAGCCCAAAATCGCATATTTTGCCCTATAAATTGAGGTATAGCTCAAAATTGTGACGTGTTGGAGCAAATCTGAGCCCGGATTCGGATTCAGCGGCCCAAAATCCTTCGGAGACACATAAGTTTGCTCTTGAGACAAAAAAAATGTTGCGCTGTGTTAACTATTAACAGGATTCCCACAGGAATTCCTTCTAGAATTCCGTCATGAATTTCTACCATACTTTCATCTGGGATCCCTTCAGGATTTTCTCCGGAGATTACACCAGCGGTTCCTTGTGGGATTCCTTCAGGAATTTCACCCTGGATTTTTGCCAGGATCCTCCAGAAGTTCTTTCCGGAATTGCTTGAGAAGTTTTTTTTCAGGCATTCTTTCAGAAATTCCAGGAATTCTTTCTACGTTTTATCCAGGAAAAACTTCTTGGGGGATTCCTCTTAGAACTCATACCGGAATTCTTTTCAAAACTCCTTCCGAAATTACTTAGGGATCGCCTTCCGGCGTTCCTCCTCCATTCCCCGACATTTTTTTTTAAATAGAATTTCTCTAGCAAGTTTGTTTTGATTCCTCCAGATGAATGAACTTTTAAATACACTAATCTCGGAGGAATTCCTGGAAGATTCACAGAGGAAACTGAAGGAACCATGGATAGACCCCTGGTCAAATATCAATTCAATCTACTAAGAAACTACTTGAAAAATTCCAGAAGGCTGCGGAAGGAATCTCGAGAAAGAAGTACTGTGTATTATTCCAGGAGGAACTTCTGGAGGAATACCGAAAGAAATCACGGCTGGAATTCTCTGAAGGAGGAATATTTGAAGATCTCTTCGATAAATCCCAGAATCTACTCCTGGACAACTACTCTTGAGAAATCCTGGAGGATTCCCAGAAGAAACTCCAGGAGGTATTCGTAAAGAAACTTCTGAGGGAACCCTATGGAGGAATCCAAGAAACTCCTTGAGGAATCTCAGGAAGAACTCCTTGAAAAAACACAAAACAAACTTTTGAAGATTTCCGGAAAGAACTGCTGGAGGAATTCTCAAAACAAGAAATCCTAAAAGGAATTTCTTTACGAATCCAAGATTAAACTTCTAGAGCATTCTCAGAATTTTATCCTGGAGGAATACCAGAAGACACTGTTGGAGTAATTACATCAGGAACTCCTGGGGCTCCCTCGAATGAACCTCTGGAGAGATCTCTGAAAAACTCTTAGATCAAGCTCTGAAGGTGCTCCTGGAGGAACATCAGAGGAGGCTCCTGAATGAATCTCAGAAACAACTCTATGAAGAATCTGAGAAAAAACTTTCCTGGGAAAACCAGAAGAATTTTTTGAGGGATTTAGAATAAACTTCAGAAGCAATCACTGAATGAATTCGTAGAGGTTTATCACCTTGCAGCAGGCGAATTCACTGGTATTTTTTTACTAACTGTTGTTTACCCAGTAGCCCATGGCACATAAAAATAAATAAGTATTCAATAAAATAAACGGCAATTTTTAAATAATGAAGAAGCATAGTCAGTCCATATGTATTTGAACACGAAACTTGAAATAAAAAAAGCAATTTAAAAAACGACTTGAAGAACATTTCTCATTTCTGATGTGTTATTTTAAAATAGTTAAACTTTCGTTGAAAAATATTAAATGTGGTCGTTGTGGCCCAACTTTGTGAAAATCTTAAAATATTGATATTTTGAACATTTTGGTAAATTTAAGATTATTACCTTTTTTTCGCGATATTTTTGCTGAAATCTAGAATTAATAATCTGTTCATTCGTGAAAAAGATTGCAAATCGGTCTTTTGGCTCAAAAGTTACAACGGTTCGAAAATTAAAAAAAAAGAGAAATTCTTTTTTTTAACACTCTATTTTCATGATGGCCAACTTAAGGTCGAAACAAAAAAAAATACGGGACTAATTATTTTTGGTAAATATCATTCCTACCAAACTTAAGAAATATCGAAGCATTTTTATTTTCAACTCTTTTTTTCTTGGAAAATATATTCAAATGAATTTCTTTCTAATAAGCTTGGGGAACATTTAACTTTTGCAAAATCACTCAAAGTATGAGTTTTTTAAGATTTTTTTTTTCTTCGCGGTTCTCTAATTTTTCACCTGCTTGACTAATGTGAAATCTGTAAGCATGCATTTGCAATTATTTTTGTTGGCTAACTACAGTGTATCAAACAATTGTCCGTACGGCAATTTTTTGGTCTAAATAATTTTTCATTCAAATGTTCATAACTTTTTTATACGTCAATCAAAAACGCTGAAATTTTGACCAATCATAAACCATATATTAAAGCTCCATTGGTAAAATTTTGAGAGAGATTGAATAATTTATCTGAAAATTATAGAACTTTTTGAAAAAGATTTTTGAGCACATTTTTAAAAAACTATATCTCAATATGTACTCGATGAAACTTTTTTATTTTTGTTTGTTTGTGGTTTTATATTGACTACAAAAAATATGAAAAATCTGTTGAACATATACATCATAGCATCATTTGGAAATTTATCATATTATGATCATTAAAAGTGCCAGGTATTTTCAACTTTTTCAAACTCTCATAATCTAACATTTTTATACAGGACCTACTAAACTACATATGAAGAGTAGGTCCTATGCATTTTTCGTTCAGTTAATGCACTTTTATTGGTGGAAAACGATTGGCAGATCATATGTGCAAAGTATGGTAAATTTTTAAACATCGTCAACTACATAAGCACATTTTTCATATTTTTTGTAGTGAATATAAAACCACAAACGAAGTTGCACATGAAAGCCTTAGGAATAAGCTGTAACAAAAAAATGTAAAGTTTCATCGAGTTCATATTGAGATAAAATGTTTTAAAAATGTGTTCAAAAATCTTATAAGTTTCACAAAAAGTTCTATAACTTTCAGAAAACTTATTCGATGTTGCTCAAAATTTCACCAATGGAGCTTTAGTATACGGTTCATATTTTGATCAATTTCACATAGTGTTTCCACGTCCTCCGAAAATTCTCAGATTTTGCTATAACAATATTCACCATATTTGTAGTTCGCTGTCAAATTTTCTACTCAATCGCTCATATTTGAACTAAGTTATAACTTGTCAAAGTTGGCCATTTTCTATGGAAAACGGCTTGTACCGCTATTTTTGTGAACATAGCTGTCTATTCAACTCGTTTTTATTTGGGAAACCCATAATGGCAAACTGAGTGACTCTAAAATTCTTCTGGTTTTTCCCAAATTGAAAGCAATTTCCTGCAAATGCAGGAACTTCTATATTTTGTAGATGGCAGCTGCCATGTAAGTTTGATGTTTTGTTTTAAGAGCGAAATCAGTCAGATTTAAATTGAAAAAAATGATTACCAACTGATAGGATCCCATTCCAAATTTGTTTTCGAAGTCAAATGGTGGACGATAGCAGCATCAAGATTGAAATAGGGACACGTATTAAAAAAACGAGGGCTGCCTCTGAGAATTCAAGAAATATTTGGGAAAACGGTTAGACTATAATCAACACACTAAACTAGGAATATTCAACTCAAACATGAAATATCCCAGACAACCAAAAATCGCGTAAGGATGTACGCTGTACATCGTATAAAGTACTATTTTAACTCACTATCGCATATACATATATACGGCTGAGGGGCAATTTTCATCATACATGATGTTATTTTTTGAACTTATTGCGATGTATCTGGTAAAATCATATAAGAGTGCAAATTAACTTTTATAATGTATAACTACATCGTAGTAGACGATACTGATGTTTTATTGCGACGAACTTTACTTATTCGCAAAAGAGTTCGAGCGGACTCGCAAAGTGTCAATTGAATTCGCCTAATTGCGCACTGCGCTGATTATACGACTTCGCTTGGTACTTTTCTTATTATGTCAGTGAAACTCGCATTGGTGTACACACAAAATCGCATAAAAGGAAAAATAAACTCATTAAAATGTGCATACAAACTCGCATAAGCTAGAATCGTTAACGTTGGTATATTGCGATGTGATATGTAATAACAATGAAAGAGGTGCTGTTGGAGTGCCAAAAAGCTACATGAAAGTTAACAGTTATAATTCTGGTTACTTAATAAGTTATAAAGTCATCACTTTTGTTTTAATGACCTGACAATTTATAATGGGTGGTGCTAGCAAGAGAGATGTAATGATAGCTGTGCGGGAAATCACGTTTGAGCTCCAGAGAGCGCAGGGAAACCAAGTGCATTCCAACACTGAGGTGAGTTAGAAGGTCATGACATTTAATCAGTGTGATTCATAAGTAGTGTTTGGTGTTCAGTGTGAAGTGTGGCTCGAAAATCCAAAGGTTCTTAGTTCAATACTGAGGTGACAAGAATTGTTTTTTTTTTCGAATATTATTAAGTCGCATAAGATGCTATATTACGCCGCAATAGTAAACACCGTGCATCGCATAAGATATCGCCTGAAGTCATATAGCTTTATTATTTTACCGTCAATGCACGTATAGCGCCTCCACTTCTGTACGCATAAGGCACTTTTACTGCATCTTATGCGATGTAACTTTACCGCATAAAAGTATGTATAACATGAACATAAACTTCATCATACGTGTAAATTGGTTGTCTGGGATGTGCTACTGTACGGCAGTGAAGTCTGGTGTGTATCAGTGGAGATCCCAAATCGACTGTTGGCATTAAACATCATTTGCCTGAGATGTGGTCGGCGTTTTCGGACAGGAAAAGATAAGCTGGCAAATTCGTTAAACCTGAACTTTTCGAGGTTATGTTGATGCAGATGTGTCATTACATAAAATAATAATAGTTTTTCTGAAAATAGTGCCGGAGATTTGAACTATAAAGTGCTTGCAGGACATTTTCTCGAAATCATTGAAAACAGATGGTCCGGTCTGACTTAACGCCGACCATGTATATCTCGTACACGCGGACTTACAACTGGATCTCCAATGCTGAGCTCCATCGTTGATGTCGCCAAAAGCCATAACGTCAAAAATTTGGGAGCCAAAGTAGAGCTTTTTCATGTATAAACCACTGTATTATCATGATTGATATCAGGACTGATAATGAGTAAGTGGCTAAAAGAACCTCGCTCTTGGTACACAGCACAAGCGAGGTGGTTTCTTCCGCTCACAATGCGCATCCTGAAAAGGGTTAACTGAACACTTACTTCGGCTATGAGCAACGAGTTCATGGTATTCAATAGTCCAGTAGCACTTTTTCAATTCAGCTAGGCTATGGCCAGGCTAGGCTATTTCAATATCAAGAACAACAACCAATTGTCGACTTGACATCGGATGTTATTGCGAATTGTATGCGGGTGGAGCGAGCGTAATTCCACGCTCGATTAATCACCACTGGAGCGCGAACCGCTCCTATCTTGAGAAGTTGCGAAATGACAGCAGTGAAAAAATACGGTTTCACACTCAAGTCGCCGTAAGTAAGTGGCTTGAACGTGAACGCGCGGGCTTGTTCTGTATATTTTACGAGGCTATGCCCGTGTCTCAGAAGGATGCTAATGATGGCCCCCATCGCATTGGTATTCAAATCATGGTCAATGCTTCGAGCGCGCACGATGTAGGGCTAGGTTATGTGTACACTACACATGCGCTAATGGTAATGGGCAGCTGACGAAAAAAAAAAACGGGGTTCGTCACCGGTTGAAAGTGAGAGTCTTCTCGATGTAGGTACGTACGTACGTTATTGAGTTCAAGTTTGGTTGTGGAGAATGCAGAAGTTGACACTTACGAGTAGGGTGAGGCATTGATAGTACAATGACGACGGTCAATTGAAGGGTCGTTATTAGCGACGTACCTGAAAAGAGAAGAATTGAGATGTTTGATTAGCATATTTTCTGTGTTATTTGACAGGAATATTAAGGTGATGAGTTAAGTACAAAAAAAAAACTCCGTCTAGGCGTCTTTTCAACTAACTACCATACTGTATCTAACAATGTAGTCTGGCAATGACCCACAAAGAAGCGTTCAATGGCTGAATCATCCACCCCGAACGTCCCAGTTTCCTAAAACGGTTAATCACGAGCGCACCCATTACACAAGGTCAGCAGTTTTTTACAAATGATTTTCCGCCCATTTTTGAACATCACCTGCCTCTAAATAGCAACAACGAACGGTTGTAAGCTCAAACCCACCCCCAATAGCCGTCAAATCACGAACGAACATAACAGAATCACAACCGAAAATCTCACGGGTGGGTGGACGGTATGCTTATTGGTTGGTTGGTTGGAACTACACCCAATGTTCGTTTGCTTCGAAAAGGTCCCAAAACATGATCACGAATTAGTCAAATTTTAATGTTTATATGTGTTCGATTATGTTATACCGATCCCGCAGTCAGTCGGCGGAATCATCGATTGAATCCGTCCGGGTCTCGCACATTCGAGACTTGGCCGGGTGTGCTGGGGCACCCAAGTCGTGGTGTGATGGACCTGCGCCGCACCGCTGGCCGACACTAATGGGGTCCCTAAGTGATCGTTAACACACCAACGCATTCTGCGGCGATGCGATGGCGGCGATTACGATCCAACAAAGATTACGATGGCCGGGCGGCGGGATGTTATAATTATGTCATGAATCTCCGGCGAAAGAGATGCGGAGGAATCAATTAAAGCAAACGGGAGGTGGATGTGTGGGTAGCTGCTGTTGTTAAATGAAAATGAAAGAGGAATTGAGTTTAAACAATTTTCAGGCAGTGGTTCCCCTCAGAGATTGATGTACGTCGTTACTCTGTAAGATGGAGAAAACAAAGTTACAGGTGTTGTAATCTTGTTACAATGATTTTTGAAACAACGGTTATGATAAAATTTGGACAGTTGGAGGTTAAATTAACAAAATTTCCATCTTAACTCTCACAAATTAAAACAAAAATATATAACAAATTGAGATATAATTTTAACAAGTTTATATCAAAGTTCAATATAATCAACTTATTAGGTAGGTACTTGAGATCGCAAGTTTTGTTATCTATTTCAAAACCAATATGCTATAAGTTTTGTAATAAACATCTTGGCTGTAGTGACCGAAGTAATATTTTTTATCGAACTTATTCACGGCAATATAAAAAACAACAAATTGTGATACAATTTTGTTACGAAAAAAAAAAAAATAATACAATGTGCTACGAAATCATGTTATGGGCAAATATAATAATATGCACAATGTAACATGTTGTTTTACATCTGTTTGAATAAATGAAACTACTTTCGTTATAACTTAGCTAAAACAATAACAAATGTTATTATAATTTTATAAAATATATTTACTTTTGATATTCGTACCAACAGTTGCCACAATTTAGTTATAATCTTGCTTTGTGCTTCTGGGTGGGTGTGCATACTCCAGTTCAGGATATGATTTGCTGTTGTTTGGAAAACACTTTTTTTTTTAAATCTACCCAAATATCCAATATCGTGGTAGTCATTCAGACTGTAGTAGGTGCTGATGCTGTTGAACTGAGATCCTACATCTAGAGATCTGGAGATCCTGATCTCATGATCGTTTAGAAAACCTTACAGTTTACATTAACCCTAGAAAGAACTTCTCGTTGGGTTGTGGAGCATCTTGGATATTAGTGAACAAAACCGCTACATTTACCAATTATTATTCTACTTCGCTCCCTAGAGGAACTGCTGGAGGAATTCATAAACAATATCTTAGGAGACATTCTTATGCAAAACCTACTCATAGTGGAATTTCAAGAATTCCTTCGTAATTCCAGAAATTCCTGTAAAAATCCTAAACCTGAAAGCAGGAGAATTTCCAAAATGTTCATTAAGTGTCCCTTCCGGAAATTACTCTGCAAGTGACTCACGACATTCTTCCAACAGTCTATTTCCAAATTTCTTCAGAACTTTCAAAATCATTTCACATGATTTTCAAGAAGTTTTTTTCGAAACTCTTGGATGGATTTTATCTTCAATTCCTTCGAAGATTTTTCAAGAAAATGTTCCAGGTATTCAACCATGGATTCCTTCGGAAACTCTTTTGGAAACAGACATTTTATAGGGATTTCCTAATCTTCTTGGTGTAACGACCCAACTGCGGCAAGGCCTGCTTCTCAACTAGTATCTGAGATCAATGCCAATGATCATTTCGTATTTCTATATCATGTAAAAGACACGAAGATATTCTTATCTCCAAAACCTTCTCCAAAATTCCACCAGCATTCGAGGCATTCCTGCAAAAATGCTTTCTGGGATTCCTCCAAGTATTCCACTAGGAGTTCTACAAGACTCCCAAAAGGAATTAATCCATGATTAATTAAAAAAAAATACAACTTTCGGGATTTCCTGTAGATATGTTTTGGAATTTCCTGCAAGACTTTCCATTAAAGCGCTTCCATGGATCTGTTCAATAGTTCAGCTAGAAATTCTACAAACTATTCCTCTAATGTTCTTCTAAGGATTCCCCTAACAAGTGCTAACTGCAACTGCTAACAAGAATAACTGCAAGAATTCTTCCGCAAAATTTCTTTCGGAAGTTATCCTATGATACAACGCATTCTTCAAAAATTTTCCCAAAAATTCTTCTAGAAAATCTTACATCCCTTAACTTTTTTCCATGGAATTCCTTTTAAAATTCCTACATGATTTTATTCAAGGTATTTTATCAAGGATTTCTCAAGGATTTGATCAATCTACAGTTCCTCGAAACATAGAGCTTCTAATTTTGGCACTGCAGTTCTGGGAAATTTAACAGAAGTTTAGAATTTTCCCAACATTTCGACTCGTTATACCTTGAAAAACACTCCAATAAAAAAAATCATGGAATAATTTTTCGTAGAACTGGTGGTGTAGAGTTAGCTGATGTTAAAATTAACAATAATAAAAACAAAAAAAAAACTTAAAATCCTAGGAAGTATTTTTGAAGAAATTCCTGATGGATTTTTAGAGAAATTTTAGGGTTTTTTTTTAAGTGGAGTGATCTATGAAGAAACTCCCAGAGGAAGCATTGATTTTTTTACTATGCTTGGACGAATTCTTTGGGGAGTTTCTGGAAGAATCCTTGTGTTTCGATTTTTTTTATCTATAGAGCTACTAATTTCGGCACTGCAGTCCTGGAGAATTAAAATGAAAGATTTTATTTTTTTTTCCATCGTTTCGAATTGTTATACCCTGAGGAAGACTCTAGCATGAGTCGAATAGTTTGGAAATATCTAAAATCGAACTCTTCGTTATTCTCCGTTACTCGAAACATTACTCCAAGAATTTTTCATGGATTCTTTCAGAAACTTCCCAAGGGAACGTCCATAAATTACATCACGCTTTGAGGGGGGAGGGGGGGTTCTGCAAAGTGTGACGACTCATACAAAAATTTCAGAGGTCCCATACAAAAAGTGTGACATAGGGGGGAGGGAAATGGTTGAATTTAGCGTGACGTAATTTATGGACGTTCCCCAAGCATATTTAAAAAAAATCAATGCTCCCTCTAGGGATTTCTTCATGGATCACTCCAAACATCCTTTTGAAGTATTCTCCATGATATACCCTAGAAATTGTTGTACGAAGTCCTCAAAGAATTTCCCAAAAATGTATCGAAAAATCTACCAGGAATTTCTCTAAAAATGCTTTCCAGGATTTTAAGTATTTTATTTTTTGTTTTTATTACATATTGTGTGTGTGTTTTTTTTGAATGAGTGTAATTCCGCCCTATGTTGCTTATCCTTTGACAGATACGCGTATTTAGACTACCACTTGTAATCTTCCTCAGCGTCAGTTATCCAGTGGAGTGGATAACTGACACTGAGGAAGATTACAAGTGGTAGTCGAAATACGCGTATCTGTCAAAGGATAAGCAACATAGGGCGGAATTAAAAGGTACGAAACTGATTACACTCATTCAAAGAGGGTATTCTGCTTAGAGGGTTCGAAAAGTCGGTACAAGAACATATTGTGTATTTTATCATCGGCTAATTCTACACTCAGAATTTTTAGTAAAATTCCTCCATGATGTTTTTACGGGGTTTGTCTGGAAATCGTGAGAGTTACTCTTAAATTTCCTCCAAAAATTTCTTGATGATATCTTTTATTTTTACTGGCAGCTGTTGGGAGAAACCAAGCCGATGACTGCATCTAATAAGCTGAGCTTTTGTGGCACTAGGATTTCCTAAGAAGTACCTTCGGGAAACCATACCAAGATTTCTCCAGGAATTTCTTCCAGATTTTTGTTTCGAGGCATGCTCTAGGAGCTACTCTAATACTTCATCTAGATTTTTCCAAGAATTTTCCATTTTCCTCCATGAATTCCTCAGACTTTCATTGCAAATTCCTTCAGTATTTCCACTATGAGTTATTCTAGCAGGTTTTTTTTCCCCTATTATTCTTAGAGAAGTTCATTTTGTGCAAAAAAAGCAACTCACCAGGAATATTTTGTTCAAGGATTTCTCCAAGAATTTTCACTCTCACAATAAATTTTCCAGGAACTTTTTCAAACAGTCTTCCACGACTTACTCAAGGAATAATTCCAAGGATTTCACCAGAGATAATTCTGGGGACTCTATTTTTTCTGTCAGAAATTGTTCGGGAAACTCCTATATGAAAAAATCCGGTACATTTAGATTTTTTTTTAAAGTTTGCTAAAGAATTTTTGAAGAATTCTCTTACGAATTTCTACAGGGATTTTGAATGGTTTTTCAAGTTTCAGATTTTTTTTGTCAAATTAGTATCTATTCTTCAACAAATTCCTGAAGATATCATATGGAAAACTACAGACAAAAAATAGAACAAGAATTTATGCAGCATTTTTTGGAATCTCTCTCTCTCTCTCTCTTCTTGGCGTACCGTCCTCATTGGGACAAAGCCTGCTTCTCAGCTTAGTGTTCTATGAGCACTTCCACAGTTATTAACTGAGAGCTTCCTCTGCCAATGACCATTTTGCATGCGTATATCGTGTGGCAGACACGAAGATACTCTATGCCAAAGGAAGTCAAGGAAATTTCCTTTTACGAAAAGATCCTGGATCGACCGGGAATCGAACCCGTCACCCTCAGCATGGTCGTGCTGAATACCCGTGCGTTTACCGCCTCGGCTATATGGGCCCTAATTTTTTGGAATATCTTTTTTAAAAACCTTCAGAACAAATTATTCATTATTATTATTTTGTTATAGAGATTTTCAGCCCAAGGTTGGTACATTTTTTGTCTTTTTATAGGATAAATCTTTTGAATAATTCCTTGTGAAATCTCAGAAATAATTTTCGGAGGAATTCCTAGAAAAATTTCTAAAGAAATCCTGCACAAATCATTTGAAAAACTCCTTCCATCAAAAGATGTGCGGTATAAATTATTAGGAAATAATCCCGAATGCAGCCATGGTAAAATTCCCGGAAAAATCTACGTATTTCCATTGAAATATTTGGAAGTATTATTGAAGAAATCCCATGAATTTGATAGAAATTTGGGAGAATTCCTCAAGCCTTTGGGAGAATTGCTAAAGTAAATCATCGTAGAATTTCTGGTAGAATCCTTGGAAGAGTTTCTGGAGAAATACTTGTTGGAATTTCTGGACGAACCATTGGAAGAATTCCAAAAAAAAAAAATGCCTGCAAAAGTTCTGGACAAACCCCGTGAAGAATTTTCGAAGAACTGATTTTCAAAAATTCTTGTAGAATTTGGAACTTTGACAAACGCGTAGGGGATTGAAAAATTCTAGGAGAATTTTTTGGAAGAATTCTTTCAAGAATTCTTGAAAGAATTTCTGTCGTTATGCTTGGAAGAATTCCTAAAGGAAGCCATACAAGATTTCTTTGGATGAATCCTAAAGACATACCAAACTTCTCTGGAAGGAGAATTGATGTAGGAATTTTTAGATTTATTTTAGAATTCCTGGAAGAATCCGTGAAAGAATTTTGGAGGAATTTTTGAAAAAAAAAACATCATGAAGGAATTCCTGGAATAAATCCTAAATCCTCGGAATAATTCCTGGAGAAGTCTTTGTAAGAATTTCTAGAGTATACGTGAAATAACTTCTGGATGAATTTAAATATTTGAAGGCATCCTAGGAAGAATTTCTGTAGAAATTCTAACAAGATTATCTGGCGAAACTCTTGGAAGAATTGCTGAAGCAATCCGAGGAAGAAATCCTTGAGAATCCTTTGAAGAATTTCTATGGGAATTTCATAGAAGAATTTCTGGTAGAATCCTCCGATGAATTTCTGGAGTAAAACGTGAACAGTTCCTGGAGAAATGCTTGATAAAATTTCTGAAAGAATTCTTGGAAAAATTCCCGAAGGAATGCTTGAATAAAGTCCTAAACAAACCTTTTCAAGGAATTTCCGGAAGAATTATGTATAAAATTATCTTAAAGAACGTCTGCCGTAATCCTTGGATAAATACCTGGAGGAAGCCTTGTAAAAATTCTTTGAAGAATTTCAAGAAGTATGTTTGTAGGAAATTTTGGTTGAATCGTTGGATAACTCATCATGGAGGAAACTTTAGATGCATTTCTGGAGGAGCACTTGGAAGAATTTCTTTAGTCATTTTTGAAAGAATTTCGGTAGTAATTGTTGGACAATTTCCTAGAGGAATCATTGAAAAAATTTCTGGAGGAATTCTTGGAATAAAATTCCGGAGGAATCCTTGGTTTTTTTTGAAATTCTTGGAATAATTGCTGGAGAAGACTTTGAAAGAATTGCTAGAGGAATCTTTAGATAAACTTGAATGTTCGAAAGAATCTTTGGAAGAATTTCTGGAACAATCCTTGCATGAATTTCAAGAAAAATCCTTCTGGAGCAATCCTTGGAGAAGTTCCTGGAGGAATTCTTGAAATAAGTTTCAGAACAATTAAAAATCCTTGGAAGAATTCATGGTTGAATCCTTGAAAGAAATAGCAAAAAAAATCTATGGAGGAATCCTTGGAAGAATTTTTGCATAAATACCTAGAAGAATTTCTAGACGAATCCTTGGAAGAGTTCCTAGATGAATACTCCTGGGGAAATCCTTATGAATTCTTATGAAGAAATCCTTGGAGGAGGAATCCATAGAAGAATTCTAGGAAAAATCGTTAAAATAATTCCTGGAAGAGTTCTTGAAAGGATGTTTAAAATTATTTCTGAAGAAATACAACACAAAATTTCTAGAGAAATCCTTTGAAACATTCCGGAGAAGCCCTTTGAAGAAATACTTGAAAGAAGCACTTCAGGAATCCTTGGAAGAATTTTTGGAGGAATTCTTGGAAAAGTTCATGGAGGAATTCTTGGAAGAATTTTTGGAAATCCTACGAGTGAATCCTGAATGAATTTGAGTTTTCGAAGGAATCCTTGCAAGAATTCCTGAAGAAGCTTTTGGCAGAGTTTTTGGACGAATACTTTGGCGAATTCCTAGAAAAATACTTTTGAAGAAATCCTTGTCAGAGTTTCTGGAGGCATCTGTGCAAGAGCTCTAGGAAGAATGGTTGGAATAATTCTTGGAGGAACATTTAAGAGAATTTGGAAATTTCGGAAGAAATTCTCTGATAAAATCCGTGACATTTCCAGAGAAAAAATTTGAGTGAACCTTTTAACAATTTCTGGAGAATTCCTTGGAAATATTCCCATATAAGTCCTTGGAAGAGTTTCAGGAGGAAGCTTTGCAATGTTTATTAGAGTAATTCTTGGAGGAACTTTTGGAAGAATCCTTATGATCAATTTTTCACAAGGCCCCATACATTTTTTTAAATATTCGCTGTATGTTAGGTATAGTTAGAGATAAGATTTTTTTCATTGGAAACTGTACGTGAAATCTAGTTAATCAAAAATTGTTTCCTTGTGCCTTTAAAACTGCCTTTAAACGATGAAAAATAAAAATATAAGAAGAAATAATTAGAAACATGTGACCATCCTAGAGTACTTGGTAAATTTTGAGGCTGGAAGTCAGCATTCTACAAAAAAAAAAAACAAAAGGGTAAATTTTTGGAAAATTAAAATTATTCGACATCTCACATAGATCCGCGATGAATATTATTCTCTGTGTATTTGTTTTTCTCTATTGTTCTACAAATATCCTCAAACAACTTCAAAGACATCATTTCAATCCCTCAAACCATTTTCGGGCTATATTTTTTTGAAAAAAAAAAAAAAAACGAGTACCGTCGTGCGGGGTTACTTTTGAAATGCGGGGCTACTTTGGACACTTTCGAATATGGATTTTTTGAATTCGAAATATGGTTCAAATCTGTTTGATGTCTTTGGGACTATTACGAAGCAATAGTTTTCCTTCCATTTGGTTGAAATTATTTTTCAAACAGACCGTTTATTGCTTGGCAGGACGCGAAAATACATCGAATAAATCAATAAAATATATATAACGTATCAGAACATTTGGTCTGTAAGCATTGTTTCTACAGTTCACAAATTTCAAAGGGTTGATCAATTCATTCAAAATATATCAACGTAGCATATACAATCGAATATTTGTATTGTTATACATTATAAATGACCATTTCACCCAAATAAAGGATTGATGGTCCTTTTTTTCAGGCTAGTTATATAGCAATATCACGCTGCTCATAATACCAAAGGTAGCACGGAACCATCTTCAAACGCATAAATTTATTGAAATCATGCCTGATGTAGTATAATACAGTATTGGTACAAAGTAGTTTTCTAAATAAACCTGGAATTTGAAATGCAATTTTGTTTTAGATAAAAATGTCCAAAGTAGCCCCCATCTGGTTCTATATGAGATGTGTCCGATTGGTGTATGAACAACTTTTTTGTTTATTGATGGATTTAGTTCAAATTTTGCATACATCCTACATACATACTCACAATTATTATGTGTAAAAATTGTGGAAATCCATTCACTACTCTGGGAGTTATAATGTCATAAAGTTGAAAAATCATGAAAAAGTGTAAAAAGAAGCCCCACACGACGGTATTAGTTTTTTTTTAAATTTTCCTTGTATTTATAACACTTTACAAATATCGAGAAAATCACTAAGCTTAGAAGCAGATTGTGGCTGTCACGCCAAAAGGAAGAAGAAGAAGAAGGTAGTTATATCACATTCTTCAAGAATTCATAGCGGTTGCAACATTGGTGGCATATCCCAATGTTGCAACCGTCAGGCATACGAATCAAACTGTTCATTTGCTCTATAGCAGGTATACATAGATAGATATTCGAATGACAAAATAGAGTAATTATTTGTATTAAAAATGAGAAAAATCTAAAAATCTCAATTCGTTATGCTTGAAACTCCGCTACTGTCCAAACCGAAAGCTCGAGCCCCGAACAGTTTCGAAACCTAAAAGACACCTTATTCTCCGATCAAACCATGACATATTATTTGTCCAAGTCACTGCATGCTATTAACCAGAACCAATCACCGCCATAAGAGGCCGATTTTATGGCCATGGGTTCTACCTACTATGTCTACCGCCGCCACCACCTCGGGCTAGGTAGCGTTGAAAAATAATTGTCATTTTTCCTCGCTCGCGACCATTTAGCCACTTTATGACTGCATTGACGTGTGCGCTGTCCTGCCTGACGGGGACGACGAATGATAGAGAGACAACTGGAAAAAATGCTCCCTTTCTTGGAATGGAATTCTGCTGCGGTTGCTGTGGCGGGCGAGCGTCGAGTACCGAATCTAACTGAAGAGATCAAATAGCTGGTCGTGGCGCGGCGGTCAAAACGGGCCTAATTAGATCTATAAACAAATTTAATTAAAAGCGATAGATTTGTCCGGCCGACAACGGCGGCGATGACGACGACAACGACAACTCCGAGTGCCCGCATTCGATGGAGAAGGTGATACAACTCCTCCCCGAGCAAGGCGACACCAGATCGAGGAGGAAACCAGTTTTCGGCCCGGCTAGCAGATCATGGCGCAAAAATGAACGAACGGATCAAGCTGAAATTTTATCTCCCGGGTGCTCTAATTGCACCTTTTCTTCGGCGTCGCAAGGCTGTTCGCAGCTAGATCAAACTGTGTAGTACGTACGGTCAGGTAGGTGAACGACAAAACGCCAAATATCTCACTTGCTATACATAGCATACAAGATCGTAGACGTACCAAGTCTTGGACGCCCCGCACTATCAAGCTGAACGATCGCCAAGACCCCGCTGCCACCGCACCGGACGGACAGAGGAGAGTGGTCTCCGGGCCTCCTGTCCGTATTGCGCAGGAGAGTTGTCATTCAGGTTTCGGACAGGCCGTCACTCGGTCAATTTATTTCACCATTGCAGCTCGGGTCGAGATAAAGCAGAACCCACCAATTAGAAGGTTTCGATTTTTTGTGCTTAACCGGGCTTGTGTCGTTAATCGACTCAATTACATGAACTTATAATTGGATTCACAATTAATAACTCTCGAAGAAATGTTCGTCGTGTCTGTAATGCGCTCATGATCCAATTTCGAAGAGATCTCGCTGAAATTGATCCAATTTAGGCAACCTGTTGAGCCGTGTTCACGATCGTGACTCATTAATTTGCCCTGGAGCCACGGTCCAAAAGTGTTGGGTGATCGTTTACTGCAGTTATCGCTGAAAGCTCTGCACTACCTGTGGACGTCATTTCCCAAAATTGCCAAAATTATGTAAATCATTGGTTTCCAACTGTGAAGAAAGCAGGTCCTCCTTGAGCATGCTCCATGTCTTGTTCCGTAGAGGACCACTGGTCTTATTAGAGTTATGTACATGGTACAACTGGTTCGCAGGTATCTGTTTTAGCCGCGACTTCTGCTGATGATGCGTCTTCGTATTTGACGGCTCATGTATTCGAATGAGTGTAATCAGTTTCGTACCTTTTAATTCCGCCCTATGTTGCTTATCCTTTGACAGATACGCGTATTTCGACTACCACTTGTAATCTTCCTCAGTGTCAGCTATCCTGACACTGACACTGAGGAAGATTACAAGTGGTAGTCGAAATACGCGTATCTGTCAAAGGATAAGCAACATTGGGCGGAATTAAAAGGTACGAAACTGATTACACTCATTCGAAGAGGGTATTCTGCTTAGAGGGTTCGAAAAGTCGGTACAAGGCTCATGTATTGTCAACCGTCATTAAAGATCCTAGGTAGACTCCACAACACTACACTTTTCATAGCGCTGCTGAAGAGTGGGCAAAAGAGTCCGTCACCTTGTCACAGTCCCTGGCAAGATCCGTAAGAACTGCATAAGCCACCCTAAACTCTGGGGCAGTTGTTTATACTCGTCCATCGTCTGGCCAGCTTCCCAGGAGTGATTTTCATAGCTCAGTGCGTCGAAGCTGTCGTAAGCCGCTTTGATGTCGATGAACAGACTATTCTTTAAGACCTGGTATTCACGGCATTTTTTTAAGGATTTTTGAGAACGGCGGAGAGCTGGTCCGTTGTCGAGCGGCCGTTGATGAAACCGGCTTCACAACTTCCCACGAACTCATTCGCAGTCACTTTTCGTGAGAATGGGACAAAAAAACGGCTCCCTTCCACTCCTCCGGTAGCCATTCGGTTTCCCAGATCTTGACATTCAACTGGTATAGGCAGGGCACCAACTTTTCTTGGTCCACATTGATGACTTCAGCTGCGATACCATCATTACCAGAGGCTTTGTTGGTTTGAGCCTTGACTTCCCTCAGCGTGGCATTTGGATCATTTCCGTCATCTGCTTCATCAACGAAGTTGTTTCCTCCGCTGACTTGATCCTCCGTGGCTACATTATCTTCGCCATTCAGGTGCTTGTCGTAATGTTGCTTCCACCTTTCAATCACCTCACTTACATCCGTCAGAAGGCTCCAATTTTTATCCCCGCAAATACCGGCCCGTGGCACGAAGCTGTTATGAGATGCGTTGACTATTAGGTCTCAACAAAAGGGATCTCAACATCTACACCGGTCTAATAACTGGACACTGCCCCTGCAGATACCATCTACAAAAGATCGGAGCAATCTAAACCTCAAATTGCCGCTTCTGTAACGAGGAGAGAAAAACATCAGAACTCATCCTCTGCTATTGCAGTGCACTCACCCAACGTTGGTTCAAAGTTCTCAGCAAGCCTTTTTTAGGGCCTGCTGACATATGGATCTTATCCCCCAAGGACGTGGTTGGCTTCATAAAGCTAGTCTCGCCTGAATGGTTGAGTCACATACTGTAACTCAGGATCTCTATTCATCAATAAGAGATGGTCTTGAGTTCAGACGATACTAAGGTATCTCAGTGGCAAACATGTTACTGAGATAACTTGCGTACCTCACAGCAAAAGGGTATATCACATTAGTTCTAAAATCTGGACGCAGTGATCTTCACTCGACAAGCGAGAGAAAGAGAGATGCGTCGAGCTTCTGGTAGAACTCTCATGTTTCTTGACATCGGCACAACTGTTATTTTCCTCGTATTCCGTCTGGACCTTTTTTTCCCGGAAGAGGTGGGTTTGCTACTTCCGCTTCTGTTTGTATCGTTATAAGTTTTGTCGTGTACCTTGCTGCAGCATTACCGCCAGCGCTGCAATCTTTTCCTCAAAAAATGGCTCTGCGCTTCTAGCCTTTCCATTCAGCTGTCGAACCAGTTACGGGACAAAAAATTGCATAGGATACCCTACGCCGATACTGCCTATTGCGCCATGCTGTGGAAAAGTCTACCTTCTCTTATCAACTTCACGCTACTTTGGTCTGCCAATACACCGCACTCATCAAAATGCAACTCCCGACTAGAGCCACGCTTCCAACGCCACTGCGACTGCGAGTTCCCAACGCAAGTGTGAGTGTCGCCTGTGAGTGGAAGGGAGTTCTCCCGAATTCTCCAGAAGATTTTTTCCAGGAGTTCTTTCAAGGATTTTCCCTGAAGAATTTTTCTAAGAATTCTTCCAAAAAATCTTTTGGAGGATTCGTCCAGGAATTCTTGGAAGGGTTTCGTTAGAAATCTTAAATTTATCCAAAGTTTTCTCCAGGATTTTTTTATTGATTACTTCGAAAATTCTTTCGCTTATTCTTCAATGAATTCCTTCAGAGAACTCTCCAGCAGTTTTTACAAGGATTTATCCAGGGATTCTTATAACGATTCCTCCGAGACTTCTTTGAAATGCTACCCTGCGAAATATTTAAAGAATTCCTTCAGGAATTCTTCCAAGGATTTTTCCAGAGATTCTTTCAAGTTGTTTCTTCATGAACTGTTTCAAGGATTTCTCCAAAAATATTTCCCAGAATTCCTCCAGAAAGTCACTTTAGTTTTCTTCCCGGATTTTTTCTAAAGATTCTTCTGAGGGCTTCTCCAAAGGTCCAAAGGATTCGTCCAGGAATTACTTCAAGGATTGCTCGAGAAGAAACCATCCAAGAATTTTTCCAAGGATTTCCCTATAAGGATTCGTCCAGAAATTCGTTAATGGATTCGTTCAGAAATTATTCCAAGAGTTTCTCCAGGAATTCTCTCAATGATTACTCCTGAAATTCTTCCAAAGATTCTGTTAGGAATTTTAATTCAGCCAAAGATTACTGGAGGAATTCTTTCACAAATTACGTCAGAAAATCTTTCCTGGAATTCCTTCTAAAACTCCTCCATGAATTTTCCAAGGATTTATCCTGTAAATCTTATAATGATTCCTCCAAGATTTCTTTAAAAATTTCCTCCTGAAATTTTTCTAGGGATTTCTCCGATTTTATTTTCCAAAGATTCCTCCAGAAATTATTCTAAAGATTCATCTAGCAATTCTTCCAAGGATTTCTCTAGGAAGGACTTCTCCAAGAATTTCTCCAGAAAGAGTTGTCTAGGAATTCTTCATAGGGTTGCTTGGAAAATTTAAATTTATTCAAAGATCCTCCATGAATTCTTTCAAAGACTCCTCCTGGAATTATTCTAAGAATTTCCAGGAATTTTTCCAACGCTTTACCCAAGAATGCTCCCTATTATTTTTCCAATAATTTCTTCGAAATACTGGGCCAGGAGTTGTACCATGAATTCCTTAAGGAATTCTTCTACGGATTTCTCCAGAGATTCTTTCAAGTATTTTTTCAGGAATTTTTCCAAGGATTCTTGCAGAAATTCTTACAAGGATTTTTCCAAAAGAATTCGCCCAGGATTTTCCAATGATTTCCCCAGAAGAATGCGTTCAGAATTCTTCCAAGCATTTCTCCAGAAGTTCTTCCTAGAACTCTTCCGCAATCACGAGTTTCATTCGGGACTTTGACAGGAATTCTTCCAAGGACTTTCCGAAAAAAATTCCAAGGATTTTTTCCAGGCATTTTCTGAAGTATTCCTCCTGGAACTATTCTAAAGATTCTTTCGTAAATTCTCCAAAGATTTCTACAGGACTTCTTCAACAATTTCTTCAGAAGAATTCATCCAGGAGTTCTTCCATGGATTTCCCTAGTAGGATTCGTTTAAGAATTCGTCTACGGATTCTTCCAAAAGTTTTTTTTTAAAGAGTTTCTCCAGAAATTCTTGCAGGATTACTCCTGAAAATTTTCCAAGGATTCCTTCGAAAATTCAAATTCTTGCAAAGCTACAGGAATTCTTACACAGATTACTTCAAAAATTCTTTCACGAATTCCTCAGGGAATTCTCACAAAGACTCCTCCAGGAATTGTTCCAAGTATTGCCAGGAGTTTTTTTTAAGAATTCCTCTAGGATTGTTTTCCAAAAAAAAAATCCAGAATGTTTTTCATGGATTCCTTCTGGAATTCTTCCAAGGATTCCTCCAGAGATTCTTTCAAGTATTTCTTCAGGAAATGCTGGAAAAGGTTTGTCCAAGAATTCTTCCGAGGAATTTTCTTTTAAAGCATTCCTCCAGAGTTTGTCTTAAGTATGCCTGCAGGAAAGCTTCTAAAGATTCTTCCAAGAATTGTTCCAAGGATTTCTCCAAAGAATTCATCCAGAAATTCTTCCAAGCATTCCTCCAGAAATTCTTAGAATTCTTTCGAAATCTAAATTCATTCAAAGTTTCTCCCAGAAGTTGTATCATTACTTCTGAAATTCTTTCACGAATTTCTCCAGCAATATTTCAAGGATTCATCCAGCAGTTCTTCCAAGGATGCCTCACAAGTTTCATTCAAGTATTTCGACAGGAATTCTTCCAAGGATTTCCTGATTTTTTTCCTAGGATTTTTCCAGAAAATTTCTGAAATATTCCTGCAGGAATTCTTCTAAAGATTCTTCCGTAAATTCTTCCAAAGATTTCTACAGGACTTCTTCAGGGATTTCTCCAGAAGAATTCATCCAGGAGTTCTTCCAAGGATTTCCCTTGTAGAACTCGTTTAAGAATTCGTCCACGGATTCTTCCAAAAGTTTTTTTTTTTCAAAGAGTTTCTCCAGAAATTCTTGCCAGGATTAATTCTGAAATTTTTTCAAGGATACCTTCGAAAATTCAAATACTTCCAATGCTTCCTACATGAATTCTTACACAGATTACTTCAAAAATTCTTTCAAGAATTCCTCAAGAAATTCTCTCAAGGACTCCACAAGGAATTGTTCCAAGGATTTCCAGGAGTTTTTTTTTCATCCTCTAGGATTGTTCTCCAAGTTTTTTTTCATAGATTCCTTCTGGAATTCTTCCAAGGATTCCTCCAGAGATTCTTTCAAGTATTTCTTCAGGAATTCTTCCAAGGGTTTGTCCAAGAATTCTTCCAAAGAAATTTTCTTTTCAAGCGTCCCTTCAGAATTTCCCTTAATTATTCCAGCAGGAAATCTTCTAAAGATTCTTTGAAGAATTGTTCCAAGGATTTCTCCAAAGAATTCATCCAGAAATTCTTCCAAGCATTTCTCCAGAAGCTCTTTCTAGAATTCTTTCGAAATCTAAATTCATTCAAAGGTTCTCCCAGAAGTTTTGTCACAGATTCCTTCAGAAATTCTTTCACTTATTCCTCTAGAAATTTTTCAAGGATGGTTCCAGCAATTCTTGCCCAGCAGATCTTGCAAGTATTCCTCACGGGTTTCATTCAAGTATTTCGACAGGAATTCCTTCAACAATTTTCTGAAGTTTTCCTCCAGAAATTCTTCTAAAAATTGTTCCATAAATTCTTCCAAAGATTTCTACTGAACTTCTTCAAGGATTTCTCCAGAAGAATTCATCCAGGAGTTCTTCCAAGGATTTTCCTAGTAGGATTTTCTTAAGAATTCGTCCACGGAACCTTTCAAAAGTTTTTTCAAAGAGTTTCTCCAGAAATTCTTGCCAGGATTCCTTCGAAAATTCAAATTCTTCCAAAGCTTCCTTCTGGAATTCTTACACGGATTACTTCAAAAATTCTTTCACGAATTCCTCATGGAAATCTCTCAAAGACTCCTCCAGGAATTGTTCCAAGGATTTCCAGGAGTTTTTTCTAAGAATTCCTCTAGGATTGCTTTCTAAAAAAATTTCCAGAATGTTTTTCATGGATTCCTTCTGGAATTCTTCCAAGGATTCCTCCAGAGATTCTTTCATGTATTTCTTCAGGAATTCTTCCAAGGGTTTGCCCAAGAAGTCTTCCAAGGAATTTTCTTTTCAAGCGTTCCTCCAGAGCTTGTCTCAAGTATGCCTGCAGGAAATCTTCTAAAGATTCTTCCAAGAATAGTTCCAAGGATTTCTCCGAAGAAATCATCCAGTAATTCTCCCAAGAACTTCTTCAGAAGAATTCGTCCAGGAATTCATGAAGAGATTCCTCCAGAAATTCCTTCAGAAATGACTCCTTCAGAAGTTTTTCCAGAGATTACATCAGCAATACTTCCAAGGATTTTTCCTGAAGTTCTTCCAGGGAGGTACGCTTGGAGGAAATCCTGGGGGATTTCTGAGAAGATACACAGAGCAACATCCGGCGAAATTTCTGGTGAAATCTCCGTGTGAATTTCTGCAGGAATCTCTGCAAGAATGTCTTCCAGCCTTTCCTGAAGAGTCCTTATAAGAATCTCCGAAAGAATCTGTGACAAAGTTTCCGAAGGAATCCTTGGAGAATTTTCTAAGACTTTCTTAAGAAATCCTTGGAGCATTTTCCGGAAGAATAATGTCTTGAAGGAATATCTAAAGGAATATGAAGAATTCTTGGAAATTTCCTTAATAATCGCTTATAGGATTTCTAAAGCAATTCTTGGAGAAAATTTTTCAGAAAACTTCTGAGAAAATTTTGAAGGATTTCTGAATTTCTGATTTTTGAAGTATAAGTGAACCATTTTCTGAAAGAATCCATGGAGTATTTTTAGAAAGTTCATGAAAGGTTCTCTAGATGAATGTTAAAAAAAAATCTGGAAGAATTTCTATGAAAAAAAATCAGAAGAAATTCGAGGATGAATTTTTGGAACAATCTATGCAAGATTTTTTGAAAGGAATTCTTGAAGTGTTTTCTAAAAAAATCCATGCCACGTTTTTTGGAAGCTATCCGTGCCAGACTTTCCTAAGGAGTTCTCGAAGAAATTTTTGGAGGACATTCTACAGTCTTAAAGAATCCCTACTAGATTTTGTTGAAGGATTTCTGACTAAATTTCTTTAGGTTTTCGTGGATGATTTTTGAACATTCAAGAAGTTTCCAAAGGAGACCCTGGAAGAATTTCTTTAAGAATCTCTGGGAGCTTTTTTCAGGAACTCGTGAAAGATGTTTCAAATGAATCCTAGAATGGTTTCCAGCAAGGATCCGTGAAAGAGTTATCGGAGAATCTGTGAAAGTTTTTTCAAAGTAATCCTTGGAGAAATTCGTAAAGAAATCACTGGGCATATTTCTGAAGAAATTATTAGTCGAATTTATTACAAAAGTCATGGAAGATTTTCTGAAATAATCCCTCGAAAAATTTGTAAAGGAACCCCTAGGAATAAAGGAATCTCCGTAGAAAATCTCCGAATGGTTCTGACATTTTTTTTTTAAATGAGAGTCCCTGGAAAAAATTCTAAAGAAATCCCAAGAAAGTTTTCTAACAGAAACTTATACTTAAAAAAAATCCCTGCGGAAATTTTAAAACAAAGCCCAGGAAAAGTTTTGGAATAAATCCTTGGAAGATCGATTGAGAGAATGCTTACCGTAGAATGTTATGGAAAAGAAAATCCCGGCTAGTCCCGAAAAATAATGTAAATCTATGAAGAATTTTCTAAACAAATCCCTTGAGATTTTTCTGCAGAAACTAATACACAACTTTCTTACACAATTCTTTGTGAAACTTCTGGAGAAATCCCTAGAGGAATTTCTGGAGAAATTGGAAGTTGCTGTGGAAATTTCTGGTGAATTCCTTGGAAGAATTTCCCAAGTAAACTCAGTACAAAGTTTAGAAGGAAAATTTGAAACATTTTTAGAGAAACTTTGGAATAGTTTCGAAAGGCATTGCTGAAAGTGATATTGAAAGAATCTTAGGAGAAATTTCTGAATAATTGTTTTAAGAAATTTCTGAAGGAATGTATGAACAATTGCAGCTCAAATTCATAGATAATTTTATGGAAAAAAAAGAAAAAAAAAAAAAATCAGAAGTAGATTATGCAAGATACTTGGTAAGATATTTTTGAGGAATTTGTAGAATGGAAGGAATTTCTAAATAAACCCCTGCAGAAAATTTCCGAATGAATCCGTGGAAGATTTTTTTTTTAAAGAATCTGTAAGGAAATTTTGGCCTCAGAAAAATTTCCAAAAGATTTTTTTAGAAAGATTTTTTTTAAGAATTTTTAAGAAATTTTTGGAAGATTTTCTAGAAAAATCTCCAATAGATTCTCCAAAAGAATGCCTAGAGAAGTATCTCAACAAACTTGGTGTTTTTTCGGCTTTCAGTTACAGAAAAAGAGCGTTGATTATTTCAGATCATTGCCTACGTTTCGATCCTGTGGTTGGGATCTTCATCAGGCTCTTGAGGAATTTCTGAAGTCATCTCTGGGCGAATTTATCAAACAATCTCAGAAATGGTTTGTGAAAAATCATAGATGGATTGGTGGAACTTATTCATGCCAGATTTCGTAAAAGAATTCTTTGTGACACTTTTGGTGGAACACATAGAAGATTGTCGAAAATAATCTGTTGCATGATTATTTGATTTAAAAAGTTTTCTTCGGAGACTGTCGTAATAAAGTTGAAAATTCTGGGTTCACGTACTTTTGTTTAACACCGTAGAATTGAAACAAAAGGCGACCGAGTTTCTCTCAGCAGATAGCAAAGGTTTTTTTTTTAATTTATGTAGTTTTCTTCTACCTAGCATCTGAATAAACATCGTTCAGAGTATAATTATGCTTGTGTTAGGCTCGTCCTAGGTTTGGACCTATCATTTCTTGAAGCTGTCTCAAACCATGTCGCAGACAAAGATAATTCATAAATATTAAATATCGTTTCCTTGATCTTTGCAAGATTGTTGTTTGGGCAATGATTATTCCAAAATGATAAGTAACAAACAAATGCCACATTTCAACACCGACAAATTGACTAATTGTTAAGCCTCGATTGCATCGAAATTCAGCTTCCCACGAAACAAACAAAAATTACAAAAATACTAATTCCTCGGTGATTGATGTTGCGTGAAAATTTGCGACACTGACTGGCATTCACTTAATTCCTCGACCGATCACCATTGATCAAGGATTGTACAAACAACTTCAAACAGTTAGGCATTTAAATCCCGTGCATTAAATTGGCCACACACACCACCCGTATTGAATTCCCATCCACCTGCTCAGTGCTCATTCATCCATTCATTCATCGATCAATACGCAACCTAAAGCCGCACCGTGGAAAATATTTGAACTTTAAACCCATTTTCGAATTATCACGCTCGTTCCACTCCGTCCGTCCGTCCGCGTCCGTGTTCGATCGGAGGCGCAATGCTCAACGACTCTGAGGAGCAAGAAAAGAAGCTTTAATGGGCTTCTGGTTTTGTATGGGGCCACCGCCGCCGATAGGACCATGGGATGGGTAAGTGGAATACCATCGCGTCGCGTCGACATATGACGACGACCGTGTGTGCAAACACGCGCTCTTGTAGGACAAGATGATACGAAGAAGGTAGGAAATGTGGAACGATCTAAAGGTGCGCAGAAGAAGATGGAATTTCATAAAATACAGAGAAGGTGGCTGCAGAAGAAAAAAAACTCAGAGTGCAAAACATAGATTGCGTAAAATTAAAAAAAAAGAGAAAAGGAATTAAAAAAATGGAAAAAAATAAAAAAAAAGAAATGAAAAAAATATAGAAGCGAAACATCATTATAAAGAAACAACAATGTTATTCGGAATATCGGGTACAATTTAAAAGCTCAATATCTTATAATAAAACTATCATTGCACATTTATATTTCATTTTAATGGAGAAAAATAAATAAAAAAAAAGTAAAAAAAATGAGTGGTACAAACTTTGAAAGATCCATCCTTCATTCGTGTATTTGCATGTATCTTTCTTCGCTTAAGGCTGATAAAATTCAAATTAGTCATGTTGTTTGTTGTGAATTGTGAGAGCTGATGCAGCACACAGAGAAGAGCAGAGCATGAATGGTCGAACAGGTTGAACTGGCAAAGTACCTGCCAACCAGGTGCTTTGTCGCTTTGTGTAACTAAACGTGTGGTGAATCAGGAGACACACGGTGTGGATGCCCACCATATAGTAGTACATACTGGAGTTGGAGCATGTCGTTTTGCATGCGAAAAAGGTGGTAGGTGCCTAATAAAAAGCACCTTCACTTCTCGGTCCTTGTCCACACTTGTCCACGAAGTCGTGCTCCGTATCTTTATGGGATGGTTGTAATTGAGATCAGGACAGCAACGATGAAGAAAGGACGCAAATTGGTAGCAGTTATTGTCCAGGAAATGGTTATGGCTGCTGCTGCAGTGGCCGATGGCTATTTGTAAAGGAAATTTACATTCACTGCGCGATGACCTATCGATATGGTATTTTGTATTTTGTGCGAATAGCTTGTTTGATTTGGTTTGGGGACAAATCGTGGAATCGATATAAGTTAGAAAGGGTGACTTTGGGTATTATCGGCCGGTTTGTTCTCTTCGTCATGACAAGGAGAACAAAACGGTCGATAATGTGTAAAAAAACTATAATAAAAAAAAAATAAAAAAAAAAAATAAAAATAAACAAATATAAAAAAGTTTTATATAATAATCGACACAGTTTTTTAATATTAGAATTTGTCTCTCTGTCAGTATGTGTATGTATGTATGATTGTTCACGTGTTTGTGCAAATTTCTCAAATTTGTTTTCACTCTTAGGTCTTCCATTTATTCAACATTCGATTTTCCTATTTTTGTACAAAATTTTTGTTTCAATTTTCAGTCCGACCCACGTTTACGAAATACCAATTAAAATCGTTTGTAACCCCGACTAAATCTGTCCAGCCCAGCGATGATGAAGCCATTTAACTTATGGTCAAAATTAGTCCTGCGATATACCCCATACCGCATAGATTGTTGGTAGGTGGCGTTGGCCATTCGCAGCCTAAAATGGATACCGCAGAACTGGACACCCGATGAAGGTGGAACGTGTCCACCATAATGGGACGGCGACAACGCCATCGACGAATGCGCCGCACTTGCTGCGGTTGGTGTCCGATGAAAGAAAAAGTGCATCGTGCTGAGCCTGGGTTAGAACCTGTTCACCATCAGCAGACGTGAAGTGTGATACACTTTTGCTTTCTGTTACAGTTTCTCTTCAATGTTTGATGCCAGAAGAAGAAAAAAAAACCCCGAGATACAAAAAAATGGCAGTCACGCCGAAGCGCGTTATGGATTGGGCACTGCACTGCACAGTATGTTTTAACACCCGCCACTCGGGGGTATACATACTGTGAGGTGTGCTGCTGGTTGGTGTTTGGGTGGTGGAAGGCCGAAGAAAAATGAATTTATGCTGCCTCTAATGGAAACGGTTCATTGAGGGGGTGTCACACGCCAAACCGGCCAACACGGGCTAATGGCTGTAATGAAGTTTAACGAACTAATGCATGTTTACATAATAATTGGTATATGTTTCTGTTATATTTTTTTTTCGTTTTCTGCTCGTGAAATAGTTAAGGCTGGTGTTTTAATCGGTTCGGAGAAGTTATGATCCAATACCGATCGATATATCTAAACTGCTCTAATATCGCATCTGTAGTAGTCAACACTTTTTATAGAATTTCAAGACTGAACATTGTTATGATCATATTTTAAACTTTACATACCGGCCATTGCAACATTTTTGCAAAGGTTTGCTACCATACAAAGGTTCCGAAAACCAGATTTTAATTTGTTACTTTTTCATCCTCGCTGTTGAGGGAAATTTAGCCACCGCGTCGAATAATATTGACAGATGCTTATCGAAATGCTTCTGCCACCTTTCAAACACCATAAGTTGATACTGAAGGCAGAATTTCTAAACATATTGTCTTGTTATTAAAAAAAATAAAATAAATAAAACATTTTTTTCATTTTTTTCATTTTTTTTTTGATGCCATATTTTGCTCTCTCCGTTTGACATATATTTATAAAAATGCTACTGTCACCTTTCAATCACCTTAAATAAGAATGAGTGTAATCAGTTTCGTACCTTTTAATTCCGCCCTAATTGCTTATCCTTTGACAGATACGCGTATTTCGACCACCACTTGTAATCTTCCTCAGTGTCAGTTAACCACTACAAGTGGTAGTCGAAATACGCGTATCTGTCAAAGGATAAGCAATTAGGGTGGAATTGAAAAGTACGAAACTGATTAAACTCATTCGAAGAGGGTATTCTGCTTAGAGGGTTCGAAAAGTCGGTACAAGAACACCTTAAATAAGTTAAAATTGAATATTAACAAATATTTCACTAGAAATGTAGAAGCTTGCTGTGCCACCCTACGGTTCCAAATTTCTATCTCTACTTCCCTAGTAAACAATAGGAAAGACGAGTATTTTTGTCAGTTTTTAGTAACAGTGACTACCTCGAGCCTAGCTATTTAGCACTGTAGTTGGAGGAAATGCCAATGCAGAACTCGTAGCTTCCGGGAAGGTAAGCCCAGCTCCCTGGGTTAGTGGGTTGGTGTCAGGCCCTGCGAGCCAGCCGTAAAAAAGACTAGCACTGGAAAATCAACAAGAGAAGAATGCGAACCGATACCAATGGCGACGACCACAGCGACGAAAAGGGACTTGCGATTGGAAGCTCGGTACGTGGAACTGCAGATCTCTCAACTTCATCGGGAGCACCCGCATACTCGCCGATATACTGAAGGACCGCGGGTTCGGAATCGTAGCGCTGCAGGAGGTGTGTTGGACAGGATCTATGGTGCGAACGTTTAGAGGTAATCATACCATCTACCAGAGTTGCGGCAACACACGTGAGCTGGGAACAGCTTTTATAGTGATGGGCGACATGCAGAGGCGCGTGATCGGTTGGTGGCCGATCGACGAAAGAATGTGCAGGTTGAGGATCAAGGGCCGATTCTTCAACATTAGCATAATAAACGTGCACAGCCCTCACTCCGGAAGCACTGATGATGACAAAGACGCATTTTACGCGCAGCTCGAACGCGAGTACGACCGCTGCCCAAACCACGACGTCAAGATCATCATAGGGGATCTAAACGCTCAGGTAGGCCAGGAGGAGGAATTCAGACCGACGATTGGAAAGTTCAGCGCCCACCAGCTGACGAACGAAAATGGCCTACGCCTCATCGATTTCGCCGCCTCCAAGAACATGGCCATTCGTAGCACCTTCTTCCAGCACAGCCTCCCGTATCGTTACACCTGGAGATCACCACAACAAACGGAATCGCAAATCGACCACGTTCTGATTGATGGACGGCACTTCTCCGACATTATCGACGTCAGGACCTATCGTGGCGCTAATATCGACTCCGATCACTACCTGGTGATGGTTAAACTGCGCCCAAAACTCTCCGTTATAAACAACGTACATTACCGGCGGCCGCCCCGGTACGATCTAGAGCGACTGAAGCAACCGGATGTCGCCACCGCATACGCGCAGAATCTCGAGGCAGCGTTGCCGGACGAGGGTGTGCTCGACGTGGCCCCTCTAGAGGACTGCTGGAGTACAGTGAAAGCAGCCATCAACAACGCAGCCGAGAGCACTATCGGGTACGTAGAACGGAGTCGACGAAACGATTGGTTCGACGAGGAGTGCAGAGCGGTTATGGAGGAGAAGGATGCAGCGCGGGCGGTAATGCTGCAGCATGGAACCCGACAGAATGTGGAGTGATACAGACAGAAGCGAAAGCAGCAGACCCGTCTCTTCCGGGAGAAAAAGCGCCGCCTGGAAGAAGCGGAGTGCGAGGAAATGGAACTGCTGTGCCGTTCACAGGAAACACGCAAGTTCTACCAGAAGCTCAACGCATCCCGCAAAGGCTACGTGCCGCAAGCCGAAATATGCAGGGATAAGGAAGGGAGCCTCCTGACGGACAAACGTGAGGTAATCGAAAGGTGGAAGCAGCACTTCGACGAGCACCTGAATGGCGAAGAGAATGTAGGCACGGAGGACCAAGGCAGCGGAGGAAATGACTATGTTGGTGCAGCAGAGGACGGGAACGAACCAACTCCCACGCTGAGGGAAGTTAAGGATGCCATCCACCAGCTCAAAAACAACAAAGCGGCTGGTAAGGACGGTATCGCAGCAGAACTCATCAAGATGGGCCCGGAAAAGTTGGCCACCTGTCTGCACCAGTTAGTAGTCAAGATCTGGGAAACCGAACAGCTACCGGAGGAGTGGAAGGAAGGGATAATCTGTCCCATCCACAAGAAAGGCGACAAGTTAATGTGTGAGAACTTTCGAGCGATCACCGTTTTGAATGCCGCCTACAAAGTGCTATCCCAGATCATCTTCCGTCGTCTTTCACCTAAAGTAAATGAGTTCGTGGGAAGTTACCAAGCCGGTTTCATCGACGGCCGGTCGACAACGGACCAGATCTTCACCGTACGGCAAATCCTCCAGAAATGCCGTGAATACCAGGTCCCAACGCATCACCTGTTCATCGACTTCAAAGCGGCATACGACAGTATCGACCGCACAGAGCTATGGAAAATTATGGACGAGAACAGCTTTCCCGGGAAGCTGACTAGACTGATAAGAGCAACGATGGACGGTGTGCAGAACAGCGTAAGGATTTCGGGTGAGCTATCCAGTTCATTTGAATCTCGACGGGGACTACGACAAGGTGATGGACTTTCCTGCCTACTATTCAACATCGCCCTGGAAGGTGTTATGCAACGAGCCGGGCTCAACAGCCGAGGTACGATCTTCACGAAATCCAGCCAATTTGTCTGTTTTGCGGATGACATGGATATTATAGCCAGAACATTTGGAACGGTGGCAGAACAGTACACCCGCCTGAAACGTGAAGCAGCAAAGGTCGGACTGGTGGTGAATGCGGCTAAGACAAAGTACATGCTGGTAGGTGGGACTGAGCGAGACAGGACAAGCCTTGGCAGCAATGTTACGATAGACGGGGATACTTTCGAGGTGGTAGAAGAATTCGTCTACCTCGGTTCCTTGCTAACGGCTGACAATAACGTGAGCCGTGAAATACGAAGGCGCATCATCAATGGAAGTCGTGCCTACTATGGGCTCCAGAAGAAACTGCGGTCAAAAAAGATTCACCCCCGCACCAAATGTACCATGTACAAGACGTTAATAAGACCGGTGGTTCTCTACGGACACGAGACATGGACGATGCTCGAGGAGGACCTGCAAGCACTCGGAGTTTTCGAGCGACGGGTGCTAAGAACGATCTTTGGCGGCGTGCAGGAGAACGGCGTGTGGCGGAGAAGGATGAACCACGAGCTCGCTGCACTTTACGGCGAACACAGTATCCAGAAAGTGGCCAAAGCTGGAAGGATACGGTGGGCAGGGCATGTTGCAAGAATGCCGGACAACAACCCTGCAAAGTTGGTGTTTGCTAACCATCCGGTTGGTACAAGAAGGCGTGGAGCGCAGAGAGCACGATGGGCGGACCAGGTGGAGCGTGATCTGGCGAGTGTTGGGCGTGACCGAGGATGGAGAGCTGCAGCTGCAAATCGAGTATTATGGCGGCAAATTGTTGATTCAGTATTATCATGAATTTGATGTGAACTAAATAAATGAAATGAAATGAATGACTACCATTTTTCCACTGCTGTTTACTCTTGAATCAATTACTCCATAGACTCTGTCCGTTTTTTTCAGAAATTTTTCCAAAAATTATTCATTGGCATTTTCCAGAAATTTCTCTGGAAAATTCTCCAGAGATTTGTGTAAAAAATCCTCATGCGGTTTCTTCAGAAGGGATAGCCTCATTTTAGGCTGTCCTATTAGAGACGAATGCCCCTTCAGGCTAAAGTCTCTCTAAACAAAAAAAAATTAGACTGTCCCAAAAAAAAATCAATATTCGAAAAGTTAAGGTGATCAACCCTTAAATCAAAGATATGCACATTTGAAGCATTTTTGTAGAACATTTCGACCTTCTAAAAAATCATTTAGAGGTTCCGTCAGGGCAATTTTCGAAAAACGACCTTTTTCATGAAAATTCTCAAAAATATGAATTTTTCATAATATATTTGCAATTTCTGATTTTTTAAATATACGTATATTAGACCTTATAATACTTTAAATATATCAAATTTTTATGAAAAGTTTCCAAAAAATAGCCTTTTATCAGCACAAAAACGGTTATGCCGTCAATATAAACACAATATTTCAAAAACTTATAACCTTCAAGAATGCCTAGAGGTCCATGGAAAAATTTTGAAAAAATTCAGATGTTGAAAAAAGTTTAGGAAAAATATGATTTTTTGGAAAATTTTCATGAAAAAAAAAGTCATTTTATAGAAAATTCGTCAGGGTAATTTTATAGAAAATCGAAATTTTCTACAAAAAAATGCTTCAAATATGAATATCTTTCATTTAAGGATTGATCACCTTGACTTTTCGAACATCGATTTTTTTTTGGGACAGCCTACTCCATATACATTCTTTTCGAATTCATTCACGCATTTCTTCAGGGATTCTTTTAGAAATGTTTCCAAAGATTGTACTGGAATTTATTGATGGATTCTCTTAGGAATTCCTTCGGAAACTATTCCAGGATTTGTAGTGTGGCACTTCTCCT
The DNA here is from genome assembly GCF_035046485.1 of Aedes albopictus. NCBI lineage: Eukaryota > Metazoa > Arthropoda > Insecta > Diptera > Culicidae > Aedes > Aedes albopictus. The sequence continues at coordinate 163,284,189 of NC_085137.1, forward strand.
GGAATTTTTCAAGAAATTCTTATGGAGTACCTTTAGAGTAAGCCGTCTCTATTCCTTTTCGGCTGATAACTCAAAAGCAAGAGGAGATATCACAATTCTGAGCACATTTTTTTACCTTGAGAGTCCCAGAATAATTTATTTGATTAAAAATAGTAATTGTTTCATATCGTATTCATACAATTTTTGAGAACTTTTGGCTCCTTTGACAAATTGAACATTTTAGTTAACATGATCTTGCAAAATTTCAAAATTTTGGCAAAATAGAGATGGCATACTCTGCAGGCATTCCTTGCAGAATTTCTTGTAAAATTGACACTTTGCCTTGAGATACGGTGGTCAAATTTTGTTTTTTTCAGAAAAATTTTCACTGATTTCTTCGAGATCTCCAACAATTAAAAAAAAAAATTCTGCAGGGTTTGTTACAGAAATTAATCCATGCATTCAGACTTCAGACTACGTCAGGGCATTCCGACGTCTGCTAATCCTTTCAGAAACTGTTCAAACATTGATCATAAAATTCCCCCAAAGGTACCACCGGAAGTTCTTCCAGGTCTTCAGAAATTTTCCAGAGATCCCTTCAGAAATTTGTTCGGGAATTTCGTTGAGAATTCCTCCAGTACCGTTGTTTGCAAATTCTGGGATTCTAAGGGATCCTTCCGTATTTCCTACTGGGATTCCTTCGGAAATTTCTAAAGGATGTTTTTAGAAATCCCTTACGGGATAATCTCAGAAATTTCTACGCAACTTCCTCTAGGAATTTCTCCAAAAAATTCTCCAGTAATTGATCCAGATTTTTTCCCTTGGAATTACTTCCAGAACTCCTCCAGAAGTTTCAAATGAAATTTTTCTAGACATTCTTTTAGATATGTTTCAAGGAGTTCCTCCTTACTTTTCTACAGCAATTAGTACAGGAATTCTTCAGATATTTATAAGGGGATTTTTTTTTTCAAGAATTCCAGAAAATTTACAGTTTTTTTTGCAATCTTAAGGAGTTCCTTACATGAATTCCTATGAGAAATACTTCAGGAATTCCGTTAGAAATTCCTCCAGTGATTCTTTCAAGAATTCATCCAGCAATTTGTTGTACAATAACGGGAATCTCTTTTGAAAAAAATCTCTGAAGGAATAACTTAAAGATTTTCTGGAGGAATCTCTGAAAGAATCCCATGAGATGCATGAGGTATTTCTAATAAAACAGCAAGGTCAATATCAAAAGAAAACCCAGAGAAAATCCTGATGAAATCCCAGAAGAAAAGTCTGAAGCAATGTCTGGAGGGATACTCTCAAGGAATTCTTCGAGAAACCCTTGGTGAAATTTCTAGAAGAATTAAAATTTTTTAGAGGAAGTTATAAAGAATTCTTTTATTGAAATTTCTGGTGGATTTTTTGAAAGTATTCTTAGTGGTTTCCGTGGAGGAATTCCTGAAGAAAAATAGCTGGAGAAACACAGAGGTAAATTTCTTTAAAAATTCCTAGAAAAATCTCGGAGAACTTCTAAATGAATTCCTCTAGGAATCCATGGAGAAATTCTTTGAGTTATCTCTGGAGAAAATTCTGGAGACATTTCTGTGGGAAAATATGTAATACCCGGGAGCACTAATGAAAGAATCTTAGCCTGAATTTCTGTATGAATCTCTGGAAGTAATAATGCAAGAATCTCTTGAAGAAGTACTGCAACATTTTCAGAATGACTCATCGAAAAAAAAAATCAGGAGGTGTTCCTGCGGGAAATATTCTAAGAATCGTTGTAAAAGTTTCTGAAGAAATCTCTGGAGACTGGTGAAATCCAATGCAATTTCTGAGATAGTCTTCGAAAAAAAGTCTTCAGAAAAATTTCTGAAATTATCCGTGCATGAAAAATTCTTAAAATAATTTCTGAAAGATGCCCTGGAGGAATTCATTAAAGAATCCCTAGAAGACATTCATTCGATCTGAAGAAATACACTATGACAGTGACTAGATTTTATACCGCATTCAATTTTTGACATCGGCTAAAATATAAACGACTCACAAAAAAGTGACAGTTTTCCATAACAAAATCAGAAATTGCCAACAAAGAAGTAAGGGTGGGAGCAATAATAAACTATAAAATTTTCAAAAAGTGCATAAACAAATAAAAATTTCCCATAAATAACTGATTTTCGAGCAATAAAAAGTGTCGGAATTTCTACGATTTATTTGTGCAAATTCTGGCATTTTTTATTGCACGAAAATCAATTATTTATGAGAAGTTTTGATTTATTTATGCGCTTTCTGATTTGTTAATGGAACTTATTTAGACTATTATTGCTTCCACTCCTATTTATTTATTGGCAATTTTTGAATTATTTATGGAAACTTCTTAATTTATGATGGGACGTTTAATTGGCTGCCTTTTGTCATAATTTATTCGAAAAGAATGTCTATAATGCAAGTATTTCATGCTAGAAATTTTGGTACCATTTCTCAAAATGTTAGGCGTCCAATGTATGTTTTTTAAGCCAAAATGAAGTCTAGAAGAATGAGGAGCTGGTAGAAGATATGATAGTTGTTATCGCGATGATTTCTGCAGACCTTTGAGTCATTTTTCATCAAAACAATACAGAAATACGTGTTTTTGTGAAGCTTTTTGGTATTTTTATATTTCTGTGTATTTTAACCTAAGCTGGAATTCTAAACTCATGTATTTTTTTTTTTCTAATAAAAACATTGTTTTCCGTAGAATATCAACCTTATGTTATGAATGTTAAAGGTAATAGAATCTTTTCGAGCACTTGAGATGCAAATGACTGCAAAAAATCTTAATTTTATAACCATTTTTAATTTTATGACATATTTATATGGACCTAGCTGTCCCTGGAAACTTTGTCTTGCTTATGCAGTTTTTCTTTTTGAACCTGGGTTGGAACTGGATTGGCGGAAAATGTGTTAACAAACAACGTCAAACAAACTTTAGTGCAAGCGAAACCAAAGTCGGGTTTGGGTTGAAACTGTAATTTCATCCAGTTCCAACCCAGGTTGGAACTGGATCAAAAAGAAAAATGGCATAAGTTGTGGTGGTTTGACAGCTGTAAAGATCATTGCAGCACGGCACTCCAGATGGATTTCATTTCGATCGTGTTTTTTTTCTTCACAGGTCATAAAAAATCGTACTTATCCATGTTTTTCATTTTGCGGTAATTTTTGTAACTTTTTTTTTACTTATAAACACATTCACCATGAATACGAATCAAACCATGCAAGAGTCATCCTGATCGGTTCAGCCATTCGTGAGTTTTGTTGCCTCAAAGGGACTTCAAACTCATTTTTTTTATATAGATGTATGCAAAATATATCTGGCAACACTTCCGAATCGATAAAATTTATGATTTACGAGTCGACCTACAATGTAGGTCACCATACAAAATGATTGTGTAGGAAATGTTTTGAAATTTTACGGTCAAGAAATGAATAATATATTGTTTCATTATATTTGCGTGTGCAAATTACACTGAAGATCTTTCAAAAATAAAAATAAAGAACAAAAAATGATTGCAGTATCAAAAAGAAAAAAGTAGAAAAAATGCCTTTTAAACGGCAAAGAAAAAATATTCGGTCAACTGTATTGGTTACGATATTTTTCCAAATTTAACGTTTTGCAAAATTTTGATTTTTTGGACCACCCTTTCTTGAAATTTGAAGATTATAGATATAGGAAATTATAGATAGATGCAGAAGAAAGAATATAAAAAATGTTTTGGGCTCTCGGACTGTTTCAAGTGTTCCTCTCCAAGGAAGATAAATGTTCGTTTCTACCAGCATTTCAATATTTTTTTCCATTGTAGGAAACTTTTTGGATTACAGACAATTACAGCAGTTCCAAGTTCAAAGACTGTTCAAGTTAATCCAAAAACCCCTGGTTCTTGATACTAGACGGGCTTGGTGGTCTACTGGCTACCGCTTCTGATTCGGATGCAGAAGGTCCTAGGTTCAATCCCTGGCCCGTCCCATTCTCCTACTTTGTATCTTTCTATATACTTTCTACCTCCTCTTTACATACAATTCATGTATATTCACTCGTTAATACTCAGCCAGCAATTTGGTTGCTATATCGAAATTGCAACTGAAATAGTCACACATATATAGCACCAAAGAAATCGTATTCAATGCACGAAACAGGCATATACATAATAAAGTGGAGGCCAAATCGAAACATATATACGATTACTGCGATTCCATCCAACATAATTTACGATTTCTCGAAAAATTTCTACGATTTCGCCGATTTTATCCGTCTAAATATATGACTATGCATGATCTTATTACGATTGAGAGTAGCAATATACGACTCAAGATTTTCAAATAAAAAAACAATTGGTGTTCATTGGGAATCGGACTTAGGTCCTTTGATTGAGAACTGCGCGTTAACTCTATTGGCTATATTGCCAAGTTGAAAATAGAGAGTTCAAAGTGAATGGCATGAAACGAATAAAAATTAGCATGATATGGTGCGAGACTTGTGGTGGGAGTGTTGTTGTTGTGCATTGAGTGGCACCAAAAGTGGTGCCGTGCAAGAGGCCCGGAATTCACATTGTTGTTGGAATATATACATCACTTATTGTAAGTCATCTGCTAGTATGAAAACCTATATATTTGGTTGAAATCATTGCTACCATGGTTGGAATGTGCCAACAACAACAAAAATACAAATTTGTGATGAATACCATTTTTTCTTTTTCTCCATCATACAAATATGTAAACAAAACCATTTATGATTTCCGAGGTTAAGATTCGACTATTAAAAGTGCAGTATCAATCATTTGCGACTGTAAAAATGAATATACGATTTCTACGATTTCATTCACTTCGTATACGACGCAAGTGTGACGCAAACGATCAATATACAACATTGTTATAGTTGTATACGATTTCACCGATTTTCACCATACCTTCAGGTAGCAAGCTCGATTTAGCAGATTCATATACGATGTGAAGCGACGATTTCCACGATTCAAAGAAATCATATATACGATGCTAGCGAACTTGCAACTTGACACTAGGAATGTGTGTTTTTTTTTCATGATTTTATCCGATACTGTGCAATCCTACCGATAGTATCTCGCACCTTTTATGATCGGAGACGACTATATGAAACAAAATCGTAATTGAAATTTAATTTGGCATGAAATGCGATTTTACGCAATCATTGTCAACAAATATACATATTATTATACAATTCTGATTCAATATATGAAAATATACCATTTTTTTCACACAATGATTTACGATATGTGGTTGGCTGGGTAGTCATCGCTAGAAATGAAACAGGTTGAAAAAGCCGTTTCCTTTCCTTCCAAACATTCACAGTACAGTGTCAATCTATCTTATAACGCCTAAAAGTTATGCAATCATGCGAACAGTGCCGCAAATTTTCAGAATAATAAAACACACAATCATATAACCTATGCCTGGCATCCACGCACCAATGTGTGAACCCTCTGCCAACCATGTACCACCAACACTCCGACATCCGCATGAATTTGTGCAGACGCAAAGGTATATTCGGTCTGAAGTGGATACAAACGATTGCAATCATCACTTCCTTCCCCTTCCCCACATTGACCTTCAACCTGATGTAGCAGGCGCCATTGTCGCCTAAAATGGAAGATCACCGACGCTCACACACTGAAGATGCTTGCTAGTCCTCAGCAGATATTTGTGTGAGTGTAGCTGGTCTGGCGATACTGGTGTAGCATCCACAGGCGGTCAATCAAGCTCAAGCTCAAAATCCCTGGTTCTTGATATTTTCACGCGTGTCCACAATTCTAAATAAATAAGTTACCCTAGTAGCTTAAGTTTGCTTAAATGCATCACGTTCTGACAATTCAAACAGAAGTCGTACAGAGATATGAATACTGTTAACATGATTCAGAATATCGAATACCAAGTCAGGTTCCATAAAAGCTGCAAAACCACCAACCATAATTTCCCCTCATGATAGCTTTGCCCTTGAGTGTTATTGCCGCTAATGCCCGACAAAATTTACGAGTCCCACCATTAAGCGGCAAATTAATACCAACTGGCTAATATGAATCGTGCGAATATCGGTTCCACTCACGTCGGATGGGGTCCCACCCGCGAGTTGGCCGTCGTCGATTACTTGGTTGGTTGACTGGGGTCAATAAAGATAAATTTCGAACGCTCACCACGCTCGCTCGAACCGCCACCGCCCGCGTGCGAATCATAAACATCAATATTTCGAACTGGCCTCCTCGACCCGAGAAGGAGTCCGATCGGACTCCATTCAGACCCACGACTTCGCGTTTTGCAAAATGTGTTATGACCTTTCCCCTGTTACTCCTACTTCCCAGCGCGCACAGGTTCCATCAGGTAGGACGACGAATTATGAACGGTCCATCCGGCGCGGCGGCGCTCGTGTAATACACAGTGGAACAACCACGCAAGAACCGCACTTAATTTGGGATGCAATTATGCGAAATGCTTAACGATCGCATTAACCGCGTGTAATGAGTCAATGAAGAACGAAAATCGGGACCCACGGAAAAAAAGCGAAACGCGACCGCACCCGTATCCTCTTGACGACCAGGTCCCAACCAACCAACCCGAGAGGAGATCATTATAGGCGATGCGTGCCCTAATAGTTTGCACTCGGCGTAAAGTGGTGGTTTGGGGCGGAAAATAACAAGAGGGTCGTGGATGACCATCCTCAGGGCATCATCCGAAGGATTCTCACGCATCGTGGCGGCGGTGCTGGTGGTTTGACAGTAGACATGGCCACCGCCACCGTCGAGTCAGTCGTGAGGGCTAATTATACGGATCGAGTTCGATTCGAGGGTCGTCCTTTCGATTTGCTGGTGGCAAATGACACCAGCACTGCCGATGGCGGCTTTTTCTGTGATACTTTTTTCTACCAAAAGCAGTTTCGAGAAATCGTTTATGGATGTTTTTCTATTCTGGGATTCTGGTGAGTTAAGTATACGGTAGCCCGTGGCGGCGTTCAAATGAATGGATTTCAATGATCCTAGAAGTATCGCCAATTTGAAATGGATCTTCTGCCTTTTCAAATGTCAATCATGCTGGGAGTTTGGACTGAATGCGTTTTTTGTACTTACTTATGTTGGAAATTGTAGATTGGTCTTATTGGTAAGAGGTGTCTTATGTGGGAGTTTTTAATCACAATTCTCTAATTTCTTGTTAAGAATGGGTGAATTTTACCTGAAAAGAGAAGAAAAAACACTTGATTACAATTCTTTTTCGAAATATGGCGTAGATGTAATTTATTTGATTAGCTCTAGAAGGGTGTAGGGGTCAACATGATCCAGACAAGCGCAGACAAGAGGTAACTATACCATCTACCTGAGCTATGGAAATTCAAATGAGATGGATTGGATACAGCTCTCATCGTGATGGGTCATATTCAGAACCAGGGCGTGATCGGCTGTTACGCGCACCTCGAACACGAGTTCGATCGCTATCGGAACAGCAATGTCAAGATCATCATGGAAGATCTGAATGCTTAGGTTCAACAGGAGGAGGAATTCAGGCTGACGATTGAAAATTCAGTGACAATTAGCTACGTTTCCAAGCCGCTTCCAAGAACTCCTTCCAACACAGCCTCCCTTATCGTTATGCATGGATATCATCGTAATAATTGAAATCGTTAATCAATCACGTTCTCATCGATTAACGACACTTCTCTGACATTATCGACGTTAGGGTCTATCGGGGCGCTAATATCGACTCTGCCTATCAAGTGTTGGTAAAGCTGAACCCAAAGCTCTCCGTCATCAACAGGGTATGGCATGGCCTCTTGGGCGACCGACACAACCAAATGCCGCCTCAGCACACGCGCAGAATCCTGAGAAAGTGTTTTGCTGGATGAAGGTATGCGTTGTAAGGCAGCCATCAGGTTCATGAACCTCGAAATGTAGTCGAAGGAACGATTAGCTCGACGAGGATTGTTGAAGTATGACAGTGCGAGAGTGATCATGCTGCAGTACGCGACTTGGAAGAACGTGGAACATTATAAGAAACATACACAGATAAAAATAATGAGATTTACACGTCATGTAAACTTCATTTTAGTCATGTAAACTTAGTTTTATGATGGTTTACATGATATATCATGTAAATTTATGTTATATGTCATGTAAACACTCAGAGCCATGTAGAATTACATGACATATAATGGAAGTTTACATGATATTTTATGATTTTTACATGATATGTCATGTAAACTTCTGTGATATCCCACGCTCCAAACATGTGCATCATATGTCACAGAATTTTACACTCTTTTTTCGATCTGTGTACTGTATCTACTACCGCCTTATCGACGCTTACTACCGTCTGATAAGACTGTGCTTCGGAAAGAGACCGTCCACAACTACCTCCAGCTTTTCAAGGCACATTTTTGCTAGTGTCGCTAGGCCCTAGATCTTCTTCATCACGATACGATAAGCTTGGCACTTCTCCGACATTATCGACGTCAGGACCTATCGTGGCGCTAATATCGACTCTGATTACTACCTGGTGATGGTTAAACTGCGCCCAAAACTTTCCGTTATTAACAAGGTACAGTACCGGCGGCCGCCCCGGTACGATCTAGAGCGACTGAAGCAACCGGATGTAGCCACCGCATACACGCAGAATCTCGAGGCAGCGTTGCCGGACGAGGATGTGCTCGATGTAGCCCCTCTAGAGGACTGCTGGAGTACAGTCAAAGCAGTCATCAACAACGCAGCCGAGAGCACTATCGAGTACGTAGAACGGAGTCGACGAAACGATTGGTTCGACGAGGAGTGCAGAGCGGTTCTGGAGGAGAAGGATGCAGCGCGGGCGGTATTGCTGCAGCATGGAACCCGACAGAATGTGGAGCGATACAGACAGAAGCGGAAAAGCGGGAGAAAAAGCGCCGCCTGGAAGAAGCGGAGTGTGAGGAAATGGAACTGCTGTGCCGTTTACAAGAAACACGTAAGTTCTACCAGAAGCTCAACGCATCCCGCAATGGCTACGTACCGCAAGCCGAAATCTGCAGGGAAAAGGACGGGAGCCTCCTGACGGACAAACGTGAGGTGATCGAAAGGTGGAAGCAGCACTTCGACGAGCACCTGAATGGCGAAGAGAATGTAGGCACGGAGGACCAAGGCAGCGGAGGAAATGACTATGTTGGTGCAGCAGAGGACGGGAACGAACCAACTCCCACGCTAAGGGAAGTTAAGGATGCCATCCACCAGCTCAAAACCAACAAAGCGGCTGGTAAGGACGGTATCGCAGCAGAACTTATCAAGATGGGCCTGGAAAAATTGGCCACCTGTCTGCACCAGTTAGTAGTCAAGCTCTGGGAAACCGAACAGCTATTGGAGGAGTGGAAGGAAGGGATAATCTGTCCCATCCACAAGAAAGGCGACAAGTTAATGTGTGAGAACTTTCAAGCGATCACCATTTTGAATGCCGCCTACAAAGTGCTATCCCAGATCATCTTCCGTCGTCTTTCACCTAAAGTAAATGAGTTCGTGGGAAGTTACCAAGCCGGTTTCATCGACGGCCGGTCGACAACGGACCAGATCTTCACCGTACGGCAAATCCTCCAGAAATGCCGTGAATACCAGGTCCCAACGCACCACCTGTTCATCGACTTCAAAGCGGCATACGACAGTATCAACCGCACAGAGCTATGGAAAATCATGGACGAGAACAGCTTTCCCGGGAAGCTTACCAGACTGATAAGAGCAACGATGGACGGTGTGCAGAACAGCGTAAGGATTTCGGGTGAACTATCCAGTTCATTCGAATCTCGACGGGGACTACGACAAGGTGATGGACTTTCCTGCCTACTATTCAACATCGCCATGGAAGGTGTTATGCGACGAGCCTGGCTCAACAGCCGGGGTACGATCTTCACGAAATCCGGCCAATTTGTCTGTTTTGCGGATTATTGCCCTGTACACCCGCCTGAAACGCGATGCAGCATAGGTCGGACTGGTGGTGAATGTAGCTAAGACAAAGTACATGCTGGTAGGTGGGACTGAGCGAGACAGGACAAGCCTTGGCAGCAATGTTACCATAGACGGGGATACTTTCGAGGTGGTAGAAGTATTCGTCTACCTCGGTTCCTTGCTAACGGCTGACAATAACGTGAGCCGTGAAATACGAAGGCGCATCATCAGTGGAAGTCGTGCCTACTATGGGCTCCAGAAGAAACTGCGGTCGAAAAAATTCACCCCCACACCAAATGTACCATGTACAAGACGTTAGTAAGACCGGTGGTTCTTTACGGACACGAGACATGGACGATGCTCGAGGAGAACCTGCAAGCACTCGGAGTTTTCGAGCGACGGGTGCTAAGGACAATCTTCGGCGGCGTGCAGGAGAACGGTGTGTGGCGGAGAAGGATGAACCACGAGCTCGCTGCACTTTACGGCGAACCCAGCATCCAGAAAGTGGCCAAAGCTGGAAGCAACACATGAAACCCTTCGGAAACCTAAGTAACGCTAATGTAACGCCTCCGAAGCCCACTGATATTCTTAATCTTCCTGAAATGGTTCCGGAAACTCGCGGAATCCTTTGTAAAGTACCTGAGACCCTTTGGAACCCAACCCATCTTTGGAACGCCTCTTTTATGCCTCTGAAACCCACTGAAAATCTCTTGAATCTTCCCGATATGCCCCCAAAAATTCATTGAAACTTCCTCTGACCCCCCTGTAACGCACCAAGGTACCTCCAAAACCCCTCGAAAACAGCCCTAAAGCCCTTTGTAACGCCTCTGAATCCCTCTGAAATTCCTAAATCCTCTGAAACCTTTTGAAACGCCCTGACATGCCATGAAACGTTTCTGAACTTCCTATCCTTCCTGAAGTTTCCTTGAAAGCCCCCTGAAACCCCGCATGACCCATCTTTTAAATCTCCCAGCTACTTTTTAAACTTTCGTGCAACCTCGAAACCCATTTAGGCGCTGTCCATAAACTACGTACTCATTTTTGGTCATCTCAGACCACCCCCTCCGCCCTTGTAGACATTTTTCCATACATTTTTTTCGAAATTTGTATGAAGCGTAGACTTTTGCCAGAACTCCACCCTCAAAATTCCACGTAGTTTATGGACAGGCCCTTAGGTAATAAACTTAATCCATTTAGGCATTTCCGACTCATTACCTAAATGGAGATTCTAGTGTATTCAGAGGAGCTTTGGGGCTGTCCATAAACCACGTGGTCATTTTTTTGGGACTTTTCAACCCCCCCCCCGTGGTCATTAGTACATACAAAAATTTTTATTTGTCCATACAAAATGGTCATTGGCCGAACACCCCCCCCCCCCTCATGACCACGTGGTTTATGGACAGCCACTTTGCTTACTAATTTCTCACAAGATTTCCAAGAACGTGGTGGTGCGGCAGGTGCCACCAAATATTTAGTCGCATCGTGCTGATGAGCGTGGATTCGATTCCCGTCGCAGCTTTCAGGAAAAGTTTTCGACTGTACCACTGGGCGTAGCATGCTAGTCCGTTGCCTAGTGTTGTGCTTCCTTCAAAGAGTGAACAGTTCACTGGAAGCATTAGGCGTGTCCGTGTTAAAAATAAAAGAACAATAATTCTCCAAAGAGTTCCTGACATGGACTGGACATACATGTACTTCTTTGAATCTAAAGAGAATCCTCCAGAGATTTCCAAGAATTTTCTTTAGGTCTTCTTTATTTTTCGGAAATTTCCCGAAAAGATCATCTTGAAACAATTCCAAGGGTTGCTTCACAAATATCTCCTGGAATATTTTCAGAAATTTCATCAAAAGAATTTCTAATAATATTCCTGGATGAATTCCTTCAGCAATGTTTTAAGAAATACGTGAAGGAACACACTTAATTTTGAATACTGAATACAATAGTACATAACAGTTGAATACAGCAAAAATGGGATGTTGACCTTTTTGCACACGTTTCTGACAGTTGGTGTACTGAGCCTCAGCAATATCGATTACCGAAACTGCCGAAATAGTTTTGCTGTTCTATTTTTGTCAAAAACGTATCGAACATGCTGTTCAGGATTGAGTCTGCATAAAGGAATTTATCCAGGAATTAAAATAAAAAATCCATAAAAAATAAAGATTTTTTTTACAAAAAAACTTTCAAGACATTTTCAAAATTTCTTGGAGAAATTCCTCTAAGGTTTTCCTTCAGAAATATGATTACATTTAAGGAACTTTTTCTAGTATTATTCCACACATTCAGGGTTTATCTCAGGCATTTATTTAAAAATCAAGGAATCTCTCAAGAGATTTCTGTGGAAGTTCAGCCAGGGGTATCTCAGAAGTTTCTTCAGATATTCCTCCAGGGATGGCTTGGCACTTATTCAGACCTAAAATCTTCTGTAGATTTCATTAATTCTTTCAGAAAATTTTTGTTGAAGCTTCAGGAATTGTTCCAAAATTTCTCTTAGCATTTTTAGCAGAAATTATTCCAGAATTGATTCTTTGGAATTTTTGCAAGAAATTTTCTTATGAATACATGCAGGGAACTCTCGTTCTTCTAGGTATTCATTTAAAGATGTCATTTAAAAAATAAGATTCTCTTATGTGTTTTTTTTTGTTTTCACAGGATTTTTTTCAAAAACAATTCCATGTGGTATTTTAGTGATTTTTGTGTACTAATCCATTCAGAAATTGTATAGGATTTTTTATACGAATTCAACCAGGAGTTCTTTGAAAAATTTTCGTGGATCCGTCAGCACCCGGGTAGACGAGAATATCTCAATCATATCTCAAATCGAACAAATTTTGCTGTCATGGCTCGATGTGATTTTGATGTGTTATTCAAAGATTAAAAGAATATCGCAGGAATAACTCGAAGTGATATGATATCAGTTTTTGATCTTGTCGATATATCAGAAAATTTCCACATAAGTACAATTTTAGCTCTACTGCACGAAATGGAACACATGCACCCATAGAGGCTCAATGTTAGTGAAATATCATGTGTCCCTTTCTGAAATGTGGAAAAGAAGTACCTCATGCTCTTGTTCCCATTATATTAACAACAGTGAGTCACAGTTGAGAGGTAAGCATCGCCGCCGCCTGTGAAACCCAAGGTCGTAGGTTCGATGCTGGATGTTGGCGCGTTTTTTAAATTTTTTTTTTCAAGAAAATAGTCGACAAATCTTGTCTGCTATTGTTTTGATCTTGTAATATCTTAATGAGCTATTATTGAGCACTTCTCCATACTAGATTTTGATATTATTTCTCAATCAAACCAATATCAGTTTTTGTTCTTCAATAATTCAATTTTTAATAACTGAATATGTTATTCATTAGATTTTATCACCGTGTAATGCTAGAAATTCCTGCTGACATTTGGCCAGGCGATTTCATCACATTTTTGATATTATTTCTCAATCAAACCAATATCAGTTTTTGTTCTTCAATAATTCAATTTTTAATAACTGAATATGTTATTCATTAGATTTTATCACCGTGTAATGCTAGAAATTCCTGCTGACATTTGGCCAGGCGATTTCATCACAAATGAATGAACTTTACAAGATATGGTAATGGATTGTCTCCAGCAATAGTGTTCTTTTGCTTTGCATCGCAAGTGGAAGATTTGCGCGGAAGTGCTATCGGTGATTTATATTTTTTTTTCTTTTTGGATTCGTGCTTCGTCTGACGGCGGGAGTGCTTAGATGGAGCAGTTCGCTCTGGTAATGCCAGCCAGTGGCAAGATACCGTTTTGTCCACGTTGATTAGAAGAATATATGCACTGAACACTTGGATGGCTACTTATCGGTGAGCTCGTTCCATATTATTCAAATAATTAACAATGTGAAGCTAAACAATATTTTTCGTGTTATTTACTCAATACATAAAATGTGGGTCCATTTGGGCAGGGGGACCTATTTTTGGCATTGGCTATATATGTAATTAGTCAATTTAACACCAATTGATTGCAATTTTTGTACATGGTTAGATACTGTGCGAATCTCACCGTGTCGCTAAAATCAAGTCAAATGATCCAAAATTGACTGAGTATTGCAGCCTGTGCTCAAAACAGGTCCCGTACCAAAATGGCCCCAAACTCTATATAAAGGTTCGTGCTCTTTTTGTACAAGTTATGGAACAAATTACTCAAAAGTGACGTCTTTGTATCCAAATACAGTACAGTACAGTGCAATAACACATATTGCAACGTTTTAAGACTTCTTTTACACGTCCCAATAAAAATAAATCCGCCGAAGCTCGTTTGAATATCGTTCAAGTCTCACCACAAAAGTTATAATTAAAACAAAATTTACACCGACCGTCATCTGGCATTGAACCAAACCTGAAGGATTCGCCATCATCACCCTTTCACAGGTCCACTATTTTACCATTTAATTACCTTGAGAAGTGTAGTACATAGCAGCGAGTGGCAAATATTCCATAAAAACAAGCTTCCCATTTTTGCCTCGTAAAAAAATTACCACTTTCGGTCATCGCTTGTTTTTATCGACGGTAGCTTCTTCAATGCTTCAGGGCTAGTGGAACGGCTAGTCAAAGGGAGCCAACAACGGAGTGAATGAAAACATCACAAGTGGCTCGACCGACGACGACGACACCGCTGACAACGCGGGAAGATAAAAGATGACACTTGAAATTCACCCGCTTCCTCGCTCCGGTCTTGACCACCTCCACGATCCACACACTCAAATCCATATGGTGCGCTGCTTAAGGCTAGTCCTCCTACATCACCCCGCTGCGCTCGAAGTCGCCCCGGGCAGGATGGCGCCCAAAACCAACGACGACGAAAACGACGAGTTAATTGAGCTACGAGGCAGCACGTTCCATTACCTATTCACCGCCATCGTACCGGTCGTCATCTTCTTTGAGAATGGATGAGGTGCGCCTCCACACCGACATTGTCCGGTCCTCGCTCGGTGTTGTGATTAAAATGAAAGGAATAAATATACGCGCATCATCACCTGGGGACGACGACAACGACGCGACATTGACACTAGACCAGCGAGACGAAAGGCAGACGAGGCGGTTAATAAACATGTCCAGATTGTTTGTTTGCTTGTTCATTTTCGGGGGGAGCGTAAAGGATTTCGGAAAGACTTGCTCAACGTAAGTACCCACTGTAAGTACTGACGCGCGTGGTCACGATGAATGACGAGAGTTTTATTGCATGCGTGTGGCATTTTGGGCTCATGAATGGATAGAAATTGATGCACACCGGGATCGTGACTGAATCGGATAATTGTCTTACGTATAGAAATTGGGTGATTACGTGAAGTTGTCGAGAAAGCTTCTCTTTTAACTATTTTTTAGCTGCAGTGAAACTATCTCGTTCCCCTTTTTTCCTCCAGCAATTTGGATTATTTGAAGCTCACAATACGAAACACCTATTGGACCATCGAACGAATCATTGTTTAACGAACAATTTCCGCAGTATGGAGCACGTGCTCAACAACAGGCACCGGAGAGGAAGGTCAAAAACTGGGGAACTACGGTTGCCTCCGACGCCAACGAAGGAGAAAGGACCGCATCTACCGACGTAACCCGAAACCTTACCAAGTGCCGCCAAGCCCATCGTCTTTCCCGGACCATCAGAAGGTATTGCTCCGAAAATGTGCTAGTGCAGTTCGCTCCCTTGAAGTTAGCTGCCAACGTCGCATGCTGCTGCCAGGAATGGTGGAATATGACCGCAGGGCACCAGTGTAACCTGGGTAGTCTACTTTGAACTCTAAGACCACCTTTTGGTTGCGACTGACCTAGTCACTCCTTGAGTCTATGCGCATCACCTCCGCAATAGACAGTGAAGCGGCGTTCCACCAAAACACTTTACATCCTCTGGACAAGATTGAAGACTTTCGGAGTCGTGTGCCTACGCACTATGGGAAACTATGGGCACCCAAACAAACCGTGTTCAGCGGTTTCTTCGAAACCTTCACACCCCCATTTACATACTATCAAAATCATACATATGGCTCAAAGGGGTCAGGATCAGGTGGAATGTTAAGTTACGAAATACAGATCAGATGACGACTACGGGTTGTTCTATTCCCTGAGCAAGAAGCAGTGATACCGAGGCGAGCGTATGACCAGTATGTTTGTCTCTATCCGTCCTCTCGATACCTTGCAGGGTACGTTCAAAACGCCCCTATTTAACCATCCTTATGCATTACAGTGGCAGTTGCTCGCTGACGAAGTGTACGGTTTGTATCAAAAATGACCCTAAAGCCAAAGGAGGGTTAAGTGGAGGAAGTAGACCTAGTTGAAGTTCCTGACTTGCGTCGATCGGCTGTGGACACGATACTCCATGAAGGACTCCGTTCAACCAATTTCTACCCGCCCTGCATGTAAAGACAACTGGAAGATCACGGAAACGACTACTTACGATGAGTGGAGGAGATTGCGACCCAAAATGTGGACCCATTCGAATAGAGAAAATGATGAATACCGATAAAGTTGGACGTCAGGACGCGAACACTTCCAGAAGAAGCGAGAGGATCCAGAGATCACTAGTGACACAGCTAGAAACCACCACGAGCACTAACAGTAGATCAAGGAGAGAACTCCAAGGAATCCATCACGAGTTAGGGTTTTCGAACCAGCGAGTGTTCACAGCGATTTCAAACAGCAGCCCTGCTCAAGAGCTTGGGTGACGTGAGGAACAAGATGAACGAGCTGTATGCGACAGATACGACGTACTGGTGGCGAATATAAAATTTGCAGAACGCGAGCAGAAGGCACCCAGATTGACTTGAATTTGCTCAGAAAGCTCTGATGTAAGCTACGGTGGATACTCCGAAGAAGATGAGGAAGTTGCAAAAAAAAAACAGAAGTTCGGACAGACGCGCTTCAATAATCAGACATACGTTACAGAGATAGTGGATGGTGCACCGTTGAATTGCTAGCGAGTGAAAAACAAAGAAATGTCGGTCTGTTAGGGAGAAGAGCAAGGGCGACGGCCTCATAGTCGAAGCAAGCGACAGAACAAAGTACGCTGCACTTCTCAGGAAGGTGATGGACGATGCGGAAATGAAGGAGTTGAACGAGAACGTGTTTAAAACAAAGCACGCTGAAAGGCGAGATGATCTTCGAGTTGAAGGTAGATCCATCTGTCAGAAATATAACTAACCGGAAACTCATGCCTGGGAAGTTCCTGGGAAGCGAGGCAAACGGCAGGATTCTTTCGCACTGAAGGCAGTTGTCGCCCGAGCAGAGGGGAATATCAAACTAATAACTATCAAATCACACAATCTGTTTTTATATCTTGTTTTGTTATTTTTAACTTATCAAAGCATTGCTTTTCCATAACATGTTTTGTTTGACAATCTTTTTTTGTTATGATCAAGCTATTGATATACACCCATAATATAAAATTTAATTTTTGTTATGGAACAAATTTAGTTATTATTATACCATTGAAAGTGTACAAAAAATTAATAAACAATAGCACAACAATAACAAGTTTTGAATTGAAAACAAATCATTCCAGATTTACACTGTAACCAGTTACTCTAATTGGGACTGAACGAGACACTATAATAATTATGACCTGTTTTATGTTCCTTTTTAAGTATTTAGTATTTAGTTACGTATATTTGTAGCTATAATAATGACACATTCTAACTTGACATTACAACGTTTTGACAACTTTTGGTCAGATTTTTCACTATAACTCGTAAATTCGACCGTAAACCCTCACATATTTTTGCATATTCGGATTCTTTGTAAAATTTCAATATGTTTAACCTGTTGAGCAGTTAGTTTGCATTGGAAAAGTATGTTGAAAATGGTAATGAGTAGTGTGACGTTACAACGTTGTAACTACTCACGCTTCTCATTACAAATCCGAATATGCAAACATATTTGAGAGTTTACGGTCGAATTTACGAGTTATAGTGAACAATCTGAACAAAAAGGCGTCAAAACGTCACGGTAGAATGTGTCTAATGCATAACTAGCAATGATTTTTTTATATGTTCTTTACGTTTGTTTTGATATTCATATTGGGTCTTGTACCATTTGGGCAGATGTATCTATTTAGGACACTTGATGCTATAACAAAATCAATTTTAAGCCAATTTATTTAAATTTTGATATAGAGGGCTAGATAATGCACGTAACACATTGTGTGCCAATTAGGTTTAAAATTATTTAGTTATAGCGGCAAGTACCCAAAATATGTACACCTGCCCAAGTGGTACAAGACCCTAGTACCCTATTACTTACTTTATTATTAGTTTGAAATCATAACTAATTTTGCTTTCGGATTGTTATCAATAACTATAAAATAACAGCTTTTGTTATTGAAATATTTTCCAAATTCATTGTTATTATGTTGTTATCGAAACTAACAAAAACATGTTATTAAATTGGTCTTCCAGGAACATTTTTTTGTTATTATTTTTGTTATTTTGCCGCTTATGACAGCCAAGTTTATAACATAATTTGTTATGTTAATAACATAAAAACAACTGATTTCATGACTCAGTTATTTTGGTAAAATAACACATTTTGTTATGCTGTTGTTATTCCCTTCTGCCCGGGCGAGTGGATGGATCGGGATGCGATCACGACAGAAGAAGAGCTGAGATTTGCGCCAACCTAGCAGCATAATTTGGATGTTCCGATGAAAATTTGGATACGAAAGGCGTTTGGGGCACCCAGATGGCGGCGATTCGAAAGTAGAAGCCGGTGAAAACCGGGTATCCGTTGATAAGCTCTTTACAACAGTGTGCTGATTTCGCTTTCGCTTGCTATGTTTCACGTTCTGCCGGGTCATATACTGCAGCATGTCACACACTGTCTTATTTTCCACTCCTAATCGCCGCGATTTGACGTGCTGGTAGTTCATCAGGTTTTCGGCGAGAAATAATTAAAAACTCTTTTGCCAGACTGTCCGGACGATTCGGTCGATTTTACTGGCCTTCGACCATCTTCTGCGGACTATTCTTCCAGCCGTCTCTTCACTATCAGACGTAAAGTCATGACCCTACGCTGCTCTTGCCTTTTGTTGGCTGCCTTTCAGAGCAAAATCAGAGCTGGTTTCTCAAAGTTTTCAAATGTCAACGCCCCCTATGCTGGTACGCTCCAAGGAAATGACTTAACTATTGCGCCTATATAAGAATTATTCCGGGAAAAACCTTACATGCCTTATTATTTAACGATTTTTTTCAACAATAATCACGAAAAGAACATTTTGACTGGAATTATATTTGAGTTTTATAAGAATTCTCCCCAAAATATTTAGAAAATTCTTCTGAATTACCTCCAGGGACAGCATCAGAAAATCTTTTGAGGATTCTTTGAGGATTTATCATAAAAAAAAATCGGGAATGTTTACAGAAAGTAGATTCTCGCAGGATTTTTGCAAGAATTCTTCTAAAGATTCCTCTTATTACCTCTTCAATATGCATTCCTGTCCATGGATTTCTTTGAAAAAATCTCCAGGGATTCTCTCGGAGATTATTTTGGGAATTCACCCAGAAATTTTGTTTAAACTTCTTCAGGAGTTTCTCAAGAAATTTATCATCTTAAAACTGATCCACGGGTTTCCTCAGAAGTTTCGTCAGGAATTCCTCCTGGGATTTCTTAGAGAGTTCTGTAGAAAATTCCTTCAAGGATTCCTACATTAGTTCTTGGTTGTATTCCCTTATTTATTTCTTCAAACGTTTCTGAAGGAACTCTTCCAGAAATATTGTTAGAACTTTTGCTGGAAATTTATCCGAACATTCTTTTGATTTTTTTAAGAATTTCGCCACGGGTTGTCCTGAAGTTTTTCCAAACGTTTCTTCAAAAATGCAATTTTAGAAAAAAAAAATGTTCACAAAGATTTGGAGTTTCTTTCGGAAATTCCTTTAGGGTTTTCCTTCAGGTTTTTTTTTAAAACCTTTTTCAGAAATTATTTGTTTAATTTTCCCAGAGCTTCCTTTATAACTTCCTCCAGGGGTTTCTCAAATAGTTCTCTCAGGTATTCCTCTAGGCATTGCTTGGATTTTTTCAGATCTTAAAGGATTGTTTTTCCCTAAGATTCTCTTAACAATTCCGGCATAAATTACTAAATTTTCAAAGAATTTTCAAAAAAAAAAAAAATGTGAGAATACTTGCACAGGTTTCCCCAGGTATCATTTCAGAGATTTCTTCAAAAGTTCATTTTCACTGAAGAAATAAGCAATTGTCTGAAGAATTTCCCCAGGACTTTTTATATTGTTTCTTCAGGTAATAACTTTGGGACTTTTGTATGCAAATCTTTTAAGAAATAATTCGTTTTCTAAGAATTTCTTCAGAGATGTCCCTAGGAGTTCTTTCAAGGATTCCTTCAGAAAATCTTCCAGGGATCCATCATAAATTTATTGAGGATTTTTTTTTCAAGAATTCCATCTGTACCATTGTCTGCGGTTTCTGCAGATTTTTTTTTTAAGATAATTCTTCAGATATTCCTCCACGAACCCCTCAAGAAGTTTCGGAAGCATTTTTCAATGCAATTTCTTGCAGAATTCCTCCATTAATCTCTCATGATTTTTTTTCTGCAAAAGGGGTATCTTTTCTTCTTGTCTGTATTAACGAGATTTTTAACCCTAGGCTAGTTTATCTCGGGACCCACGCTTACTTCCCTTTCGAAAGAAAAAACCCACATTTTGTGAGTATGTCGAGAGTGGGATTCGATCCCAGGTCTCGGCGTGATAGTCTAGTGTGGGTATCTTAAGATGTTCTTCTAGGTTTTATCCTAGGCATACAGGAATTGTTTAAGAGATAACTACAGAAATTTCTTGTCCAGGGATTCCTTAAAAAAATCAAGAATTTCTTCTAGGAGTTCTAGGAGTCTCCAGAAGTTTTTTGTTATGCTCGGTTTCATTGCCGGGATCATATGGTCTCCAAATGGTTAAGGGATTTCTTGAGACAATCCTCCGGGAATTTTTTAGAAATTTCTTCAAAGAATCCTTAAAGAATTCTTCAGTAACATTTGTGCAATTTCTGACAAAACTTCTGAAAAATCCCTGGAGGAATATCTCTTTAAATTCTGGAGGGATCTTTGAAGACATCCCAGCAGATATATCTGAGGGAACCGCAAGAGCTATTTCCAAAGAAAAATCCTTTTAGGAATTTCTGCAGAAATCACTAATGGAAGTTCTCAACGAATCCCTGGAGAGCCTTCCGAAGAATTTCCGAAGCAATCCCTATAGGACGTAAAAACTCAAACTTTTTCGAAGACACATTGTGTGTGAGAGATAAAATTGTGAAAAAAAGTACCATTTGTTCTGGTGGGATTCGAACCCGTATCGCTAGTCTGGTGCCTTAACCAACTAAACCACAGGACAATTTACAGTTCTGTGAAAAAGAAAACCAAACAGGATTCCAAGCACCACCCTAACCGGGTCCGTCTTTCTCAACTTTACCTCTCTTTCGGCTTAGATGTCAATTTCCTGAAAGTAATGATGCAAGAATCTCTGGAGGAATTACAGCAGGGAATAGAGAATATCTTAAGAAACCTCTTTAGAAGTTGCTTGAAGAATTAATTTCTTAAGAAATCCATGGATAAATTTTGGAAGAAATCCATAGAAGATTTCCTAGGACTTATGATCCTTGGACAAATTTAGAGAAGGATTCTCATAATTTATTTTTGAAAGAATCTTTATGGAAATTTCCAAAAGAATCCTTGTAAGAATTTCTCTAGGAATCTCTGTAAGATTTTCTGTGGAGTCAGTGGACGATTTTCTTCAGAAACCCTTGGAGAAATTTCTGGAAGAACTTTTGATTTTCTCAAAGAATCGCTGAAACCATTTCCGAAGAAATCCGTGGATGATTTCCTGAAAGCATTCATTCGGAATGAAAAAAAAAACATCTGTTGAGGATTTTGCAAGGAAATCCATAATAGCTTTCCTAGGGTAATTTATGGAGAAATTTCTGAAGGATCTTCTAACGAAAATTCCCTGAGAAATTCTAGAGGAAATTCTGAAGACGATAATGTCAGAACGTATTGACTTACGATTTCGATGGTTATGGTGGTCTCCAGGCGTAATGATAAAGGAGGTTGAGTTGAAAGAAGTTCTTGGAAATGGCGAAATCGATTAATCGTAGGCTGTTCGTAATCTTGGGTAAATACTTGGATAATTTCCTTTTTAAGAGTTTAACACCAACCGGATGTTTCGAAAAGAATCGTGAACTGACCCTATGTCAAAAAACACAAATAAATGTGAAACTCAAGTTAATATTAGTCAAGAAACATGAACATATGCCCAACAAGGCTTACTTACAAAGTCACCATAAATTTCAGGTGGTTACTCCAGAGTCTCTTGAAGATACATTTATCATCACAATTTCAAAGCAAACTCTCGTCACCTTTGTTGGTACCTCGGACGTAGTGAGCCCAGCACGCTCCATCCTTCATCACTAACGAAATGCTCCATAAATCTTCTCCTTCTCCTGGGCATCCACAACCCGTTGCTAAGCTCAAATGATTGATACCGAGCCCATCACCCATGCTCACGTGCCAAACATTACGGAGCATTATGAAGACTGAAGAGTCTTCCGCCATTGCTGCTACAGCGGGACGGGACGGCGAGCTAGGACAGAAGCCCTTAACGGCGGCGCAAAAACAGATCGCTCACCCCTTCTTCGCAGCATGAATGGCTGCTGCGGGTGTTTCCAGTTCTTCCCCGAGCAGAAGAGAATAACTACAGCATAACAAAATATATTATTTTGGCAAAATAACTGAGAAACGGAAAGAGTCATTTTTGTGTTATTAACTTGTCTGTCATAAGCGGCAAAATAACAAAAATCATAACAAAAAAATGTTCATGGAAGACCAATTGAATAACACGTTTTGTTTGTTTCAATAACAACTTAATAATAGTGAATTTGTAAAATATTTCAATAACAAATTTTGAAATTAACAAGTTATTGATAACAATTTTAAAGCAAAATGAGTTATAAGATCTTATAAGGTTCAAGGGGGGTTTGGGACAATGTGACAAGCAATGTGTTAAGTATAGGAAAACCTTGTAAGAAGTGGGGAGGGGGTCGATAATCCCCAATTTTAGCGTGAAGTACCTACTTAATGGATGTTCCCTACTGACACAGTTAGAATGTAATGTCAGAAAGAAGAGGAAGAGGAACTGACGAGAAAACATGATTTTGTCAACAGTTCCTTGCGAAATGCTGTGAACAACGTCAATCTCGAATGGTGTAGTTTTGATTGCAAAACTTGTTATTATTGTATTATTGATGATCAAATATTTGCAAAATCTCAATAATTCAATAATAACTGAACTTGTTCTACAACAAAACATGCTATTGAAATGTTATTTGAAGAAAATTTATTGATGGCACGATCATAACAAAATAAGTTTGTCGAACAAAACATGTTATGGAAAGTTAATGACTCAATAAGTTAATAATAACAAACCAAGATATAAAAACAGATTTTGTGATTCTGTTGTTATCATTTTGATATTCTCCTCTGCTCGGGTCAAGCTACAACTTGACTTCTTTACTTATGGTTTCCATCTATAGGCAAAGTAGACAACCGACCGTTCCATCACCGGCGATGGCTGCACTTTTCGTCTCATTTCTCTAGAGCAGTGGTTCCCAAATTTTCTCTGTTTTATTCTTCTTCTTCTTCTTGGCGTAACGTCCTCACTGGGACAAAGCCTGCTTCTCAGCTTAGTGTTCAATGAGCACTTCCACAGTTTTAAACTGAGAGCTTCCTCTGCCAATGACCATTTTGCATGCGTATATCGTGTGGCAGGCACGAAGATACCCTTATGCCCAAGGAAGTCAAGGAAATTTCCTTTACGAAAAGATCCTGGACCGACCGGGAATCGAACCCGTCACCCTCAGCATGGTCATGCTGAATACCCGTGCGTTTACCGCCTCGGCTATATGGGCCCTCTGTTTTATTGTGATGTTTTTCTGTTTTTGTCTTTAACTGACGCGACTAGAAGGTTCTAACAAAAATATAACATAATTATAACAAACCAAGATATATATTGCTTATTGCGATATAATCAACTTCTTTGGTGTTCCAAAAATATTATAACTTAATTATATATTATTTTGTTATTCAGAAAATAATGTCACAAAAAGTGATAGAAACTAGTTTTTTTGAAGCTATATCATGTTTTGTTGTAATTTTGATCTTATTATAACAAAATAGGTATTTATTTTGATTAGACTGGTGTATTTTGTTACAATTTTAGGTATTTTAACATCATCCTGCATCTAGTTTATAACATAAGTTATTTTAAAAAATATAACATAATAACACAATGTGTTACAAATTTGATATATTTTACTTAGTCGGGTAAAGATTGTGTTCAATCTTGGTAGAAACGATCCTTCAATAAATATGTCATTTGTGTAATTCAGAATTGATGATGTTAAATTATTTATGTTTATTATCGAGATTTTCAGCCCTCGACTAAACCATTCCAGATAATTTGTTGTCAAAACAATAAATTGGTTTTAAAATGGTTTTAATACCTTCTTGTTATATAATATTTGCAATATTCGTCACAGATTGACTACTACTGCTCTAACTATACATATATCCAGTCTAACAGTCAGTCAACGAAACACCGCAACTGACAGCCAAGGTCCGAAGAAAGGTGCACTTTTTCACTTTCAAATGCCCTGCGCTCATTAATATGAGTTATTAGTACTGCTGGCACGTCGTCGAGAGCCCCACGAACTTCTGATCTCTATTGGTCATTACGGGCACGTCACCATTTGAGCGACGTGCTGGTGCTGTACCTATGTATGCAAATCAACACTTTTTCCTTCTGCAAACAGTTAGTTTGCTTTGGAAGTCCTTTAATTGCATCACACCAACAACGACGACAACGACGACGATCGTTACCATTCGTCGTTGTGGGTTTTGCTGCCTGTGACACCTTATGGGTTTTATTAATTTTCACACCCCGAAGGCAGCACCCAATGGATGCGAGACCCCAGCCTGCCTTTCATGCATGCCAGTCGAGACCGCCCTGCCACGCGTTTGGATGGAGTCCTTTTAACGATTTTAATGAGTTTTTGCACACGACTTGAACCTCATCAGAGAAATGCACAGATTTTCCCTAGTGTAGCTACATGAAAAGATTAATATCGAGAGCGAAATGTTTTCGCGAGCACTTCCTGAATTGACGACGACTGATGGTGGCGCGGTATTGGGTTGGATTGCCAACGCCAACGCGCGCTGTCTTTGCTCGGTATGTATGGTCTGCTGTGGTGGTTACGAATAAGGGTCCATTGATGGCGCGGTAAGAAACCGCCCACACGACGAGGCGTTGAAGTATTGCCTCATAAAATGTGCCCTATTGGCCACCTGTGGATAAGTGGGTATGCAAGTGGCAGTTGGTCGAGATATGTGTTCATAGTGGGAATGTGATTTTCTGAGAATGATTTCAATCTTTGGGTTTTTCATTCAAGCAGCTTTGATACATAGATATGTGGGGGTGGCTGGACGAACTTCCGTATCTTGAACCAAATTTAGTTTATGAGGATGATTGCGTGGATCATTGTACAATACTTTAACTATAACTGCACTCAGTATTCATCACTTACTACAATATGAGACAAAAACACTTTTGAATTTTGCTCTTATAAGGTAGTATGGATTCCAGATGATCTGAAAGTCTAATATGGTCACCTTAAGATCGTTGCATAAGTTAAAAGCACTAAACCAGCCTGCGAATTGTTCCGTTATAGTTAACGCAAAAGCGTCATTCTCGCTGGAATTCTTTGAATGATTTTGAACTAGAATGAATTAGAATGATTTTGACAAGATTTTTTAGTATCCCTTCAAAATGCATCCAAGTCCATGGATTTCTTTTAAAATTTCTCCAGGGATCCATTTTTTTTATTTCATCAGTGGTTCGTCAAAGACTTTGTCTAGGATTTTCAACTGTTTCTGCAGGTCTTTTTTAGAAAATTCTCCTAGTACCGTAAACCGGGGTCATATTGATCTCCGGGTTGAAATTGATCAGTCGTTTTTCATGTAGCTAAAGCATTCTCCAAATAGTTTCCTTGCAAATATCGTTTAGTATCCGATCCCAACAGCACGATACTTGAAAGAAAATTTTGAAAAATATACTTTTTCTGACGGAAAAACGTTTGATCAATGTCGACCCGAAGATCAATTTGACCCTGGTTCACGGTACTAGTACAGGGATTAGACTGGGTCAACAAAGTCGATTTTTTGGAACAAAGCTTTTTCGATTCCTTTTAGCATCCAAAACAACTGTGCAAAATTTGGGAAAACGTGCTCTTTTGTATTTTTCTCATAAATTGATACTTTTGGGCTAAAACGATCTAACTAATGACGTCAAAGTATACCCTAGGATAAGCCGAAAAAGTTTGTCGAAGACCGCAAAGTGATCCGACACTTGTGAAACAAGTTTGCCCGGTGGTGCTTATCATTTAACATGTAAAGGAATAACACCAATAATAAAATCTAAATTTTTTGGCCTAAGTTGAGTGACGGATCACTTTGCGGTTTTTGGCAAAGTTTTTCGGCATATCCTAGGCTATATTTTAATGTCATTAGTTGCATGGTATTAGACAAAAGAATACAACTTATGAGTAAAATGCAAAAAAAGTACGTTATCCCATACTAATGCGGAATACGGGGACGCAACCAATCGCTTCCAAATTTTGCACAGTTGTTTTGAACGCTTATATACACTACCCGTCATAAGTACGGACTCACAAAAAGTATTGCAACAATATTGCATCACCCTGACTCACCTCGATATCTCTAAAACCAGAACACCTACAAAAATGCCGCCTTCAGAAAAGTTGTTGCTTTTGGTCTTCTGAATA
Source organism: Aedes albopictus (assembly GCF_035046485.1). NCBI lineage: Eukaryota > Metazoa > Arthropoda > Insecta > Diptera > Culicidae > Aedes > Aedes albopictus. The sequence continues at coordinate 163,310,960 of NC_085137.1, forward strand.
TCTTTCCTGAAGACAGCATCTTTGTAAGTCCTCGGGTTTTCGAGATATCGAGGTGAGTCAGGGTGATAGAGTATTGTTGCAATACTTTTTGTGAGTCCGTTCTTATGACGGGTAGTGTAGATTAAAAAAGCTGTGTACTGGGTTGACGCAATCAAGTTTAAATTTTCTCCATACAACGTTGACCAACTCTGATAGGGATGTTCTAGAAAGGGAAGAAAGGGATCTAGAAATCCCTTCAGACATTGCATAGGATTTTTTTTTGCTGAGAATTCCTTCAGAGGAATCTCGCTGAGTTTTTGCAAGGATTCCTTCAGAAAATCTTCCGGAGATTCCACAGAATTTTATTGCGGGATTTCTTCAAGACCAGTATGTACTTTTGTCAATGATTTCTGCACACATTTTTCAAAAGGTTCCTTCAGAAATTCCTCTACGGAATTTTCCAGGAATCCTTCCAGAAGTTTCTCAACCAGTTTTTCCTTTCAGAGTTTCTTTATAAGTCTCTCATGTTTTTTTTCTGTGAATTTAGGAGCTATCTGATGATATTTTTTCAGATCTTCTCCTAGGCATTCATCCGGGAATGGCTTGAGAGATAACTTCAGTAATTGTCAAAAAAATTTGACCGGGCATTCTAAAAAAAAATCAACAATTTCCTCCAGGAGTTTTCAAAAATATTTCCAAGAACTTCTAAGGGATTTCTTGAGACAATACCCCAGGGATTTCTTAGAAATTCCTTCAGAGAACCCTTGAAAAACTCCTAAATATTTTTTGCGCAATTTGTGGAAGAATTTCAGGAAAATCCCGGGAGGAATATTTAAACAAATTGCGTGGGAATATTCCAGGATATTTCTGATGGAATCATAAGTGAAATTAAAAAAAATCCTGGTACGAATTATTACAGAAAGCATTGAAGGAATTTCTTTTAAAAATCTTAGAGAAACCTTGAAAAAAAAAATCTTACCACTCCCCAAGGATTTGTAAGGAAATTATTAAAAGAATTAAAAAAAAATACGTTCTTTTGGAAAAACCATGGAAGAAAATCTCTCTATCCATAAAAATGTTTTATAAAAAACATCAACTGAAAAAAAATGCAAAAAACTCTGAAGGAAACTAATAGTTTTCTAAAGGAATGGATGTTAGATTGCCTATGGGGATTCTAAAGAATTCTCCGAACGCTTTCATTTATTCAGTTATTCATTTGCAAACCCAGATATCCATGGAGAAAATTTTGATTTTTTTTTAAAGATCTTGTAGAAGATTTTTTGCCATTCCTTCGGAAATAGCTTAGCTAAATGCCTTCAGACACTCCTGTAGAAGTTTCTTTTTGGAATTCCTTTCGCAAGTCTTTCGGTATATTCTCGGTATTTCTTTTGCTTCTCCTTCGCAATCTTTTTCGGTATTTGTTATCGAAATTCTTTGATTTTTTTTCCAAATAAATCCAAATTATATCAAAATTTATTCAAAACCTTCTTCTGACAATTTCTGAAGGACTTCCTTCGGCAACTTCTTTAGAAATTTCTTCGACAACTTCTTAAGAAATGATCTTGGAAGTTTTTAAGCCAATTAATTTGGAAAATTCTACGATCTATATATATATATAAATGCAGTGGCATACGTGGGGCCGCGCATAACTTGCGAACGGGTGGTCCGATTTGGGTCGTCTAAGTTTTGTTCTGTTAGTTTTCACCCAAGGAAGGTTTATGAGGCCTAAAACATGGGAAAATTGAGAGTTTTTGAAAATCGGGTTTTCATACATTTTGAACGGGGACTTGGGCGCTTGGCTAGGGACTTGAAACGTCAAAAACGCAGTAGGCAAGACAAAGTTTGCCGGGGACAGCTAGTTTTTTTTTAATTTCTTAGGCAGTTTTCTGAAAATTTCTTCGGAATTTGGAAATTTACTTGGGAAATAGTCGAATGGTTATGTGATTCCATGACACATTCCTTCAGCATTTTTTATTCTGAAGTCCTGAATTTCCAAAGACGTTTTCGGACATGTTTCCGAGAAGCAAGGAAACTATAAGGAGATTACCGAGGAATATGCAGAAGGAATTCCAAAAACAGTTGCCTGAGAAAATTTCCAAAAGAATGGGCCAAGGAATTTCCAGAGAAATTGCCAAAAAAGTTTCCTAAGAAAGTTTTGAAACTAAATTCTTTTAAATTCATATAGAATTATCAATTCATTGTCCAAAGCGATTGGCATAGGAATATACAGAAAAATACCGAAGTAAGGATTTGCTGAACAAGTTAAAAAATATCGAAGAAACTCTAAAAAACTTGCTGATAGAATTCCCAATGGATTTTCTGAAATTTTTGCCAAGTGAATTTTAGATTAAAATTCAAAAATATAAAGAAAGATTTTTTTTATGAATTTTTGAGGAAACTCTGAAAAGGCATATAAAAGTATTTCCCGAATAAATTCTTTATGAAATTTAAATATAAGAATTTCCATATAAATTTACAACATAAATGTTGAACGGAATTGCCAGAAACATTTTTAATGAAAAATTTGCCCAAAGATTTTTTGAAGAAATTTTCGAGAAAATTTTCGAAAAAAATTATTTTATATAACGAGTGCTAGTGAAAAATGAATATATTTTCACAGAAATTCCTAAACAAATTAACATACAAGATTCAAAGGAACTACTACAGAAATTCACAAAGCAATTATCAAAGGATTTGTCGAATTATTTACCGAAGAAATACGCAAAGGATTTTTAAACGAAAATGTTTGAGAATGTTTGAGGATATTTGAAAGACTTAAAAAAAATACGCTGAGAATAATATTAATCGTGGATCTATATTAGAAGATATAAAATTTAAATTTTCCAAATAAATTTACCTTTTTTTCTGTGAAAAGCTGACTTTCAGCCTTATAATTTGCCAAGTAGCCCAGGATGTTCACATGCTTCTAACGTTTTTTGTCTAATTTTTATTTTTCTCATTTTTTAAACTTTTTTAAACATTTTCAGATCGATTTCAATATCCGGAGCTCTATGGATCGTCATCGCATGATTAGCACCAATTTCAGTAACCTTTCTGATCCAAAACAGCGCCACCAGCCATAAATAATTTCAATCCATAAGCATAAAAACGTACTTCACACATCAATATCGGACGGCGCGGTACCCCTCAAAGTGCAATCGAGCGTCCAATCGTGTGTGTATGTGGAAATAGCCTCTTGCCTGACAGCGCCATCGCATCGCACCGAGCTGGAGCCATTCGCAGCCACTATCGATACCGACGGATCAACGAAGCGTTAACATTTTTTAAGCGTTTCCTCATAGTTTAGGGGGTCCGACTATAAGCATGTGGAAGCCGGCTACATCTAAACGCAGATTTTTTTTTTGCAAACGTTATATGGTTTCCTTCAGCGCATAAACCATAAACCCTGGCTCGATGGCAATCTATCGAAGCACAAAGTCACGGATCATACATAAGGGAAAACACTGTCAATCGAGAGCTTCGAATCTTTTGAACTGGTATTGTTGGTGCCGACAACACGCGCGCAGGGCACTAAAAGGTTTGCAAGGTAAACTGTGTCCATAAAATGCTTTTACCACGTCCATGCGTCGTTGTTCAGCAAATAAATATCAATTTTTCAATAAATAACAATTAGAGGTTTATGCGAGAAATGAGACATCCTGGCGGAGGTCTGCACCACGCGTTAGAACCGAAAGACATACGCACCTCGCAGGCTACTGAGCCAAGTCCGCTGCTGGCTGGGGGGCTTTGAAGTTGACCCAAACGTTCGTACCTCCCGTGAAGATCACCATCTCTTGCAGACATGCGTAGGTACGTTCCAAGCGGACCAGTGTTCCAACGAACGAATATGATTTACGGTTTGAAGGCGAACTGTTTGTATCAATTTGCTCGTACATGCTGGCAGTAGGTACAGTGCAGTTTGTTGCAACAGGTGGTTGTTTCAACTAACCAACAAACCGACTCTAGTAGTCCGTATTTCATACCCAAGTGGTGGAGGCCACCAAGGGTGCAGCAGCAGCACGCCGAAGTTACAGGGTGAAGGTAGAAATTCCTTACAATCGATGTGTGTAGTGAGTACTTTCGTTGTGGCTTGGCTTGGGTGACGTCAGGTGCGGGTGCACCACCGCCGCTGCAATTTTCAGCGGACATTGAGGAATGACTGCTGCTGCAGCAGTTCAGGCAGTCGTCCATGGTAATTAGAAGTGATGTATGAAAATAATGTATACGTGGTGCAAAAACCGATCGATTGGAATAATTGTGATTTATCGGTTTGCCTTCCGCCCGCCCGCCAGCCAACCAGTAGTGGTTGAAGGAAATTAATGCTTGTGCACGTTTACGCAGTATGTAAGGAATTTTTCCGTTTCTAAAAGCTAATAAGCTTTTGATTGGGCACATTTGACTTTGATTGGTATGATTTGCTTCCTTAATACCAAGGTATTGGTATTCATTTTTAAAGCAATGTTATAAATGCATAGCCAACAATTTAATAACAGGAATTCCCATTGAAGTTCAGTGTAGAGATACTACTAGATACATTGAAAAGATTGTATAGAATTACCAGAGAGATATTCTACCGAATCCATTGGAGAGATCATACCCAATCCAGCCTCCAATTAGCCTAGTGGTTAAGGCTATGGATCGCCGGCGGACTTGATTCCCGTTCTGGTCGGGAACATTTTCTCGGCTCCCTGGGCATAGTGTATCATTGTGCTGCCTCACAATATACTAATTCATGCAATGGCTGGCAAAGAAAGCCCTCCAATCAATAACTGTGGAAGTGCTCAAAGAACACTAAGTTGGAGAGAGGCAGGTCAAGTTCCACTGGGAACGTAGAGCCATTCAGAAGAAGAAGAAGAAGATACCCAATCCAGCAGTGCAATTCTACCACATCTACCGGGGAGATTTCATCGTTTCTACTGAAAAATCGACAAATCGACGATGGAGCCATTCTGCAGAATCCAAACTAAGAATCTACAAATTCACTGAACTCATTCAAGGGGTTCTAGCTAAGCTACTACAGATTATGCCAAATCTCTTGGAGAGACTACCAGATCTGTTGGAGAGAATACATCGAATCCTGTGAAGTGGGCATACTAAACTCACCAGAGAGATTCTATCTATTCCATCCAACCTTAACCTCTGCCAAAGCCATCATAGAGATATTAGAGAGATTCCGCAAAACTCGTTTTACGAATTATCCCGGTGAAATTCTACCGAACCCACAGAAAATGTTTTACAAAACTCACTGGTGAGATTATACCGAATCCACCGAAAAGATTCGACAGAATATGCAATAGATTAAGAGTCTACTTTTTTTTTAAATTTTTGACCATCAACGTTAACTTTTATCCACATAAAATTTTAAGAATTTGTATGGAGTGAAGACTTTGGCCAGACCTCACCATAGAGTCTACGTAGCTTATGAACAGGCTATAATCGATCTTATTCTCCAAATTCACCGGAGAGACTCTACTATATCTCAGAGAATATTTCAATGTATGAAATAATTTTTAGGAACACACTGGGAGACACTTTACTTAATTCCTAAAAAAATTTTGAGAAATTCTCCCGTTTACACAAAGACGTTGGTTGATTCCTACAGAATTTATCGGATATTTTTTTTTAAATTTTTTGTTATCGTTATTATTCATCGGATAGATTCTTCCAAGTTCATCGGACAAGTACCGAATCTACAGGAGAACTGTTTAGGAATTGCGGCAAGTGAGAGATTGTACCGAATATTTTAAAGATATTTTAACAAATATCCCGGAATCTCGAAATATAACACAGAAAATACTCTGCTAAATACACTGAAGAGATTATACCAAAGCCAGCGGAACAATTCTACCGAATACACCAGAGAGATTTTTCTGAATTCACCCGGCAATGAATCTGATGAATCAACTATATAGTGTTTACCGTATTCATCGGAGAGGCTCCACCAAATTCTCCAGAAAGAGGCTAGAGCGAATCCACCAGAGAGGTAATTAAGAATAAACATGGGAGATTCAAAAAAAAAAAACATGTAAAATCAAAAGGAAAATCTACGGTAATTTTGAGAATTATTTTAACGATTCTCGTGGAGAAATCTAACCGAATCCGCAGACGATATTCTACCGAATACAACGGCGAAATTTTGCCGAATCAGTCGATATACATCTACCGAATTCCCTAGATACAAAATCAACTACAGACTTGCCGTCAAATCCAGCGGGTTGGTTATATCGGATGCATAAGAGATTCTTAGGAACTTATTGGTAAGATTTTATCGAATTTGCTACAGGAATTCTACCGAATCCTTTGGAAAGATTTTATCCAATCTCCTAGAGGATATACCGCAACCAGAAGAGCGATTCTTCAGAAGCGATCGGGGAGGAACCGAATCCCAAAGGCGAGATTTTTTGAAGCTCATCGGAGAGATTTTCCCGAATCAACTAGAGAGTACCGTAACCGATTACAACAGAAAAATTCTAACAAACCTTTTTATATCAATCCGTTTCAGATTGATTTGCAAATAAATTGATTAGACTCAGTGCTGCAATTTTTCGACAGGCCTTTATGATAGCGATATTTTGCTTTTTTTCATTTTCTCTGTTTTGTTTTTCCTGTCAATGTTGCTTTCCGATCAGCAACACGGGAGCGAAATGAAATAGGTACTCACACTCGCACGCAGGGTGCTGAAAGCGAGAGCTGACAGGGCTGAATTTCCATTCTATTTTCTGTATTTGAGTGTTTTCACCCGTGGTAGCGTATAGGGCACTCACTTTCACAAGCTACCGCTTGAGACGAATGGCCTGGCAACATGAGTAGTGTGTGGATGATTGGGGATTGAGCTTGTTGGGTTGCTCACGACTCTGTCAGTTCTCACATCGAGGAACTGAAGACGACCGCCGCAGTCATTTATTTTCGGCTGAAAAAACGGGCACTGACACTGATATTTGCAGGACTGATTAGACTAATGCCCAAGAAATTTAAAAAAACTCGTACTTCGCGAGAATTTGTAAAAAGTTAATACTTTCCCAAATTCTCGCAAAGTATGAGTTTTTTTTTAATTCCCTTTTTTTTCTTTATAGAAAAAAAATTAGGGTTTGATTACTTTCCAACTGCTTGACCAACTACATTTTTTTTGGTTTTCTTTTGCAGATATTTTTGTTGCTGAAATATGCCCTGAACAAACTATTCAATAAAGTATTCAGTTAAATGATACTTTCTATCAAAACTGCCATAGTATGTTTAAAAACTTAACCTTTCAGGACGCGCGCCTGTTGGGTCTTAAACTGTACCACACTCATGCTGTATACGACGAGCGAGGTTTTTTAGTAGTGTTGTACTTTTTACAACGGCGCGCGTCCTGAAGGGTTAATTTCTTCTATGCAAAATTAAAATGCTGGGCGATTTTCTTGGTAGATTACTTCTAAACACATGCTTTGAGGGATGTAGAACACAGTGGAGGATTATAGAAAATAAAATACATTTTGAACAATATTTTTTAATTCAGAACATTCGAAAAGTTGAAGATTAATTCTATATTATCCTACATATTTTTGTTTTTAATTTTTAAACCGAAAGTATGCATTAACCCTAGTAGAATGTTCCAGACACGAATGCCACATATGTGATAAAGTGTCTATAATAAATATTAATAATAATAACTAGTAGAATGTTGGAGTCCACATGGCAGGTTGAACGCTGAACGTGCACAATGCCATCGTGGTGCAAAAACCCTAACATTCTAGGAGGGTTAAAACAATAAAATAACTTGCAGAAATTCTGGTATAATACGAGGTTTTGAACGTTTTTTAATATTTATCCATGTTGAAATAACTTTCTAAGGGTACAGTTATTTCATAACATTTCATTTCATAAAAAATAATATATCTGCAATTTGAAACTGGTCGAACAGTTCAAACGTTCTCGGGATCGATAGTCAAAACTTTTAGTAATAAGGAGAAAAATAAATAAAATTTAAAAAACAGTAAAAATTCATATTTTATGTGATTCAGTTAACAAGTTAATTAAAAAATCTTCAAATTTATATCAAAAGATATTGAATCTTTTGAAAAAGATTCAAAATAGGTTGAAAAATGAAAAAGTTATGACACTTCAAGAAAAAGTATCTTTTAATTACTCAAAAACTCAACTTGCACTCAATTTGCACTACCTCTAAATCTCAATATTTTTGGTTCAAACTCAGAGGTTTCTCTTTATAAGTGATTTGAATCCAGATTCGTGTATTTCAAGTTTCAACAACTTTTGGAAAATAAGTCACATCCTACCACGGGCCGTAAGTCATTTAAGAGATTGGTTTTTTTTATTCTAAATAATTTGCAGGATTTAATGCAAAATCCATTTGTTGTCCATTGTCTAAATATAGTTCTTGCTCAGTCTGCACAACCTCTGGTTACAAATATTACTTGTAATTCTTGACGGGGTCAATGATGACGGCAGCTTTTAGATATCCTCCAAAATTTATCGAAGCTTTTATTTTGAAAACACGCTGGAAATTTGAGATTTTGAACTTCCAGAAGGATTTTTTGATTGATTTCTAGGTGGAAATTAAAGGTTCTCGGAGAACTTCAAGGAGATATTGCTGTGGCAGTCCTTGATGGTTGTTTTGACTGAAAACTTAAATTGAAGATTTTTAATAAAATGTCTGTTTGGTAAAAGATGTAGCCGATTTAGAAAAAAATATTTTACAGAGATTTATGGATATATTTACAATTGAAGTCCTAAAAAAAGACACCACACCAAAGGTTGCACAGACTGAACGATCACTAACATAAGACAACGGTCAACACACGAAACACCCAGTGGTCCAGTGACGAATTTTCCGTTTGACAAAAAATTTTCACCAACTGAAGCGGGAATCGAACCTACACTTCTAGGCTCACAGACGACTGATGCCCTTAACCCCCCACGAGGACATTTGATAGAACTCCTAACAGAATGCTGAGATAAGTCTTCTTCGGGCAGTTTTAGAAGAAAAAAAAATCTGAACAAAGAATGGTACACTGGAAATTCAAACGAATTTCTCGAAATAATTCAGGTTCAATTTGAAACTCTGTAGAGGAACTTCTGGGAAACTTGCTTAAAAAAATCTTTCTACCCAAGCAACACACCTTGTTATGGAGAAGCTTCTCGTACTTCTCCAAAACATATGGCAGTAATGAAAAAGAGATGTGGCAACATGTTGTGTGACTTTTGCATGACTAAAAAAGCGCAAGATTTTTGTCTTCTGCAACAAATTTTTGTTATGCAAAAGTTATGATGTAACTTAATGAAAACAAACAAACATGTTATCCAGATGTTTCAAAATATATGTTATAACCAAAAAAATCTTACTACGGCAGATCATAGAACACAAACACATGAAACAGTCATTGGATGATTTTTATTTTGACAGCAGTCCGTTAGAGAATAGCAATTCTAAATCTTGTGATGATGCTCATATATTGAATGGAAAATCAGAAACATAAAAACAGTCGATATACGAAAATAGTTTTGATTGACAGTAAAGTCATTATGATGCCGAAAAAAGTATGCGCGTTTAATTTTATCGTGTATTACGACATCGTACCTCCAAAAAACTAAGGCGCCACTGAATCGACTGGATATTTTCAAATTTCATTTCATTTTTACGCCCGCGATTATAGTAGAATCAATATGGTGGTTGCATGGTGCGAATAATATACAGTGTCAACCAAAAAAAATCGCCATATGTTTCTTTATTACATTTCAACAAACCAATTGACAGTGTAAACATATTATAAATATTATACTCAACCATAGCATCAACGCAAAAATATGCGATTAAAGGTTAGAAGGCACACACTATTCCAATATTTTTTTTTTATTATGGGCTCCTATAAGCTGCTACACGGAGTAATGGAATTTTGTGGAAACAATTCTATATGTTACGTCTGTTTGTCTGTGGTGTGATTGTCAACAATATTCACTTTTCAGGCCCGTTTCCTTACCCAACCTTCGTGCATACATTTATATTTGTTTTCTAGATTGTAAACATTTTTTGGCATACACTGTAACGAGAAACACCTTTGTCGACCTCGATGTTTTTGTGGCAATTTCTAGTCAGTCATCCCAAAAAGTCCAATTTCATTTCCATAACTACGAATATAAAGATGTATATGTAAAGATTTTCGGTTGTTGAATAAACAAAAGAAAAAAGAAAAAAACTAACATTTTCATGGTATTCTTAAATATAGATAATATTTATTGTATTTGCAGTGTTTATAAACAGAAGGCTCAGTTGAATTTAGACCTTCTCGAAAGTCATGCAAGAAATGCTTTATTATGTTTTGAAATATGTCATCTAAAAGTGTTGGAAACCAACGGATGACAAACGATCGCTTACCATTCCATTTCATAGTCTATTATAGAAGCCGATTTGGATCAGCTGATCGCTTATCAAGGAATGGAAATTTGACACAACATTGAGTATAGTAGCGGCAATGCCAAATTACAAGAAAATTTACTAAATTATCGGTAATCGGGACAGCGGAAAATGTTTCCCACGAAGAAGCACAATATGGTCATGCAGTACTTGATGAAACCGGCCTGCTGTCCAGCATATCGTCTTGCAAAACAGTTTGAACAGCCGGCTACGCAAGGTTCCAATCTCATCCTGGTGAGAATCGTCAACATCTGACGGAGCGGCTACTTTGTAGACTTACAAACAAGATGTGAAACCGCATCTAATCCAGTTTCTGCTGTACTGGAAGCAGACGAAAATCGAAAATGTTCGACGACGCCGCGCCGCCACTCTGCAGAAACTGTCGGTCAAGGGTCACTTGCACTTTTGCGCCCTGCCGGGCTTTATTATCAATCACAACCCAATAATATGCGTTCATTGTCAGCCAGCAAAAACAGTCGTAAAACTCCGCAAAAATCAACAAATCTGTTGCGATACAAAGCTGCTTTGCCCTTTCGAAGCTGCTAAATTTCTACTTACTGACGGATTGACAAGCGAATGTAAATAAACATTGTGATAGATGAACCGCGCATTTCAACGTATTTGTCATACGCGTTGTCAATAAAACATGAATATAACATGTTTAACAAACTTGTGTGACAAATCCATTGCTTGGTGGTAAGTCACACAACTTTCATATTTGTTTTCGAAAAACAAATTAGTAACATTATTTTGAGTGCGCTTGTTATGTGAATACTCTAATTTAACTAGGGTTGTTTTTAAATAACTTTTATATAACATGTTTTAACATTTTTTTAGCTGAAACTTGTTTCGATGTGTTACTTGGGTAAGTACGTTTTTGGGAAAGTTTGAGAAACTGTAAGTTTGTTTGATCAAATTTCTGTAGAATTTTAGCAAGTATTGTTATTGAACTTTTGATATTTCGCTCAATCCATAAAATTTTACGCGGATTTCCAAATTCAACTTTTATATCCAACTTTTGAGGGCCCATATAGCCGAGGCGGTAAACGCATGGGTATTCAGCATGACCATGCTGAGGGTGACGGGTTCGATTCCCGGTCGGTACAGAATCTTTTCGTAAAAGAAATTTCCTTGACTTCCTTGGGCATAGAGTATCTTCGTGCCTGCCACACGATATACACATGCAAAATGGTCATTGATAGAGGAAGCTCTCAGTTAATAACTGTGGAAGTGCTCATAGAACACTAAGCTGAGAAGCAGGCTTTGTCCCAGTGAGGACGTTACGCCAAGAAGAGGAGAGGAGACAGAAGATCCAACTTTTGATCTTCTTTTAAGTCAAATTGTGTTTCGAGAAAAAAATTGGAAAAAAATCTCAGTAAAATTATTTAATATATATTTGAATTCCATGATTAAAATTCAGAAAAAAAATTACTATAATATTTTAGAACCTGTTTCAAAGCTAAAATCTTCATGAATGTTAACGTGGCAGAATAAAAATTCCCTCGATTTTTGTTCACGAATTCAAATAAATATTTCATGACTGTTTCTGTCAAAAATTGGAAAAAATATGGTAGAGACTATGTTGATTTTTGCGCAAATTCCTTATTGGCAATATTGGGAAATGGCAATCTTCTCCGAAAAATTGAGTTAAGAAATGTGAGTAACCGATTGAAATTTTCGGAATAAATTTCAAGACATAAAATCGATTATCAACATTTAGTACCGTTCGAAATAATTCTTGGGTTATTGAAGCCTTAAAAGAAAGTTAAAGAAACTTAAAGGAAAACTTTAAGAAATCATCTTTAAACTGTGATCTTACAAAAAGAGTCATATTTAACTAAGTATGTGAAGATGAATGAAACTCAGTATTTTGAGAAAATGTATCCAGGAGCTTAATAATTGGAGTAAAATATACTGATTTAGAACTGTGCACGCTGCAGGTTGAATAACCACATTTTAAAAAATCTCATAGGTTTTTCATTGGCTATAGTTTATTCCATCATGATATTTCGAGTAATCGTCGTAAAATTCCTGGTGAAAATTAATAAATAAATCTGGGAGGGGTTGAATAGATGTATTTTGACAAGACCTCCAACAGTGTTCGGATCTTAATTTTATTAAACATTCTTTGTAGTTCAGTTCTTTTGAAAGGGTAGTTAGTTTTTGAAAAATGATGGAAAAACTTCGAAATAAAGCCTTTTGACGCCTTATCAAGCATCAAGCAGGAGGGGCTTAATTTTTTTTTCTCAAACACGGCCATGAATTATAATAATGAGTTAATTTCCTCACATTTACAGTTGAATGGGAAATTGATGAATTTAAAACATTTCAACATTCGCAAATGCATTATCTAAGAAATTCCCATTTTTTAATTTTTTACTCAAATTACGAAAAAAATCAAATTATGAAAGTTGCACAATAAAAGTATTGTGAACATACATATGAAAAAGTAGTGCCTGTGCGAGTAAAGGATCAAAACATATCATATAGCAAAAAATGTATGCAACTCTTAGGAAAACCCGATATTTTTTTTCAGATTTTTGAGTCGAATTTTAAGAGATAAGTATTCTTAATGAATTTTCTCAAAGTTTCTTGATGTTGTGATCGATTATAAAAGTAAGAGGAAAATCTGTATAATAATAGTAACTAAGAAAGCTAAAGAATCTTAGTATTTCAATCTTGAAAATTAAATTAAAAATTCGAAGAAAAAGATAAAATCATCGTGATCTTCTTCTTCTTCTGTATGGCTCGACGTTGTCACTGGAACTTGGCCTGCCTCTCTCCAACTTAGTGTTCTTTGAGAACGAGCACTTCTACAGTTATTAATTGGAGGGCTTTCTTTGCCAGCAATTGCATGAATAAGTATATTGTGAGGCAAGCACAATGATACACTATGCCCAGGAAGTCGAGAAAACTTTCCCGACCGGAACGGGAATCGAACCCGCCGTCTCCGGATTGGCGATCCATAGCCTTAACTACTAGGCTAACTGGAGACCCCAAAATTCATCTTACAATGAATTCAAAAGAAAATCATCGTGATTAATCTTTTGAATTCATTGTAAGATCTCCACAAACTCTTTTTTTTTTAATATTTAAGTAAGAGTTGCAGTCAAAGAATGGAAAATGTTTCATAACTATTTCGTACTTCAATTCCAACCCCTTTATTCAAGTACGAAAAAGTTATGAAACTTTTTCCATTCTTTGGCAGCAACACTTACTTACAAATTTGAAAAAGTTTCTGGAGATCTTTCATTGAAATCAACGAGATTTTCTCGATGATTTTTCCTAAAACTACAATATGAAATATTATTTAGAGGATAGTGTTATAAAATAGTAAGCAGAAATGTGAAAAGGAGACCTTTATAAATTGCGTAGCTTTGGATTATAATCTTGAAGCCAAAACGAAAAAAAAATAAATAAAAATTAGAAAAAGGTTTTTTTTAATAAGAAAAACAAGACAATTGAAACTTTTAGTCAGATTAGTCTGACTATGGTTGAGGTCAAAGCATTAAAATAATGCCAACTCAAATATGCTCTTAGACCCGATTTCAAGTGCCTATAGTGTTATCTTGTATCTAAGTTAGTGTGGCCCACAATTATATGAAAAACAAAAGTTTCGAAAAATGCCAAGTATTACCTCCTAAATCAGTTGTTTTGGACTCCCAGAAGCTACGTTCGAAATTTGAGCAAAATCGGTTGAGCCTAAGGGGGCGCTCAAAACGCTTGAAGTTTGTATGGGAAAACTTGGCCAAATGTATGCAGAAATTTTAAGTTCTCGAATTTTGCCGCTAGGTGGCACTGTAAGCGTTCAATAATCAAACCCCTTGGTATTATTGTAGGTGATTATACGTCAAACAACTTTGTCGTAGACCGCAAAGTGATACAACATCTGTGAAAAAAGTTATACCCTAGGTAAAGTGAGGATAAACTTAATTGTGGTTTTTCCAATACATGTAAAGGAATAATGTCAAAAATGAAATCTCAATATTTTGCCTCACTTTGCCTAGGGTATAACTTTTTTCACAGCCGTCGGATCACTTCGCGGTCTTCAACAAAGTTCTTTGGCATATAGTCACTTACAATAATACCAAAGGGTTTGATTATTGAACGCTTACAGCGCCACCCAGCGGCAAAATTCGAAAACTTAAAATTTCTGCATACATTTGGTCAAGTTTTCCCATACAAACTTCAAACGTAGCTTCTGGGTGTTCATAACAACTGATTTAGGTGGTAAGACTTGGCATTTTTTGAAATTTTTGTTTTTCATATAAGTGTGGGCCACCCTAATCTAAGTAATTGCCGATATACGTTTTTTCCAAGTCATGTAATGGCAATACCAACTCATTTGTTACATCAATGTAAGTCAAACGATAATTTTGAGCTTGAAAGTATCTGATAGAAAAGATTTCACACGTCGATCCCGATTTTGACTTGTGTTCATATATTACTGCATATTTTTTATCTTAATCAACGAGATTTTAATTCGAGATAAGCCATCACTGGATATGAACTGATAATTCTTGCGCCGCTTCAGTGTGGGTCTCGTTTCTTTATAAATTGCAAAAAAAAAATAAACATTGTACAGCGATAACTTTCGTGATATCGATCTGACCATCGATAAATCTCAATAAAATTCAATAACGTTCGTAATTACGCCAACTCACTTTCGACCCGTTGTTGTTGGTTGTTGTCTTCATGATTGTTCGATCAACCAGACAGCCATCAAGGCAATATCGGGCCAAGTATTTTGTAATCGAGTAAACCGTCGTCGCATCGGTCGTGGGTTTTTTATACATAATTGACCATTTCGTTCCCTCTGCACCACCGGACCAAGCTACGGAACCAGGCTTTCTAGGACGTGCCCCAGCTGCAACCGCTGATCGACATTGCGAGCAATTACCATTGATTTGTTTTATTTGCATTTTGTCCAGCGTGGTGCGGCCGACCGCGGTAGCAGCCATTAATGCGTGATCCTTTAGATACGGATAGCCTTTTGGCTGTTGACCGACCAAATGAACCTTTCACTTGCACGACAAGTACCTTCGACCAACCCGGAGTCCCTTTCTCTTCAGGCTTCCTAGAGTTGCGGCATTGTGGGTACTTCAAGGGAAGTGTTCTTTTTCCCTCCTGTCCCAGCGCTTGACAACTGACATCGGAATGAAGTTGATAACCTCCACCCGGCTGAGGACTACAACCGGTTGCTGCTGCGGCTGCAACTCCTGCTGAGAGGAAAACATTTCTTGTCTTAACACCAATTCTTACCGCTTTATTACCTTCCAACCAGATTCGCTTTCTTTCTCGTGCGATGGCGACGGCCGTGGGGCTGAGGTCCGAACCCACAATCGAACTGCCTGCCCCTCGGGCATCAGACAACAACCAAACAACAACCGACAGTTATTTAATTTCGGCAAGGTTTGCTTTTATTTTTCAAGGTTTAACACACCGCCCATTTGGTTCACCGTGCTCGCGGAGGAAACAAACAGGTGGAAACGGGCAGGGCCCGATCGGTAGTGCAGACCATGAAAGTGAAAGGATTTTGGGTCTGGTCAGTCCTGTATGGTCTCTCAGCAGCCGGTGCCACCTATGGCTCGATTCGGGTTGATATCGGTATCGCAGTGGATGAATTATGTAATGAAAATCCTGTCCCCGTGGGACATATTGGCTTTGGCTTTATAATATTTCCTTTTTTCGGTGAAGTTTGTAGCCAGGAGCTTGAGCAACAAAAAGAGTGTCAGGAGCCGGAAAGTAGTGACAGATGGAATTGCGCAAGGGAAATTGGCAATGGCGGTGACTTAACTCCAGACGCCTTTCACCTGGAACTAGGTAGGCTCGCTATAGGTACGAAGGTCGTCGTAAACCTTTGGATTCTTTATGATAAAACGTAGGAACATTTCTCAATGGTATGCTTTTGAATAACTGTTTATAAAAGTGCAGATGAATGTAAAATAATTTATCTATATCTTAATCCACATACGTCCAGCGTCCCGTTTGTAGGACAGTACTTTTGAAGTGAATAACTTGAGAATTAACAATATTTCAGCATACTGTCTCGGAGAGTTTTTCAGGAGATCCTTACTTCTTGTGTTTTTGGTGAATAATTAACTTAAGAATTGATTTACTAGGAAGCACAAATGTTGTTGAAAAGATTAAATATTATCGCGATTTGTGAGTCCTAATTCGAATGTAGAGTAAATTCATTTTCCTGATATCATTAAAATGGTTTTGAATTTTAAGTTGTTGTCTTTGGCGGAGTTGTTCTTATGGATGTGAAACTCCTATTTAATGGTTTTTAGTTAGAAATTTTTCTTACCAAATGGTACTGAAGTATAATTGATTTGATTTGATAATACATATCTCAGCTCCACGAAATTTAATTCAGAGCGGGAGTGGTTCATTAGTGGTTTTTAGTTTTTTTTTTCTGGTATTTCTCCCTGGATTCCTTCATGGATCCGTCCTGGTTTTCCTTTAGGAATTTCTCCTGGGCTTACTTCAGGGATTCTGTCATGGATTCTTTTAGGTTTTCTTTTCTGAGATTTCGCTAGGAATTCCTTCTGTGATTTTTAATTTTATTCTTCCCGGGATTCTCCCTAAAGGAGTAATCCCAGAATTCCTTCAGATATATTTTCGGCATTCCATCGAGGATATTTCTCCAGTGATTCCTTCAGAGTTCTCCCAGGATTTCTTGTGGGTTCCATCAGGGATTGTTCCTGGATTTACTCCCGAAATTAATGCCTGAATACGTTCAACACGTATTCCTGCAGAGGTTCTTTGAATAACACATTTCGGGATTATGTCTGTTCTCCAAAAAATCCTTCATTGATTTCTCCTGGAATTCCTTGAAAAATCTCCTGGGTTTCCCTCAACGATTACTGCAGCGATTCCAACAACAAATGTTTTTTGGGTTCCTTCAGCGATTCCTCCGAAATTTGATCATTGATTTTTCTTGAAATTTTTCAATGATTTTTTTCTGACATTTTTCTCCTTCAGCTCATTTCTCCGGAAATCCTGTCAGGGTTCTTTCTGGGTATCTGGGATCCAGAGATGCCAGATATACAGATTTTTCTGTATTATACAGATTTTTAGAGGTTGATACAGACAGGATACAGAGTACAGAAAAAATACAGATTTCATGATCTTGATACAGATTTTTCCTCCACATATTTTTTCCTCATACATTCATGCAAGATGGAAAATAAAGTAATAAAAATTATTGAGAGTACAAACCCATTAAATTATATATATTTTTCACATTTGACCTCAATTTTCAATCATTTCATTTTTCTTTAGAATTGAATTTAATAAAACAAATATTACGAAACATAAAACGTCCTAGATATGTAATAAGCATACGTTAAGGGCTTTTTTTATGTTTTTTATCACGTTGAAATCTCAATCTTGTAATATAAAACTTTTTATGCAATTCAGTATCATAATTTATACTTTACATAATTCACTTTGGTATAATAATGGCCATTTTTTCCGAACTGGTTCATTATGCAACTGAAATGAGTTGCATAATGAAAAATAGATTTATAATGTTCATAATGCAACTCATTTAATGTTTTCGTTGAAAATTGAAAATAATGACAGTTTTTTTTAAATAATAATATCGAATCGAACCTGAGAAGAAATAGATAGTACACACCTTTTCAAACAACTACAAAATTGTGTTGAAGATAAAATCGATAGAGCTTTTGGAAACTACAGAGTACGAATACAACCTGCAAAAATATGATGCATCGAATGTAGCAAAAGGAACACTTCATATGTGATGAAAATATTTGAACATTCTCAACATTACCTTGCAGATGAAAAGAAAAGAATTGCGAACGCGAATTGAACTCAGGTCCTTTGGGTGTGAATATCACGCCCTAGCAATTTTGCCCATCTTAGCTTGTTGAAGCACAGAGAAGACGGCATGGGAGGGTTTTTTTTTTCTAATTTCGGTAAAAGGCGGAGAGGCGTCTAGCGTATGGAACACCGGTAATGGGAAGGGTTTTTTTTAGGAAATTCTGGCAGGGATTCAGAGAAATTTCTAGAGGGCATTCTTAAGATATTCCTTGATTAATTTCTCCACGAATTCTTTTGAATAGATTTCTATGGGTTCCTTCGTAAACTCCAGCAAGAAAAACTTTACACACTCTTCTGGAGATTTGCTTAAAAAGTTATCGATTTTTTTTTTGTCGACGGGGGATAACTCCATTGATATCTCCACGGATTCTTTGAGAAATTCATTCAGGAATATTTCCAAAGAATTTCTACGAAAATTCTTTAAGAAATACCTGAAGAATTTATTTCTGGGATCTTTGCAAATATTTTGTAATGCGTTCTTTCAAGGATTTCCCGAAATGTTTCTCCAGGTACTTCTTCTATGATGTAAAAAAAGAAATTCGGGTTAAGTACTGTGCCTTTCAATTCCACTAAGAATTTGCATCCCTTGACAGATACGTATTTCGACCTCAACTGTAAGGTCGTCTTCAGTGTCTCGCACTTGACTCGACTGGACTTGATTGAAGTGGAGTCAAGTACGAGATACCGAAGACGACCTTACAGTTGAGGTCGAAATACGTATCTGTCAAAGGATGCAAATTCTTAGTGGAATTCAAAGGCACAGTACTTAACCCGATTCTCTTTTTGCTTACCACTATACTTTACTTAAGAGTTAGATTTCTTTTAGAATTTTCTGCTTAGATTACTCTAGAAATTCGTATGTGAAGATATATTTATCTCCAGAGATTTCATCAAGATTTCAAAATTTAGAAGTTCCTTCATGGGGTATACCGGAAAAATTAAAAATTATGAAATTCTTCAAGTAAATTATTCACAAATACTAAAGGAATTTGTTCTGCAACTCTTCCCAGGGATCTCCAAGATTTTTTGAGAAATTCAATCAGTGATTCCTGCAGAAACTCCTTCATTTTTTTTTTAGAAAAAAATGAAACAAAATCTTGATAGACTTCTGGAGTAACTCTATCAATGTAAGAATCGTTGAGAAATTTCTGGAGTGATTCCTGGAAAATCTGTGGAGAAATTTCTAAAGAAATCTCTTAAAAAAATGCAGACATTGCCGACAAAGGTACTTGTGGATTTTTTTTAAAGAAATTCTTCATTGAGTTTCTAAAGATTCCCTGGAGGATTTTCTGAAGGAATCCTTGGAAGAACTGCTGGAGGTACTTCTAAAGGATTCACCAAAAAAAAACTCGTGCAGTATATGAAGAGATTTCTTGGAAAAATATTTTAGAGAACCAAGAAAGAAATAAAAAAAGAGATTTTTCAAGGAATCTTTGAGAAACCTACAAGAACTGGAGAACCCTCTACAAATATACTTTAAAACATTTCTAGAAAAAATCTTTGAATAAAGCTTATTAGTGGTTCCAATTGATTCTCTCAACAATTGCTGCAGAACTAAGTGTTGAGAAAATCTTATGAAAAAAAAAATGAAAAAAAAAATCCCTGAAAAAGGTCTGAACAAATCCAAAGCAATGCCTAGAGGAATGCTTCAAGGAACTTTTGGATTAACTCGTGAAGGAACTTTACAGAAAAATCTTTCGAGAATGTCTAGAGGAATTTTCAAAAAAAAGAGAAAATTTCTGAAAAAATGGAGTAATCCTTTAGATAGAAATTCAAGCAAAAATTTCTGGAATGGTTGTTGAAGATTATTTTTTATAATCTCTTTATTTTTGTGTATTTTAACTTATGCTAGTTTTTCATACAAACTGAAAGTTTCTAAATTTCTGATAGAATCTATGAATGTTTGTTAAAGAAAAATATCTCCTGGAATTGCATCTTTTCAACAAACGTGAGAAGAAATTCATGGAGAAACCCCTGGAGAAAATCATTGATAAATGCTATAGAAAAACTCCTGAAAGAAATTTGGAGGAATTTCCCCAAAAATATTTCTTAAAATATATATTAAGAAATACAAGCATAGCTTATGTAGCTTGTATTTCTTATGCTTTAATCCTTCCTTTAATTTCTTATTCTTTAATCCTTTAAAGAATCCCATGAGGATTTTCGAAAAGAATTTCTGCGGCAACCCGTGAACCAGTTTCAGGATGTTTTTTTTTTGATAAACTCCCAGGAACGTCCCAGGGAAAATTCTTGGAAGAATCCCTGAAGAAATTTTCACAGAAATCCGGCGACGTAAAAGTTCAGAATTATTAAGAATAGACATATTTATTTTACTATTCAAAACAATAACGTTCTGCTATTAACACCGTTTAGAGAAAACTTACTGCAAACAGAAATGTTCGTGCAAAATTCGGGACACAAACATGTTGTTTACATGTTGAACCCACAAATTTCTAACGGGGTCTGACAGGATTTACGGAAACTTGGTGTTTTTTTGGCTTTCAATCACAGTTTCAAAATACAGACAAATACAGATTTTCCAAAATCCTGATACAGATTTTTGGAAAAATCATCTGGCATCCCTGCTGGGATCCCTTTAGGTATTTCTCCTGGGCTGATCTCATGGATTTCTTCCGGGATTTCTCACTTATTTTACCCAAGTTTTCTTTAGGGATTCCTCCTGTGATTCTTTCAGGGATTTTCTCACGGATTTTTCCCGGTCCTTTAGAGAGTTCGCCCGGGATTGCTTCGAAAATTTCTTCATTAATTTCAAATCGAGACTCTTTTTGGGCTTTCCACGGATTCTTTCAACAATTTCTCCCGTGATTTCTTCACTGATTCTCTCGAGTTTACTTTAGGAATTGTCCCGATACTTCTTCGCGATTCCTCCTGAGGTTGTTATAATGATCACTTCATGGATCCTTTCAGGGATTCATTTAGGGATCTGTCCAGGTATGTCTACAGAGATTAATTTCGTGATTTTTTTCAGGGGTTCCTTCAGGAATTCACTTTGAAATTTCTTCAGGGGCTCCTTTTGTGATTTTTTCGGGAATCCTTCAAAAAAAAAAAAAGAACTCCAGGAATTTTCTAGGATTTTTTTTTTCAGGGATTCCTCTCTAGAATATTTTCAGAAATCTCTCCCTGGATTCTACCAGAGATTCCTTTGAAGATTCATTCATAGGTTACTCCAACATTCTCCTACATTTTTTTTGGAATTAATTTTGGGGGTTTCTCTTGAGATTCCTTCAGGGATTACTTCCGGGATTTTTTGAAGATTTACTCCCAGAATTCCTTCATTGAATTCTACCGGGAATTCTTCATTGTTTTTTTTATTTTGAGGGTTTCCTTTACGGAATTCTTTCGAGATTTTTTCAAAGTGTTCTTCCCATTTTTTTCATGGATTTCTACCAAGATTTATTCTATCATTCCTTCGGGAAATTTATTCGGGAATTCTTTTTGAGAATTTCATTATGATTTCTCCAGGAATCCCTTATTAAAATTTCTTTCGAGATTACTTCAGGATTTTTGAAGGAATTTTTCCTGAATTCATCCAGGGATATCTTCCAATATTCCTCCCAGGAGTTTTCTGAGATTGGATTCCTTCAGGTAATTTAAAGTGTAGCAAACGTAGCAAAAATTCTTCAACAATCTCACCAAAAATATGTCTTAAGACTATTTCTATGGACTTAAATTCATTCAGATGTTTTGCAGTATTTACCACAAGTTTAAATACAAAAAAAATACAATTGTCCTGTTGATGCTCTTTGAATTCATGCAACCGTTATTCCCAGAAAATATTTTCATGTGCTTTCAATTATCACATTAGATGTTCGCTTAGTACTCTAAAAATAATCTCTAAATTGTTTTCCAGCAAGAGGTTCGTATTACAAGCATGAACAACTACCGAAGAACTTTTGGGAAATATTTCGAGTGAATTTCTCAAGATACGTGAGTAAACCTCTTGTTACGTTTACATGAGTACTAATCTCGCAAATTCGGTAAAAATGTGATTTGGATCATCAGCCACTTTTTGCAAGTGGACAAAGTCAAGATAAACAAATGCTACGTTGTTCAATGTTTCGATTTATACCTGAACAGTTTGTATCTTCAAGAACTCCAGGGAATATTTGTTTAAATTAAATTCAGGTTAAAAAAACAACCAAAAAAAAAACGATAAAATAACGGGAAATTACCTGAACATGTATTGATTAGTTACGTTTATACCTACCTTAATATAATGCATATGTGGTGTTTTTATTCAAGAGAATTTCGAAAATCTTACATTATATAAATTGTAATATTGCCTACACGAAGAAAAAAAAAAGAATTTTCCACGAAAAATATCGATAATTCTTTTTTGATGTTTTATGTCAACCTCATCCCCCCTTCAAATATCCCAAAATATCAAAGGAGCAAAAAAACTTGCGGGTCAGCAGGAAAAAATGTTTCCTAGCAAAACTTTTTAAATAGTTGAAAACTTTTTTTTGAGCATAATTTTTATTTTTTTAATAGTTTCTTATTTATTTTTGTTCATTATTTATTTTTATCCCCCTCACTCGATGATATTAAAGAAAAAAAAATAATATTTTCATCATCACCTAAATACCAAAAAACAAATTTAGAAAAAGCTTGGGAAAATTATAAATAGATTTAATTTCTTGCAAATAAACATTGACCAATAATTATGGGTCGTCGACAGTGTGTGGATTTTTATCAACCCCCTGAAGAAAGCGTTAGTTCTTGAAGCCGCCGCCTTTGGTGGGGCGCCACAGGTTTGTTTACGAAATTTCAGTCTGCTGGCCAATCTGCTACGTGCGGAAGCGAACTTTGTCGTGCGAAGATAAATTCGTGATCGAAAAACGATCATTTCCACATATTTTTCAATGGGTTTAGTGTTCTTTGTTAAATTTACAAGACGCAAAAGTTTGAAAATACATTTAGCCCATTTAAAACAACACTTAAGTCCATTGAATTTGAATGTCGAACCTGCTCCAACAGAAAAAATCACTGTGTTTTCAGCCTTATGCAACCGCCGATTCAAATCAGCACCACGTCCAGCACCATATTTTTGGCTTCAATCCAGTTGTATGTGGATGACAGCCGTTTCATGGGGTTGATTTTTATCGCGAACCACTGAATGGTCCATGCTCAGCAAGTGTGATACATTCGCGAATGTAACATTTCATGAACCAACATGCTCGGGAACGCTCTCCGAAATGCTGTTCATTCTCTTGCCCGGTTCGATACGAGAGCGCAATCAAGAGAGAAGATGCTCGATGACGCTAATGAAAGCGATGCATTCGGTAAGAATATTTTATTGCCATAATTCTTTTTTTTATTGTGACTACACAACCTGCAACGTCATGAATACAGTTAAATTAAATAGTATTTCACGTTTTTAAAGCGAAAACGTATTAAATACTGATGAAAATAACGATTATTCACAGTTGCCCCAAGCCAACGATGAGCGATCATCGGTAAGTGTTACACTTAGCGATGCCCGCTCATCGCCGCAGCTTGTTTATATCGGAGTATCCTCTTTGTGAACCATGCGACTCGACGAGAGAACATACACCGCTTGGTAATTGAAACAGAACCAACAGAAGGGAAGAAAAACTGCCGAGTGGTTCACTGATCACTTTTTCGTCCAAACACTGGTCGTCGATGTGGGTTTTTGCCAAGGGAAAACTCGTAATTTTTGTGACTTTGGCACTCTGGACGTTTATTCATAACTTATTTTGAAAAAGATTCTTTAAAAGGATTGAACTTCGGTTAAAAATTGAATAAGCTTTGACCCTTTAAGTAAAAACATCTTTTTATTACTCGATAATTCAACTTTGTGGCGTTTTCATCACCACTAAATTTCAATATTTATGGCTCAAACTCAGAGGTTTCTCTTTTTACGTCAGTTGAATCCAGAAGGGCTGATGAATTCCAGGTTTTAATATTTTTTGAAAAAAAAGCCGCAGTCTTCTCTGGCAAGCAAATTTCAAAAATAACAACTTTATTTTTTATCAGTTTTAGTCTATTTTGCAAATAAAAAGCCCACTTTTTTTCACATTGCGATGCGTTTTTGTCGAATACATCTTGAAAGGAACTTGAACTCAATCACTAGAGTAATCCGTTAGGTTGTTTTATCTACCAAATCAAGAGTTTTAGCCGTTGCTTACCATGCATTTTGCTGGGATTCACCAAAATACCTTATCAGAAGTAAAAATAAAACAGAAAAAAGTAATGAAGTGTCTCCACAAGATACATCTTTCCTCAAGAATCGAATCACAAATCGTAGCGAACCAGAACATCTTTTCGTAATCTACCTATGTAAAATGTAATAACATTTTTTGAGAATTTTAACTTGGATCTAACAAAAGGTCCTTCGTGAATGCTGTTACAAAATTTTCAAAGATTGGTGATCTGCATGATTTCATTTTGGACTTCCCACCGATTCAAAAAGAATTGGCTTTGATTTGCGAAATACAATTACGAAATTTGTAGGACATTGACCGAAATTTCGCTAGGTAACTGCGAAAGAGCCAGATTATAGTTTTAATTTTTCAAATTTGTTTCATTTATGACTTATAGTTGACTGATGAATTCAAAAATGTAAAGGAAAAAATGTGGAGCAGATTTCTTTAAAATTTGTATGCTCACGATTGAATCGATTTATGTTTTATTATTTTAGAAAAGTGGCTAACCTAAAGCATCTCATTCTCTATAATCAATGTTCGATGGAGATAAAAATTTCGCTGTAATTCGTAAATATATTATATCAACGTTCAGCTGAGAAAATATAGATTATTAAAAAAATACGGGATTCATTTTTTTTAAGTTTTCAAAATTTTTAGGTAATTCTCCCATAAAATTGCCAATACATATTTCTATTTCCATCAAACTGACGCAACAACTGTTTTCAAATGATCGAAATATATCATATTCAGCTTCCTGTTCATGCAATAAATTCTCAATCAGTTGTCTACGTTTCAGTATTTCAAAATTTGAGTAAATTTCAGAATTTTTAAAACTGCAACGTTCGATTCAAAACTTAAGCTTAAAAACTGTTCTGTCTTATAATTTTAAATAACATGGTCAATAGGGTGATCCACACTAATATGAAAAACAATTTTTTTGAAAATTATCAAGTCTTTTCTCCCGAATCAGTTAATTTGGAGTCCGAAAAGCTACGGTGAAAATTTTAGCAAAATCGGTCAAGCCTAAGGGGGGCGCTCAACAAGCTTGAAGTTTGTATGGGAAATCATGGCCAAATGTATGCAGAAACCTTAAGTTTTTGTTTTTTGCCGCTAGGTGGCGTTGTAAGCGTTTAATAATTAAACCCTTTGGTAGTATTGTAGATGACTATATGACAAACAACTTTGTCGAAGACCGCAAAGTGATCCGACGGCTGTGAAAATAGTTATACCCTAGGCAAAGTGAGGCGGAGTATTGAGATTTCATTATAGATATTATTCTCTTACATGTATTGGAAAAACAACAAAAAGGTTCGCCTCACTTTACCTAGGGTATAACTTTATTACCAGATGTCGGATCACTTTGCGGTCTTCTACAAAGTGGTTTGTCATATAGTCACCTACAATAATATCATTGTGTTTCATTGTTGAATGCTTACAGTGCCGGCTAGCGGCAAAAACCAAAAACTTAAGATTTTTGCATACATTTGGCCACGTTTTTCCATACAAACTTCTAGCTTGTTGAGCGCCCCCTTAGGCTTGACCGATTTTGCTCAAATTTTGACCGTAGCTTCTGAGACTCCAAAATAACTAATTCAGGAGGTAAGACTTGGTATTTTTCAAAAATTTTGTTTTCATATGGACCACCTTAATGGTCAAGTAGCTCCATAGCTTGGCGGAAAGAAGCGCCCATCTAGCCAATTGGAAGTCGTGGGTTCGATTCCAACCGGAGCATGTGGATTTCTTGTCGAAATTCAAATCTCAATTTGTTCAGCAAATACTTGTTTCTGTTGCATGCATGGATATCAAAGCATTTAACATTGAATATTGAATTTGTTTGTTTCCTATAGCAAATTGATTTGAATATTTGTTTTTTTTTTTTTTTTATTTTTAATGGAAG
Source organism: Aedes albopictus (assembly GCF_035046485.1). NCBI lineage: Eukaryota > Metazoa > Arthropoda > Insecta > Diptera > Culicidae > Aedes > Aedes albopictus. Next base: position 163,337,286 of record NC_085137.1, read on the forward strand.
TGCATTTCCATGTGTTTTAACTTTTTTTCGACGGCACATGGTCTGAAAACCCTTGGTCTAGTATTGCTGAGCGCAAAAAAAAAACCTACAGATTTCTTTAACACAGTATCGCAAATTCCAATCAACGCTTTTGAAATGTTGCGACAAACTCCCGTATCTACCTGACAGCATCAGAGCAATTTTATTCAAATGGAGACAACCACCCGCCGCCATCACACGGACCGGGGCCTAGCAAAAACGTCAAATCTTTCTGCCAATCTGCGCTATTCTTAGATTGATGGCTGGCCGGTGCGGCTACTTAACCCGGAGGGTTGGCACACTCCCAGCGACCGACAGGGGAAAAAATAATACCGTCATTCGTTAATAGCTACTTTTTCTGCGAAATTTGTCAATCTGAATCTGTCATTTTTCGAAAGGACCTTGGGCGCACATATGTACGGCGCGGAGGTGGTCAGGCCAACCAAATCTTGAAATCTGAAACGTGAAATTAATGGCTGTCTCGCGCGCTTGGGTCGGTCGGGAAATGCGATTAGATTTAATGGGCTTTTATTGGTTTTGTAATTTGTGTCATTTGACTTGTGGGGCTGTTGGCCTGTGTAATCAATCGATATGCAAATGTGGAAATGTGTCGATTTCAATGGTCGCTGAATCAACACGTACGACGACTTCTGGAAATTGAATATCACTAGCGCAGCACATTTCAATTAGCTTCTGCTCACAGTGGATGAATGTCGATTTGATCCGCACCTTTCACTGAAAGTCATAAATCATACCGTAATGACCCGCGATGTCGTTGAGCTTGAGCATGGACCCCGAGTACCTTCTCTAACCTTCGGTGAGCGCAAGTCATCGCACTATCAGCGCGAAATGTCTCTGACTATACGGCAGCACCATCGAAGCGCGTGAAGGATTGGACTTTCACGATCATCATGATGGTTGTCATCATCGCCTGCCTTCCTTGTTCCAGTCCACTGCACTGATAGACACCTTACCTTCAGAGGGCGCGATAATTAATTACAGACCTTCGAGTAAAACCAATCGACTGACTCGACTGGTACAAATCAGTAATGATCTTAGGCGTACCATTCAGCAGTGTCTAAATTACCAATATTGATCTGATTTACCGCTTTCGCTGATTGATACCGTTGCTACCGACTCTCAACGTGCCATAATTATGATTATCGCTAACCTGCGCACTGCCACTACCACTGATCATGAGAAAATGTTAACAGCTACACGTCCATCTCGCGCAGACGTGATGATAGGGACCAGCTCCCGTGCGATTGAGAATTGATATGCTCTCTGTGATCGGTGAGACTTTGGCGTTGGGAAAAGACTAAGACTAAACCTTCCGGGTTTTCTCCTTTTGTATGCTTGATCCTAGTCGTTGAGACAACCATTATCGATGGAAAGTGGAAGCTCAATAGAACATGGTAATTTGCGTTTGTAGTGGTGTGGTGCGTGGCATTTGATGAACTGCTTAACTGCTTCCTGCTTTCGTTTTTTTTCTGCGACGGGAACTGGGTGAGTTTGATCGTGACGTCATTTCATAATTTCAGGGGAGAGTGTTCCGGATATGACTCATGCTACTAACTAAACAGGTGCCGTTGCTTGGATAGTATGAATTGGACCTACCTACGTATTAGCATCAATATGAAGCAGTAATACATGCAATGCAGTAACAACCAGATTGTATTTTCACGATGACAGTTATTGCATAGCAATACCAGACCAGTCATTATTCTTCTCATCGTTGTATCATAAAGTACCAAAAATGTTCGATTCCATACCTGTAAAGAGATGAAAAAAAGAGATAATTGGTTAGTAGTTCACAGGTATGCAGCTCATTGTGTAATTAAGTAAATGCTTGCTCATTTATAATCAGTCTGGAATTTCTTCACCAAAATGGATATTCAATCATTATATGGCGGCCATATAAGCCATTTTTTACTCAGAGTAGGAGTTATGTTCAAAGTGGACATTGAAATGCTAGATTTGAACAAATCATATTTCACCTTCTATTATCTTCGGACTGTTCACAACTTGTAAATACCATCAAATCTATCATTTCATCAAAGTGGATTATGTACTTTATTGTAATATTCAAAAAAAAAATATTTTTGAGAAGGTTATTTTATAAGCTTTGATCGCTGAAATTTTTGGAATGCACTGCGTTCCTGAGTTATGGCCAATTTTATGAAAAATTATATACTATATGGATATGGATATATGCGTACATGATCATTTTTTAACATAATTGGCCATAACTCAGGAAAGAAAAAAAAAACTGCATTCCAAAAATTTCAGCAATCAAAGCTTATAAAAAAACCTCCTCAAATTATTTTTTTTATTTTCTTTAAATTTCCGCGAGTTTGGGCATAGTTTTTGCGGCTTTTCATTATGAATTTCCTCAACGGTGGAAAATTTTGTGGAAAACTCTTTCCACTTCATATTTTTTTTTGAATTCTTGAGAAAATCGTTTTTTTTTCCAAAAAAAAATACTTTGCTTCTATGATGCTTCGTTCTTGAGCTATGATTTTTCAAAGATAAGGCTTGTATGGCACATTTGGACATTTTTCAAGAAAATTGGCCATAACTCAAAAACGGAAAAAAGTGCATTCCAAAAAATTCAGCGATTACAGATTTTAGAATAACCTTCTCAAAAAATTTTTTTTTAATTTTCCACGAGTTCGAGCATAGTAACAGCATAGTAACAACTGTTGTTTCGGCTTTTCTTTACGAATTTTCACAACTGTGCAAAGTTTTGTGGTAAACTTTTTCCAGTTCATATTTTTTTTTTATTCTTGAGAAAATTTGTTTTTATTTTCTAAAAAAAACTTTGTTTCTACGATGCTTCGTTCTTGAGTTATGATTTTTCAATGTAAGTAGTGTCAGGGGAAAACAAAAAAATCCACCTGAGTTTTCCGGAAAAAATAGCTGACCCTGAATTTTTTTTTCGATTTTTTTGTTCATATATTTATGAGCCCTGTCTGTGGAAAAAGTTTCATGAAAATCTGAGATCCTTAGGCCCAATTTGTACAATAATTAAAAAAAAATCTTTAAAACAACACTGGATGCGTTTCTGAACATTTTTTTGTTTTTTTTTTTTAATAAAGGAATGAAATTTTAGAATCGGTTTCCATATTGCGTCATTCCTTTCAAAAGAATTGGCTGGAAAATGAAAGTGCTCCGATCTTTACCAAAAATAATTATAGCCAATTTTGTTTTCGTTTCGCCACTAGGGAGTCCATTTAAAAAAAAAAAGAGTGGTAAAAAATGACATTCATTCGATAGGACAATATTTTTTTAATAATAAAAGATTATTGGTTACAGATTTAAGAAAAAATGTGAACTCTAATATGCAAAAATGGTCAACATATCAGTTTTTATGGTTTTTACAATGTAACATAACACATCCACTATATTTCGTTAATTTATTTAACGAAAGTTAATATATTTTTACATCTTTCAATCCTGGACAATCTTTGTGGAATCCCAGAAGGAACTCCAGGAGGTATTTGCAAGGGAACTCCTGAGAAAATCCTGAAGGGAGCTTCTGGAGGAATCCAAGAAAGACTCCAAGTAACACCTTGAAGAATCTCAGAAAGAAAGCCTTGAAAAATCATAGAAACTACTGAAAAGATTCTAAAAGCAACTGCTGGTGAAATTACCAAAAAGGAAGTTCTGCAAGGAACTTTTTGAAGTTTCTCAGAATTTATTGCTGAAGGAAGAAACTGCTGGAATAATTTCATTAAGAACTCCCTGGATCTTTCGAACGAACCTCTGGAGAAATCTTAGAAAGAACTGTTGTATTAATGTCTGAAGGCTTTCCGGGAAGAATTCCAAAAGGAGCTCCTAAAAAATTCTAAGGAAGATTTTTTTAAATTTTTATTTCTGTGTATTTTAACTTATGCTAATTCTACACTTATCTCAGAAAGAGCTTTTGGAGGAATTTGAGGAAAAAAACTTCCATAGGAAAATCAAAAGGGATTTATGGAGGAATACAGAAGGAACTTTTGAAGGAATGCTTGAAAGAATTCATGGAGGATTATCATTCGCAGGCAAATTCAATGGAATTTTTTTTCTTACTTACTGAAGTTTACCCAGTATTTAGCTCATGGCTAACAAATAAAAAATAAAACAATAAACGGCTATTTAAAAGTAATAGGCGCATGGTCGCATTGTCACCCTATTTTCAAAATGGCCTCTCTAATGACGAAACAAAAAAATGTGGGTCTAATTATTTTCGGTAGAGATCATTCCTACTGAATTGAAGCAATAACGGATACTTTTTTACTCTTTCCTTTTCATGGAATAATTGTATAGTATAGTTATCCGAGCAGAAGAAAATATCAAAAGCATATCAAAATATGTTATTTTGGCATAATAACTGTATAATGGAATCAGTAATTTTTATGTTATTACCATATCTTATTATGTTATAAACTTGTCTGTCATAAGAGGCAAAATAACAAAAATCATAACAAAAAAATGTTCCTGGAAGACCAATTTAATAACATGTTTTGTTAGATTCAATAACAACTTAATAACAATGAATCTTGCAGTGAATTTGAAAACTTGTTATTGTTGTGTTATAGTTCATCACATATTTGTGCATTTTCAATAGTAGAATAATAACAAAAGTTGGTCTACAATAAAGTATATTATTGAAATGTTATTTAGTGGATGAAATTTAATAACTTGATCATAACAAAATAAGATTGCCCAACAAAACATGTTATAAAAAGCAATACTGTGACAAGTTAATAATAAGAAATTATGATAAAAATACAGGCTATGTGATTCTGTTGTTATGAATCAGATATTCTCCTCTGCTCGGGTAGAGCACAGACAAACAGACGTAACTCTTGAAGGAAATTGCTCAAAAGCTTTTGCCCGGTGTCTTTTTTACTACCTGTTGGTAGAACCGCGCGCGACACTGCGGCCATGATGGATTTCGATTTGACGTTTATCTAACACGCACACAAGGGGGAGTCGCTGAGCACATCTTTACTTGTGCCAATTATTTTAGTGTGCCAACGGGTATTTAATTGTGCCTCAGTGTGCCCCGAAGTGCCACTGCTTGATGATTCAGATTTTGCTTGGCAACTACCAGGACAACCAACTGTTTGTTTTCATTTTGCAGGTCAAATGCACATGGTTACCTAGTTTTTTCACCCAAACTCAATTGTCAAAATTGTGCCTCAGAGTGCCTCGGTGTGCCACACAGCGTATAAGACGGTGTGCTTGGCACCTCTTGGCACAATGTTCCAAGCGACTAGCCCCTTGCACGCACACTACTAAACAAAGTGCCTGTAATTTTCGTTTGCATCATTCAGCAACGTGTATTGCTGTGTGCGTTCAAGATGCAAACGGTGCCCAAATGCGCTCCAAACGCGGTAACACAGTGTTATCAAAGGCAACTTAGCAACCATAGTCAAAACCATCGCTAACCTAGGATTCAAAAGCTCCCACTGACATCGGGTTACTTGCTAGAAAATCTTACCGCATTTGGTGCTCCCGCATTTGATATTTGCATCTCGAATGCACACAGCAATATACTGGCAAACGACAGAGCGATCGAACCCTAGCGCATCTGGTGGAAGAATCACGCAAATCTAACTTTTTTCCTCCTGGAAAAGCTCTGAAATTTCCTGACGCCCTAAACACTTAGAAACACCATGAAACTTCTGTTGAACCCTCCTGAAATACCCGGAGCTTTTTTGAATCTCCCTAGAAAACCCGTTGAATTACTTCTAAACCCATATGAATGAATTCTGAAACCAAGACTTCTCCTAAACTCTCTTGAAGCCCTCTCAAGCTCTCCGAAATGCCTTGAAAATATGTTCATTTTTTTATCTGTATTAACGAGATTTTTAGCCTTAGGCTAGTTCATCTCGGGACCCACGTTTTACTTCCCTTCCGAAGGAAGAACTCACATTTTGCGAGTTTGTCGGGAGTGGGATTCAATCCCAGGTCCTTGGCGTGATAGTCAAGCGTTCTAACCATCACACCAGGTCCGCTCCAATATGTTTTTAGGTTTGTGATAATTTATTGACCTCGACGTTCCTCAACACCCCTGAAACTATTGTGAGCTTCTCTTATATCCCTGGGAAGCTACTTCGTAACACTTGGGAACCTCCTGAAATCCCGTGAAATACCTACCCTAAAATCCAATAAAACACCCCTAAAATTCTCAGAGAAACGCCAGGAAAACACCATTGAAACCACAGGGAGCAACCCGAAGCCCTTCAAGCCCCCTAAAACCCCGTGAAACCCACTGAAACGCTTTGAAACATTAATTCATAAACTTTCCTGAAGTCCCTTGGAACCAATGAACCCCTCTGGAAACGCCTTGAATCGCCTTGAAATCATCCTAAAATGTCCAATAGGAACCCCAGAAGCTATCCTGAAACTCCCAGAGGCCCCCGGAAACCCCTAAACTCTGGCCAAATATTATTAGAGCCCTTCTAAACTTCCAGAAACTTCTCACAAAGCTTCAGGAGTCTAACTGAATTCCTCTGAAGGGCCCGGGAACCACCTTAAGTCTCCTGAGATCCTCTAAAACGCGATGAAATGTATTTATACCCTCTCAGGCCCCCTGAAACTACCCAATACTTTTTTCCTAAACGCCTTTGAAAACCATTGAAACGCTTTAAAAGTTACTGAAGCTTCCCTGTTAGTCTCATGAAGTGCTTATGCAGCCCTGAAACATCCGAAAACTCTGTTGAGGCCGCCTGAGAAAAGTTCTCTGCAGTCCTCTGAAACTCTCTGAATTTCATTGAAATGGCTTTGAACTCTCAGAAACCCATCTTAAACCCCGAAGAACTACTCCTAAATCCCTGAAAATGACACATAAAACCTCCGGGAACTCAATGAAACGCCTTGAAACTCCTCTAAAACACCCTTGAAACTCTAGGGAACTTATCTTATGCTAATTTTCTTGATACCTCCAGGAACACCTCACAGGCCTCTGAAGCAACATGAAGCACTGTGAAACGCCTTGAACTCCATCTGAGTCTCCCCTTCTTCCCTAAAGATTTCCTGAAAACCCCTGAAACCCCCCAAAAACCCTCAGAACAGTAAAGTCAAAGATCAAGTCGTTCCTTGTGCTTGTGCTAATACTTTGTGATTGTTTGTTCATATGATATTCTTTTATATATGAATCCATTGAAGGAATCTTGGCATATTCAGCCACATTTGCCAAAAAAAAATCAAATAGTGGAAATAGTGGAATAGAAAAAAGTTTCTGCAGTTTTGTTCTTTTCGTCATGGTTTTGTTAAACGTGTAGAGCTCTAAGTTGACCGAAAATTAATATTTAATGACTATGTGGCCGATAAAAACCCCTTATGGTAAAAAGAACAAATCTGCCGATAGTACCCAAAGACACTTTATATGTAATGTCAGATTTTTTTAATCGAGGGTAGATTTTCAGGATTCAGGTAGATTCAGAATGGATCGTTCGTTCAGAAAGAAAACGTTGAAGGTTACGCCACAAACCTTTTTGAAAATCCATCAAAGCAGCTCCAAATAAATAAATTAAATTTTTCCAAGATGTAACTAATTTAAGAAATTAGTAACTATTTTTAAACATGAACATCTGAAATCATTATAAATTGCCGCTGAATTCTTACAAGAATCACCAAGAAATTTAAAATAATGACAAAGGCTGTGCCAGAAACGTTTTCATCAATACTATTGAAAATTTTTTTTTCTAGAATCAATCAAAAATTCTAGTTTACAAATCAAAACGAAAATCAGGAACTTCTATCAATGGGACATTTTTTATGCAGTAGAACGAGGACTGTTCAGGACTGTTCTGCAAGTCTTCACATGATTTTCGGTATCTTTTGAAGCGTATTTACATTTTTTAAATCATTGAAAAATTGATGTTTTGGTCACCTTTCAGATGTCATTGTTTTTTTTTTTTATTGAATTGCAGTTAATTTTTTTCCCAATAATTTTTCCTCAGTAAAAGAGTTTAGTGGACTTGGGTATGCTCTTAATTTTTTTCCTTAAAGGTACACGGAAAATAAAATTTCCCTTGAAACATTTTAAAACAAACATATTTTATCAGTAATTGGAAAATGTTGTTCAAAAAAAAAAAAAAAAGAAAAATTTTAAACCGAAATTGACAAAGTTGCGAATTAAAAAGAATTGCCTTCCTAAATATGTTTAAATTAATTTCATATGCCGAAAAATTGATATTTGGATCAAAGGAGGATTGAATTTTTGATGTTTTTTTTTTAATGTAAAGAAACCCTTTTTTATTTTTATTTTTTTTATTCTTTCTCGACCCACATTTTAAATACCGTCAAGTCGCCATTCACCGTGGGTCTAAGAAAATATGAGGCGAATAAAGGCTGTCGTTTTACACCAATCTTATAAACATTGTTGGTATCGCTGTTAATTGCCTTCATTATTGGTTGGAATTTAAGTAATAACCACAAAAGTAGAAAATTTTTCACAAAAAAATAATGATATAGTACATTTAGTAGAGGATGGGAAGGTCGCCTGATTCCGTGGTAGGTCACCATTCACCGTGTATCAGAGGATACCTTCTCTTTTGATTGAAAATGATCAAAACTACCTAGTAAAGTTTATTTTCGTCGTTTATATTTATTTTGAGGTGACCCCACAATTTATGAATCGGCAAAAATGACCACAGTTTATGGATCACTCATTTGATCAGCATGGTGGTTCATAAATAGTGTACAAAATTAAGTTGATTCATTGATGTGGGGTAGGGCAGTTCAGACTTTAAACATGTCAAAAATCCAAAGCTCCCATATGTTCGTTACAATCCTTGGTGTAAAACTAGAGTCCTGTCAAATTTTCAGCCATTTCTGTGGTGATTTAATGATGGCCCAAGTGCAAAATAGGTTTATATGGGAATTACTATGGAGAATTTTCGAAAAAGGTTCTCCGCGCTGTAGAGCATTACCACATGGATGAAGTCATAGAGTCAAAGCCATATTGAATTCTTCAGATCTCAATGATGAATGTTGCCGAAGACCGGAACTTATTTCGACAATCGGGGAAAAAGTTATTAAACAAATTCTCACTCGCATGCGCATCTTTTTACACGATGTCCTGCAAGGTGTGCAAGAAGGTAACACGCATACTATGATTGCGTGTCAAGCGTGTCGATCGAGCTGTGGCCATCTGTTCAAGCATGCATGAATGAATATTGATTAATAACTTCTGTCTCGTGAGTCGAAACGAGTTGCGGTCTTCGGCAACATTCATCATTGAGATCTGAAGAATTCAATTTGACTTTAACCCAACGCCTTCATTCATGTGGTAATGCTCTGCAGCGCGGAGAACCTTTTTCGAAAATTCTCCATAGTAATTCCCATATAAACCTATTTTGCTTTTGGGCCACCATTAAATCACCACCAAAATAGCTGAAAATTTGACAGGACTCTGGTTTTGCACCAAGGATTGTAATGAACATATGGGAGCTTTGCATTTTTAACATGTTTGAAGACTGAACTGCCCTAGTGTGGGGTCGCTGTAATAACTTGCAAGATTTATTTTGAAAAACGAATGTTCAAATTTTCAATTTTTATACTTATATGGGGCAACATGGGGCACGGTGAATGGATACCATTGATTTTTAGGGTACCCATTTACCGTGCCCTTTTGTTTCAATTAAAAAATAAGTGGAATCGTACTTTCTTGGTAAACTTGCTTCGATTATGCAAAATACATATCTGATAGGTGAATTTAATTGCTTCTTGGTGAAATAATTTCGTAACTACATTTAGTTAATCACTTAAATCATGTAAGCGCAGTTTTTGTTTTTTACTACGAATGCAGTGAACGAGCAAAATATTGCTTCATGTAAACACACTTTAGTGTCAAAATGGTACTGCAAAAAGTTCCTAACCCGCGTTTTGACATGGTAACAATTCATTAGTGTTGTATTGGTGAAATCAAAGTGAAATTGTGATACAATTCCATTGTAATATAGAAAAAAATGAAAAAATATTCGAAGGCCCACGGTGAAATGGCGACTTGACGGAGTAATGGTCAAAAAAAAAAAAAACGCGATGAGTGAAGAACAACTTTGTCTTAAAGCTCAAGCATCAATCATCACTTTTTCAGTTTTTTTTGCCGTATATAAAAACAAAGACCGCAAAAATGAATTCACTGTATTCGGTTTCCCATGTGAATTGCAGGGAATACCTTTTTATGGCAAAATGTTTTGTTTAGAAAAAAGAACTGTGTTCGGCAATGAACACAAGAAATTTAGGCAAAGACACTGGACTGTATGACAGCGCAGTAGAGAACGGATGGGTTTCGGATAGGGAGAGAAAATCACTGGATCACTTTCACAACTTCACTACTTTATTCTCTAACTGCTATTTACACTTGGATTAATTTCACTTCGCGTTGTTTAAGCCACGCGAACGCTTATCACTTGTCACTTTCGAAATTGAACTGAACTGCAACCGCGAATGGGTCGCGCTTATATACTCTATTTCCAGTATTCGCGAATCACGTGGAAGGTTCTACGCGCGCGTAGAACCCACGCGACGTGTGTGGAACGAATTATCATCACCATGCTGGCTACAGGGCGACGAGAGTCGATGATGACGATGATGATGACGACGTCTGCGGCGGCGGTGTTCGCTGCTGCTCTCACGGTAGGATCTCACGGCACTCACTCTCTCGCTGTTGGCGCTGCTGTTCCGTCGGCTCGGGTTAGTGTGTGTACTTCGTGATGATGCTCGAGAATGGTTCCGATGCAATGGTTGGAGTTGAGTTGCGCAGCTTAGGGTGCTGCTGCCCTCGTTGGGAGCGTATGTTCGCGAACATACTCCCGCCCGTTGGAACACAGTTCCAATTCCAGTAGGTATTGGTTGTTTCTGATCTTTAGGTAATGTTCTCACGAACTGCTTGGAGGTACGCTCAGGATTCTGGACGATACTGGATATTCGTGTATCGCTTCGTGGATAATCAACGATGTTCTTCGAAAACTTCCCAACCGGCACTGGTTGGTGGTCCTTGCCTGGGATGGCTTCGGGAGGCTTCCGTTCATCAACGCGCTCTACTGGATTCCTGTTGCATTCGAAATGGAGCAACGTGTGATGCCTTTTCGAACACTTCACACATGACTTGCTGTTAGAACACGCTACGCTATGATGGCCCCTTCTCAAACAATTGAAGCACATGCTTAGCTTCCTCACCATGGTTTGGCGCTGATCCATGGACAGCTGCTGGAACACGGAACACTTGAAATTCTGGTGCTGTCCAGAGCAGAAATCGCACACATACGTCGACGACACGAACACTGCATATGATGACTTGGGAGGCACTAACTTGGACACTGGCGGCTTCTGGTTGGAGACCTCAGGATTCGGGGATACGATGGGTGCACTGTTCTCACATCTCTCCAGAATGACGCATCGTTGCTTCAGGAACTCGATCGTCTGCTCGTATACTGGAAGCTCCGTTTGATCGATTGAAGCTTCCCATATCTCACGGGTCTGGTCATCCAATGCGCGAGTGAGTACTGTCACCACGAGCAGCTCCGACATTCCTGCAAGCGGTTGACCAAGCTTGATGAGGTTCTCCACGTGGCGGGTGCATTCATCGACGAGCCTCCGGAGTTCCTTCGACGATTTCTTAGTCATCTTCTTCATGTTTAAGAGGCCCAGAATGTGAGATTCCAGGATTAGCCGCTTATTGCCAAACCTCTGGTCCAGGACGTCCCATGCGCGCTGGTAATCGTTATCCTGCAACGTTTCCAGGTCAATCACACCAGCGGCATCTCCCTTCAAAGAATTCTCGAGATGGAATAATTTCACAGCATCCGAATCTGATGAATGCTGCATCAGATCCTGGAACATGGCCTTGAAGCGTGGCCATGCTTCATAACGGCCATCGAAGGTAGGCAACGGAGCACCAAATGATTGCGATTGCACGATGATAGGCTGGTGAGTGGTGGTGACACAAGGTGGCTGCTGAGTTGGCGGCACAGTCCACTTCTCGGTAAAACTCTCAAGCAGCACGGATACCTCCTCGTACAGGTACATGAACCGCAGGTAGTGCTCATCTCGTTCATCGCGCTTGTCGGCTAAGGACTGGGCAACAATCTCTTGGTGCAACCTGATAAACTCGGCTTTTTCGGTCTCAACACTCCTTTGGTACACCTTAACTTGGGCTGGGGTTGGCTCTCTTTCTTCCTCTTCGGCCTGCTTGAGGGTGGTTAGGATTCGGTTCACGTTTCGTTGAGCTAATCCACGGTTGTGGACTAGCGCTCCAAGCTGGTCCTCACACTCGGCAGAATCAGGAGTCTTCTTCACCGGTGTCCGTTTGGGTGGCATTCTGATGTAGAATTTCTCACGGTTCAGCAACACAGAATGCGGACAGGAATTCCGACGCCTTTGTCGCAGTGGATGGGCGGACTCCGGAATAACGGACGCAAACACTATGCGACGTTTAAATCAATCACTTATAGGCTAAGAACCGACGCACTTGTCACAACGGGTGGATCCCTTCACACAATGCCCGAAGCGACGGGAAGGTAGCACTACGCGACGGCGGATTCACTGTGATACTACGAAAATCGACGCGCTTGTCGGACCGGATGGAATTAGCAACACGCGAATTCCGGAACGACGGATAAATTCACTACGCGACGACGGGTTACACTCGCGGACCGACACGGATACGGACGTTGTCGAAGCCACGTCCACGCTCTTCACTGCACAGCACGCTGTTGAAGCCACGTGCACGCTTCTAAACTACGCACTGCCGCGCTGTCGAAGCCACGCGGAACGCTTTTTAGACAACACACTACCGCGTTGTTCAAGCCACGCGGAACGCTTTCAAACACTACCGGATCCCGATCCGGCTCGAAGGACCAAATTGTGTTCGGCAATGAACACAAGAAATTTAGGCAAAGGCACTGGACTGTATGACAGCGCAGTAGAGAACGGATGGGTTTCGGATAGGGAGAGAAAATCACTGGATCACTTTCACAACTTCACTACTTTATTCTCTAACTGCTATTTACACTTGGATTAATTTCACTTCGCGTTGTTTAAGCCACGCGAACGCTTATCACTTGTCACTTTCGAAATTGAACTGAACTGCAACCGCGAATGGGTCGCGCTTATATACTCTATTTCCAGTATTCGCGAATCACGTGGAAGGTTCTACGCGCGCGTAGAACCCACGCGACGTGTGTGGAACGAATTATCATCACCATGCTGGCTACAGGGCGACGAGAGTCGATGATGACGATGATGATGACGACGTCTGCGGCGGCGGTGTTCGCTGCTGCTCTCACGGTAGGATCTCACGGCACTCACTCTCTCGCTGTTGGCGCTGCTGTTCCGTCGGCTCGGGTTAGTGTGTGTACTTCGTGATGATGCTCGAGAATGGTTCCGATGCAATGGTTGGAGTTGAGTTGCGCAGCTTAGGGTGCTGCTGCCCTCGTTGGGAGCGTATGTTCGCGAACAAACTGCTTCCAATTTTTGATGATGACGATGATTTCAATGACGACTTCAACGTTAGAATAGAACAATATCCATAACAAATCACCAGCCCTATAGGAGAAGTCGAGAAAAAATTCTGCTCTTCTGTTATTTTTTTTCTTTTACTTTTTTGAACTCAGGGCACGATATTACAGTAAATATGATAAACAGCTTACCGTGTTAAAACAAATCCAGTAAACTAGCGTAATTTCTCTTTTCAACTGAGTCAGTATTACTTTCAAAAACCATTACATCGCAATGAGTGCAAGCCGGTGTGGTAGACAGTTAAGAGTGAAAAAAATCTTTAATCAGACCAACCGAAAGTCACGTAACTAACTGATATACACGAGAGCTACGAAATTGGATCACATAGGTAGGCCGCCGGATCACTGCATCTACGAGCTTTGGTAATGAGACGGGTTGCGCTTCTGTTGAAATTGTTTCACCGAAACACGCAAGGGCAAAAGTTCGGAGTTATGGATTTGAAATGTGTGAACTTTTAGATTGATCATATTTTTAGATGCGGAAACACACTGCTGTGCTTCACTTTCAACATGAACCACTAACATGAACGCGTGATGGAGAAGACTTTCCTTAGTTTAGCCGTGGTTAGTTTGAAAACGAGAACATGATGCAAATTTCCAAAAATGAAGAGATGAAAATTTACACAGATGAATCCGAAGAAGAAGTAGGAAGTTAGAGGTGAAAGAAAGAGTTGTTAACAATATCGAAAATCTCATGAAGAATAATAAGTATTTTTTGCCGGGGCCCGTGGCGTAGTTGGTCACACATTCGCTTCATATGCGGATGGTCATGGGTTTGATTCCCAGCCCCGGCACTTGCAATTTTTCGTCAGTTACTCTTCTCCCCGAGAGTGGCTGACATTGGCCCATGGCTCAAACGGACCCGGATACCTGGACATCGGCAAAATGCAACTCATAATGGACCCCCAATCGGACTGGAAAAAGAACAACAAGCACCCATCGACATCCTCGTGCTCATCGTTCTACCGAAAAAAGAGTAGAAAAGTGAAAGCAGCACGAAGGAAACCAATTCGATATAGAAAAAAATAGAATACTTCTAGACGCTGTACAAAGTGTAAGTGCTGCTGTCAATTGGAATCGCTCACGTAGTGCCCTAGTGGACAATAGAGCATTAAAATAGGTTTAAGTGATCAAGAATAAATAAGTATTTTAATTTTTTTTAAATTTTATTACTTCTTGGCGTTAAGTTCAGTTATTACCTAAAAATTTTCTTTGCAGTTGATCATTTTGCATTTGTATCGTAGGCTGGCGATGCTATATGTCTTGGGAGCTAAGGAAGTTTATAGTACGGAAAAAATCTAGACCGACCGGGAATCGAATCCGTTTCTCTCAGGGCTAATAGATTACAAGCGCGTATACCCGTCATCTATATGGACCCTTTACGGATATGTTAAATTATCCAAAATGAATTCGTAATAAGAAATGATTGATTTTCCCACGAGAAATTTATTACGAAAATTGTATGAGCATCCACATCTACTCCAATAACTGCAAAAACTCTTTCCGGGTCCACGATGATCATCGCACCTACAGAAGTCACAGCGGGAGCCATCCCGCTGCCGGCTGTTCGTCTCTCCATTTTCAGTCTGAGAAGCATAAAACCACGAAATGCACCCATCATACCAGCTAGCAAAAACGCAACATCCCGTACAATTTCGCACTATCGGTTTCAACAGTGCGCGCTTGCTCTAAACTTCGCACCGGCACTATTTGCAAAGCAGTAAAACATGCAGATCGGCAGCAGCAGCAGCAAGTGGGTTTAGTACCAGCCGCCCAGCATGAAGCTAGCTGATGATCGCGCTGCCGCGCCACAAATCGCAATGAAAAAAATGCCTCCTCTCTGATGTGCCAAGACTATGTGTGAGCTCTAGAGGCCCTAGGAAGCTCGTTACTCCAATTTTGCGATTCACTTGTTTGCTCGTTTAGAGGGTTTTTTTTCGTTTGTTTAGGTTTAGGCAGCCTGTGAAATGCTGCGCGGGGAGCTTCGCTTTCTTTTGGAAAGCTTCTCATCACACACAGTGAGCCGCTGCACTGGCTGTTATGGCCCGGCACGAATTGCGGAATCTTTTGCTGCTGTCTCTAGATTTAGAAGCCGCGTTTGAGGAGAATCGGTATAAAATGCGACAAGTTGGGGTGAAATAATACTTACGTGTTTTTTTTTTTTATCTGTATTAACGATATTTTTAGCCCTAGGCTAGTTCATCGCGGGATCCACGCTTCAATTCCTTTCCGAAGGAAGAACTCACATTTTGCGAGTTTGTCGGGAGTGGGATTCAATCCCAGGTCCTCGGCGTGACAGTCTGCTTACGTGTTGAGCAGTTTCTGATTGGAATGAGTTATCAAGCTTCAAGCTCAAAGCACAACTAATCTAGATGTGACTTTTTAATTTCATATTGAAATTTTGCTCATGTGTCAGCTTTTATCTAAAATTCTCATGTCTTTTGTATTACAATACTTTCCACCTTAATTTTGAAAAATTGTGTATGAAAAATACCTTTTTTTTAAGAAAATTGTAGCATGAAAACGATTAATTGGATTAAAATGATGTCTTCGAAAATGTTTAAACATATTTGAAAGACTTTTAGAAAAAAAAAATACACTTAGAATCATATCTATCGCAGGTCTATGTTAGATGTCCTAAGTTTTCAATTTTCCAAATCTTTAATTTTTATGACTTTTCTGTAAAAAGCTTACTTTTGGCCTCAAAATTTGCACAGTAGTCCAGGATCGCTGGCGGAGCCAGCTTTTAATTTTTTCTTACTCACTCTCCTAAACATACACGAGAAAGAGCGAGATGAAAGAGGAGGCAAGCTGCCTTTCCTGCTATCTCTCTCTTTCTCGTGTATGTTTAGGAAAGTGAGTAAGAAAAAAGAAAATGCTTGCTCCGCTAATGTCCAGGATAGTCAAATGCTTCTAATTATTTTTCCTCGAAATTTAATTCGTCATTGATTTTTTAACCAAACAAAAGGAAATAATTGTGAAGATTTTAATACCGAAAATAGATTCTACGTACCAGTTTCGATGAAAATGCATACATATTTTTTACCTACATCCAACCATACTTATGTAACAGAAAATTGAAAAAAACTTTCGAAATTGAAAAATAAAACAGTTTTTGAGGGATTTAAACTGATCACGTGTTTTTATTTGTATTTGTGAATTTTAACTTAATGCTAATTCTGCACACCATCACGTGGTGATAAATTGGGCAATCGTGGGTTCAAATACAATTTTTTTTTCACATTTATGACTTCGAACCTCAGGCTTCACGTATTCCTAATGTGTTTGAGGAGTAATCTATGAATTAGGTTTAAATAACTTGAAGTAATTTTCAATAAAGATTGTTAATGAAACTTTGCAGGAAATTCAAGGCATTCCTCAACTCAACTCAACTGTCAACTTATCACAATAAATGGTATGAAATCTGAAGAAAGAGAAAAATTTCTAAAAAATAATTGGCTCCTAGTTTCCAAATATAATGGTAAAAGTTTCTAAATGTAGTTATTAGATTATAATGTGGATTGATTTTATCGCATTTTATCTGGATATTTGGCGTACGGCATTTCAGAGAACTTTTCCAAAACTTTGATACAGGACATCTGCATCGCAACTTCTAGTTCACAGATTGAGTTCAAATTTCAACTGGACACTCTTAATAGCTTTAAATTTAACTGGTTATTAAACTAGAATATTCCATGTAAGAATTTAAAAGTTATCGCAATTTTCCCATTTTGAGAAAAATCGAAAAATTTAGATTTTTGAATAATTTCGAATTTCACTATTTAGACAAATATGGTTTTCCGCAAAACTGATCAGTTTATCGAAACACATATTTTTTCAGAATAATCTGTTCATTTAAACCACTGCGTTCACAAAAGAATTAAAACATCTTAATTTAGCTATTATTCCCAAAACGAGATTTTGCGGTATTTTATAAAGTTTTGCTCATATTTTTTTATTTTTTTTTTCACAGATCAAATTTTAAGTAATCATGAATGTCCAGACAAAATTTTAGATCAATCGGTGCATTAGAATCTGAGATTCAACCCTTCAAACATGAGCATTTTAATGCAAAACAGTCAATGCGCACTTCATTCTGTCCAGTACTGTAGGCCGAAAAAAAATCTGAATTTATTGGGGAAAAACGAGAAAAAAACATCATGACGAGCTCCAGCACCACTTAGAATACCTCATAGACAATATTTTTGAAGAAATTTCTAAAGGGCACTTAAAAACGATCGAGCGTTTCACTGAGAAACTACTGAAATTCTTTTAAAAATATGTTTTCATAGTAATTGTGAAACGCTAGGAGCCCTAGCTATTGGAAAAAGTTGAAAAAGTTTTGGATCCCAATCGTGTTCAGCACAATTAGTGGTTTAAAAATTCCATAAAATTACAATAAAGTTGAGGAACGTTCTGGAATAATTCCAACCGGAGGATCTTTTAAAAATTGCAAAAAAAAAAAAATATGCATACAACTGTTTCCAAATTCTGATAAACTATCTCTCGCAGTTTTCTGAAGAAGTTCTAAGGTAAGTGCTTTTCAAGTTAGTGTCAGCCTTGATGTATTCATTGAAATGGTCTTTCTGGTATTTCTTTTTCATTTTTTTTTTCAAAATAAGAACTGCTGGCCATATGACACAATCTATATTTTATTTGCTCAGTGGTATTTACAACACCATGTAAGCATGCTTATACTTCTTAATACATTACTCACAAACTTTTTCTCCATGGTTGGTCTTTTCATTTCGGTTCGTTTGTCAAATGTCCACAATGTAGTCAAGTTTAGATTTGCTTTAAGAAATTTGGAAAATAGAATGACCAAGGGTATTATCGGCAGGTTTGTTCTATTCGTCATGTAGGGTTTTTGTTGGCAGCCTATTTATTGCACCCATAAACAAATAGAAACGCTCCATAGAAAATCAAAAAGCGCTCCATAAAGAATGAACATATGTTCCATGAAAATGTACCGGTGAAACATAAAATTTTCTTATTAAAAGTGAAATTTTGCACCAATAAATAACACAGCGCAACATTTTTTTGTCTCAAGAGCAAACTTATGTGTCTCTGAAGGATTTTGGGCCGCTGAATCCGAATCCGGGCTCAGATTTGCTCTAACACGTCACAATTTTGAGCTATATCCCAATTTATAGGGCAAAATATGCGATTTTTGACTTTTTTGACTGCAAGCCATTAAGCTTGGAAATATTTTTTTAAGCAATCAAAAGGTTAATTGGTCAATTAACATCTAAATTAACGAGTCATGCAAAATATTCCGTTTTACCTAATCAAATTTGATAGATTTAAGCATTTTATGTTAGTATGAAAACTTGCATGCAACTTTTGGAGGGTGACTTGTATGGGAAATATCGTACATATCATAAATCGCTTAAAACTTTCTAATTCGATGTGGTAAAACGAAATATTTTGCATGAGTCGTTGATTTAGATGTTAATTGACCAATTAACCTTTTGATTACTTGAAAAAAAATATTTCCTTGCTTAATGACTTGCAGTCAAAAAAGCCCAAAATCGCATATTTTGCCATATAAATTGAGGTAAAGCTCAAAATTGTGACGTGTTAGAGCAAATCTGAGCCCGAATTCGGATTCAGCGGCCCAAAATCCTTCGGAGACACATAAGTTTGCTCTTGAGACAGACAAAAAGTTAATTTTTGTTACGCTGTGTAATACTGAAATGTTCCATAACAAAATACAAATGCTCCATAGAAAAATGCAAATGCTCCATGAAAAAATAAAATTGTACCCATGAAAAATTGAATATTGCTCCATAGAAAAACTAAATTGCATTATAAAAAATTGAAATTGCACCATAGAAAATAGATGAATTCTCCATAAGTATTGTCAAACTGCACCATAGAAAATATGAATTGCTCTATGAAAAATTGAAAATTCTCCATAGATAGCATATTCTCATAATTTAATTCAACAGGGCTGGATTGCTTTACATTGTACTGCTTTAGTGGTGCAAATGTTTAAAATTATGGATAATATTCATTTTTTATGGAGCAAATTGTATTTTATGTGGTGCAGTTTTATAATACTTATGGAGCATTTGTCTTTTTTCTATGGTGCAATTTTAATTTTTTATGGCGCAATTTAATTTTTCTATGGAGCTATATTCAATTTTCTATGGGTATAATTTTAATTTTTTATGGAGCATTTGCTATGGAGCATTTGTATTTTATTATGGAGCATTGCAGTATTATTTATTGGTGCAAAATTTCACTTTTAATGAGAAAATGTTATGTTTTACCGGTCCATTTTTTTAAAAGTATGGAACGTTACCAATTATTTATGGGTAACATTGCACATTTTCATGGAACATATGTTCATTATTTATGGAGTGCTTTTTGGTTTTCTATGGAGCATTTGCAATTTGTTATGGTTGCTATAACCTTTTGCCGTTTTTGTTGGCCAAATTGCCGGAAGTTTGGGCATATAATTCAGCTTGGTTGGGAAGAATTTGAGGCCATCTCTGAGGTTAACAGGTTTCGAAAAACCCCTCATGCCGAAGAGAACAAAATACGTATGTAAGTTCCCCTATTTTATATTATTGAAAATGTGGTTGAATGAATTCACCACACAAAAAGCAATCTGCACAAAAAGCTTTTTTTTTAAATATTTTTGAGTAATTTAATAACTTGTGTATAAATTCGTATGGCTAATAATCTGGAAAATATTAATTATTGTAAGCAGTTTATACTGTTAGTAACAATGACTTCAAAAAATATTATTTTCAATAAAAAAACTCAACATTTAGAAAATGGGCTATTCTTAAAAAGAAGAAACACTCCTTTTTGGTCCAATTTTGATGTTCTGTTTTAAATATAAATATCTTCAAAGGTTATAAATTGCGATTCTCTAGTAAAACTTATCAATGAATTAAAAAAAAATGAGAATTTTCAAGACAATGTATTTTTATTCGCATAATCTTTCTTTGGAGAAGTATAAAAAAGAGGTTCCTCAAAAAATGGCCATTTTTAATAATCGCTTTAAAATATGGTAGAATTTATTCTTTAAATATTCATTTATCATGGGCACTCTGATAAAGCATATATTTGAGAAAAAGATAACGAAAATTTTTCGAAAATTTCGCACAGTTTTCACAATTTGTTACTTTTAGAAGGTGTCGAAAATTAAAAAAAAAAACTAGTTTTTATTTTTTTATTTTGAATTTTATCATTCATTCATGTTTATTTTTAGAAAATCGGAATTTTCATTCCTTTTTTCTGGGATTAATACAGCGTCTGAAGAAATGAATTACTCATATTTCGAATAAATTATTGTTAAAATTGTTGTGATCATTTTCAACTAATTACATACACTTCATATTTTGGAGCAATTGCCGTTGAAGTTGTTTCTAAAAAGTATCATTCACGTAAATAACAATGTTTTATTTTTTAAGCCTGTGATATCTTGATATTCTTTCTGAAAGAGTTTATAGAGAGCTTACTGGAAAAAATGTTTGAAGAAATGAATGTAACAAATATCAGATTTTTTTTTTTGACAATACATTTCAAAGTATTCCAGGCAGATATTTCTGTGAGGTTTATCACTTTTTTTAGAGATATTGGCAATTTCTCGACCAGTTTTTGCGGAAGCATTAGACAAATGTGGACGGATTTTTTGGCGAACTGTAAAAGTCAATAAGGGTTGAAAATCATTGAGAAATTTCTGTTTTTGTTACATTATCTTTTTATTTATATTTTTTATATTTTTATATATTTTTTTATATTTTTATTTTATTTTTTTTATATTTTTATTCAAAAAATAAATCGGAACAATACCTACGAAGCCGAGCCTAATCTGAGAAATAATGAACTTCATATTTTTTCCAAGAATTTTCCTGAAATGATTTTTTTTTGCGGCGCAAATTTATGAAATTGTAAGAGTTAATCAATTTGTATAAATAAGGGATTCCTTATGATAGTTTTAGAACATTTTTAGAAATACCTCAATAGTTTTGCCTGTGGAGAAAATGCAAAATATTCGAAGTCTCACTTGGAATTCTTTTCAAAAGCGTTTCTAAAAAATTCAATAAGATATTTTTTTTTTTGTAACTTGGTCGCACTTTGAACGTTATTTAAAATGGTTTGGTTTCTCGAGGTTTGGAGCCCTATTAAGAAATTCAATGATTTTTTGAAATTATTTTTGATAATTTATTAGTTTACAGCAATAAGCTCAGTGAGTGGATGATCATTTTTGGTGTAGAATTATGACTTATTTTCAAAAACGCGAAGACAAAAAAAAAAAAACAGTGGAGCGAAATTTTTTTCCACTTTCTACGAGGCTGACGACTTGAAATATTTTTTTTTTTTCTATTTTTAAGCAAAGCTGCTTCCTTCATACCTCTCATTTTCCCTAAACAATGCTCCGATAAAGCTGAAATTTTTACTGTTATTCGCTCACATCTTATGTTACAAATGCACATTAAGAAATAATTTTTAAATCGTTTTCTCTTTCTAAAAAAAAAAATGACATAAAAAAAAAATAAAAATCTTAATTTTTTTGAAAATTTTACTAAAATTTTAGGTTGTTAGCTTTTCTACCAATCTGACGAAAACATGTGTTAAAGATAAGAAATTGGTTGACAGCAACGCAAGATATTTGAATTTTTTGTCAATTCAGTATTTTTCAAAACTTGTGAATTTCAAATCTTAAAAACTGTTTTACTGAAAATTTTTTGAAGCACAGTCCTGAAATCAGCACGAAATTATGCATTCAAAATTTTAGTCGCTGCTAGACGCTCACTATTTTTTTTATTTTTAACTAGTGTTTTTTGTTAGAATGAAACTCTGTTAAAATTTATGAAGACATTCCAAAAAGTCCTTAAAATTTCCTCAGGATGGTGTCTGGAATTAATTTTGCATTTCCACATGAATTTATCGGGAAATTATGTCAGTTTGTTTCTTGAATACACAGCGCAACATTTTTTTTTTTGTCTCAAGAGCAAACTTATATGTCTCCGAAGGATTTTGGGCCGCTGAATCCGAATCCGGGCTCAGATTTGCTCCAACACGTCACAATTTTGAGCTACACCTCAATTTATAGGGCAAAATAAGCGATTTTGTGTTTTTTTGACTGCAAGCCATTAAGCTTGGAAATATTTTTTAAGCAATCAAAAGGTTAATTGGTCAATTAACATCTAAATTAACGACTCATGCAAAATATTTTGTTTTACCTAATCAAATTTGATAGATTTAAGCATTTTATGTTAGTATGAAAACTTGCATGCAACTTTTGGAGGATGACTTGTATGGGAAATGTCGTACCTAACATAAATCGCTTAAAACTATCAAATTCGATTTGGTAAAACGAAATATTTTGCATGAGTCGTTAATTTAGATGATAATTTAGAAATTAACCTTTTGATTGCTTAAAAAAATATTTCCTTGCTTAATGGCTTGCAGTCAAAAAAGCCCAAAATCGCATATTTTGCCCTATAAATTGAGGTATAGCTCAAAATTGTGACGTGTTAGAGCAAAGCTGAGCCCGGATTCGGATTCAGCGGCCCAAAATCCTTCGGAGACACATAAGTTTGCTCTTGAGACAGACAAAAAGTTATTTTTTGTTACGTTGTGATATTGTTCTTTAAAACAGTTTTAATAATTTTTAAGTTTTTGAAAGAGTTTTTTTGTAGCTTTTTCAAGGAACCTCCTATTAAATTTTAAGAAGAGATATTTATTTTAGGATATTTCAAAGATTCTTTAAAAGTCAAAGAGTCTGCCCAAAGTTGTCAAACTCACGAAAGAATTCAAAAGACAAATAATAAAAGCCTGTGGAATCATTACATGTACTTGAAGTAATTCTCGGAGGGACTTCTAAACGGTTTTTGAAGAATTTTGTTGGGAAATTCCAGCTGGAATTCATGAATAATTTCTACCTGTGCCCCATATAAGCTCTCTGGATTATTTCATACTAAATTTCCTAAATGTTTTTGAGAAAAACTCTTAAGAATACAGTTGAATTTCCATGAGTCGATGTTGCTTGACTGGATATCGACTCATGTTGGAATTTTTCCCAGATTGAAAAATAAATCTGATCGACATGATGGTCTTTCCTATCGACTTCTCAAAGATTTTGCATTCCATTATCCAGTATGAAGGTATCCATGGGACAATGTTTTTCTCCCACATCTAGTCATGGAGGTTTGACTGCATAAAGAATATTTCATGAATTTCTTAAAGGTTTTCCAAACGAAATCATCAAGACATTTTCAAACCTGGGTCATGAAGTTATTAAAGAAGTTCTATGTGATATTTCCCAAGTACCATTTTGATGACCAATTCATCTTGTAGAGGTTTTGAGAGCCGTCATAAGCCTTCATAGCTTTTATTTTGGCTTTATGATGGTTCTTAAACCTATTCTAGCCTTTTTGACTAAAAAGTTATGCTTGGGATGCTAGATTATTTTTGATGAAATTTTTGAAATTTAAATCTTTGGGGAATGTCAAGTGGTTCCTGTGGAATTATTTTCTCACCAAATTCTTGATTGTATGTGATTGATTGATTTAGGACTGATTGAGCCGACACTTTGTGGAATATCTTTCAGATGAGCTGGAATATGCATTCAAAAAAATCATTAAAATCTTTCGCGCGCCAGCACACTGCATAACATTTTTAAGAATAAAAAAAGATTTGTAGAGATATTCAGAACAATCACAACATATTAAAGAAAACCAATATTGTTTTAACACGGTTCTCTAAACCTCTTGAGAACTATTCGGTCTTGGATATGTTTGTTAAGAATTATTTTGAAAGACTTTACTGGAATATCAACATATACTCTCAGAAAATCCTTGTGGAAAACTTCTGGAAAACGCGATTAGAACCTTCATAAAACCTAAATGATTTTTTTGGTTTTATGAAGGTTATAACAACCTCTTCGAATCTATTAGACTCAAGGCGAAACTAGAAGTATTTTACTATTTTTTTTAATTTCATTTTCTTTTTATTAAATAACGGAGCAGTATTTTCAAAATCGGGTTTCATACACATGTAGAGGAAGAGTCAAGGTATCTTCAGAATATTTTTCCTAGTAAAACACATTTTTTTCAAATTTATGCCAAATTTTTTGAAAAGAAAGACTTATGAAATAGTATATTATACAATTACCTCAAACTGAAAATTTTATATATAAGGCCATCTAACCCCGTCCTCTCCCATGTTAATAGTGAAAACTCACGAGCGTGAAACGATCGGAAAATTCAGCTTGAATCTTTTCGCTTTTTGTTCACCTTAGCCCAACTGGCGAAACGCTGCTGTGCTTCCTTTCGTCGTCGTCGTCGTCGGGATGAACCACAAGATTCTGCGACAAGATGTTTTTGTGTGCTCCATATTTGTACCGCAGTGGTGTCGCCGGCGAAGGCGACGGCGATGAGAGGTCTGAAATTTCGTGCTACCTACAAGCAGCTATACCTGGTCGAGCCAGTTGTTGGTTTGCATTTCACCTGTGATTTTAGCGTAAGTTTTTTTTTCGGCATATAATGCTGTGCCGACGTAGCTTAACTACGTGTGGACATGAGCAAGCTACCAACCTGTCAAAGGTAATTGAGCGAGGATTTATATCCAGCAGCTGCCTTATTTGGGGTCATAGGAGGGTATTCATAGGTTTTTTTTCCTCTGGCTAGACTATGCGGGCAAGGCGAGAAGAATGTGGTTACCGCTAATCGTCTTCACGCTGGAATGATGACTGTGGTGAGACGGTTGTGTAACCTAGTTCAAGCTCGGTTTTTGTTACGCAATGTGGTGACCGATATAGGATTGTGATGCTCGATTTAAACTGGTGCATTGGGTTTGTGAGTGAAGTTCTGCTTTCTCGGAAACGAAGAAGGATCTTTTTTCAATTACGGATTTTCGAGTACAAAGCACTTATGGAGACTCAGAATAACCACTGAACAACCTTTTTCACCCCCATAAAATTCCATTCAACAGCAAATACAAGTCTTTGCGTAACAAAGATCAACATTCATCCAAGCATCATAATCGTTTAGGTTCAAATCCGTGCCAAATGGTTTCTCTAAACGACTAACCCTTCAGGCAGCGTCACTGCGAAGCGGCGAAAATTGTTGGAGGAACCAGTGCGCGCCAGCGCACTGCATATATCACAACCGCGAAAGAATAGGAGTATTGTGCTGCGAGCTAATCCCTCCTCCTCGGTGCCACCATTCAACAACTCCCAACATCATGGCTACAGCACGGCACGAGACAATGGAATTCTTGCAGTCAACAAATCAAATTTCTTCTTGCTTCACGGATCACGGTGTCACGGTGGTGGCGGCTTGGCGTCGTCGGCACAACGGGGTGATAGATCGAACTGAATTCTTTCGTAATACCCACCGGAGCCCCCCTATGGAAGGGTCGGGCTTTCCCGATTGTGGGCGCCCTAGCAGAGCTAAAAGAAGGCCACAGGCTGTAAAAAAGGGCCGTAGCTTTCCGACTTCCCTGTTCATTGCAATAGCTCTGCTCGCGCGGTGGAAAGGTCCTGCATGACGTGTGCTCCAGATATTGACTTTCCGTCAGTTTTTGTTTGGCCCTGGAGGGCGACCTTCCTATAGTTATGACATAATACTAGACGTAAATAGATACAAGGGTCTCAAAGCTTCAACTTTGGGGACATGGGACTTGTGCAATTCTCGGTAGGAGTAGCTAGAGCATATTCCTGGACAAAATAAGGAAGAATATCTCTTGTTCAAGCATGCAGGCTCTTGGCTCATCAAAACTCACCATAAGAACCGGTAGCCGCATGATATCTTCAGCGAATTGCATATAAGTCATTGTGTTTCAATGGGATTATTCACATACAAAGCAAAGCAAAGCAAAGCAAAGATAACCATACACATCGTAGTTGCTACTCCGTGATTGACCAGAACAATCGAAGTTGCACAGAGAGCCAATGAATGTGAAAGCTTGGGACTAGCTAACCATTCTCAATGTGCACAATTCGAGAGTTCAGCTATTTAAAGTCAATAACGGCGCTGGCCACGTCCTTACGGTCATCAGGAAAGGGAAGGAATGTTAGTTCGACAACCGTTGCTACTAGAAACCGTGGAATCCACAGCATCCCCACAGTTGTCACGGGAAGGAATGGTGGTTAGTAGGGTAGGGTAAGGTGTGGATCTAGGAGCCACCTCTGTTAGGTGATATGATCCACTAGTTATATGGAAATACACGTCGCGGTCTTCATCACGATTATGATTTATTTGATCACGATGACCACTGATCCCGGATTTCGTGCTCGCGTTTTCATCGCCCTACCGTGGAAACCGACTGATCTACGATTATTGTAGCGCGATTCTGAATCCGGATTTTTCACTCGCACTTCCATCGCCCTACCGAGAAAACCGACTGACCAACGAATATTGTAGCGCGATTCTGATCCCGGATTTTTCACTCGCACTTCCATCACTCTTACCTGAAAATTGTCAGCCATTCGAAAATTCTCAAGCTAATCTGATTCCGCATTCCACACTATCGCTTGCATGGCTCTACCGAGAAAACCGACTGACCCTGAATGGGATTATTCACATACAAGGGAAAAACAAAATGATCGGGACAGGCAAAATTTTCACTTTTCAAAAAATGCTAAGCTAGCTGTAACTTTTCGAAAAAATCATCAAATATTCTCAAATTTTCACTGTAAGTTGATCAACTAGTTGTGTATTAGTGATCAAAATTTGAAAATATTCGGGCTATTCTGCACGAAGTTATAAAGATTCTATAGAAAGGTAGAATTATCCAATAGCCAACTTTGAGCTGTTATATCTCCGAATTCAATGAACCGAATGCAATGAAATTTTGAGCATTGTATGACTTTTATAATGAGCTCTAAAAACGTTTGACTTAACTTGAAATTAATAACAAGAGAAAAAGTTATAGCAATGTCATTTATTTTATGATTTTTTAGTAAATTGGACTATTTTTTAATATTCATACCATTGCTTTTTCAATTTATTGCCTGCTATGTTGTTACTTTTCATTAAAACATATTCATAATCAAGTCAATTAGAGGTAATTAAAATGAACTATAATCAGAACCTTGAATTTTGTAACGATGTTAAAATATTGGATAATTTGGTGTTTTATTAGAGAAATAGTCTAATCGTTATAATTTTCTTCCGTGTTAAGAGTTTTAAGTTAAGTCAAAAGTTATTTACAGCTCATTATATAAATCATAAATGCTCAAAATTTCATTGCATTCGCTTCATTGAAGTCGGAGATATACCAGCTCAAATGCTGTTTTTTTTTAAACCTTTATTACTTTGTACAGAATAGATCGATCTTTCCAAATATTGACCACTGATACATAACTAGTTTACCAACTGATAGTGAAAATTTGAGAATATTTGATTCACTTTTCGAAAAGTTACAGTTAGTTGAACACTTTTTGAAAAGAAATTTTTTTCTTGTCTCGACCATTTTGTCTATCCTCTAAGATAAATTATTTTTGTATGGTGAAGCGCTGCTGTAATAACTTTGTCAAAAAAAAAAAGAATACAAATACGTCGCTACTATTTTTTTCTCTAATATGCATCAACCCATATAAATCCAAAAAAGCAGGTTATGTTAAATTCAGTAAGGTAACAATATACTTTATTTCAAAGAACAGTGTACATTGATCTATTATGAAAATCTCGTCTTAAAACCACTTACGTCAATTTAAAAAGCTGCCGTAGTACACTGATTTGTTTCTTACACCCTTATCTATCGTTTGTTATAGGTGAGCCTCCAGAAAGGTCGGTTTTACTATTATTTTGATTTTCATGTAGGTCTTTAAAATAGAATTTATATGTTCTTATTTTAAGCTTATTACAAGTGAGCAAGAACAGAATAATAAAATGCACTGTTGTTTGAAACTTGCTTCTTGAGATTTGTGCGTTTAAAGTTCTGATGCACTGTTGAAGCGGGATTTCAAGACGTTTGTCCTTAACATAACAAACAGTGATAAAATTCCTGAGGAATATGGAGCATATCTTATTTACTTTACACGAGATTCTAAAAAAATGATGTCCAGAATATTCAAATGTAAAATACCAACAGAATAAAAATTAATCAATTTCTCAGGAGTTCAAACACAATGAAGAATGAAATATTTGAGAAAAAAAAACTTCGGAGAATTTGTACAATTCCTCTCGCAAAACTTTTCGGAGACAACCAAATGCAACTTTTGAAGCAATTCTGAACCGTGAAGTTTTTGCTTACTCGAGAAATTCAAAATAAATTCCGCCAAAAACATTTAGCGATTGCGGTTTTTTTAAAGCTTTTCTTATCGAAGTTCCTGGCATCTCGAAGAAACTCTTCGAGAACCATTCAATTTTGAGATATATTATTGATGAACTTATCAGGTAGGTTCCGGTATGTTTCAAAAATACCAGCAAATCTGATACATGCTAGTGAAGTGATTAATTTATTATAGTATTTGGAATTTCTTAGAGTAAACTCATCAATAAACTCTACGAGGAAATTCAACTATTCAGTAGTGGTTGAAGCATTCCCTTGCAAATTCTTAATATAGTACTTGGAGAAATTTCAAGAGTTTCCCAGATATTCCCTAGAGAGGCTTCCTGGTGAAATTTTTTGAAAACTTTTGAAAAGTCTTGAAATGCTTGTTAGAGAAATTCACGAAAAACCTTTTAGGAAATCCTAAATTGCAATTATTTGTGAAACATCGAAGTTTTTCTAAAAATTTCTTCAATTCATGAGAAGGGAATTTCCTGACAAGTTTTCAGAGCACAACTTCAGATTGAAAGAAAAATGAAATTTCTGATTACATATGTATCATTGCTTTTTGTAAACTTCTTTCAATAGTTCTCATTTAAATCCTTCAGATTAATGATGGACAAAATTCTGGAAAATCGTAGAAAAGTTATGCGCGAAAGTTCGACTGTAGAAGCTATGTTCTATGTTAGGGAATATGGTTCTAGAACGATTTTTTTTGTGATTTTGCGAGTTACAATGTTCCGGTAACGCCAAATTCGCTAACCTTGTAAATGAGTTATAAAAAATGAAAAATCAATTATTTATTGCTCGCAAATGATGTTTGTTTATCTGCTACTATGGAAGGACATAGAGTTTACAAAAATAGAAATTCATATAATTATAAAGGAAAGGGTGTCAGCCTCAGAGGACGCTGAACTTGATGAGAATTTAACTACATATTGCTATGTTGTTTGTGCTTTAACCATATCCTTGATACTGCGGTAGATTTTTAAGAACTTTGTTTTGAATATTTTTCATACTTTTGCATGAAAATCGGCCCATAATTTTTTTTTAAAATGATCTAGTTTATTAGATAATTAAACCACAAGAAGTCAAGTTGCTTTTTTGGAAAGTTCAACCGATTTTTTTCAAAATTTCTCTAAGTATTATTACTAGAAATACTCACTAAGTTAAGTACTAAAAGAATACTAAAGATATAACTTTTTTGAAATAAAATTACTCAGATGACGGTGTCTCAGTTCAAGTGATTTTTATCATCTTTAGGTTTACAATAATTTATACCTATTTTTTTAGAACTTATCTTCAAAATGTTGAAAAATACAAAAAAATATCATCAGTAATTAAGTAATAATATCCCCAAAACCTAACAAGCATCATTCAAAACTTGAGTTTTTTTTTTCTAACAATTGCCTTCATC
Source organism: Aedes albopictus (assembly GCF_035046485.1). NCBI lineage: Eukaryota > Metazoa > Arthropoda > Insecta > Diptera > Culicidae > Aedes > Aedes albopictus. The sequence goes on from NC_085137.1 coordinate 163,367,478, forward strand.
TTTGAAAAAATCTTTGATACTATGTGCATCGAATGCACAAATGACTGGAAATTATCTCCTATCGATCCCGATTCGTCATAAAGTGTTCCAATCCCTGAAATCTGCCTGAAAATGCTATAGAACCTTCTTAAAACGTTCTTGAAACCTCCTAGATTCTTCTTCTTTGTAGCTCACCGTTCCCACTGGAATTTGGCCTGCCTCTCTTCAACTTAATGTTCTTTGAACACTTTCATGATTACTAATTGAAGGACTTCCTTTGCCTGCCATTGCATGAATTTGTATATTGTGAGGCAAGTACAATGATACACTATGTCCAAGAAAGTCTACGCTCTATACAAATTACGAAACTTTGTTTGGACAAAAGTCTCAGAGGAGGGTCTGAGATAGCCAAAAATGAGTCTACGTAGTTTATGGACAGCGCCAACGTGTTTTGAGATATCTTGGGAACTACTGCAAATCTTCAATATTGCAGGTTTTCTAGAAGAATCTTTTCATTTTTTTTTCAAAATATCACTTAAAGCAATTGATTTAAGACTTCTAGACGTTCTTCAGAAAAATTGTATCTGTTCTGAATTCTTCAAATTTCTTCAACAATTAATATGTTGTTTCCACTAAAAATTTCATTATTATTTTGACCATACTACTCAAAATTTCTTCAAAAATAAAAATAAAAAGAAAATTCTTGAGGGACTTCAATTTAATTCAATTCCATTCAACTCAAAGAGTCAATTATCATAGAGGAAGAGTTTCTTACAAAGAAATCTTTAGAACTTCAACCTTGGCTCATATTGATATTGATGAACAGCAGGGTGTTCCAGGTTTGTGATACCCTTTATAGACTGAAAAGTGGGAAAAAATCGTTTCTGCACTGAAAGAGAAGAATTTACTTATACATTCTGTTAGGAGCTTCGAAGGAATTTCTTTAGAGTTTCATAAAATAATAATTTTCAAAAAAATCTTTTAGTGAGTCTAATGATGAATTTTTAGTGAAAATGTTTGAACAATCTTAAACCTTTTTCACGAACAAAAATGTTGCACTTTTTATATTGCTGTTATTTTTTATTGTGGTTTTCCTAACATAGTTTTTTTTTTTTATAAAACCACAATTTAATAATTTCTCCTCTTCTTGGCGTAACGTCCTCACTGGGACAAAGCCTGCTTCTCAGCTTAGTGTTCTATGAGCACTTCCACAGTTATTAACTGAGAGCTTCCTCTGCCAATGACCATTTTGCATGCGTATATCGTGTGGCAGGCACGAAGATACTCTATGCCCAAGGAAGTCAAGAAAATTTCCCTTACGAAAAGATCCTGGACCGACCGGGAATCGAACCCGTCACCCTCAGCATGGTCATGCTGAATACCCGTGCGTTTACCGCCTCGGCTATATGGGCCCATAATTTAATTTAATTTAATAATTTATTTCAATTTTTTTTAATAATTTATTTCAATCAAATTAGTTCAATTGAAATATTTTTTTCGAAAGCAACTTTCAGTATAGTAACTTCAGACGAAGCTGTTGAGCAGTATCTTGGAATTGAAATCCTATAGCTAATTGATGAAAAATGAAATGTCTGTAACCGAATTCTCGAGAGGTTTTAGATAAAATTTCCCAGCATTTGAAGAACTCGCATTGAAATTCCTAGTATGCTTTAAATGATTTCCTATGAAACTAATGAAATCATTTTATTAGATTTTGGAGATGAAGTTCTGGCAGAAGTCCTGGTAGAGTCAATTTCGAGATTTTTGATATTTTTGATATGATAAGGAACTTATTGATTAAAAACCGAAATGATAACTATCTGCTATATCTTCTTTAGGCGAAATTGAATGCATTTTCTTATTTTTCCAATACACATTTAGAGGAAGGATCCAAATTTCTCCTGATTTTTTTTCCTAAGGAATGTTTTTCAATTTTCAAAAAAAAAAAAAAATCCGAAGATATTGTTTAAAAATGGTTATCGTAAAAGTTTAAAACATTTTCCTAGAAAAAAATTAGGCGATATCTTGTTCCTTCCTCTAAATGTGTATGAAAACCAATTATGAAAATATGGTTCCGTCATTTAATAAAAAATCTAATTCCAAAACATGAGGAAATGCATCCAGTTACGCCATAATACGCCCGAATGAGATTAGGTTCGTCTATTGAACATCAGCCGGTACAATATTTGGTGAAATTCCTATATAGACCCAATCTTTCAATTCAATTCAAATTTAAAATTCAATTCAATTCAACCCAATTACTTCAACTATAGATTTTAGCACAATTACTGGCCAATAATTAGATGTGAGGGATAAACTAGGGAAATTTAAGAAAAAGTTTAAATGAAATGTCAGAAGCATATCCTGGACGAATGAATGAAACATTTCCAGTTGGATATTTCCAACAAAAAATGTAGGAAGAGTTTCTAGAGGACAGATTATTATTGCTGGTATGACTGTGGTGGTCTGAGTGCCTTTTATTAAGTAGAATTTTTGATAATTGCGATACGATATTGTGTTCAAATGTGTGTTTTTTTTATCTTTTTAAATTCTAAATAGGGGAAATTTCGTATTTTCGGCAGTGTTGTACTCTTCATCATGGTTTTTTTTAAGCTGTTGAACTCATACTTGGCCTCAATTCCTTCCCAACTAAACTGAATTATATGACCAAATTTCATGAAATTTGGCCGACAAAAACCCCTCTTGACGAAGAGAACAAACCTGCCGATAATACCCTATAATACAGTCTCAAGCAATATCTGTACTAACTTTAAAAATAATATAAAGAATTTTTGAAGAGAAACTCCTGAAAAAGTTTTGAAAGAAGAATTTCTTGCACAGCTCATAGCGGTTTATTTCTCGTTTATTGCTCGTGAGGTGATACAAAAGATGCTACTGGATCGAAAATACTGGAAAAGAATTGCCCAGAAATATCATCAAAAATCAGTAACAAAAGATTGCTCTATGAATGTTGCATTAACTCTCCTTTGACATTAGGGTCATTTTTGGCCCAAACTGTAAACTACGCCAGCGAGCTGTTCCCAACATGATGCAAAAGGAAGGTAAAACAACACTTCTACAGAATGCTCGACAAAAGTTCTTCAAAAATTTTAAATGAAATTTCATTAGGTAATCTTATCACAAGAACTTCTTCTGGGCTCTTCTCCGACATTATTCTTCGTCATTATCAATGTATAGTCGGCCCCCTCATTATGACTGAACTCAGCATTCAAGAGATTCCCAAAGATTTCGGCTGTTCAGATAGTGTCAAAAAAAAAAAGAAAAATGACACGAACTCTCTGACTCCTACCTTAAAAACAGAATCCACTCTGGAAATTCGCAAAAATTCTATTAAGGTCCACTTTGATAAAAGTAATCTGTATAATGTGAAATATTTTGGCAAGGCAAAACTAATGCTCTATGTTCAAGTGACGTGGCAGTATGTTTGTAAGGTTGAAGAAAATTTCCTGAATATTGCCCTGTGCCGCAAGTACAAGGGTGGGGTCATGGAACGAAGCACTACTGCATGGATGCTTAATGAATGGTTCGTTAGGGCACTTCGCATGACAAGGACAACTTTCGGTGAAGTAAGGAACCAGACAATTCATATATTTGAATTGCGGTGGGATCCAGGAGTCATAGTTCTGGAAATTCCAACTACCTGTGACTATTATGTAAAAAGTTGTTCAATCATAGGTCCAGCAGATGAATGAGAACGTTGGCTGTCCGAATCTGACTTTGGGTTGATCAATTCGAGTCAAATAAATTTGATCAAGGAATTAACTCTCCAACTCCTACGTACACCACAAACCAAAAACATTGTACTTTTACCCCCGCGCGAGTTCTATCTTGGGCAGAGAGTAAAAAAATCGAGGATTGAAAGTGAAGATTGACATTCTCATTTTTTCATTCGTGTTTGGCCACATTCATTGTCAGCTCTCTCTTTTTTCATTCAATTCTCTGTCATGAATATTTTTTCGCACGTCGTAAAATGTACAATTTCTGTTAACAGATGCACAATCCGATTTAATGGACAAATAGAGAGCATAATGAATATTCTAATTAACTACTATACACCAGTTTTGAGGTAATTTGAAGTATAATCGGGAGTTACGGTCTAGTTTTATTTCTCAGTGAAAATTGTCAGTGACAGAAAAATGAATGAATAGGTGAAAAAATTCATTCACCAAAATGAATTTTATTTTGGTCCCTCAGTTGAGAATCTTCAAAATTCACGTTGAATTTCACTCATTGAAAATGAAAATTTTAAACTCTGATCTTGGGCGACACAACAATAACGACAACGTTTAATATTCGTCGTACGTAGGTAATACTATAGGAACAGTGGGGATCCAAGCTCGGAAAACAAAAACCCATTCAACTGTTGCTGCTGCTGCGGCTGCCGCAGCGGCTGCAGTTATGTTGCAACATATCTGGAAAAAGGTAGGTATATGGAATTATGTTAGGGGCTGTCCATAAACCACGTGGTCATGAGGGGGGGGGGGGGGTTCGGCCAATGACCATTTTGTATGGACGAATAAAAAAATTTGTATGGACTAATGACCACGCGGGGGGGGGGGGGGGGTTGAGAAGTCCCAAAAAAATGACCACGTGGTTTATGGACAGCCCCTTAGATAGGTTATGCCGCGCAATAACCGCGCAACTCGTCATCAAAATGTGATCGCTGGCTGGAACTGCACCGGTTGGTCGGTTAGTCGGAATCGCGTCATCGAGGTCGCGGTCGGTTACGGCAGGTAATTGCATCCAGGGCAGTCAGTCAGCCATGTGACGAGGACGGATTGTCTCATACAAATGGGAATACCTGTGCACCCCGCTCTGTCGCATCGTCATCATCGTAGGGGTATGTAGGTGTTTAGTTCGAGTGGCAGAGGGCACATGCCTGAGACGGATGGCTGCTACAATGATACACAATGAAGTTCGGTTCGGACGGAGAGCTCGAGCGCTGTGTGTGATTTGACGCAATCTTGCCAATTGGTAGGTACCTTGCTTAAATGAGAGTGAAAGTGAAAGCCGACTTTTTCCGGGGAAGCGAAAACTGTAATTAGTTTGTATGGTAGGTATAGTAGTTACACACACATATCGATAATGCAACCTTGCGAACGCGGGGGAAGCGGGCTGGAGACTGGAGATTGAACGAACAAGTGTGTAATTTGAGGTTATTGTTTTCCTGGGTGACACAGATAATGTCTTTGGTGGTGGCGTGGTTGGCGATATGGGGAGGATCAAAAGGGCCGTTGTTCCGCGTTGTTAACATTATCGCGATGAAAAGTGTAAGTGTTTTTCAGTTAATTTGGGTTTATCTTTTCGCCTTTCATACGCAGCCCTCGAAGCCAGTGTGGTATACATACATGCTGGCTAGCAATATCACCGAATAAAGGAAAAGATCACAATAACAGCATATTTTGATATGGAGGTCAAACAATGATATTGCTTCGATAGATATACGAGATAAAAGATCTAAATATAATATCTAAAATTTACCCCTGCAACATCACCATCATATCATGTTAAAATCTTGTAAGATCTAACCAACAGCAGCGAGCTATTCATTAGATTATGAAATAACAAATTTTGATATTGTCCTGATGTTCCAGGAACATTGTGCAGATTTTTATAGTACCTTCATCTCTTACCTCAATCAAACAAATATCACGTTCTGATCGTCTGTACTTCACCTCTACACTGGGTATGCTTCTTCTTCTTCTTCTTCTTCTCCTTTATGGCTCTACGTCCCCAGTGGGACTTGGCCTGCCTCGCTTCAACTTAGTGTTCTTAGAGCACTTCCACAGTTATTAATTGAAGGGCTTTCTTTGCCTGCCATATTGCATGAATTTGTATATTGTGAGGCAAGTACAATGATACACTATGCCCAGGGAGTCGAGAAAATTTTCCCGACCGGAACGGGAATCGAACCCGCTATCTCCGGCCCACTAGGCTAACTGGAGATTCCACTGGGTATGCTTAGGGCGTAAACGTTTGATTCGCAGTACGATCTGGGATAATTTTAACGGAAATTCTCTTAACTTTTTCCGGATATGGACCATTCGATATACGAATGAAAAAATAAGATATTTTCAAAGAGAGCTATCAGTATATAACTTTATAAGTGATTATAAACGATTGACCCCAGAAGCAGGCTCTATTTCAGTTAAGACGTAACAAAAATATGCAGAAGAAGCAGAAGAAGAAGAAAATAATATAGTTAAATCGAAAAGATACATTAAAAATATAAAATAGAAACAGAAAGAGGGGAAACAGGAAAAGAAATATTGGAAGAGTCACATGAGATGAAATTGAGGTGTTTCCTAACTAGCAGAAAAGGCAGAAATATTATGTTAATAATGAGAAGATAGATAAAAAAATTGAAAAAAAAAAGAATCAGGAAGAAAAAGGAAAATAAATTAAAGAAGAAAAACATCAGATAAAAGAGAGGTGGTAATCACTCACTTCTTAGTTCTCCAACCTGCAGTAAAAAGTTGTCAGTTTTAAAGCTAAAGCCAGCTTAAAACTTGTTGGAAATACTCTTACATAGCAAACTTGTTTATTTTGTTGGTTTTTATTTTTGACTTACTCCTTTGCTTAAGGCCCTTTTTCATTCATTGACATGTTCAGTTTAAGTTACCTGCAATAGAAGAGAATATTTTTATTAGATATATGTTCGATTGTAAATAAAACACGAGTTTAGATCACCATCAAGTTCAGTAAATAAAAAAAATAAATAAATATAAAAAAATTAAAAAAAAAATTTTTTGCTTGAAAATGAAAGATTATCTGAATCACTGAGTAAACATGATTGGAAGCTAGAACGACTGAAAAGGTTTGTTGATTACTGTTCGAATAAAGAGTATTGAGATGGTTCTAAACATTTCGAGGAAGTTATAAATCATTGCTTATATAAGTTTCATTAAGGAAAAAAAAACATCAAACACAACAAAAAAAAGAACCATTTAAAATAAATAAAAATAATTTAAAAAATATCTACCAACTTTAACAGAATTACTACAGTACCAATGTTTTAGTACTCCATATTTTTGTTTTGCTTTGGAAGAACTCGACAGGGTATACTAAAAAATCTTCAGAAACCTTATTTATTATTTTTATTTTTTTTCTGGATTTTTTCAGGAATCAATTATGGCAACTCTTTGAAAAACTCATACGCCTTTGAAAATTAAACCAGCACACTTCCACGGCCACTTTAGGACTATCTGCTTTAACAATTGTTTGGGGATAATAGGTTTTCTGAAAATCTCGGAAAAAATCCTGGAACTCCTCGAAAAAGTATTGGAAGAACTCTCAGAATAATTCTCTCAGAAAATCAGGTTCGTGTTTCTGGTCCACATGTAATTTTCTGCGTAAATGATTTAGATTTTCAATAGTTCCTGCATGTTTTTGTTTTGAAATAGTTTCAAGCTTCCTCCGAGATCGGATATATTTCCGGGAATCCACCCAGGAATTAATCACGGTATCAATTGACCAAATTCATTTATTCCGTCGAATACCTGGGATTGATTTTTCAAAAAATGTAAAGAGCTCCAAACACTTTCGATTTTTTTCCAGGATTTTGTTTTCGAATTTCTTTAGGATTGCTACCGGTATGAACTTTATCAGGAATAATTACTGTTGGAGGAATGATGATTGCAATGTGGAAGATGTTGCCAGAGACAAACCAAGTGGAAATTTAAGAGCAGTTTTCAGAGCGGAATGTTGTTGGGAATAATTGCAGAGGTGTTCCTAAAGAAATCTCTACAATATAATCCTGAGATTTTATTAAATTATCTTGCGCCAATTTCCGAAATTAAAACCTTTGAGAATACCTTGAGGAAAATTCAGCAAAATTCAACTGGCGAAAGTCATCGAAGCAGAAATATTGAAACGATTTTGAAAGAAATTTCCACATGAAACTTCTAGGTGGTATGAATTTTCTGAAAAACCTGAAAAATAACCACTGGAGAGCAATTTAAAAAAAAAACAATTAATTTTCAACCTAGAAATGTTTGAAATAAAATGTTTTGAAATGCTCTTGACAAATACATGAAAGAACATTAGAGGAATTGCGAGAGAACCTCAAGAAAAACATTAGATAGGAAAGTTTTAGAATTCGATTGAAGTCCTCGATGCAATTTTCTAAGGAATGTTGATGAAATATTATCTAAACGAAACTTTTCTAGAATGTTTCGAAGTTTTTCTAACTACTACTATACTTTCGCTGAAATTTAGGCGGAGATTTTGTCATAAATTCGACCAAGAGTTCCAAGAATGGCCATTTTGACAATTGTATGAGACACCTCGGAAGTTCAATTCCAGAAGAACCTTTGTTTTCTTGAAAATACTGCAAAAAAAAAAAAAATAAAAAAATTTAAAATAATCCGGGGTAATTAAAACACTTTGAAACGACTTTGAAGGAAACAAATGCAGACAATTTGAAAATTCTAGAAGATTTCTATTGGGAAATCTCTAAAGAACCATTCTAGAAAATCATGCAAGAATTCCAGGAAGAAACATCTAAAAATCATTAAAAAATCCCGAGGAATTTCGATAAATTCAGAAAACAAGAATAGAAAAAAGGGAAGAATTTTCTAGAATTTTTTTTTATTAGAAATGCCGTTGAACATCACCGAGAAATTGTGGAATGGAACTCAGAAGCAACATTCCGGATAGAACAGTTGAAATAATTCCCAGCAGAACTCTCAGCAATTGTTCCAGAAAATTTTTGGAAATATACTTAGTCTGCCGATAGGAACTTCTGTAACAATCTTCGGAATTTTTGGAATTATTCCAGAAGCTTTCGATCAAAGATCCTTTGAAAATGTGTCCAGAAATGCACTCGTAAATTACAAAATTAAAAAAAAAATATATTGACAAAAAAAAAATAAAAAAAAAAGATTAACTTGGTGAACTTTTACTTGATCAGGTAGTTTAAACGCTTCTTCAATTTCTCCGATAAGCTCAAAGTAACTTCTTTGGTACAAATAATAATTTGAAAAAAATAGGTGCTTTATTCTGAATTATATCTTATTTTGAATTTTCGGACAAGTTTTTGCAAAATAATCATGGTACATGTGTTTTTCGGAATGATTTCAATGACATCTTAACAGAAATCGTAGAGTTGTTATCAAAAAAATCTGAAGAAGCAATTCTTGAATATTCCGTCAGATTCTTGGCAAAGTTTCAAAGATATTCTTCTGAATGGATTGCCTAAAGATCGCGAAGAGGAATTGAACTAAAAACCGTGCTGGATGAAATTTTGAAAGAATTTGCAGCAGTTGCTTGGTGAATTGGGGAAAAGAAACTTTTCGTTCGAATTCTATAAGGAATTGTTGAAGTATTTTTTATAGTTACGGACAGTGGTGTCATCGAGGTTACTCCAAGTTACTCACAGACGTTTATCTATGCGTTTCTCCAGGTATTGAGGACTTTTTTTTAGAAATTAGTTCACAGATTTCTTCAAGAATAATTTCAGAAAATCCTCCAGGAATTTTATTAAATAATTTTCTCAGAAATTTTCCAATGTATTGTTCAATATGTTTTCCTAGAAATTCCACCAAGGGTTCCCGAGAAGTTTTTCCAGATATTTCTCTAGCAAGTTCTTAAAAAATCCTCCTGGGCTTGCTTTAAGAATTTCTTCAGATATTCCCTCAGATATTCATTCAAAGGTGCTTCCTAAGATGTCTTCAGAAAATACTCCAGGGCGCCTTTCAGTAATTGATGCTAAGATTTCTTCTGAAGTTCTTTTGAGAATATATATTTTATCTCTAGAAACTTCTACATAATTTTAAGAATTGTTTCAGGAATTTCCGCAAGGGTTTATTCAAAAGTTCTTTGAAAAATTCCTTCAGTGATTTCTGCGGAAATTCCTACCAGGAGTTTTTAGAAAATACTCTTGTGGTTCCATCAGGAATATTCAGATTTTTCTCTTGAGATATTTTAGAAGCTCTCCCAAAAATTGCACGAAAATTTCTGAAGAAGTCTTCAAGGAATTCCTAAGAAATCCCTGTAATAATGTCTCAAGAAATCCCTTAAAAGCTCCTGGAGATAACTTTTGAAACACCCACTAGAAACTCTTGAAGTTTTTAGAGAAATTCCTGAACTAAAAATCCTAAAGCAATTTCCGAAGTTTTCTCCTCAGCAAATCCTGGGTGAATTCTTAGGATAATGCCTCGACGAATGCCGTAAGATATCATTTTAATTCTCAGAAAAAAAAAAATCATGAGAGATTTATGAAGGAGCTCCGCAAGTAATTCCAAGGAAAAATGCTTGAGAAACTTCTTGAGAGATTGCTGGAGAAATCAATAAATTGTTTCTGAGGGATTTCTTCTCTTAAAGAAAAGATTCTAATGGAAGTCTTTAAGAAATCCCTCAAAAATTTCAGAGGAATCCTTGGTAGAACTCCTGGAGGAATTCTCAGAAACACTTCATGTACATTTTTAAGGGATATGTTCACAAAAATTCCTAAACTAGTCCTGAAGAAATTTTAGATGAAAATCCTGCGGAACCAATAATAGGTCCGGCGGAAATGCTTTAGAGAACTTGCGAAGAAAAAAACTTTTGAGAAACTCCTAAAGTGTTGAGGATAAGAAGTTCTAGAGGTTTAATAATAATGCATAGAGGGGTTTCCCGAAAACAATCGTAGTTAGGCGCCATAGTGAATTCATCTCCTTGGAGAACACCAGCATAGAAGGCGTTGAAATATGGGAACCCTGAGTAACCAGATCTGATTTTACAATGACAGCACTGGTTACGGAAGGATTAGTTTTGGAAAATTTCAGTGAAGCTTTTATAAACATAGCTTAAAAAGTTTCCCAAAATTCAAGAAAATGAGATGCTAGAGTCATAACATGAGAAAATCATTAATGAATAATTGTAGAATGTCCAAACGAAATCATCGAGAAAATTCAGAAAGACCCAGGAAAAAACCGGAATTTCATGCGACGAAACTGTCGGGTTTCGATCCTGTGGAGTTCTCAGGATAAAGTCGAAGAACACCAAAGATTTTAGAGAGAAGCATTGCCGAATGAGTCAGTTGGGTAATATTCTAAGACATTCCGAAGGGGGTTCCTACAGTAAGGCTTTTTAAGTGGTTCACTTTCAAGAAATAAGTGTGACGTTTACACTATGTTTTTTTTCAGAAATTGCTGGAATTGCTGGAAGCACTCCTTAGGTAGAGAAATGATACTTTAAAGAAGGATTTCAAAAAAAAAATGTTGTAAAATTGAAAAATAAAACAACCTGAAGGAGTTGGTCAATGAATTCCTGATTATACTACCAGAATTCTGGAGAAATTGGCAATAGATTCTTTACAATGGATAGCCTTAGGATTGTGTGAAGCTTGAAAAAAAAAAATACCTAGAAGAATTTAGATAGAGAAGCTTTGGACTTTTAAAAGAGATATCCAAGAAATGTGGAGTAGGGAAGAAAAAAGAAAAAAAAATAAACAAAAAAATCTTGTGAATTTCAAATAACTCAACGTACATATGTACAGATGGGTAAATTATTTGTTGAATTGGGAAAAATCCATAGCTCAGGTGAGATTTGAACTCACGACCCTTAAAAAATCTTGAGAAGAAAATTCTCAATTTCTTCAGATCATGAACAAAAAAGAAGTTGACAAAATTTACTTCCTTATGCATTGCCTAAAGGTTGGTAGGGACGGTGACAAGAGATGCTCGATGATTTAAAAAAATATATATATTAGTTTCCAAAAAAAATCTGTATCCTATACAAAATCCAGTGAAAAAATCTGTATCAAAAAAAAATAAATAAATCTGTAGGATAAATCTGTATATATGGCATCCTTGTGACAAAAAAAGTCCATGCTAAAGAATATCATAAAATAAGCTTTTTGTTTGAGCTCTAACAGGAGTTGCAAGAGTAATTGTTATGGTATGAACCCGATTCTTTTTAGCACATGAATGCGTGAAAATATTGTTACACTTTTCCAAATACCTTCCCCTCCATTTAGCAGAGTTGTTGCCATAAAATTTGTCAAGTAGCCCAAGATGGTCAAATACTTCTACTTAATTATTCTTTATTTTTCATTTTTAATTTTAAAACAGTTTGAAAAGTTGCTTGAAGAAACTGTTGTTGTTGTTTTTGTAATACAAAAAATAACTAATACATACATCCGATGATTGTCCTATTTAATGTTAAGTTGCATAACATCCACATCTGTTAGTCCATTCTTAAACCGGTGGTGCCGACCAGTAAAATACCCTCCAGGAAACATCGACATTTTATTGCCCTCGTGATAGCGCCCGCATAGCCTGGGTGCTCTAGAAATACAGCCAGCAGCGCATAGATAACACGACTCAAGAAAAGCGGAAGTAGATGACGGATTATTTCTCTCTCAGACAGACTCGACGACAGGCCAAGACCTCCACCACTACGCCAGGTAATGTACAACCAATTGTAGTTACTTCATGTATGTTGCTGGAGCACCCGGTGCTGTACCAACGTCACATGCCGGACGACTACAACAACCAGCGACTTTGCCGGTAAAACACCGACCAATTTGAGAGTGCGATGTGCGATGGGGAAAACAAAAGGGAAAGTCTTTTTTCTTATTCTGCTTCGACTCCGTGCAAAAATTTCCCTTTCGCCAGGGTCGAAAATCAGAGCAACGACTCCATCAGCTACATAGGACCCGGGGTACTGGTACTAAGCTGACACAGACCTCTCGGCCTGACGGCAGACATGTGAACCACGTGAAGTCACCACCACCGCACCGGTGCGGTAGAAGTAAACGGAGACGTAATAATGGGCCCTCTAGTCTGGTCGTCGCAAAAATTGTAACTGACTGTGTACGGTGACTTACGTAATGGCCTCCTAGGCTAATTTGGTGTGGTTTCCACTTGGTTTTTGGTGAACTTCCTGCGCGACGAAGTCGCGTCTTCAGCGGAATCAGAGTTCGGAAATTGAAGCACAACCACAACTGGGGAAATGGGATTTTCATGATCACACTTTCCGCTAGGGATGGGCGGTGTGTGATTGTCAGAGGATGAGTTCAAGTACTACGGGGGGCAATTGGGTGTGGACTGCTCGTTGATTGAAGGGAACAGTAATTGACGTCGAAAGGGAGGAAATTGGTTGTCGATTTGTGTGTGACTTTGAGGTGAATGCTTGAAGCATCTCTATCTGAGGTATGCTTTTTCGATGGAAGATCCCATAGCTGGGAGTGATTTATGTTTTAACACTACACTGCTATGGGTGACATAACTGTTATAACTACAAATTGATTGCAAACATCTTTTAGGTCTTTAACTCGAACAATTTACCTATGTAAATGTAAATGAAAAAAAAAATACGTAGGACTACGGTTCAGACACCTGAAATTAATTATTACCGGCAAAGATGCCAGATTATTTTCATCAAAAATCTGTATAAATACAGATTTTTCTGTATCGCCGTATTTAAGGGTAAAGCAGACACTAAAAGTCTTAGATTTCAATAGAAATTAAAAAAAAAATGTACCGTGATTTCGGGTGAAATTGATCGACGTGAGGGCCATTTTTATTTGTTAAAAATAACGCTTTATACTTAAAACAATTTGTAAAAAATGCCCATCATTTAGAGTTATTGAATGATGATTTTACATGTTTTAAAACCAATTAGACACATATTTCTGTTTAAAATTCAATATTTTCTGAAATTGCGTGTTAGGCGAACTTTAGAGACATATTCAAACTTTTGTTACCGTAGCTGTATCGCACATGTAATGAATATTCGAATTCTTGTTTCTAGCTGCCAAGTATACGCTAAACCCGATTTCATCATCAAAAGTTCTATAAATACTGAAATTTATGCATAAATTGTGCTTTTCTGAAAGTTATAACATATTTAGTATGAACATTGCATACTTTCAGGCGTTTTCTTAAGATTTATAAAACTTCAAACTTAAATATTTAAAAATTTAGTAAACTTGTAAATGTTTTTCATAGCTTTTCGCATTCCGGGGTGGTTAGTTTAGGTGGAAAAAATATTTTCAGCACTTACGACAACATTTCACTGATTTTTTGATTTTTTATTTCGAATGATATTTTTGTAATAAAATGATTTGCAGTAGAACTTTCAACCACTTTGACTGATGAAAACCAAGGTCGTACTTGCATTCAATAAGCATATCGATAAGCATTCAAAAATTATTCACCAAAAACTGCGAAAAGTGATCATTTTCACCCAAAATCATGGTACTATTTTTTTGACGGTTTTTAATTTTTATTGGTATTTAGTTTTTCTAAAACATGTGAATGAACAAATTTTCATGAATTATTTTAAGTTTTCATTAAATTTATTGAAAAAAATTTCACATTTTATGCTTTCTGGAGAAATCTGTATCACTTTTTTTTTTCTTAAACTATTAATTCACCTTTCATGTTCAGATTCATGAATAGTTACTGACAAAATGGAAAAAGGTTTGAAATAGACAACATATTGCTATTACATTTGCATGTCATCAGAATTTTCAAGTTTACTGTGTCTAAGACTGATATGTTTAGAGTTTGTTTGGAATATATGTTTGAGATACTTATTATCTATGCTCATGCTCATGCTCAATATATGTTTGAGATACTTATCCAGGTTTTTTTTTCAAATGGAACAAAAAAGTGTTCTTATCCTTTTAGAAAAGAAATGAATTTCATTTTAAAAATATTCTAAAAAAATCTCACTGTTTTTTACTGGGATATGTTTTAATTACTACCTGTTTTTCTAAAGTTCGTTCAAATTTTACTGTAAAAGTTATACTACTGAGTGGCAGGTTCGTGCACAGTAAATGCGATGAGGGAGGGATTTTTCCTAATTTTGGCAAGGCGTTGAGGGGCGCCTAGTGGCTTACTGAGTGGCTTCTGCAAATCTGCCGTATATTATATGCAAGTGGTAGCTCATAGCTGCATTCTTTCATTATTTCCATGATACTTCCATGCGCTCTTTTCGGAATTACCCGTCCTTGAGAAAACACTTCAGCTTGTGCCAAAAGCTCATTATATAGGGTATTGGTTCCTTCATTAAGCATGTGGCTCCCATTTTCATCCTATGGAAAACAAAGGATTGAAGCGCTGTTTGTTGTGTATCCATTTTTTTTGTATTTTTTGTTAGAAGTGAGCAATCGGTGCCGTAATCGCTTGTTTTCCAATAGGATGAATTTGGAAGCATGAGATTATTTATGGCACTCGTACTCTATTTGATTGCATCACAATATAAGTAATGAAAGATTTCTAGGATTCATTAAAAAAATAATCGTCTTGAAAACCTTTGGTAAGAATTTTCTGGAGATATCTGAGGAAAGTATCTTTTACATATTACGGAATTATAGGAAAACATTGCTGACATTTTTCCCAAATCCACTTATTGCATCATGTTGGGAACAGCTCAAAAACTTACGGTTTGGGTCAAAAAACGACCCCAATGTAAAATGAAAGTTGAAGTTCTTCTGAAAAAGATAGCCAGTCTAATTTATGCTTAAACAATAATATTCCAGAAAATATAAATGGAAGTATACGTATAATTTTCTTACTTGGACACGAAGCCAACTTATCTGGTGAAGTGTGTTTATTAAAAAATAATAAAAATAAATAGTATGGAACTTGAAACCTAACCTTCAAGATCATAATAGAACAAGTAATATTTTGAAAATAGAAAATGAGAAAAATTTAAAAAGGAAAGTCGAAGTTTTGAAAATTAAAAATTGGAAATTAAAAATGCGAAACAAAAATTTAAAAATATTGCGGAAAGTTGTGAGATTTATTATTATGGAATTTCCATAAATATGAAAACAATTTTTGAAGGAAACTTTAGAAAATTTCTAAGAGTTCACAGAAACGAACACAAAAACACAAAAAAGATATTTTCAAAAACTTTAGGAAATATTTAGGAAATTTTTAAAATTTTTTAGGGAACACTTATTGAACTAATTACGTAAAAATATGAAAATATATCGTTGAAGAATTCTTAAGGGCTTTAGCTCGCTGACCTTCGGTTTGGGATCGTAACTGTTTGGGCATTAGCTAGGACATTAGTGCAGATCTCCAACCCCACCATCACTATCATACAATAGGTATCATCAAATGTATTGAGTAGTATACACAGCGCGGGCCAATCCACTGCATAAGAAGTGCTAGTCAATACATCATGTAATCGTTGATCAAGTGTTTAATTCCTGAGGTTCCTTGAGCCTTGTGAACCTACCACTTGCGTGGTTCGTAATTTTTAGGATTATTCCAGGATTTGTGAAATAAAAAACGTATAGAAAAAAAGAATAAAAATTAAAAAAAAAAAAACAAAAAATTTGAAAATTTCATGGTAAGATTTTGAGTTTTAATATTTAAGAACTTCCATTATTATTAAAACAACTGTTGAAGGAAACTTTAGGAAATTTCCAAAAGAGTACGTGAAAACAAAGAATAAGATGTTTTTTTATATACTTCGTAAAATATTTAGGAAGATCTATGCAAATTTTCAGGAAAACGCATTAAACTTATACGAAAAAAAAAACGAAAAATATATTGTTTTAGAATTCTCAGAGAGCTCCTAGGTAACTCCAAATTTTACAATGAACTTTATTTGTGAGATTTTCGCCCCCTGGCGGGTGCATCTCAGAGGTAATCCTTAAGGTTTTCTTAAAATTTTAATTAACCAACCTAATATCTATTTCATAACGTTGTGAACAGTCCGCTGACGTACAGTTTGGGTCAGAAAACGACCCCAATACAAAAGGAAAGTTTAAGAAATTATTTGTGAAAAAGAAATCCAGGTCAATTGGTGCTAAAACAACAATCTATTATGAAGTATACGTATCAGTTTCGTAAAGAATCGCAAGGGTTGTACTAGTCTCAGCGAAATTTTGAAAATTTTAAATAAGAATCATGCAAATCAAAAATTTGAGAATTCCGTGGAAAGATTTTGATTTTTAATATTCAAGAAGGACTAGTCTCAAATTAAAACTCACAAAAAAATACAAAAAGATTGAACAATCTATTGCTCATAAGAATGACAGATTTGGTGAAACAATTCAAAAGGCATCCGCAGGCTTTTTTTAATGCAGAATACCTCGGAAGCACAATGTTTTACGGAAGCGATCGTTCGATATTCGAGTTATAAAATCTAAATTTTCCAATTTTCAATTTATAATTTTTATCTATTTTTTTAAAGTTGATCAGTATATTTTCGTGTATAAAAGTTTAATGAAATCGCGTAACGTGAGACACAGTTTCTTATGATATTTCTGTCTTATTTCGTAAGTGAAAGAAACGTTGGAGCACTCTATCTTTTTGAGTGCTTGATCAATTACCAATTTTTAATTTATTTCCCAAAAATGTGTTAAAGCAACTTGTTTCAGAACTGGTTATCATGCTGTTACCAAGCGATCCGTTAATTATTTGTTTAATCTCTTTATTCTCAAGGGTTTTGGCTGTCTTTGCAACTTGTTCTATGTAGTAGGCCTTCATCAGTAACAAACAGATGGCCAGGCCTTCTAAACTCTCTTAGTGCACTTCCGAATGTCGTGATAAATACTTGGTGGGTTTGTAGTTTATCGAAAGTTTTCAGACCCGCATTTTTCATTTCGTGAGAAAAATCAGGAAATTGAACGCTACATATCAAAAAATTTGAAATGTTTATTCTTTTAGTTTTTGAGATATAATTTTTTGAATATAGAAAGTTATATATTTTAATACTAGCTGCTCTAAAATTGTCTGATATTGTAAATCCTCATAAAGCAATGCCATGTATTGCTTTTTTGAGTGATTCCTGGTCTTTTTTAATATGTGTAGTTTTATAAGGATTCAAAATATAGGGTAACGGTTGAATTTTGGACCCCTAGAGGACATTGGTTTGAATTTAATTCAAAATCAAACAGATTCAGAGGGTATTAACACATAATGATGATGTTAGTATGTTCGTAAAAGTCTCTACTGTCCGTTAAAAATACCCACAAGGTCATTTCTGGCTGAAAATTTGATGAAAATAACTGATTTTTGAAGCATCAGTTTTCATTGTTTTGGACACCCCAATATATTTTGGACCCTCTTCAGTATATATTTTGGACACCCGGTGTTTAAACTCGTTTGAAACTATTTTGGAAGAATTTGCCGCTTGAATATGCTGGATCACATCCTAATTACTTGATTGACAAAGGCTGATTAGACGAACTTTGCGAATTTATTGCGCTAGAATGATAAACGTTTTTGTTTACATCTGCAAGTTTCCTCAGCACCGCAATCTCTTTTTGTAAACATGATGCGACACTCGCTCGGATGACGAGATTGGCAAAAAATAATTTCAAGGCAAATGAGGATATTTCCAGTGAGGAAATGATTGCTGCCCGTGCAGAGCGATCTTATTTAGCGAATGATCCTAAAAATTTCCGTCATCTCATCATTAAATCTGTGTAAGTTGTGATCAAAAGACACAGGGGGTTCAAAATATATGGGGGTCCAAATTATATTGGTTACCCTATTCAATTTAAAACTGTAAGATGAGAAAATATGGCCTTTTATTAAAAAAAAAAATCTCAAAATCTAGAAGAAACACATATCTCTGACTTTTTGATATGTTACGTCAGATTTCCTGAATTTTCTGATAAAAATATAAAACTAGGGTTCTCCTTTGGTCCCGAGACCATGAAAACGTGAAAATAAACTAAAATAAATGCATATTTTTTGCACCTTAACAACGTATTTTTTATTTCTTGTAAAACCACAATTTTATAGCTTTCGATAAAAAAAGAAAAAAAATCTACTGGTTCAAAAGTTGTTTTTTTTTTAATTTTTTTAGTTCAAATAAAACCCTATCTGAAAATTGCTCACCTTAATGGCGAAATAAAATAAAAACGGTTCTAATTATTTCCGATGAGCTACAAACCCACCATGTTTCATGACAATTTTAGTTGCATTGGCTGGTTTATATGCTAAAAATTAAATACAAGACGTGTAAAGTAGATTTCTTGCGAATTCACGTGATAAATATATCATGTAATTTTATGAGCTGTGTCATTCAATCTCTTCAACACAATTATAACCTTACAATGTAAATCTTGTAGTTTTTTTTAAAAGAACTTTCATGTTTGAATTAAACAAATGTAATGCAAACGTTGTATTTCAAACTGTGTGAAATGAGCACAACTCGACAAATTCGAAATCATCACTTTTCATCAGCGTCAAATACATCGCCAACCAACCCATACGCGCTACCCGCATCAGTAACCGAGCCCAATTCAACAATCCGCCAGACCGCCAGACACTTGATCAACAATGGACCAATTTGCCGCCGATTTGTTTGTTTTGCTCTGGTTTTAAGCATCAACCACACTGCTGTCTGGCCGTTATGTAAACACGCGGGATCTCACGCGTATGATCGACCGATCGAGTGGTCGATCTATGGGACTGAACTGGCTGGACATGGTTTGGATGTAGTTGATCCGGCTGGTTGAACGATTTTCGTGGTTTTCTATTTTCGCCACATGAAAGCGAGAGCAAATCAGAATATAATTGGAAAACATAGTGGCAGAAAAAATCGATTTGTTTACGTTTGTTTCAGGGAGTTGCGCATCATTTACGGTTTGAATTTGGATGAAATCGATCTCAACCTTTGGGCTTACGATTTATCTGCTCCATTTTCTACTGCTTGGTGTCCCAGCTGTGACAATATTTTCCCTACGTTGTGTTCTATGAGCACTTTCTCAGTTTCCCAAAAGTTTTATTGGAATTGTTTATCATTGATAGGTGTACACATCTTCTCTCAAGCGACTATTTGATGTCTTATTGAATTTGTTGAGGTTTTGAGAAAGGTCAATGCCTTAAATATTATTAGTTGGATTTGTGATGTTTTTAAATATTGTTTAGGATGTATTAGAATATCAAGGCATATGAATTTGGCTGGAGTCTCAACCCATGGAAGTAGGTAAAATATATTTGAAAAGTTGGAACGGTGGATGGCTGACGATAGCTCCACTTTCAGTTTATGTATGCACCCAATTGCTCACATTATCTAGATTGCTTCCTTAATCCACGGAATCTACGAGATAAACAAAACCACCATTTCTCAGAGCAAAAAACGCCGGAAATCACTCTGACATTCGATCGTTGAATGTTATTAAAAGTAGCGCAGAAAAATGGTCATTTGAGTGAAGTGCCATGCCAGCCAGAGTCAGTAGTGCTTGCATCCAACCGGCACCGGCGGCCACATGATCTGCGCTGAACCGAATGGTAATTACCATTTCACGGCCTATATAACCTACCCGCACACAGACTGTGTGTCACCCCCAATCAAATTGAATAATCAGAGCAATAATTACCCTGGAGGCAGTCGAGTTGGCATGATGACTTCAACCGACTGCTGTCGTAGTCTAGTCGATTTGTCAGGGGCGTGATGAGGGGTATTTTATTGGAAAGGGGATTACCATGGTCTGCCATTTTTCATCAATTCTTGGTTGGAATGGAAGTACTGAAAAAACAAAGACAAAAAATCTGTCCAGGAGTACTGAAGAATCGACAGTTTGCTGAGCTGTCAGAACGAGAGAAGAAGAGAAAGGGAGAAAAGCATGGATCGGAGTGCTATGCGGAACTTTTCTTCAACAGTCACTAGTGTGCAGCAAGAAACTGCGCCGATACTCTCCAGATGTCATGACAGAGAGAGAGAAATCTGCCTCGCTTTTGATCGATTACTTATAGAATCTTACTGGAAGGCAGAAACAATTGGCAACCAACGGGATGAATATCCGAATTGCAGCCCAACTAACAATTGCAAGTCACAAACAAGCAAGCTTGCTGAATTGTTGCTAATTAATGGTAATGATAGCTGAACTAAAATTATACTCTACACGTTACTGTTTAAATGATTTTTCAATTGCGAAAGTAGTCAATGTTCGACTTTCCTCATCGGTATCAACAATGATAAATTAAAACACTTTTCAAAAGTTTAACAAGAAATTTATTCGACAATCATTGATTCCTTAACAAAAGAGTTTAGCAAAACATTTGTCTGCATCTTATTAAACTTATGTATCGATAAGCTTATGCTCCTGAACAATGTGCATTTCACTTGTCAAATAAACGCCTTCAGCCCGTCATAGTTTGACTCGGAACTTTGTTCGGATTATGGGATAAATTATGGCTAAAACTGTTTAGACAACCAAGTTATTAAAGAACCAATATTTTAAATGAATCACATGAAATAAATCAGAATAGAATTATCTAGTTTAACATTGAGTGCCAAGAGACGTAATCAACGAAAAAATGAGGCATTTATTTATTATTATTAGTCTGTAACAAGATATCTTGTACCTTCGAACTGCTGCGAAAATAATAATAATATTTTTCATCTTCCGCAGCAGTTCAATTGTACGAGACGCTTTAATCGATGCATTTGACATTTCAGTGCTGTCGTGTTTAATGGATATTGTTCCCACAGTCACCTAGATAACCAAACACATGCTGTGCACCACTGCTGAACACAAGTTCAGGAGTGATCATTATTGAGTTATGGGAAGATTATGTTTTGCCTTGGGTGCTGCATCTCACCATCTCTAGGATGGCGCAGATAGGAAGGCATGCGGCTGGCAATCGACAGGTCTCGAGTTCTAATCCGGATTAAGGTAATTTAATTTGTAATTCATAATAGGTGTTCTCAACATGAGAGCAAATAATTACTCTCGTGAGAGTTCAACATTTTTGATTTTATTTATTTTCAGTCGTTTTTGCCAAAGCTTAATAACAACTTTCCTGTGCATTTGTAAAACGTTTTGAACAACAAAAAATTAAGTTGGTGCACAACATGATGCTTTATAACTTCGCCAAATTTGTGTGAACAAAACCCGAACATAGGTTGTACGTGAAAATAATTCAAATGTTATTCAACATTATGTTGAATTTATTAGTCATAATGGTGCCTGTAAAATGAGTGATTGTTAGTTGGGAGCTTCTTAGGAAGATTGACCCAATCCTCACTTACACCAGTGTCAACTATCGCCGCTTCGGATCGGTCCAATTTCCATCATCAACCAGAGCACCATCCAAAAGGACACCCCTCGTCAAGCATGAAAAGTCTGAAAAACTTCCAACCCGATGATAACCATCTCAGTGGTTTCGTTTTTGCCACGACAATTGCACACATGCAAAATCCACCACCGTTTGATCTCGATCGTCGCGTCGTCGTAGTCCTCACAGTCGGTGGCAGGTTCGTCGCTTCACTCAGCGCCAGCAGCAGCAACCAGGTCTTTCTTCTCCGCGTCATGTTCCTGACCACAGACGACGACGGCAACGAATGGCCTGGCCACGACGATTGCCGCCATGCTGCTCCAGTTATAAATTCATTGATCGTCGTCGTGTCCGTGTGCAGGTTCCAGCAGCCAGCGTTTCATTCTTCCACCTTCACGTTTGCCCATGAGGACATAAAGAAAGTCTCTGACGAGACGTGGAATCTATACTGGTGGAACGAGGAGGAAAGTAAGCATAGATAGTAAAATCGCGACTAAACGAGGGATGACGACGGTGGTGGTGGTGGCGGTACCGGTGGCGGTGACTGGCAGTAAAGCGATTATGCAACGAACGCGAGATGAATGTGTGCTTTTCTGCCGCAAATAAATTACCTGTGCGAGCACTAGTGTGACGCTATGGGTCAGAAGAAGGAATTATGCAAAAAAAAAAAAATCAAATAATATTCAAGCAAATTTGAAAGGAATGCAAGAAATAAGTTCTAAAGAAATTATTGGTGAAATTTCTGAAGAGATCTACAGAAGACTGTCGTAATAAATTCTTGAAGAAATTTCACAAATAATGCCTGAATTAATTTCCGACGGAAATGAGGGATTATTTTTCAATGAATATTCAATATATTTACTAAAAGCAATATAAAAGAATTTTCTGAAAGAATTTCTAAAGAAACTTTGTTTTCGAAAGGAATTCCTTGACAAATCGAGGAATCTTTGGAAGAAGTTGTATAAAATCCATGTAAGCATTTGATATACAATTCCTGTAGGATTTTTTCTGAAAAATTTCCATAGGAAGCTCTGTAAAAGAATGAAATAAAAAACTCAGCAGACATCGCTGAGGTAATTGGTCATAAGTAATAAGTCATAAAAAATATTCCAAAAAATCCCAGGAGGAATTTCTAAAGGAATATTTGGAGGAATTTTTGAAGAAATTTGAAAACAAATGTTACGGTAATCCATGAAATATTGAAAAAAAGTGCAAAGAGAAATTTCTGAAGCAATCCTAGAAAAATATTCCCACCTTTTACAAGATTTTCGGTAGTTTCCTTGCAGGAAATTCCTGATGAAACTACAGAAGATTTACTAATATTGACCTTGAGGAAAATTCTAAAGGTTGGACTAAATTCTGAAAGAATTTCTGGAAAACATTCTGGAAGCCATTCTGGCAAAATTTCTAAAGAAATTCCTGGCGGATTTTATATGGGAACCCATTGAAAAATTTCTGAAGGAAACCCTGGAGAAGTTTTTGTAAGAAAATAAAAATATGTATAGAGAAATTCATGGAAAATGTTTCAAAAGAAACCTTGGTTAAATTTCTGAAGGTATCCAAGGAAATTATGAAAGGACCATCAAAGGAGTTGTTTATTGCATTCTTGGAGGATTTCCTCGAGAAATTTCTAAAAGCATTTCTGAAATATTCAAATGATTTTCTAAAGGATTGTCCGGAATATTTGTCTAACTTTCCGTTAGCCACGCTGTTTTTTCAACGTGCTGTATGAAATACAGCAGCACAACTACTGAATCTTTAAGGAAGCTTGCAAAAATTCCTGAAGGATTTCTGAAATTCTGATTCTCTGTAGGAATTGCTGGAAGAATTCGTTGAAAAATCTCTGACGAATTTTCTAAAGGAATCCGTGAAGAAACTTCTCATGAAATCTGTAGAGTAATCTATAAAGAATAGGTTGAAAGATTTTTATAGTAATTCCTGAAATTGGTTCTAACAATGCCTCTAGAAATTTCTGAAGGATCCCCTAAGGGAATTTCTGAAAGATTTCCTGGATAAGTTGCTGACCTGAACGAAACCTAAAAATCATCCCGAAAGATTTTCTGAATGCATGGGAGAATTTGCATTGAACCCCTAGAGATTTATGGAGGAATCTTTGGACTAATTTTTGAAGAAATATCTGGAAAACTTCCTGAAAGTCACTCTGATGGATTTTTTGAAGAATTTTCTCCAGATTTCTTTAAATGAGTCCATGGAGGAATTTTTAAAGAAATGTATCGATGGTTTTTAAAAAAATCTTTCAAGAAATTTCCAAATGGATGCTCTAGATTCTTTTTGGGGGAATCTTTACGTGAATTTCTGAAGCATTCATTTAAAAATTAAAAAGTAGATTTCCCTCAAGAAATTGCCAAATGAAGACTTGTTAGATTTTTGGAAAAGTCGTGGAAAAATTCTGGATGAATCTATCGAGTAAATTGTGCTACTCTTCAGAAATTCTGAATTCTGAAGGGACTTTTTGAAATTTCATGTAGGAGAAGAACTTTTGAAGAAACCTGGGAGAGGTCTCTAAAAAATTATCTTGATGAAATACTGAATTGAGCACTACTGGATGAATTTCTGAAAAAAAAAAATCCAGGAATGTTTAATTTCTGTAAAGCATTCCTTAGGAATCTTTAAAAGTAGTCCTCATTCCTTATTCCACAAAGTTTGGTATTGCACGTATGGGGGTTTTAAAACTATAAAAAAAAAATTTGATTTTCTGGTTTAATACTGAAATTAAGAGAAGAAAATTCCAATATCATAACGAAGATTTTTCTTACACGTATATAAACAAAAAACAAATATTATTCAAACATGGGTAATGTTTCTCCAATATCTGAAAGCAAAGGAAAATTGCTTAAAAATTGGCTATAGATGTTTTTTTTTTCATATTTTAGCCGATGCCAATATTTTATATATTTTATGTCACCTCCAAAAGGTAGATTCTATTGAAGAGACGAAACGTATATGAATACTGATTTGGCGTTGTCTAATGTTTCTTTTTTCAATAGTAGGAAATATTTGTTTAATAAGAAGTATGTATTTTAATTTTTATTTTTTTTTATTTTTTTTATTTCCTTTTATTTTTTTTCTTTTTCATTGTTTCCCTCCTCCCAAAGAGAGGTCTCAGACAGAAAAGAAAATCAATGCTTGCATTTACCGCATTTGAGCACTAAAAATTCCAATAAAAATTGCAAGAACAGTCGGGCTAAAATAAATGTCAAATATTATTGAAGTCGATCTCACAGTAGGCAGTACAAAAAATCTAGAAAAATCGTCAAGGATTTCTTCATTCCTTTTTTTATTACATTAAGAGGAATAAATAAAAAAATGAAACTTTTCTTGCTCGTTTGTAAGTGCTAGAAAAATACATAAAGTTTTTTTTGAAAATTTAAGGAAAACATCTTTAAAAGTACCAGAATTCTGGAAAGTTTACTGTGTTTAGAAAATTGTGATATAAATTCAGACAGAAATTTGAAAAAAAAACATTGAATAGCCCAATATTGTACTTGGTAGAAGGGTTTCTTGGATGAATAGAAAATTATAAAGTAGCTGGCTGATATGCTTTAAGAACATTTCGACGAATTCCCAAAAAAAAGTCTTTTGCTGTATTTCAAGTTAGCCTTGAAAACGTTTCTTGGGAAGTACCTGATGATTCACTTGGTACTTATGGGAAAGTCCTAGTATTCCAGTAATTCCTTGAAAATATTTCTGTAACAGGCCAATAAGTGTTGTTTTTAAATATTCTAGAATATTTTTGTTTAGAATTTTTTGTAAATCATCCAATTTGGGATACTCCTTCATCAATTGTAAGCAAAACTGAGTCAGAATATATTAGGAGGAGCCAAAATAAGAGCTCTGCCCCATTGCTGCACCGATTGAGTGAAGCTTTCGACTACAATTTCATTAAATATTTCTGAATAAGTTCATTGGATAACACAGCGCAACATTTTTTTGTCTCAAGAGCAAACTTATGTGTCTCCGAAGGATTTTGGGCCGCTGAGTCCGAATCCGGGCTCAGATTTGCTCTAACACGTCACAATTTTGAGCTATACCTCAATTTATAAGGCAAAATATGCGATTTTGGGCTTTTTTCACAGCAAGCCATTAAGCAAGGAAATATTTTTTTTAAGCAATCAAAAGGTTAATTGGTCAATTAACATCTAAATTAACGACTCATGCAAAATATTTTGTTTTACCTAATCAAATTTGATAGATTTTAGCATTTTATGTTAGTATGAAAACTTGCATGCAACTTTTGGAGGGTGACTTGTATGGGAAATATCGTACCTAACATAAATCGCTTAAAACTATCAAATTTGATTATGTAAAACAAAATATTTTGCATGAGTCGTTAATTTAGATGTTAATTGAGCAATTAACCTTTTGATTGCTTAAAAAAATATTTTCTTGCTTAATGGCTTGCTGTCAAAAAAGCCCGAAATTGCATATTTTGCCCTATAAATTGAGGTATAGCTCAAAATTGTGACGTGTTAGAGCAAATCTGAGCCCGGATTCGGATTCAGCGGCCCAAAATCCTTCGGAGACACATAAGTTTGCTCTTGAGACAGACAAAAAGTAATTTTTTGTTACGCTGTGTAATTATCTCGAATTGTTACTGTATAAGTTGAAAAAAAATATTAAAATTAAAAAATCAGAAAAGCTCATTGAAAATATAACTGAATTTTTATATAGTTAGCTTCAGACGATTTCTTTCGAAAAAGGTACTGCAAATTAAATAAACATTGTTTTTTGGTATCTATAAAAAAACACAAAAAAGACTGGAGTTTCATTTGTTGAAATTTACCAATTATTGTATTTTTCCTTCCAAAATGTTTCCTACACTACTTTTCATCTGAATACTCAAATAGTACTGGTGTTCTTTCTAGATGAAAACACTGGAGGTCATTTTTGTGTATGTAAGGAGGGAAAAAGAATTTATTAAAAAATTTCAGGAATGGTTGGAAAAGCAACTACAAAAGAAATACAAAATTATATGAAACCCACAGCGACCTTTAATTAAGTAAATCTGCAGAATTGTGTCATACCTTTCAATTATATTACGCAGAATTGTTCCAAAAATCATTACTCCTGCAGGAATACTTAATCAGGGATCAAGGGGATTTCTTCAGGGGTTTCTCCCTCAGAAGTGATCCTAGAATTTATTCCAGGAATTACACAAGTAGTTCATCCAGTAGTTGACGCTTACATTTTTTCCAGGAACTTATCCAAACATCCCTGGGTTAATCACTGGAAAACCAGAACTGAAGTCTGGGAGAAATCTCTGAATTTATGGAGACATCTTTGGAAGAAAATCTGAAGGCAAACGTGGTGGAAGAATCTTAATAAAGTTGGTTCTTGATGGACTTCCGGAGAAACCTTTAGAGCAACTTCTGGATGTATCACTAGAGGAACCGCTGGAAAATTACTGAATTGATCACTAGAAAAATCTCTAAAGGATTCCTGGAGTAAAACATAGAAAAAACTTGGACAAATTTAAAAAAAATCATTTTGGAAATTTTACAAAAAAAAGGTGATCTACCAAAAGACTCTCCTATAAATTCACTTTTGTCAATTTGACACAAAAAACTATGCTTGGATAATCTGGTTATATGACATTCATTTCATTATTCACGTCAATATAATTAGTCAGATTAGATAAATTCCCAGATTATAAATTCGTTAGATTAGATAAATTCCCAGTGTATGAAGTCCGATTTTCAGCTGCATCTCAAAAACTGATCGTCTTAAAACAGTTAAGGATTCTGAATCCAAAACCAGCACGGTGTTATGCCTAAAAATTTGATGGTTGCTGCAAGTGCATGACGTTTACATGTTTGTTAACACTTTAGTATTAGCGGAGGTACACTTGGAAATATCCCCAGAGAAAATTTTGAGAAACAGCTCAACGAAGTTTTACAGAATGATTTGAGAAAAAAAAAACTAGAGAAAGATTCATAATGAGGAATTCAGACAGAAATTTTTAGGATGACCTCCTGCAAGATTTCGTGGTGAAATCTCTAGCGGAATTCTTTAGGAAAGCTTTGGAAGAAGGCTAGCATCCAGGAGAATTTTAATTTTCAGAAAACTTTGCATATAGTTTATTTTAAATTCTCTGAAAATTTTCCTGGAGTTTCTTTGACATAGCTCTGGCAAATTTTCTGAAAATGCCTTTAAAAATACTGATAGTTTTGAGGATTCTGTTCTGGATATTCCTCTGCGGTTTTGCTGTGAGTTCTTAGGAATTTTCCAGAATCTTATGTATGAAAAAAAACATAAAAGAACTAAACTGTCTTGAATATTAATCGGGATTGTTCTTGAAAAAACTTTTGAATTTCCTTGTGAAACTTTTCAAGAATGTTTTCTAAAATTCTAAAAGTATTCAGTCAAATTTTCCTGGAATTTTCCTTGTTTTTTTTTTCATTTTTTGATTGTGGCAGTTAGAAGCAAATGAGTGTGAGTTAGGTAGTCTAAAAACAAATAGATGTACGAAAAGTCAAAGTGATCAACCTTTTGAATAAAAAATATACTTATTTGCATAATATTTGTAGAACATTTAGAATATAACAAATCATTTAAAGGTTCTTCTATGGCGATTTTCAAAAAGTGACAATTTTTCATAAAAACTCTCTTCTTTTGTTGTACTTTTGTTAGAATTCTAGAGAGATCACTCGAGCAATACATGGAGAAATCACTAGTATAATAATTAGAAGAAAATCTAAAAAAAAAAAACAAGTTGCATTCTTGAAGACACCTCTAGAGCAAGCTCTGGAAAAAACTTGATGATATCCTTTAAAAAACCCTGAGGGACTTCATAGTGGTGAATTTTTTGACAATATTCCTGAAAGGACACTTAAATCAATTTATCGTGGAATCTGCCGAAAAATAATCCAGGAAGAATATTTGGAATAATTTATTGAAGTGTCAATCGGTTTATGAACTGCCTGAAAGAATTTATAGAAAAAATGTTTTGAAGTATTTCTCTTCACTACATTCTTTACGCACACGCCGGAGGAATTCTCAGAGAAATTTGTGGTGATGCTTTAAGCGGAATTCCTGCAGGAATCTTTCTTAAATTAAATTATTTTGAAAATCCTGGTGGCATCTATGCAAGTTAATAATCGAGAAATTTCAGGAGGACTGATTTTTGAGGATTTTCTGGTAGAATTCTTTAAAAGCAAGCCCTGGAACATGTTTTATAAGAAAACTTTGGATGTGTTCGCATAAAAAACTCACTGGAAGTCCTGATGGAGAAAACTCTGTAGGAATTCTTGGAGGAATTTTGTGTAAATTTCTAAAGGAATGTTTGATTAAATCTTCTTAGTAATCTGTAAAACGTCTTGAAACAAGCTCTGGAGGAATTTCAGCTGGAATCTCTTGATGAGTTCCTGGAAGGATCTTTGAAAAAACTCGTGGAGAAACTTTGGAATATCCAAGAATACCTTAAGAATCTATGGAAGAATTTCAGAAGCAGTCGTTTGAAGATTGAATCCTTGTAGGATTGTCTTAATGAATTCCAGGAGTAACATTTAAAGAATGTTTGAAAGAATGTCTAAATTCCTAGTATTGCCATCTTATTTTCAGAATCCTTAGCGTCTTCAAACATCCCAATTATGTCTCTCGACATTTCCTGGATGGATTTCCAGTATGTATTCATGGCAGAAAGACACCTAGCTCCTTGCCTTCCGCCACTTTTTTGACTGGTCAGTTCCAGCTTAAATTAGCTTGCAAAAAAGCCACAGAGGTCGTTCAAAAAACCTGTGGACCAAATTTTGGTCCTTTTAGACTCCCCTTCCCCCTCGTAGCATTTAACCCACACAAATATCTAGATATGGATTCAACAATATAAGATTTGAGAAATTATAACTAAAAATTAGCACTTATTAACAAATTTGCTTACTACGTTCAACTTTGCTCAAGTTTTTAAAATACATTTTCATTTTTTTTTTGGTTACAATTTTTTGGTATAAATCAGTACTTTTCATCAAGTTTTTTTTTTGAGAATCTAAGATTAAACAGACTAATTTTATGAAATTTCCTGTTTTAAGTCTGAAATAGTATAGAACTATCTCACCAAACAATACTCCTAGTGCAGATTGGTGAGCTCGTTCCATATTATTTCGATCACAGATTCAATTATGCTATTTAATCTTGTTTGTTCCCGGAAAACTTGATAAAAATACTGATTTTTGAAAAAAATGCCAACGAAAACAGACTTTTTTAAAACTGTTTCCGAGAATTTCCCAATACTTGATGGTTTCTGGTCCATAGTGCTTACGAGCCAAGCTCTGTATTCGATCAATCGGTCCGTACACATGGCCAAGCAAGTTCTGCACTTACTCTGAGCCCAACCGACTGACTGACTGGCTGACTTCAGCGACGATGGAAAACTAGGGAAAGGTGAGCAAGTTTGCCAGATTTACCCAAGCAGGTAGGTACATAGCTATAGGTAAGATTGTGGCACATTTCGCAGGAATTTGCAAGTTATGTTGATGAGGGAAATGGCACTAGGATCGTAAATTTTGGAATTCGATACGCTTCGAACGACGGAATCACCTGGCGCACGCGGAAACGTTTTGCCCCAAAGGGTCCGTGAGGATCCGACGACTGTTTGCACCTACATAGGGGTCTCGAACAAAGAGAGCACGCTCCGTTATTTAATTGAGGGTTTTTGCGGACTTTAATGACAACGGATGGATCGTTTGACGGGGACCGATCGTTGCTATTTATCCTGCGGCCTACGGGAATCGTAAGATGTGTGCGAAGGCCAACCTGAAGAAAGACTTTGCGAAACCAATCATTAATATGGATCGTAGTTAAGCTCGTAAAACTGTTATTAGCGAACCTCTTATGTCATTCGTAATAAATCTGTTTTATTTTCGTGATTCAGTTTTTTTTTTCTTTTTTGAAGTGCGCATAGCGAAAAACCCTGGAATGAACGGCGATCGAATCCAGACCCCATCGGTGTGATCATGTTGAATACCTTCAATTTTACTGCTTCAGCAATAAGGGACCTACTGTAAGCTCCACTCAAATTACTCAATCCAAAAAGTGAAAGTATATGCTCCACCATAAGCTGCGTTATCAAACTTTGGCCCAAATTAGCATTCAAAGAAGTTGCACCATTTCGCAAAACTCCATGAAAAAAACAAGCAGCAGATTTATTTCGCACTGACTCCAACCCACCAGAAAACACCTGTTCCAAATGCTAAATCTCTGCTGCGCCAAGGTGCTTGTCGGACTCGAATCACACTTATCAAAGCGCACGCAAAGGCGCACAATTTCCCAAACGCGCAAAAAACCCACTCACCTGTCCTGTCTGACACAGCAGTAGAGCAACCTGACTTGCAGTACTACATAGCCGTGGTGCCCCAATCTGAGCTGCCTACACACAGAGTGGCCCCCTAGACAACTTCAACCCTCTAATCTGCTCTTATTCCGCTTTACATTCTCCTGCTAACCCGGTAACAGTCAAACGGCGGCCCTGCCAAGCATTGCGCTGGAGCATGATGATTTGCATATACCATGGTGGCACACTGACAAGGCGATTCCAATAGACAGACAACCAACCGCATGTGACGGACGGTCCATGGAAATTTCGAACGTGAATGAATGAAAGTGCAAACATACTTACTCCGATGGGCTGCAGTCGACCTGCCCGATCGATCGGTCTTGTACTGGTAGTGAATGACTGCACTGTCTTTGAGTTGCGCAAAAAAGTGCACATACATACACACATACATACTCACAGACAGACGGACACTTGTCACGATTTCTGATTGGGCCGTGTCAAAATTGACAACTTGCGCGACTTTGGGGCGACTGGACTGCGTCCTTTGATTATTTGTACGTGTAGGGCTTCAGTAACGGTTTTCTAACGGTTAATGAATCGGTACGGATGTGGTGAGATAACGTCGTGACAGTTGCTCGTCACTGAGAATGATAAGCCGCGGCAGGTGATTTCCTGAGTCTTGTTTTGATTTTGACTCTTGAATGGTAGGAACAGTAAGTTGAAAGCGTTGCGCGTCTTTTTATACATATCATTCACCAATTCTTACACACCATCATGTCTTTGTTTTTCATGGCGTTATTGGAATGGAAATGGAAAACTAAGAACGGTAAAAACTGAAATGAAATATATTTAAAACCTTTTAATGTTCCTGACGATTCCGACGATTTTAGTTTTAACTATAAAACAATTATTGAAATTCCTTCTTCTTCTTTATGGTTCTACGTCCGCACTAAGACTTGGCCTGCCTCGCTTCAACTTAGTGTTGTTTGAGCACTTCCACAGTTATTAATTAAATGGATTTCTTTGCCTGCCATTATTGCATGAATTTGTATATTGTGAGGCATGTACAATAATACACTATGCCCAGGGAGTCGAGAAAATTTTCCCGGCCGGAACGGGAATCGAACCCACCGTCTCCGGATTGACGATCCATAGCCTAAACCACTAGACTAACTGGAGAAATTCCTAAACAACTAAAGCTTGTCTGAAAATTCTTCAGAACTGTTTTCAAAATTTTCTTCGGCAAATTTGGAGAAAATTTCTCATTTGTTTGTTATAAAAAAATCTCAGAGATAGTTTTGAAAAATCTCAAGGAATTAAGAAACCTCAAAAACTAAAAGCTTTTTTATGTGAAAGATAAAACAATAATACAAACAGAATGCCTTTATACTATCTTTTTGCTTTCCAATAATTTATCTAAGTATTCTTTTACGGTTTTTCAGAACAACATCCTTGAGAGTCCTTAATATGGAAAAACCAACAACTAAGAAGTGTAAATAAAATGTAATAAAAAAATAAATAAAAAAAACCAACATCAAATTCTGGAAATTCTTAAAAAAAATTATGCAACATTTTACTCGAATGTTCTTCAGAACCTTTCGGTGGTTTTCGGGAATATTCTTGAAAACTCTTTTGAAATTTTCGCCAGAAATGTTACTGTGAATTTCATACCAATTTTTCTAACTTTGTAGTTATTGCCATGTAAATTCTTCTGGAACTTATCAAACAGTTCTACAGGGCCGTTTTATATATATATATATATATATATATATATATATATATATATATATATATATATATATATATATATATATATATATATATTTCATAAATTAATGCCCATATAGTCCAAGCGGTAAAAAGAGCGATTATTCTGCAAGATCATGCTGAGAGGCTGGTAGGGACGGTTTCGAACCTTTTCGAAAGGATAATCTATCTTCAGTATTTATAGAGCAATATTGTATTTGTCACGAATGCATAAAATGTTCAATTGGCAATGAAAATTCTTATTTAGTACCTAAACATGGAAGTTGAAGAACATAGTGAGATGCAGGCTTGTACAAGTTGAAATAAACGTATCGTCAGATGAGAGAAGATATAAATCTAATCGTATTTTACTTAAGAACTCTCCAGGATTTTCTGTAAGAACCTTTCGAGGTTCCATAAATTCTTGAAGAATCATAGGTTTGTTAAAAAAAATTTTTTTTTCTCAAAAACTTTAAAAAAATCCAAGAAACCAAAAGTTAAAAGAAAAACCGAAATATACCTTCAAATGTCTATTTTTATTCTTAAATTTATTTGGAATGTTCCTAAAATTCCTTTGATATTTGTTTACATTTTCAGGTTTTTATCTTTTTTTGCTGTTTCTATAGCGCACTTCAGTAAATTCAAAATCACAAGAAGTTTCTTTTTCCAATTTTTTTATATTATATTGAAGAATTTTGGTATTGCTTCAGGAGTTTCCTTAACATTAAACAAAATCCGCTAGTATTCTGTAAAAAAATAGAAATATTTCTTAAAACTCCATAAAAGTTTAGCCTCGGGCGAAATCTTTTTAGTATAGGCTTTTCCAACGCCAATTCTGTAACCATTTATGGATTTTTTTTTATTTATAAAGGGATGTTTAAATGTCTTTTCCCTTTTTTCCCAGAAAATAAAAAAAATCTTTAAAGTTTTATGAATTTTAAACCATTTTGTTGATTTTATTTTTCTTGAAATTCTACCCGTATTTGCATTTATTCTAACGGAAAAAAATAGAAATTTCAAAAAAAAAATACATCAAAAATTTTCAAGGCTTTTCCAATATATTCATCAAGTATTTATTTAGAAATACCTTTATTTTTTAGATCTTCATCAGCTTTTTCAAAAATGCTGTAAAATGTTTCCTGTTAATCCATTAGATATTTTCTTCGAAGTTAAACATGTGTTTCATTAAGGAAATTAATTTACTCAACAAAAACATGCTAAAATAAAGTGCAATAATTAAATTCTTCTGATTTTTCTTTCAAAAATTAGGATATTATTCTTGAAATAAAAAAAACCATCAGAATTTTATTATTTAATATTTAAGAAACTTTTCTGCTTGTAAAGTTAATCTGACACTTACTGAAAATTTTTTCAGGAATATTCAATATTAGTCTTTAATTTTTTTCCACTAAAATTGCTGACTTCAAATGTTCCAAAAACCCTCCATGTATAATCTTTAACTTGTTCCAGGATATATTGAATATATATTGTTTTAAATAATTATCTGTACTGACATTCAGAAAATGATTTATTCATTCTAGAGTAGATTTCCGTTACAATCGATGAAAGACAGGAATTTTTACAAATTTAAATCATAAAATATTAAACGATTTTGTTGACTTTTTTACTGAAATTTAACTTAATGGCTTCAGAAACCCAGTTAGAAAATTTAAAAAAATATATATTTTGCAGAAACTGTCCAGTCTTCTTCTGTAGATTTACATTTTTTGTCAAAAAAAAACTCTTAAAATTTATCAATAATTTCATTTGACCGGTTTTTTTATACTCCTTTCCCTAAAATATCCTTTAAACTTTTGAAATGCTTCGCAACTTATCGAAACATTTGGTTCAATAATTCTCATCGACTTTCTTTACGTTCGTTCAGAAAGCATTACGCTTTTCATTAAATTAATCCTGATTTTTTCTGATATTTCCCAAAATTTCAAAATTTGTTAAAAAATAACTGGAAAATTTTCTAAAAACTGTTCAAGAAACTTTTATTCATTCTTTATTTGTTGATTATTCTTTATTCTTTTAGAAACTGTTCATATGTTTTTCTTATTTTTTTCTTAGAAGATTCTTCCAAAAATATGCAGGAGATTTACTTGCAACATTCAGAAAATTACTGAACCATTTTTGATCGTAGAGTAAAGTGGGGCAAAAGTTCGAGTGGGGCAAGAGTTTCTTTTGAAGTTTTTGAGCGCAAATCAAATTATTTCTTTCGGGTGTCAAGGTTGCTCGAAACCTTTTTGAAAAAGAGTCTTTCACTCCAAAAAATATGAAAATTGATCAATGTTTCGAAAAGTTATGACAAAATGTTGATTTTTGATCAAAAAAATGTAATATGTGATGGTCCTTCCAACCCATGGATTGGAATTGTAATGAAATTGAACTCGGTCTTTTATTTTGGGGCGTAACTAGGTATATTTTGAAGATGCTTTAGCATGTATAACTTTTTGCAAAAAAGATTTGGAAATCATATTTTACCCATAGTGGGGCAAAAGTTCGAGTCATGTGGCAACTTCAGGTAAAAACCTAAAATTGTGTAAAATGTACATATTATCTCTATAAATGATGGAATTAGTGAGAAAATGCGATCAAAGTTGAAAAAAAAATGTTGTTTTATCTAAATTTGGCGAAAAACTACTAATTTTTGGTGTAGTAAATTTAACCCTGATTTGGGTAAAATCCAGATCGAACTTAAAAGTGTATTCCAGTTCCAACATCAAATAATAATTGATTTCGATTATTTCTATTACCAAAGTGTCAAAATAATGTGCTACGGTTAGCGAAATCCCACAAACACTAGATTTGAACTTTTGTCCCAGTGGTGGGGCAAGAGTTCGAAAAAGACGCACACATACAAAAGGTGTTGTAACTCAAAATTGAAAAGACATTTGGCGTAACTTTGTTCAGCAAAATTTTAGCTCATTGATAGTAGAATCACCACACGGTATTTATTTATTTTTATTTGCTTCGACTTTTTCAAAAAAATTGAATTTTCAACTAGGGTCGAACTTTTGCCCCACCTTACTCTAAGTTCATGATTTTTTTAGAAGGCATTGGTAAAATTTTAAAGATATCTGAGCCATGCTCTGTAAACTTTTAAGGAGCTTCATTGTATTCGTAATTCAAGAAATTCAACACGATTTTTTTTGCATAGTTTCCAGGAATTTATTCAAAGGTTTTTAGGCATATTTTCTTATCTTTAGAAACTATTCTTAAAATTCTTGAGGAATTATCAGAAAATATAATGAGATATCGTTAGATGCTGTATAAAGATATTTTCTTGAAAGAATTCTGTCAAAAGTTTTTATTTTTTTTTTAAACAACAATAATTTCTTCAACAGTTTTGTCCCAGGCTTCTTAAGGATTTATATTTTCGTTCATCAAAGAAACCCTAGAGGAAATTTTCCAATTAGTTCGACAGAATTTTCTGAATTTAAGTTTACAAATTTAACTACAAATCCTTTGAAGATCTGTTAATTGTGTCTCCATGCAAGCCGTCATCCTTGGATTCTGTTGGAAATTTCACCAGCAATTTTTATTGATTCCTCTACTAACACTAGTTTACAAAATAAAACGAAAGTCGTGAACTTCTATCAACGACCAACATTTTTGATGCATAATTATCAAGATCGTCTCAACAAAAAAAAAATAGAACAGTTTAGAGTTTTTCCCAAAAATCGCGCTGCACCTAAAGCTGCACAGTTTAAAAAATGTGGAATAAACTAAAATATGAATGTCCTGCGTTGCGGTCAACCAATTTCCAATCTTTTTGCATAAATTATATTGGTCAATTTAAAGAAAAATTAGCAAAATTTCCAAAGAATAATTGAGATTTGTATTTTAGCCTGTTATAGTAAAAAGTTCAGCTCTATCAGTGCATTGGTGGCGGGAAAAGCGATGTATGATGGGACAAACTTTGCTTAAAAATAGAATAGAAATTGATTTCAAATCGACAGTCTTGTAAGAAAAGTTGAAAAAAAAAAACTGCTATATCTGTATTTTTTTCCTTCACGTTTTCGAGCTGAGGGCATGATTCTACACTAAAAATGATCATCGAGATACCGAGTTCAAAAATGCTGTAAATTGGTGTAAATTGTCCAGAAATTGTTTCAAAAAAATCTTCATTAATTCTTGTTTTTTATTCTTTACAAGCTACGTAAGAGATATTTCCATAGAGCAAATGATCCCAAATGCTCCCAAAATGTCAAACCCCATCCGTCATCATACGCCTTGATTCGCCAAACCAAGCCTAACCTAACTTGACCCCTTCTTTTCCCCTCTAAGACACCTGTTTCTGTCGGCATAACAGCGGCGTGGCGGCAATTTCACGAAAATTTATGACCCACCAAAATCGTTTTTGCCCCTTTTCATTGACCAGGGTGCCAAACCGTTTCGGACCAGCCAGCGCAGCGGCGGCGGAGGTTGCTTCCCTAACATTACGCGCGCGCAAGCGTGCCCACTAAATCTGAAGGTGTGATCAAAGCAATTCACAGACAGGTGACCGACCATAAGAAGTAACTACATTTTGC
This sequence comes from Aedes albopictus, assembly GCF_035046485.1. Taxonomy (NCBI): domain Eukaryota; kingdom Metazoa; phylum Arthropoda; class Insecta; order Diptera; family Culicidae; genus Aedes; species Aedes albopictus. The sequence continues at coordinate 163,405,016 of NC_085137.1, forward strand.
GAGCGGTTTGAACCTTTTTTTTCTGGTGGGTACCACGAAAAGTACTGGGTGGTTACAGTGGCCACGCGTCTGTCTACTGTCCGACACTCCTCCGTCTGTGGTTCCTCGTTGTACCTTGAACGGGTGTTTGCTCATTGCATAAGGACAGCGGTCGGCCGATGGTAAACCATGGGTACATTATTTCGGCAGATTTGTGTCACGTGTATGTATGGTTTTTGGGCATACTGAAGAAAAGAAATTGATGGGAATATGTGAATATGTGGAAAATCAGCACAAGGTGCTTCGTGTACATTTTTTAAGTTAGTTGAAAAGCGACAGGGAAAAGGTGGATTGTTATAGTCGAGAAAGATGATTCAAAACTGTTAGTGCTTCCAATATGACAACCTAATTGAATTTTGAAGTTATTAAATATTTTGTTTAGATTTTTTTTCTTATTTTTTTCATATATAAACATTTGTCCGGAGTGTGGTGGTTAGAACACAAGACTATCACACCGAGGACGTGGGATTGAATCCCACTCCCGACATACTCACAAAATGTGGGTTCTTCCTTCGGAATGGAAGTAAAGCGTGGGTCCCGAAAAAATGGCAAAAAACGTTTGGAGTTCCACCAGATAACGCCACTCTAATTTTGCACAATCCTTATATCTTCCAAGAATTCCTTCTATACGTTGTCAAAACTGTTACAACAAATCCGATAGAGTTTGGAAATAAAATCCTTCAGCATAAAGCATAAATAATCAAAATGTCCTCTTGGTTGTTTAGTAAAATTTCCTAGAGTTTTCTTCTTGATTTTTTCTCACAAAAGTACCATGTTCAATTCATACTTTACATTTCAATCAAATACGGGGACGCAACGAACCACACCCAAATGTTGCACAGTTGTTATGGACGCTTAAGTGGATCGGGATGATGGGATCAATTTTTATGCTTCCCATTCGAAGTTGACACAAACCAATATACATAAAAATACATAAACTGTCAGTATGATGCAACAACTACATGGAACGAGCTTACCAGTTTATATTCATCTTTCGATCTATCAGAGATCGAAATCAAGAAGAACTTTCACTACTTTGATGCCAAGAAGGAACGATTCTCATCGTGAAACAACTCGTGAGTGGAATACCAACACATCAAAACATCATGGTTCGGGTAGTTCACGAATAAATAAATGTAAGTGATCTCGGGCCCCTGTTGTTCGCAAGTAGGTTGGTTTTGAGTTTGCGTCTACCCAGCAGCAATGCCCATCCTTGCTTACGAGAGAAGTATAGAAAATATTCTTTGGGCTATTTTAGATTAAAAAAAATGTATGCAGTTCAAATAAAAAAAAAATAATAAAAGTTTTTATTTTTTTAAATACATTATTCAAGAATTAAAAGCTAATTTCAAGCGATTTTTACTTGAACTTTGCAAAGTTCCAGCATTATCTAGAAACTCTTCCCGACAAGACTGATAGAGTTAAAAAACTAAAAAAATTAAAATAATTTTTTTTCTGTGTTTTCAAAGATAACTTTTGCGAATATTTTTAAGAAAACTTTGAAGGGACTGGTGGAAACATACCATACCAAATATGTACTGCTAGAAGAATTTAACTAAACAAATTCTTAGAAGAGAAAACCAAACAGTTTGTTTTTAAAACCTTGTAATTTTTACAAGATTTTTTGGCGAAATAAAAATTAGAAAAAAAAAATCTAGTAAACACCACTTGATTCAATTTCTGAGACAACCATATCATGTTGTTACTCTAAAAATCAATATCTTTCAAGATATTGTCGAATAACAGGAAAAGCATGGCATCCTGGTTCAATTCTCCGATCTACTATATCAGTTTTGCACACAAACCTTTACGATTTTTGCGTATCAATTTAGAACATTTTAGTGGGTTCGTGATAACTATTTGTAAATTGACTAAGCTTAGAGGCAGGATTTGTCCCAGGCGACTGTAGTTGGGATGTTACACCAACATACATTTGCAGAAGGGAAATTTTAACCAACGGCTGATCTTCATTTTGAAAACTATTATTCGGTTTTGGGTTTATCAAAATCTGTCTTGAGATGTGTTTTTCTAGAATTTATAAGACTGCCACCACCAAAATTTAAAACTCATAACTGAAGCGCTGGACATGGCAGAAACAAAGGTATATAGTGAAACACGCAAGAGTATTTTATAAGCAATCTGATAAAAATATTATTGGGAAAGTTTTCCACTAAATTTTCATTGCCAAGAATAAACACGAGCATCTCAGCCCAAGCTCGCCTAAAAATGTTTGAAACAAATGAAATTTGATAATTTTAAGCTGTTTATTTGCAAGTGTATTTTCTTTAATCCCTGAAATTTTCATGGTGTTTCTTGCTTTTGTACCAGAGGTACAATTAAATTTTAGCGAAAAATGTTAGGTATATGATCATGTCTTGAAAATAAAAAAAAAACGGCGCATGAAATCAAAAGTTTTTTTTTTATCCAAAAGCTAGTTACATTCCAGATATTTACAATTAAGAAAATAAAACGAAAAAGAATAGGTAAGTTTTCTACGCAATTTCATAAAAATGATACAGGTGTGCTATGTTTTTATTACGCATTTTAACTTGCGTTTCAACGATGCTATATACAACGAGTTATACGTTTTCAAAATTCAAAATGTGTGATCTAAGTTGTAAAAATTCGTGGATGTGAAAATAAACAATGTTTGAAAATTCAAGATACTCAACTCTATTTAAAGCATTTTTGTAGAACATTTTGAATTTGAAAATAAAATCAGAGGTTCTGCGATGGCAATTTTTGAATGATTATTAAAAAAAACATATTTTGTCGTAATATTCTTGCAATTTCTGGATTTTCCAATATTTTGATATATTGCTTGCAATTGCAAAAATGTAATATGTCAGTTCCCAGACAGGATTTTTCAAATCTTTTTGCACAGAAATGTTGCATGTGAATAATACTGTCAGATAAACCTTTTTTTCATTTGTTTTAAACGAATTTTAACTGCAGCTAATTATTCTCACTCATATAAGAACTTGTATGGTTGAAAATAAAAAAAAGTTTTTCATCTTCCCAAAAAGTTCTGAGGTAAATGTATTCCCAATATTTCAAAATTCAATACCCAATCAAATGTACGTAGAGGTCCACAGAAGAATACAAAAATATTGAAAAAAAAATGAAGTTGGTAAAATATTATGAAAAACAGATTTTGTTGAGATTTTTTTTTATAAAAAAATGGTAATTTCACAAAAAATGTCCAAAAAATATTTTTTTTTTATAAAATGGAAATGTTTTATGGTATGCTTGAGCATCTCGCCTTTTTGAAAATTTATTTTCTAGGACAGCGTTTTGTCCATATATGTGTGACCTCTTAAGCAGGCTAAGCAAAGCTAGTCATTGCCAACGGGCGTTCCACGAAGGTAAGAAAGAGAGAGAATGAATTTTTAGTGGGTCGAAAACCACAGAACCCGAGGAATCACTTCTTGGGTGGTTCAGAGAATATTCTTATCCTATAAAAAAATAAAAAAAAAACGAATAAAAAAAGAAAGAAAAGAGCTAAGTTTGTGGACAAATTTTCATAAAAATCAGAGGCCCTTCTGCCAAAAGTCGTACGCTAATAAAAAGCAATCCCCGTTTATTGTTTTATTCGGCCTTAATGTTGACAGGGCAACTGATGATTTATGGATCAAAATTCAAAGCATCTTTACCAAAAGAAAATTATTAGAAAATGTTAAAAAGATTTAGGTCAAAAGCGTCATAAATACCTTGCTAATGCTTTGAATTTCATGTAATTTTATTTTCAAAATATCTACTTTTGTCATTTTATCATGACTAACAAATGTTAAAATTCAAGATCTTCCCATTTTTTTCATCGGAATGCACGTTGAAGACGTAACTTTTGATCAATCTGAAATGACAACGATTCAGATGATTGGAATCGATCAAATCAGAGCTTCTAGTTAACTTCGCTGCGATCAAACCTACAACGCTACACGTGTAGACTCGTTGCTTTTTCAAGACATGCCAAACCCAACAAGGGTTCAACTCTTGTCGCCACAGACAGCTGTTACTGACCGTTGTTGTGTTCGAAAGCGGTAACCAGCTTTGATCCTAGATTTTGAGATTCATCGTTTTGTATACCGAGATGTATACTATAATTAGCTCACAGCGGCCAGCTCTCAACGGGGTGACACTTACCCAAACGCCAGTGCTGTGTTCAGCGGTAGGCTTATCTACTACGGAGCGACATTTCAAGCAGTGACAAATCGAGACGAGATCGTACTAACCTGTAGGGGAGATAGAGAGAAAAACGAAAAATGTGTTTAGTTTGAGTGGAATTTTGGAGGAGGTCCGATGGAATCCGAGAGATTGATGAAGGGTTTTCGGTGGTTCGGCGGCGTCACGTTGACACAAGTTATGCGCTTGACGATTGGGTGACAAAAGTGGGTGACGGAGAGAGATTAAATTTCATATATGGTGAGATTTTGGAACGATTTGAATCTTGAGCAGTTGCTATCGCTGCATAAGTGGAATTACGGCTGAAATCAGTGGTTTGTATTGCATTGGTGCGGTTGAAGTGTTAAATATTGCCACCCATTCAGGCTTTGAGAGAATTATCCTAGCGGTGAATATGCATAACTATGTACATATGCAAGATCGTTTTTCAAAATTTGTAGCCTGAGCGTAAATTAGAAGTTATCATTGCGAATTGGAATGATATTTTCTGCTGTTCATAAAAGATAACGATAGGTGGTTAAGAAATAACAAAGCACACGAAAAATGAAAATTTTTCAAAATATTCAGTTTTAAGTATTTTTACTTTGCATAAGCTTGCACTACTTATAGAAAAATTGAAAAAAAAAAATGAAATTTTGAATGTGTGTTTGATTTGGTGTCTGATGATGGACAATATCAAAAGGAATGATAGAAATATGTTGAAAATGTTTTCTCTGTTAACACATATAGTTTTCTTATATTTTTTTAATAAAAATAAAAATAAAAATATCCAAAGTAGTTTTTTTTATTTTTTTTATTGATTCATTGCTCTGTGATGGATATTCAAGTAACGTACGAATAGTCAGGTAAGGCTACGCATGATCTGCAATCAGATGTGACACTCATTGTCCATCGAGTCTGGAACTAGTCATACATACACCGTATGAAATAGAAAATTGAGTTTAATAGGTATCATGTATAACCTGAACTACCAGCTGTAAGCCCATTTAATTGATTTGATTGCATGCCTCTCAGATCTACAGATCTATACCAATCAATTATCAATATGTGAATCATTTTCTGATAAAAATGTATCGTTTTCAACCAGTAAATGATCATTACCAGTAATTGAAGGGCCCTGTAAACCCGTTTCCCACTTCAATCAGGTTTCTGTGCAGGGATCGATATCACCAAGGGTTTCTCACACCATAAGCCAGATCAATCATTTTCCCACTAATTAAAAAAGCCCTACCCTACCCAAGTTAAGTCCTCTCTTATCGTTCCATTCCGACAGAACTAATCACCTTGCGAAACAACCTCTCTGTTTTTTCTTCAACCACCGAAGTCCGACCTCCGCCGGGGCTTGTTAGACATCCAACCTCTCAAATCGTGATCATTTAGCGAGCGTAGCGAGCTCGTTTGTTTCTCAAATCCTTCCAAGTTCCAACTTCCAACCCGACCCGCGCGAAGAAGTAATTGCGCGGCGTTACTGTTTTAGATGCGCATACCGTATTCTTTTTTCTGTAGCACAAAGAACCTTGCACCACGTTGTTGTTGGCTCAGGCTCACCTAGTTACTCGGCCTGGTTGTTCACCAGCCACACCCAGCAGTCAGACCCCAGTTGGTTGGCATTTAACGTGTTATGAACCGTGCTGCTGGGCTGGCTGGTGCCTTACCGTACTTCGTACTGGAAGCGAAAATATGGCACACAGACGACTCGACTCGGCAGAATTTTTTGCACGATTGCACGATTTCTAATGATTCTCCTCCTGCTTTCCGCCTGTGCCCTTGTGGTAAGCAAGTGGGGCAAAAAGTGAAACAATTGGACCCGGTTATATCTCAATTGGTAGCTGATAGGTAAAACTTTTTTTTTGCGATTGATTGAATCATTTTGTTGATAATTATGGTGCTCTCGAGCGGCGGAACATCATTTCTCAAGGGTGTAACAAGTTTGGCTAACGAGGTGTTTTATGAAAAAAAAAAAAATAGCTCAACCTGCAAATGAGTACGAGCCTTAACCTTTCCAGAATGAGTTTTCCTTGAACACCCTTTTGAAGTGCTAATTTGGGGTTTCCAATTGGTATTTACGTGTAATTAGTCTTGAATTAAATGAATTGCCTACCATAGGTACCTTTCATATCTACACAATTCCCTATCTTTCTAATAAAATCTTCTTCCCGAGACAATTCCAAAAACGCAGAGGTACAAATGGTGTCAGTTTGGATTTCTATTCCGCACAATTGTTACATGTGCTGTGGCTGAATCGGTTAAGCAGTCGGTCTAGTGAATATGGAGTCGTGGGTTCGAACCCCGCCAAAACGCAATTTTTTCACAAATTTATCTCTTATTATGTCAATTAGCAAAATACTGTTCCTTTTAATTACAAGTTTTTCCAGTATATTTAAGACATACCAGACAATCTGGTAAATGACAGTGAAGGGCAATATATATCATTTAATATTTAACCCTAGATTTTTCCTAGAAGATCAAACAATAGAAAACTAAATTTAAAAGGGCTTCTATTACACTAGTTTACAAAATAAAACGAAAGTCGCGAACTTGTGTCAACGATCAAAATTTTTGAAAAAAAATTAAGTAGAGCAGTTTTTGAATTTTAGCTCAATATCGAGTTTTACGACTTCTTAAAATATGGGATTTACTACAATTCAAATATCCTGCGTTTTTTCCCACTATTTTTAAATATTTTTCCATAAATTAAAAGCTGAATATAAAACCATTCGATTATCTAAATGCAGGTTTTGCATCAGATTGACGTAATTTAAGATATTGGCGAGTTTTAGGGACAATCTCCTTGAATTTTAGCAAAATTTCCAAAAAATTATGAAGAAATGTATTTTTTTATAGCAATTTAAAAATAATTTCAAACCGTTTATATGACATATCATATATAGGCGAGTTACAGTAAAAAACTCAGCTTACTCGGAGCATTGATTACGGTGAATGAGATGTTAGATGTGAGCGACTTTGCTTATAAATAGAACAAAAATCAATTTCAAATCATTAACCTTGTATGGAAAGTCGAAAAAACTTTCGCTGTACTGTAATTTTTTTTCTTCGGGATTTTCGAACTCAGGGCATGATTCTACACTAAAAATGATCGACAGCTTACCGAGTTCAAAAATGCTGTAAGCTAGTGTTATCAGAAATGTTATTTTGAAAAGTGAAGATATTACAAAAGTGGAGAGCATTTTTTTAGATATCTACGTAGGAGTTAAAGAAACGAAATATCATGCACAAAATTCACCCATTGAAATCTCTCTAATTTCATTAGTAGTAGGTAAAGTTGATCTTAAAATGTAGTGTACTTGGTATTTGTTGTTTTTTTTTTTTTGAAAAATATCAAACAGGAATTTTTATATCGTCATTAAGATGTCTAGTAAAAAAAATTATAATGTTTTGATTATTTTAAAATTTATATTCTTGAAATAAAAATATTGTTTTTAAAGAGTTTCCTTATTTTAAATATTTTTATATCAATTATGTTGAAGGCTTATAATTATACTTGCAGTTTTCAGGAAAGCCTCTTTTATGTGCTTAACTATGTTAAATAATATTGAAAATGTTATATGATACATACATTGTTTTTAGATTATTTAAAAATATGTTTCGGAAAAATTTGTTTTGTAGTTCGTGATATTTTTTTATGTGGAAAAAAGAATCGGAAAACATTGCGTCTTATAATTGGATGTTGAAAACCTCAAAACAAATCACCTGGAAGATATGTTAGAGGCCCAGATGCAGAGGAGTTTAAGTTACATTATAAGCAGTATTTAGTGAAGTATACTAGAAAAATATTTTTCATGCTATTGAACAATATTTTCATAAGAACTTCTGCATTAAATCCCCTTATTTGTAAAAAAAAATAAAGAAATAATTCCCGAATCATTTCATTTTCATTAAAGTTTCTGCAAGAGTTCTACGTGAATTCTTCGGTTTAATCTCTACAGGAACGATGTAAAAATTGTTTGGAAATTTTTTAAAAACTTTCTTCAATTTTCTAATGCAATGAACTCATAACGTGGAGTTACTCATAGAGCATATTTATAAAAAAAATCTCTTATAATATGATAAGCATTCTTAAAAGTTTTTACAACCGGCTGTCAGGACTTACCTTTATTTTTTTTCTCTTTATTTAAGAGGTTTTCAGAGCTTTTAATTCTTGAGTGTAATTGCAAAATATCAGCGTGATGTCTACACAAATTCCAGATAGATGTTTAGAATAATTTGGAAAGCAACGTGATGAATAAGAACAAGAACGCCTGATGGATCGAAGAACTCTGCTCTCACGGATAAATTGTCAAAGAATTATCTTAGGGAATTTTCAGATGATACTTTTGCACAATTTATAAAAACATATTGAAAATCATGTTGTATGAAATTCAAAAATGTATGTAATCTGGCTGTCCATTTATTACGTTCGAACATTTTCCTGATTTTTCAATACCCCCTCGCCCTTTGTAAGATTTTCTTTGTGAGAACCCAAATATTTTGGTAAGGCGCATATGATTTCTCAAACCCTACTCTCTGATTAACCCTCACGCAGTTGATGGACAACCTCACACGTGGAACTGGATAAATTTTAAAAATGTATTCTTAGAAATATCGTACGATGATCTTTCTTTAAAAATGTTATTTAGAATTTTTTTTCAAACTTTTACAAAATTTACCGAACAATTAAGGGAAAATTTCTAAAGTATCGTCTAAGGAAATCCCCACAAAATATATGTAAAGAAATTCAATGTTTATATCCCGGTCAAAGCACCAAAGATAATGTTTTTTTTTGTTTTTATTTTTGTGTATTTAAACATTAGCAAATTCTACACTCAAGAGATATTCCTTAAAAGAAATACTGACTTAAGGATTTTCTGAACCATTACAAAGAGCTGGCTCAAATATGGAGTGCAATGCAAATAGTGATTAAGGTGTGGCTCTTATTTATTGAAAGAAAAACATAATTATTTTCTAAGCTGAAACCCTATTTTTTCGTATGAATCTTTAAAATTGCTTTTTTGGAAGTTGTCCAAAAAATAATAAGAAAAGGTAAAATCATTTCTAAAAAAAATGGGAAAATATATGAGAAAGATCGCAAGGAAGCTTCAGTATTGTTCTGACAGCATTTGAGGAATTAATGAAATGACTCACATTAAAGTTTGCAGAGAATATCTTTGAAAATGTTAGGTACAAATTCGACAGAGATTTGAAAAACTTAAAATAAAAATAAAAAGTTTAGGGGTTTTAATATAAACAATTTTTTTTTCTCTAAAATTGATATTTGAAAAAGACTAGCAGAATTTTTTAACGAATTTTAGAGAAATTATTGAGAAAGTTTGTGGAGCAGCTAAAACTAGCTTTATTTTCTGCTAAAACTAGGTTTATTTTCTGAAGCAACTGTTAGAGGAATTTCTCTGTATCTTTTAAATTATGTTAAATTATGTTATTAGTAAAATTATGATTGCATTCAAGTTCATTGAATTTTTAATTCGACTTTCATTTGTTACTTTTTTTTTTTAATTTTAATAAAATAGCTTATATTGCACTTTAAAATTTCCGAAAAACATCCTACCGTAGAAATTACTTATACTAAGAGCCGTAGCCACGCCAAGGATGCCAGTCTAATAGACACAGGGTATATTTGACCGCTATCTAGTGTAAATTAATAATGTTTTTTTTTTTTTAATTTTTTTTTAAACTTGTTTGTGCGTTTTAAAACATTCTGTTGAATGTAGCAGAAATGTTGAAGTTAATTCTGAATGTTAAACATTACTTTCATCGGACAATCATTGAACATTTTTTTTAATTGTTCATTTGTTCAATTGGTTGTTTTGAGAAACTTGTTGAGGCTTTCCCACAAACGAGCTGAAAGTCATGTTGCATTCTGTTTGGTTTTTTTTTTGAAAAATTTTAATTTTTTTTTTGCTTTCAGCACACCCACCAAAGAAGTGTATAAGTTCACTTCCAACGAATTACTGAAAAAGTCTATGATAGTTTTACAGTTTTCATTTTTTTTTTTGAAAAGTTTCTCTACCCTCTTTACAATGTTCATTTGAAGCTTTTCATCGAAATTTTCTTCGAAAACTAAAAAAATATCTTTTGGTAACTTTTCAAGATGATTGAAATTTTTTTTAATTGTTTATTTATTTAATTTGTTGTTTTGAGAAACTTTTTTGAGTTTTGTCACAAATGAGCTCAAAGCCAAGATGCTTTCCATCTTTTTTTATTGAAAAATTCTAAAATCCAGCGATTTTTCCTTCAAAAATGATTCCAGCGCCACCACCAAATAAGTATATAAGGTTCACTTCAAATAATTACTGCAAATGTGTGAAAGTTGAACGCAGTTGATCTTCTTAGGATTTACAAAAGTTTTGTTTCTTTATATTGAAGTTTTTCTTCAAAAACTAATAATTTTTTAGAGTTTTCTGAAGGTTATTGCACTAAAATCTACCTATTAATTTAGTTGCGAGTGCAGAAAAATATAAATACGATTTATTTTTCAAAATATCTAAATATTTCAGGAAAAATTCAAAAACTAAAAAAAAGGAATGCGTGGGGTTATTTTCTACGAAATATCGAACGGGACTCTTCAAGGAATAAAAAAAACGCACATTTTTGACAAATTGTTGAGAGGCGTCAATATACGTGCTTGCCAATGGCGCAGGGGAGCAGTTCTGCTTATATTTTTTTCTTCTTAATCTTGAAGAAAGCCCCTGCTGCTGTATCGGAGAGTTTCCACAAATACCTACTTATATGTTTTAAAAAAAAATCGTTTTTAGAAAAAAATGAAAGAAAAAATGATTTTTTCGAAGGTACATAAAACAAAACTTGAATGTTTCCAAAATGCATATCTCAAGAAGTATTGTGTTTTCTCTGATCCCCTTTGAAATTTCATACAATTACAATTGAAAAAAAAAAACGAATTACTGACTCAGCTGCATGATGATCTCCGTGGCCGTAAATCGTATGTTGTAGTTCTTACGGTGTAATTTTGCAAACTCTGGCGAAGGAATTCTGTTAGATTATAATTTTTAACCGTATAATGCGATTCATAACTTAATTGTTTATCAGGGATGCAAGGAACGCTTCCATCAACTACAGTCTAGAAGCTTACGTTAGATTCTCGCGGAGATGAGGGCTCCTCAATATATCTGCAGAATTTTGCAGACCATTTTCTGAATCGGACGACGATTCACCACTGAAATCAATCAGATTTGCAAGGAGCACCACGGCCCCTATATCCCCTGCTCTAAAGGCGTGAATATTCAGCTGAGAAGTAGGCTTAGTCCCAGTTGGAACGTTACGCCTAAAAGAAGACGGAGTTTCAATGAATGTTTGGTCAAATGGATGTCTGACCGAAAATTGAAACTATTACTTTTACAATTATTTATTCAATCTGCCCTCAAACACAGGCTTTAAAAATTTTTAAACTTCTAATTTTCGCGAATTTTAGCTTAGAGCTAATTTTTGAAAAGCCCAAATTATACAACAGACAGGTCTTGTGGTAAAGCCAATCGATTTTTATCAAGTTCTTATCCTAATTAAAAAAAAAAATAAAATGTCAACTTTCGAGAGACGAATCAGCCAGGGGCTGAAAGTCTCTTAAATAAAGACAAATCAATCAATCAATATCACAGCACAGTGTCAATCTATCGGATAATGCCTAAGAGTTATGCAATCAAGCGAGCTGTCCCGCGTTATCTTCAGAATAGTGTACAATAAATTCGATCACCTTACGCACGGCATCCAAGTAACAATGTGTGAACCCTCTGCCAAGTATATCCCACCAACACTCCGACATCCGCATGAATTTGTGCAGACGTAGAGGTGTATTTGGTTTGCTGTGGATACAAACGATTGCATTCATCCCTTCCACTTCCTCACATTGATCTGCAACCTGACGTGGCAGGAGCCATTCCCGAGTAGGTGGAAAAATCTGATGAACAGCATATTCAGTTATGATTGATTGAATTACTAAAGAGCAAAAACTGATATTGGTTTGATTGACATAAGAGGTAAAAGAACAGAAATAATAGCAAAATCTAATATGGTGAACTACTCAATAATAGCTCGTTAAGATATTACAAGATCAAAACAATAGCAGACAAGATTTGTCACTTTTTTCTAGAAAAAAATAAAATAAAAAAATGTCAGCAAGCAGCATCGAACCTACGACCTTAGGATTCACAGGCGGCGGTGCTTACCACTCAACTGTGGCTCGCTGTTGTAAATAACATGGGAAAAAGAGCATGCGGTTCTTCGTTTCCACAGCTCAGAAAGGGACACATGGAATTTCACTAACATTGAGCCATCTCTATGGGTGTATGTGTTCCATTTCGTGCAGAAGAGCTAAACTTGTTCTTATGTAGAAATTTTCAGCTATTTCGACAAGAACAAAAACTGATATCATATCACTTTGAGCTATTCGTGCGATATTCATTAGATTTTTGAATAACTCATCAAAATCACATCGAGCTATGACAGCAAAAAGTGTTCGATTTGAGATATGATTTAGATATTCTCGTCTACCCGGGTTGTCGCCTCAAAAATAGAAGATCACCAGCACTCACACACTGTAGATGAATGGTTGTTTCCGGCAGATATCTCACTGGTTCCTTGTGTGATTGTAGCTGGTCTGCCGTGACTGGAGTAGCATCAACGAGCGTGTGCTACTCGTCTGTGCGTCATGGCTATTCGACCTTGTGTATCCCGAGTCTTTTAGGGTAAACAGGTATAATATGCCCCCCCTAAGCAGAAATGGCAATATATCTGAAACTGGCGCCTTATTCCACCTATTGTTCACTGCAAATCGTTGATACTAAAGTTGTTGAAGTGTTGCATGCGAACTTTGCCTTTGGAGATGTGGCTATGGAAGCTTTGAAACGTTTTTCGAAAACGTTCCAAAATTTGCCTTTTCAAAACAAACGGGGCAATACGCCCCATCAAAAGAAAAACGTCCAGCCCCGTGATAAAACTGTCCCAGGGGATAATTCCACCACATGCTCATCCTAGGACGGTCTTTCAACAAGTGTTTAACTGCATAAAAGTTGCAAAGTAACACAAGCGAACAGAACTAGCTTCGTTTACAAGGAAGTCAGCTTACAAGAGGTAAAATATTACGCCAAAAGCCTCAATTTCAGACTTTTTGATATTTTAATTGCTTTTCTGTACCAATCCGCTAACGGACCAGCTTGATGGCAATTATTCTTCAATATTTGAGATTTCTAATCGATCACGCATGCAAAAAGCGCTTGAATCGCTAGAAAATGAAGGGGGGCGTTTTGCCCCGGTGGGGCGCATTATACCCTTTTACCCTATCACCCTCTGAAGACATCTTTATCACATCACGGATGTAAAAAACAATCCGGATCACCTTTCCGTGTTTATGACTTTTACGACAGTCATTTTCCACAACAATTACAAAAATTGAACATGATCATAATCAGCACCGATAAACATCTACCATCAAAATTACGCGATCTATAAAACATCTCTTTATGTGTCTACCCTCCAAGGTCGTCGCCATCGCCACCTAAACCCATCGTACTTTGCATAAAAGGTTACATGTACTGCGACGGACGACCATCCGCTATGTTGGATCTGACTTGAACCAATTTTAAACGACCAAACCAACCAGTTCTGCTGCATCCTCTCGCCCATAGTAATAACAATCATCATCATGAACTTCGATGCGGCGACGTCGCCGCCGATGATGACCACGGCCAGCTACGAAGCAGCGGTATTTCCCACGGACGACACCTTCCTCACCGTTGCGTTGGTTGTGTTGCGAGGCGTTGGTCACACCACCGCCGTCCACTGGTCGCCCATTTAACCGTGTATTATGGGGTCGTCTTTCGTTACGGCGTGGCGTGACGCGGTGGCCCTCACCCTTGGACGGAAAGGTTCGCACCGCACCGTCGCAATTGGTCATTAATCTCCTCCACACGCATAAGTAGCCCGGACAGGACGGACGCGCAGCGTGAAGCATATTTATTTATTTTAAGGGTGTTGCTGGAGGTCTACGAGTGCGATACTTTTTATGCGTGTTTAACCAAGGGACCTACATCAATAAAAAACGTGGTTTTTGCCGTGGCAGGACATATTTGATGTCTTTATTGCATGTGCTCGAGAAATAAATGCTTGGCTGTCTCTTACAATTTTGAGATGCTTTTTTTTGGGATTCTTTAAGGAGTTCTTTCGTGGACTCTCCGAAATGTTCCTTCTGGAATTGAACAACAATTTTCATATTAAATTCCTCCAGTGGTTTCAACGGAAACTTATTTAGTTTCACTAAGAGTTTCTTTTTAGATTGCTCCAGGAACTCTTGATTATTTCATCAAAGATTATGTAGTTCATTCAAATGTTCTTTCTCAGATTCCTCCCAAGATTTCTCCAAGCATGTTTCTTCGGATTCCTCTAGGTTATCCCGTAGGATTCTCTTCAAGATTTCATTCAGTCGACTAATTGGATTATTTTAAAAACATCTTTTGGCATTCCTTGAGGAGTTTGTTCTTAGAATTTTGCAGAAGTTTTCCTGGAAACTGTTCCAGAAATTTCTTCGATAAATTCTCCTGGAGTTCCTCTGGGATTCTCAAGAAGTGTCTTTGAAAGTTACATTAGATATTCCACTAGAAATTTCGGAAGAGTCGTCGTGGTAATTCTTAACGAATTCCTGAAGACGTTTTTCAGGGATCTCGTTTAGGATGCTGCTATATGATGTTTGGAATTCTTCCATAATTATTTTTATGTTTCCTCAGGGGATTCTTTCTTGGATTACACCAAGAATGTTTCTTAAATTAGTCTGGGTTATCTCGTACGCTTTTATTCAAATATCTACTACGGAATTCCCTTTGGATGTCCCTTTTCGAATACTTCCTGGAGTTTCTATGAGAATTGGAATGCTTTAGGATTTTATTTTACGTTTTATCCAAGAGCTCTTTGTAGCATTCAAGGTATAATGAGTTTATCCTTGATGACATAATGGAAAAAAAAGATCGATTAATCATAGCAGATGACCGAATAAAATGGGAAAAAAGTATCGAGGACCTGAGAAGATGTCTCGCATATGTGTTACGATATCTCAGTAATCTATGTAATGCTGCTCGTGAAAGTTCTTGCAAAATTGGAACGTGTGTATAGTTGCAGAAATTGGTAGAAAGACTTGTAGTAACTTCTTAGTTTACGGATCCTATCGTCCCCACCGTTTTTCGCGCTTCTTTTAACTTGCACCATGTAGGGTCCAAAAGCTTTATTGGATGTAATATCAAAGGAAGGTGGCTCCATCGAGGATGAGACGCTTGCAAAACCTAGCCCGTTAGAGGATGGTGGCTCCAAAGAGGATGCCATACTTACGAACAACAAACGCGACACGTGCGGGAGATGTTAACGTGTTAGTCTCTCATGTAAAAAGCCAAACTCATGGTACTATGAGTATTGTTCAAGCCAATGTCAGAAAAGCGGTAAATTATTAATGAGTTAAAACTATTCAATTAAATTCTAGCTAGAGAATTTCTGCATTTCAAAACCGGCTTTGCTTCAAGATTATCGAACGATACGAACATTCCCTTTGATATTTCTCCGGGTGTTCATTGCAAAATTTAACCAGTTGTTTCATCTGAAATCCGAGTAGGAATTTTTACGGGGTTTCCTACAGGTGTTTGAGATTTTGTTTCTGAAATACCTCCAGATTGCTTGTTTATTTTTGTTTTGAAAAGTTATATAGAATCTATCTTATCTAGAAAGTTATTTGTTTTTGAAATTCATCAAGAGCTTTTACTAGTTTCCCATCAAATTTACCTTTGGAAATTCATGATTTCCGACTGGGTTTCCTCCGAGAGTGCGTAATGCAATTCCTCCAGCAGCTCATTCTGGGAATGCTCTAGCTGTTTCTTCCGAAAATCTTCAGTAGTTTCTTTTAGGAATTCTCCAGGAGTTTCTTCTAAAAGCCTTCATGGATTTTCTTCTGTAAATCTTCTGAGAGTTTATTCCTGGAACCCTTCCTAATTTCTTTTCCAAAAACCATTAGAGGTTTTGATTTTTTGAGAATATTTCAGAAGTTTCTTTTGGAAATCTTCCAGGAGTTTTTTTCTGAGAATTCCCAAAGAGTTTCTTGTGAGAACGCTTCAAGGGTGCCTCGATAGCTTCTCAGATTGTATTTTCATTTTTATGAATATATAGATCTATTTCCCATCACTCCAGTTTCGTCAATATACATAGAATCCGCCCTCTGGAGGACTGTTGAAGTAAGATAAAAGGAGCCATCAACAACGCAGCAGAGACCAACGAACGTTCGGTATGTGGAACGAAGCCGGAAGAACGATCGGATCGACGATGAGTGTAGAGGGGTTTTGGAGCAGAAGAACGCAGCAAGGGGGGTCATGCTGCAGCATGGTACAGTGCAGAATGGGGAACGATATAAAAGAACGCGGGAACAACAGACCCACCCGTTCTGGGAAAGAAAAGCTCGTTCCGCCTGGAAGAAGTGAAATACAAAAAAACTAGAACTGCTGTGCAGTTCTCAAGAAACACGGAAGTTCTTCCAAAAGCTCAACGAATCCTGCGAGTCGAAATGAGCAGGTGTAAGGACGGGAGCATGTTGACGGACGGGTGTGAGGTGATCGACAGGTACAAGCAGCACTACGACGAACACCTGAATGGAATGTCAGGAATTCAGTTGGGCTTTACAATAAATCAATGATAACCTTTACAAAGCTCTACAAAGCAAGCAACTATTCCGTGGATGCATCTGCTAAGTGCACAGTTACTGGCTCGTTTGTTCTCCAAGGTTACTAATTTCTTTGAGTTCAACGTACACAACATCGTCCTATGTATGTTCCTGATATTCCTGTAGGAAATCTCTTAGGCATTTCGCTTTCCCAAGGACTAACATCTAGTGTTTATTCAGGTAATTATTTGGAATTTCTTGAGAAAATATTTTGGCGTTCCTTGAGCATTTTTCTGGGGTTTTTGACAGAACTTCGTCAGATAAATCCAGATTCTCCTGAAGTTCCCTCGGTTGAGACATAACTGAGATATGGCAATCCAAAGTTGACTAGTTTGTATGGGAAAACGGCTTTGGTGCATTTTTATTGTCCGATACTGTATATCACAGATTTTATAACATAATGTACCTCAAATATTTCAAACAGAAATGTGAGTTAGAATTATGTTACATTTTTGTTAGAAATTTCTATTCGGGTTGGAACTTCATCTGATCCTTTTTTTAGATTTCTCAATGAAATTCCTTCTGGGATTTCCTACTATTCCGTTTGGTTATCTTTCTGGGTTCAATAAGAAGTTTTTGCTACATAATAAGATTATAACACAAATAGAGCAACTGTTGTTATAAATAACAGGAGTTGATATAATTTTATTGTAAGGTTTTTATGAAAACTATGACAGCATTTGTTAATAACAAAATTATATCAAAACTTGTTTTATTTGTTCAAAAAGTAATATAGGGGAAATTACCTATTCTCGGCCGTTTTGTTCACTTTGTCTTTGGGGTATTTTTGAAACCTATTGAACTCAGAGTTGGTCTTAAATCCTTCCAAACTAAGCTGAATTATATGGCCAAGTTTCAGACAATTTGGCTGACAAAAACCCCCCATGACGAAGAGAACAAACCTGCCGACAATACCCATTGTCACCCTATAACCACATTTGATATATTATGCATACCAATATTATTGCCTGTACAATAATTGCCTAACAAATTTATTGCAAGATTTGTTATATTTTTGAAGCAAAATTGTAGCAGAATTTGATAGATTTTTGAATTGCCGTGAAAAAGTTCGATATTTTTTGTTATTTTGGCCATTCGAGCCCAGAGAAATATTACAAAATATATAGTGAATTTGTTCCGAAAAATGTTACACAATTTGATATAATTTAGTTATAATTTATCAAGTACAATCTAACAAAGTTTGATATAATCTGAATATGTCTGAATTTGTTTTATTTTTGTTTCAATTCAAGTTTTGTTAGAATTTTTATTATTTTACCTACTAACGGAACATGTTTTAAAACAACTATTGTTACAAAAATCATAGTAACACAATAGAGCGATTCCAAGCAACAGCATCAAAATTAAGGAAAATTTTTAATTCATGATTTTCTATTGAACTGAAACTTTGCACAGTTTTTCAGTTCCATCTAAATCGCCATTTTTCGATATCAAATTTTTATTTAGAGCCACGACTAACTTTTCAAAAGGGTGTATGTGAAAATGGTTCAAAAATATTCAAAAATATGCACAGCAAAAACGGATTGTTCGATTGTTATGAATTTTTCAGCAAAGTTAGATAGCTAAATGGTGATTTCTAAGAAAATATACACTGTGAAAAAAAATCTATTTTATCATTGAAAAACATCATTTTTGTCACAAAAACTCAAATATCTCAAAACCCTATCTTTTTACCAACTTGATTTTTTTAGGGAAAACGGTCCATTGTATTAGCAATCTACCATAAAAATTTGGTGATGGTAAACTAATAAACAAAAACGTTATAACATTTCAAAAATTTCACAATTTTTACATTTAGTAAAAAAAAATTTTCTGTGTAAATTATTTCGGCCGGGAATCGCGATTTGATGCTGATTTTATTGTTCAGCAAAGTTAGATAACTAAATGGCGATTCCTAAGAAAATATACACTGTGAAAAAAATCTTTTTTAACATTAAAAAATATCATTTTTGTCACAAAAACTCAAATATCTCAAAACCCTATCTTTTTACCAACGTAATTTTTTAGAGAAAACGGTCCATTGTATTAGCAATCTACCATGAAAATAAACAAAAAAGTTATGACAATTCAAACATTTCACAATTTTCACATTTAGTAATAATTTTTTTTAGTGTAAATTATTTCGGTCGGAAATTGAAGTTTGATGCTGATTTTATTGTTAATGGCCTTGCGTGAGTAAAACAAGTTGTTTTTATTATATATTATATATACATATAATATAATATACTATGTACCGTAATGTTCCGATTTTATCACGCCCTCCGCGCATTAGTCGTTTATTCATTAATTTGCTGTTACATTTGAGGACAAGTGTTTTCCCTCTTCTTCAAGATGAATGTTTAAAGCGTGTTTTGCAACGTTAAAAATATTGAAATGGGTATAGATGTTGAAGAATATTACAGGGCATTTTTGAAAAGGGGCGTAATTAAATTGTTTAAACAGATGTCGCTGATGGCAATTTCTCAGTTGTTGTCGTTTTCGAACTTCCTGCGCCCTGCTTTACCGATGATATACAGATGGCTCGTTTGTCAAATTCTAGACGGCAGGACGTGCAAATGCGTAATTTTGTACACAATGTGGACATTTGGGCATAACCAGTCTCTTTCAGTTTATCTATGGTGCTTTCGGTGAGATTTCGTAACTCTTTTGAACATTTTTTTTCATCAAACGGTCTACAAGAGAGCGTTGAGTTGAAGACCTTTGAGAAAGCGACTGTTCATCTTGTTCGTTAGATTATAATAAACAAAATCACTTATTAATTTTAACTTACTTGTTTGGTGTTGGTGGCTGAAGAAAAAAAATACTATACAATTTTTAATATTCATAGCGGTAGTATTTTTTTGTTTTTTTCGTGAGCATTGTCAGGTATGTATACAGACAAACAAACGTAACACTGGCGAAATTTTCATTGACCACGCCTTCAACGATCATTTTGAATCTTGGTTGTGGCTTTCATAACAAGAAGAGCGCCCATCGTTTTTCTTTGCGTTTGACGTTTCACACTAGCGCCTTCTGATGACGATATTGCACAACGCAGTGTTTCGTGAAACATTTCCACCAGGTGGTGATAGTGTGAACTGGGCGATGAATTTTCACTAAAATTGTTCTAGGCGTTTCGTCTGTTTGTCTGTGGTATGTACCTCTTATGCATTTGTTGTTGTTGAAGTTACTCGCATTCTTCCGATCATAAAGTCTGTTCTCTACACACTTAATTTTGATTACCGAGTTCGGTAATTTTTTGACGAGATTAAAACTGCTGAGCACCGAACTCGTTCAGCAAAAATGCATTGTTTACCTTTTCCATATACGATTTTGACAGTTGTTTTACTGAGCCTCAGTAAAATCGATTACCGAAACTACCGAGATCGTACTGCTGTTATAATCTCGTCAAAAAAGTACCGAACAGGCAATTCAGAAATAAGTGTGTAAGAGGGATTTTTTTTGCGGATAAACTAGACGTATACGCGTATAAAAAAACTTTTATTATACAGCTTTTGTCTTAAAAATAAATTTAATTCCATTTTTCTTATAATCAACAGCTTTTCAACACTATCAAGGGATTTTTTCACCAGTCACGTACAATAAAAAGTATGACAATCTCAATATTTTTGATCACAACACTGGATCGCGTCTAAGTTTCAAATAGATACTATAGTAATTACGAATAATCAAACTAAAGTATCATGAAAACAACTTGTTTAATTCAGGCGGTAGCCTTTACAATAAAATCAGCATCAAAATATAATTCTCGAAATAATTTACACAGAAAAAAATTTTTTTTGTTACTAAATGTAAAAATTGTGAAATGTTTGAAATGTCATAACTTTTTTGTTTATCAGTTTACCATCACCAAAATTTTATGGTAGATAGCTGATATAATGGGCCATTTCCCCTAAAAAATTGAAGTTGGTAAAAAGATAGCGTTTTGAGATATTTGAGTTTTTGTGACAAATATCATATTTTTTCAAAGTAGAAAAAGAAATTTTTTACAGTGTATATTTTCTAAGGAATCATCATTTAGTTATCTAACTTTGCTGAAAAATTTATAACAATCGAACAATCCGTTTTTGCTGTACAGCTTTTAGAATATTTTAGAACTATTTTCGCATACACCCTTTTGAAAAGTTAGTCGTGAGTGAATATGAAGGTTTAATATCAAAAAATGGCGATTTATATGAAATTGAAAAACTGTGCAAAGTTTCAGATATTTTTGAAATGGTCGCTCAGGATCGACTGACATGACTCCGTGGAATTCCTCAATAACAGAACCTGCAATAAATTTGTTTTTCCAATCTAGTAAGGAAAATATCCTCAGACTGCTCCAGAAATGTATTTTTAAATTTCTCTCTGGGGTTCTTATTTTTGCAGGGTTCCATCAGGAATTCTTTCCTAGTTTAGTTTTTTTTACCAACAGTTCCTTCTAATATTTTCTCAGAAAATGTTACTGGAATTTGTCCAGGAGTTCGTTCTAGGATTGCAGCAGGAGTACATTTTGGGAATCTTCTAGGAATCCATTCTGAAAATCTTCAGTAGTTCATTTTGATTGATATTCACTCTTTTCTTCTGGTAAACCTCCTTGATTCCCTTCTGAAGAATTTACCACGTTTATCTTCTGGGAATCTTATGGAAATATTTGAGAAGTTCTTTCTGGGAATCCGACTAAAAAACCTGTAGGAGTCTCCTGTGAGAATCCTTCAGAAGTTCCTTTTTGGGTATCTGGAGAAATTTTCCTAGGAATCATCCAGGAGTTTCTTGTGAAAAAACTCCAAAAGTTCTTTTGAAGTTCCTCTTGGAAATCTTCAAGAAGTTTTATTTTGCAGGAATATTTCAGAAGTGCCTTGTGAAAACGCAATTGAAGTTGCTTCTTCGAATTCTTCAGTAATATATGGATAAATCCAGAATTTCTGGGTCAATATCGATGAAAAACCAGGCCATACTTTTCCAGAGTCATATAGTTTCACATAACAGATGAAACATGCACATATATATTATGATGATAATGTAGAAAAAAAAATAAAAATTTTGCTTTATCAGATTTGCAGTTTGCGCCCATTGTACTTTTCAGTGGTTTGAAAAATCTGAATGTCTTCATCTAAAGGCGTGGTCTTGTGAAGGTTTGTGACCAAATGGGAAAATAACTTTTCAGGAAATTACCCTGTTAGAGATCATGGAACGTTGGAACATACATTGGTTAACGTCAAGTGGACAAAAATGAGGTTTAACCCTTCAGCACACGCGCTGTTGTAAAAAGTACAACACTACCAAAAAACCTCGCTCGTCGTATGCAGCGCGACCGCGGTGCAGTTTCCGTTGCTTGATGGCACGCGTCCTCGAAGGTTAAAGTTGAAAAACACTTTCGGATTTTTTCCTGCCGTGTACTGTTTGCAGGAAATGATGAAGTAATGCGTCGAGCGGATGTTTCTGCATCAGGTGCAGAGGATGGTGGCTCCAAAGAGGATGAGGTGCTTGCAAATCAAGCGTGACATGTGCGGGAGGTTGTAACGTGCGAGCCTCTCAATTTATGGCCCAATGAGCACTGCTCAAGCCAATGCCAGAAAAGGCATGGGAGATTAGGTTAATGTCACAATGTTGTATACAATTTCGAATCAGAAGCAGTTAGATCTAATAGTAGAACTACAAGCAATATTATCGTACTTTTTGGTATTCTTCCAGAAAATTGTCCAGAGATTCCTTCTGGGATTCCAACAGGGGTTATTTCTGTGATTGTTACAGGAGTTTCTTCTGAAATTCATCCATGACTTTGTTTTTGATTGATTTGGAATTTCACCGGGATTTCCAACTGGGTTTACATGGATTTCTGAAAATCATCTGGTGTTTTTTTTTGTGAGAATACTTCCAAAAGTCCTTTTCGAAATCTTCAGGGTGATTTTCTGAAGAATTATCTAGGAGTTCTTTACGAGAATCTTCCAGGATTTTTTTATTCCTTTTCCTTATGAGATATTTATAGGAATTCTTCAGGAGTTTCTTTTTAGACTACTTCGCTGACTTCACTGGTGCAAGCCTGATGTAAAATTTCTAAGTAATTTCTCAGATGGATTTTGTTAAGCCTTCAATCCCTTTTTCATCTCTCTAGCTACGCAAATGTATATAGAACTGTTCCTATGGGATTTCGGATTCATATGGTAATAAAATTGGATAGAAAACGTCATTAAGCGTTCCTGCTTGTAGGAATGGCAACGGAATGATATGTTGGACAATTAATGCTTTCCCCCTAATCTTTTCAATTCTTCTCATTGACTAACACGATGACGATCAACTTCCACAGGATTGCGTTTCCCCCTATGCGCCTCAATTAGATTACTTAGAGACGCCTCCAAATCCAGCCCCCCATCACCGACACTCTTGAAGAAGAGATTAATAAATTAAAGCCGGATTAGCCGACGGATCTCCGTCAATCAGATGGCGGCGCGGCGCTGACTTGACGTCGACACCTCCGCGCCGGGTGTTGAGATTGTTGAGAAGCGCTCGCGCGGGCCATCAATTTCGTCAGCCATCAGCACAGCATCCTTCTCGGACCTGCCTGCCGGTTAATCAGCACTCAATCGAATCGTTTCGAGGCGGTGCAGCAAAATAACAAACCACCGCACCGCTCGCGCACCGAGATGAAGAACGCGTTAAGATAATTCCGCGAGGAACAATGGACGCTTTATTCGGAGTTAACAAGAAGTTTGCGTAACATCGCATCGATGCGATGCGATGACGATGAAGACTTCGAGTGCCACCGCGCGTCGTGCGCAGCAGCCCAGCTTCTGACACCTCTCAACAGCTGCTGGCTGGTTGTAGATTGGCGCACGCGCGTACCCTAGTACGTCATCCCATTCACATCTGATTGTACGTACATGTAGGTAGAGCGGTGCCATCATCATCAGTGGCCTTTAATTATAGCCTACGGTTGAATAATTTATTGGCTGAAGACAGTGTGGTGCGGTGGCGGTTCGACTTATGATGGCTCGGTGGCTCTAGCCAGCAGCAATTTTCCCATTAAGGGAAAACGATTCCGCGATCACCCTCGCATCAAGGCAGGGATGCCAGATGAATCTCTTTATCAGAAAGATTGTTGTTCTCTTCTTCTGCATTGGCGTAACGTCTGCATCTCAGTTTAGTGTTCTAGGAACACTTCAACAGTTGTTAACTGAGAGCTTCCTCTGCCAATGATCATTTCGTATTTGATATAGATTGAACTCGTCATCCTTAGCATGGTCCTGCTAAATACCCGCGTGTTTGCCTCTTCAGATATGTGAGTTTTTAATAATATTCGTTGAATCGAGCGAGTCTGGCAACCCTGCTCTGCCTCTCGATGACAAGGCAATGATGTCTTACAAAAGATTCTCCACGATGTCTGCGTGAAGAGACGGGCACCAACCAAAGTCAAAAGCTGCATGGCGAGATGATAAATGAATGCACAGAAGATAACGAGATTTTTCCATCGTCGTCGTCGCCGTCTTCGGCATTCGAATCTTGGCATCTCGCGGCATCCCTGGAAAACGCGAGGAAATGCTACCGAGCTACTGCTGCCGCAAATCTGATAGTGGCTTGGTATCTACAAGCTGCGAACAGATGATTGCCAAAGACGGAACTGGCACGAGCATAGAGCCTCTCTCACTATAAAATGCCACGATGCAAATGAGAGGAGCTGATGCGAGGAAAATTCTTCTCGGTAGATGACGACGGGCGGGGTGAAGTTTCGCAATCGCCTCGGTATGAAAATTCACGGCTGACACGAGGAGCGATCATCGCAGAAGATGACGAATGCGGTAGGTAAGTAGGTTCGTTTGATTCGATAACAGCGCGCGGGTACGCACATAACTCGCCGGGCGGGCGACCGTCAAGACGAGCAATGATGCGAGTCTTCTTGCTGCCAACGATGACGGACTTTCATTTGGTAGGATGTCGATCGAGTTTGAAGAGGGGATTGGAGTTGGAGCGATTGGAACGGAGAACGTTAAGGATGAAGTTGTGGTATGTGGGTCGTCTTCAGAGATTGCTAATTGATTCAATGCTTCCGCTTGGAAAGTTGTGAGCGATGGTGGCTGTTACTAGAGTCATAAAGTATGTTGTTTGGGGAAGTTTGTATCATTTTTGTTATTAACATCAGGGCCAGTGGGGACATCGAGGGTACTCCAAGTTACTCACTGAGTAATAAGTTCTTGAGCTTGATTGACCGCCCGAGGATGCTACTCCAGCATCGCCAGACCAGCTACACTCACAAAAGGAACCAATGAGATATCTGCCGGGGACCAAGCAGACATCTTCAGTGTGTGAGTGTTGGAGATCTTATATTTTTGGACGACAGTGGCGCCTGTCACGTCAGGTTGAAGGTCAATGTGGGGAAGGGGATGGAAGTGATGATTGCAAATATTTGTATCCATATCAGACCGAATATACCTCTGCGTCTGAAGAAATTCATGCGGATGTCGGACAATTGCTAATTGTTTGATTGGCAGTAGGATCACACATTGGTGCGTGGATGCCAGGCTTAAGGTGATTGATTACTGTATTCATTATCCTGAATGTATTGTGGCACAGTTCGCTTGATTGCATAACTCGTAGGCTTTATATGATAGATAGACACTGTGCTAGGAAAGTTGAAAGGAAGGGAAACGGCTTTTTCAAATCGTTTCTGTTCTAGCGATGGCTATGAACTTACGAATACACATGAATTGTTTATGTAGAGAAGGGAAAGAGATGTAGAGATTGAAAGATACAAAGTAATAGGAAAGGGATGGGCCAGGGATTGAAACCAGGACCTTCTGCATTATAAATCAGTAGCGGTAGTACTAGACCACCAAGCCCGTTCCCACTGAGTAGACAGCTCTTGAGATAAAAAAAAATGTCCTACCAGTATGATCGTCCACGCATTACTCCACAACATTCCCCGGCAATAACTCTAAGGGCTCTTTGAAAAAATCTGTTAAAGATTCACACCAAGGTTTATTCAGAGATTCCTAGAGTTTCTTACAGGGGTCTCTCCAGATATTTCATCAGCTATTTCTCCGAAATTTTGGAAACGATCATTTTAGAAAATCTTGCAAGGATTCATTTATGAGTTTCTTAACAGATCTTTTAGTGATTTTTTGTCAGAAATTCTCTGAAAAATTCCTCCAAATTAACAAAGGATGCATTTGGAAAACAATTCATTGATATTTTCAGACATTGCTCCATGGATTCCTGTAAAAATCCTTTAGAAACTTCCAAAGCGAACATTTTCCAGAGAATTTAATAAAAAAAATCTACCAGGAATTCCCTTTTCCATGGATTCTTTCCGGAATTTCTCCATGAATAACTTAAGAAAATCATTCAAAGAATTTACTTCGAAAGTTTTTTAAGACATCTGTCATTGATGTTTTTTTTTTTAATTGATTTTGAATTTCATTTAGGATTACCTCTTGAGGATGCTGCAAAAAATCTTCAAGAACTGCTATAGAGAACCTTCCAATCCGTAAGACAACTCTTTCAGGAAATCATTCTCGGATTTCTTCAAAAAAAATTTCAGCGATTCCGTCAGAAAATCAAAACTCCTTTAGAAAGTATTCCTCCAGAAATTTCTACACGGATTTCTCTAGAAAGTCTTTCTCAGACTCCTTTGGGAACTTTACCAAAGTTTTCTTCAGAAACTCTTCCAGGGGTTCCTTAAAAAAAAACCCTGGAAATTTCTTCAGATATTATTTATGAGATACCTTCATAAATTGGTGCAAGGATTGCATCAAGAGATCATCTATGGTTTGCTTTCAAAATTGCTCCATGGATGATTTCAGAAGGTTTCCTTCAGAAATTCCGTTGAGAATTTCTCCAGAAATCATCCAGAAATACTTTTATGTCAATTTCCATGAGTTTCTCTTGAAACTTCACCAAGGATTACTTCAGTTTTTTTTGTTCTAGAGATTCGTTCAGAAAACCCTTGCAGGGATTCCTCTACAAATTTCTACAGGGATTACTTCAAAAATTCTTTCAAAGACTCCTCCGTAAATTCTTCCAGTGGTTTCTTCAAAAAATCTTCCAGAGGTACATTCAGAAATTCATTCAAGAAGTCCACCAGTGATTCATTCAGGAATTGTTCTAGAAATTACAATGAAAATTCCCGGCAGAATGTGCCCAGGTAGTTGTACAGGGATTAACACAGAAAATCCTGCAGTAATTACTCCAGGAATTCAGATATCCTCCAGACATTTCTTTATGCATATCCTCATCATTTCCTCCGACATTTACTGAAAAGATAGCTCTAAGAATTTCTCTGCGAAGGTGAATTTATTCAGAAATATGTCCTAAGAATTTATACAGGAATTCTAAAAGGAATATCTCGAGTTTTTTCATAAGATGTTTACAAAAGATTTTCTAGGCATTTCTTTGAATTTCCTGCAGGAATTACTGCAGAAATAAGTCCACAAATCGCTGCAGGAATACTTTCAGAAATTCTTTCATCGATTTCTTTAAAATATTCCTTTAGGATTTCTTCAGGAGTTTCTTAAAGATTACTTTATAAACTTTTCTAGGAATTTCGCCCAAGGTTTTTTCTGGGAATTTCTATAGGTATTTATTTAAGAAGTTTGCTGGAATTTCTTCAGAAATTTCTCAGTGATTATTTCTGGAGCTTCATTTGAAAGTTTTTTCCGAGATTTTACAGAAATTTTACTGGAGATTTTTTCAAAAATTCCTTTGAAAAAAATTCAGAAATTCCAGTTTGAATGGCTTCAGATATTTCGTCAGGGCAGAGGTTCCCAAACTTTTTGCTACCGCGGCGCATTTCAAAATTTTCAAAAATGTCGCGGCGCACCAACAACTTTTACAAAGATGGTAGGCGTTGAGTAAAACCGGACCATGCGTTTTTCAATGATTTTGGGAAAAGGGGAAGATGTCCTGCAAACACTTGGGATATCAAGTCAGGAACGTTATTTTCTTAGATACTTTTTTTTTCTATAATGTAATATCTGCATCAAAATAACGCTGAAAAGTTCAGCTCTGTCGAATTCCATTGCTTATATTTGCCTGTCCAAAAATTTGACTAGTCTTCTCTGATTGAACAGCGACCACTTTCAGTCAAAAATTTCAAATACAAATCGTGAAAAAATCTTTTATATAATGTTTTCTTAGAATTTAAAAAATAAGTACTTAATATGCATATTTTTCGAAAGTAAAATGGCTTGACAATTCACAGAACTTAACAAAATTTTTAAATTTCTTTGCGATTGCAATGCAAAATAAAGGGGTTTGTAAAATTCAAGAAACATAGATAAAAAATAGATTGTAAAGTGACACAACACAAAAGAGAGGGTTTCCAGAATAATGCATGAAATCGACATACAAATTGTCGCAGAATTGTTATGCAACAGTGATGTTAGTAAAAATGTCGTTCCGAAACGTTTGAGACAGCATGAAGACCAGGGCATTGACAGCAATAATTCTGAACAGAACTTCAAGTAGGTCCTTGGAATATAAACTTTGAATTACAAGCTATTGATGAAATCAAAAACCAAGCTGAATCATAAAAAGTACAAATAACCATTTCAAAAGCTTAACTAAAATAGTCAGAACTTCGGAAATTCAAAAATGTGGTCTTCTTAATCTTAGAGTTCCGCGAGGATATCAGAAATAACATTTGTAGAACATCCGATGATTTTGCGATACTTATTTTTAACAGAAAATTTGGAAAGAGGAAAGCCCTTTTGAGCGACTTCTTTTCGAAGACTTCTTTAAAAGGCAAGATTTTGGAATGTAAAAAAAGTCTGTGAAGCGACACTTATTTTACTAAACAAAACAAAAACAGCAAAACAGAGATTTCGCGTTTTGATTAGTAAGAGTTTGTTCTTTTTATTTTGGCTTAAGAGCCTGCGGCGCACCTAAGAAATGTTCACGGCGCACAGTTTGGGAAGTATTATTATTATTATTATTATTATTATTATTATTATTATTATTATTATTATTATTATTATTATTATTATTATTATTATTATTATTATTATTATTATTATTATTATTATTATTATTATTATTATTATTATTATTTTTATTATTATTATTATTATTATTATTATTATTATTATTATTATTATTATTATTATTATTATTATTATTATTATTATTATTATTATTAATTATTATTATTATTATTATTATTATTATTATTATTATTATTATTATTATTATTATTATTATTATTATTATTATTATTATTATTATTATTATTATTATTATTATTATTATTATTATTATTATTATTATTATTATTATTATTATTATTATTATTATTATTATTATTATTATTATTATTATTATTATTATTATTATTATTATTATTATTATTATTATTATTATTATTATTATTATTATTATTATTATTATTATTATTATTATTATTATTATTATTATTATTATTATTATTATTATTATTATTATTATTATTATTATTATTATTATTATTATTATTATTATTATTATTATTATTATTATTATTATTATTATTATTATTATTATTATTATTATTATTTATTTTTGATTAAAAATTTAGAAAGAGGGAAAAGCCCCCTTGAGCGATTTTTATAGTTTGGGAAGTACCGCGTCAGGGAATTATTTAAAAATATCCTCAGATACTTCTTCATGGAACTTTACAAAGATACATAAAAAATAAATAAAATATATAAAAAAAATCATTAAAAACTAGTGCTTCTTTCGGAAGTTCACCCAAGGGTTCCATAAAGATTTTCATGGCAAAGTCTGCCTGGCATTTCTACAGAAATTCCTACACGATTTTATTTTGTTAATAGCTTCTGAGGCAGGGATTGTGCGAATACTTGAAAGAATCTTTGAAAGAAATTTTAAAGAAATCCCTGGTTGATTCTCTGGAATATTTTTTTCTTATCATAACTTTGGAGGTTCCTAGAAGAAATTCTTGAAAAATTTCTGAAGTGATTCTTGGATAAGAAATCATATGAAAGTATTTATTTGAATAAACTCATTAAGACACCACCTTAATCCTTAGAATATAAAAACATTTTTGAAAAGAGTCATGCAGAAATCAGTAGACAGATTTCTAAAGAAATCTCCTGAAAAAGTGTGCCAAACTTCCTGCAGAAATTATAGACAAAGATAATTACAGACTGATGGAATTGTTGTATAGATTCACCAATAAATTTCCGTGGGATCCCTGGAGGAATTTTTAAAGGAATTCGAAGAAAAAACTCCTGGAAATATAGCTGGAAGTATTCTCTGGAAATATTCATAGAAGAATTCCTAATGCTTTTTTTTTCTGGGAAAATTGCATAAAAATAGCCGAAGAAAAATTTCCGAAGGAAATCCTCAAGAAATAAAACACTTCCTGAAAAAAAAAAAATTGAAATGCTTCTGAATGTTTTCTTTAAAAAAAGAATTTTCTGAAACATTTTTTTAAAGTATACCTGGAAGAACAGGAGAACCCTCTCTGAAGGAATTCCTGGAGGAACTTTTGGCGAAACCTCTTGAGAATTTTCTAGTGAAAATTCTAAATAAATGCCTGGGACTACCTCTGAATATATGAAACGAGAATAAAGGACATTGGGGAGAAATTTCAACCATTATTCCTGAAAGAGTTTAAGGAAAAAAACTGCATTTTCAAAGGAAACCCCAAGAGGAATTTTTGACTGAACCTCTGAAATAATATCCAAATTTCTTGTTTTTTTTTTTCTGGAATTGGATCTTTTGAAAAAAATCCTTTGGTGGAACTCCATGATAATCCTTGGAGACTGTTGGAAATTGCCAACAGATTCAGGAGGTTCCGCAATAATAATACCGGAAATGAAACAACCGCAGCTTATGGTTTGGTTACAATCCGGATGAATTATTATTATCCTGAGAAATTATACAATTTTAACGTGTGAATTCATGTGTGTGTAGATAATAATAGTTATAAGTACTTGTTTCATGTTCTTTTGTAAATAAACTTACGTTTAGTCCCAATTTGCTGTATCGTTTCCCTCCGTGTCAAGTCAAGTCAAATCTACTCGTATTGTGTCCTGGGCATCGATTGTTTTGTGCAAAACACGTTCCGTACTTAGTCGCAACAGTCGACTGTTTAACCTGCCGTACTATAGTTAGTAGAACTAGATTTAAGTTTGCATGAATTTTAGATAATGCTAGATTTACCTTTGCAGTAGTAGCAGATGTAATTTCTGTGTATGCGACTTTTAGGTTATAGAACTATTGGTGTTGGATTTCAACGTATCTACGTAAATAATATCTATAAGTTTATACAAATTCGAAACAGTTCTAGAGCGTAGTTTACCTTGTAAGAATAATAAGGAATTCACTTTGTTTAAGCAATAATCTGTAGTAAATTTGCACAAAATAAATGCACTTAATCTTGGCGAGTCTTAGCATTTCTACACTATATGACAATTGACATATCATTTAGGTACGTTTTTCGTTGACTCACCGCGTGACAGTGAAGACTGTCACTCCGTGTTGTGTTCAATACCACCCAGTGCAGATGACCGTCTCGATTGTAGTTCGGTGCCGTCAGACATTAGGGTGGTTCAAAGAAGGCAGTAAAGGCGCGGTGGTGTGAATTCGCCAACAGAGACATTTCTTGAATTCTTGAGAGTTTTCTAGAAGATTTTTTTACAGAAAAGTTTGAAAAATCACCTTAAAGAATATATGCACAAACTTCTACAGCAATCCTTGAAGGAATTTCCCAGATAATCGCTAATGGAAACCCACGAAGAAAATCTGAACGAACCTTGCTTGAATCATTCTAGAAAGTCTTGTGAGAATCTTCTTAAATATTTTGATAAATCCTGAAAGAATTTTTAAATGGAATGTTGGCGGTTTCCCTGGAGGTAATCGTGGAGCAGTACGGGGGAAGGAATACATTCTATGTTCTAAAAGACTTTGTGGAGGAATCTTTATAAGAGTTATTGATGAACTCAAATTTCAGTCACCCGCGTATGAGGGTTTATAGGGGGCGCTGAGATTTGACAATCTTGATTAACCAGCTCTGATTTTACCATGACATCACTGATCAGGTCCCAAGTGGGACAGACCTTACTTATTAGCTTGATGTTCTATGAGAACTTGGACACAATCAAAAGCTTTATGAATCATTTGGTAAGTTTTGCAATCCTCCAAATCATATCAAGGCAGGCTTGATAAACTCTCTGCCTAAATCAGCCAAGAAATTCTATTAGCAAGAGATCTTGGACCCCACCAAGAGATGAAATCATACACGTCCACTCTAGTCTTTCTTAATATCGCTACGTTTACATGAGCCGATATAGAACGAGTTGATTATCTTGGACAATCTGAATTTCAGATGAAGATTAACCTGGGCTTGTTAGGGGAATATCTGTTAATAAAAAGAAAATCGCGTTAAGTACTGTTCCTTTGAATTCCACTAAGAATTTGCATCCTTTGACAGATACGTATTTCGACCTCAACTGTAAGGTCATCTTCAGTGTCTTGTAGTCGAGTCAAGTACAATACACTGAAGACGACCTTACAGTTGAGGTCGAAATACGTATCTGTCAAAGGATGCAAATTCTTAGTGGAATTCAAAGGAACAGTACTTAACGCGATTTTCTCTGAATTTCAGCTTTACTTTTATTGTTTATGAGGAGTTCCGATGAACACGATCAAGTCATTTGACTTGACAACAACAAAATATCTCATAGATCTACCAACTATTTCAAAAGTTTCCTCTGAGCAGTCACTGTATTTTGCGACATCTGCCATTCAACGCATGTGACCCACTGTTCCAAAGCACAAATGTAAAAACATCTCAATTTAACCTACCAAACACCATAGCCGACTGCTGGCTGTGGAGCACTAATCAAGTTACTGTGAAACGAGATAGTAACACTTAGATAACAACACAATACCAAACGATGGCGCACACAAACCCCACTCCACAGAAAACAATAAACAAATTACCGTATTGTTCCATCTGCCCCAGCACAGCAGTCAGTTAAAGACAGAAAACGGTTGGTGTTTCTTTCGATTGCACGACAGCGACGACGACCTGTTTGAATCTCATAATTTGTGCGCTCTTCACTTAGGTTTAACCCGTAAAGTCAAAGAACCGCCTCCGCCCTTCGACGGGCGGCGGTGGCCCTCCAAAGGGCTCAAACAGCTCAAACGTACAATTAGCAGCAGCAACGCTGCGCATATTAAGTTCACATTTTGCCACAATTTTTGCTCTAAAACAAGCTTAAAACAACTGGAAAAACAATACCTTCTACAGCTCCGATCGTCTCACACCCATGTGCACCATGAAAGCCAAGTGGTAGCAGCGGTGGTGGTGGAGGTGCCGCTGGCGGCGTTTGCACTCTGATTTCTCACCTTTTTGTAGGGCGGCAAGCAGCTAGCTCGCAACATCATCGAGGGTTGTACCGCGTAATAAACTTTTAACCGAAATGAGATTGCCGTCATCAATCAACCTACGGACGGATGGTGGTCCGTCAGACACAGGTGTCTACCGAATCCGAACTTTAATTGAAGTCATAAATTCGCCGTCTTGAGAGTGGTGAGGGTTTTTAGTAGACCTTTTTGCATTTGCACTGGTGTAGGAAATGGCTTCAATATTGTGCCTCATACAAATTAGGCGCCATCCACAAATTACGTAACTCTCCAAGGGGAGGGGGATTCCGAAATTCCTCCAGGAATTTAACTTTGGGTTTTTTCAAGAATTTCTCTAGAAATTTCTCCAAAAATCTTCTAGGAACAAGCCTACGGGTTTCTTCAGCAATTTCACCAAGAATTGCTTCAATAATTATAATTCCTCCTGGACTTGCATCTGAAATTCGTACTTGAATTTTCCATCACTTGCGTTTGGGATATCTCAAGGAATCTTTCTGAATGTTTCCCGAGAAATTTTTCTAGGAATCCTTCTAGAGGTTTCTCCAAGAATTCCTCGAGATATTATTTAAAAATGCAATTCCTGCAGGAACTTCTTTACAGATTCTTGCAGGAATTCATACAAAGATTCCAGAAGAGATTCCTCTAGATATTTTTGCAAAAAAATCATTTTAGGATTGCTTCAGAAATTAGAAATTCTTGTTGAGACTTCTCGAGAGGTTTCTTCAGGTATTTCTCCAACAATCCCTCTATGACTTATTCCTTGGAATTTCTCCAGAAATTTTAGAAGCTCCTCATGGCTGTCCTTCGAAAATTTCTTCAGGAGTTTTGCCCGAAACTGCTTCCGAAATTGCTTCAGGAGTTTTACATTCGAATTACTTTTACAACTCCTCCAGTTTCTCATGAAACTCTGATAGAAATAGCTCCAGAGTTATCTGAATGCATTCAAAGATAAGTTAGGAAATTTCTTCTTAAATTGTGTCCCCTGGAAAACCTTCTAGAAAAAATCCATAATTTGTTAATGAATCCTTCGAGGGGTTTCTCCAGAAAATTTTCAGGATATTTCTTAAGAATTGCAATTCTTGCAGGTTTTTTTTTTATCTGTATTGACGAGATTTTTAGCCCTAGGCTAGTTCATCTCGGGACCCACACTTGACTTCCCTTCCGAAGGAAGAACTCACATTTTGCGAGTTTGTCGGGAGTGGGATTCGATCCCAGGTCCTCGGCGTGATAGTCAAATGTTCTTACCATCACACCAGGTCCGCTCCACAATTCTTGCAGGTATTTCTTCACAGATTATTGCAGAAATTTATCCAGAGGCTCCAGTAGTGATTCCTCCGAAGATTCCTGCACATATTTTTCTTAGGATTTCCTTCAGAAATTTATTTCTTGTATTTTTTGTGGAAATTCTTGTTGAGATCCCTCTAGAAAGTTCTCAAGCGTTTTTTTTAAATTTTTTTTTATTAGTTTCTCCAGAAGTTGTTTCAATCCGAGAGGAACATTGATTTATAAATTCCAATCCGGATTCATTCGGATTTTCCTTCAGGGATTCTTTTATTTTTTTTTTTGCGATGTTCCTTCCCGAATTTCTACAGAGCTCTCAAATAACTTCAGGATTATTTTCTTGCCATTTCTCGAAGTTTCCTCTTCCAGAGACCTCCTCCAGAGATATTTCCAAGAGTTCCTCCAGGGATCCCTTCAGAAATTTATTCAGTGATTACTTCTAAAATTTAAGGAATTTCGTCAGAAATTCCTCATGGCAGTTCTTAAGAAGTTCTAGCAGAATTTTATTTTTTCGAAAATCCTCCAGAAATTTCTCCTGGAAGTTTTCATTGCAATTACTTTTACAGCTCTCCCAGTTTGTCATGAAATACTACTAGACATAGCGCCAGAGGCATCTCAGAGAGTTCCTCCAGATATTCACCGTAGATTACCTCGATAGATAGCTTAGAAAATTACTTCAAAGATTTTGTTCCCTAAACAAAAACTTCTAGAAAAATTCCAAAAAGTTTTCTAGAAATCCTTCTAGGAGTTTCTCCAGAAATTCCTCAGGATATTCCTTAAAAAATGCAATTCCTGCAGAATTTTTCTTACAGATTCTTGCACGAATTAATCCACAGATTCCAGTAGACATTTCTCCAAAAAGTTTATTCAGCAATTCTTCAGAACTTCTTGTTGAGATTCCTTCAAAGGTTGCTTTAGATAATGCTGCATATTTTTATACAGGGATATCTGTCCTCCAAAGGTTATCTCAGGAATTTATTTAGAAATTCTTTCAGGACGTCTTCTCAAGCGATTCTTTTAGAAATTTCTCCAGTTGTTTCTCCAAAAGTTCCTTCAGTTCCTCCAGGGATCGACTTATGAATTCCATTCCGGTTTTATAAAGATTTTTCTTCAAGATTTCTTTATTTTTTTTATGATCCTTCTGTAATTTCCACAGAGATTCTCACAGGAATTGCTTAAAAAAATACAACAGGATTTATTTATTGGCATTTCTCATAAATTCTCAAGCACTTTCTTCAATCATTTCTGCAGTGGTTTCTTCATTAACCTTCCGGTAGTCGCGTGGTTTGCTACTTACTGCATCACCACGCTAATACGGAGTACAAGTAGCGAGAGTTTTTCAACGTGTTGTACAAAATACAACAGCGTGATCGCTCGAGGGTTAATATCTAAAAAAAATGTACAAAAAACTTTTTGGACTTCCTCCGTATCTCCAATAGTTCTTCCAGGGATCTCTTCAGAAATTTATTTAGTGATTTCTTCAAAAAAAATCTCAGAGATTTCAGGGATTCCTTCCGAAATTCCTCATTGCTCTCGGGGAATCTCTTCAACATTTTTTTTTTCTGAAACTCCTCCAGATATTCCAGCAGGAAGTTTTCATTGCAATTACTTTCACAACCCCTCCAGTTTCTCATGAAAATCAACTAGGAATGTCTCCAGATGCATTTTGGGGAGTACATTCTGGTTTTTACCCTAGACTTGCTTTAAAGGAATCTTGGCAAATTGCTTCAGGGATTTTTGTCCCCTGAAAAAAAAAACTTTCAAAAAATAATTCAAGATATTTTCCACCAGGAATTCCTCTAAGGATTATCTCAGGCATTTCTTTGGAAATTTTCCCAGGAATTATTCATAGGAATTTCTCAAGAAATCCCTCTAGCAAGTTCTAGATATTTTTTGGAATTTTCTCCAGTTATTTTTTTCAGAAGTTCCAAGAGCTGTTCCTCCCGGGATTGCTGTATAAGTTCCATTCAGGATTTATCTTCACGAATTCTTTCGTATTTACTATGATTCTTCAGGAATTTTGACACAGATCCTCGCAGCAACTACTCCATTCTACTTTACCATTTATTTCTTAGCATTTCTTTGAGTTTCTCAGGCACTTTCGTCAGAAATTTATTCAGTGATTTCTTCTCGAATTCCATTATAAATTGTATACCTATTTTTCCTTCAAAACTATCTCCCAGAGTGTCTTCAAGAATCTTTTTAGAAATTTATTCAGTGATTTCTTCAAAAAAAATTGGAGATTTCAGGAATTTCTTTAGAAATTCCTCATGACTGTCCTGAGAAATTTCTTCTTGATTTTCACACGAAAATCTTTATGAAATCCCTTCACGAAGTTTGCATTGAAATTACCTTCACAGTTCCTCTAGTGTCTCATGAGATTATGGGAAGTTTTCCAGAGGTACCTCAACGATAATTTCTTCAAGTATTTACCCTAGAATACCTGCAAAGATAAGTTAGGAAATTGCTTCAGGGATTTTTGTTGTTCGGAAAAAAAAAACTTTAGAAAACTTCTGGATGAATCTATATAAATAAAAATGGAATGGTGTTTGTATGTCACGAATAGGCTCACGAACGGGCAAACGGATCTAAAGCCTTCTTTCAGTTTTTAATCGTGCAGGGCTCCGTGCGGAATCCGTGGATAAATTTCTGATGGATTCCCTGAAGAAATTTTAGAAGAAGACAACAGTCGAATTTCTGTAGAAATTCCTAAAAGTATTCGTTAAAGAATCTCTGGAGAGGTATTTTAAGAAATCCCTGGGAAATTCCCGACGCAATCCTAGCCCTAGGGGAATGTTTGAGAATAAGGTTGGAAAAAAACAAAAAATCATACGAAAACCATTGGTGAAAATCCTGGAACAATTTATAATGATATGTTTGCAAGAATTGCTGGGAAAATTCTTTCATAAAATTTTCGGAAAATTTTGTGAAGTAACTCTTGGAGGAATCCGTGAATGTATTTATGAAAGTTTTCCTGAACGAATCTGTGAAAAAAGACCAATTTTCTAAAAGGATTCCTAAAAAAAATTGCTGCGAAATGGTTTTGGTGAAAATTCTGAAAGATAGTTGTAAAGGTATCCTGGGAAAAAATTCTGGAAAAATTTCTGGGGAAATACATGAAGTTATTCACAGAGAAACTCCTTAAAAATAGTATATGAATTTCTGCAGGAATCTCTGGAGGAATTCCTGAAAAATTGTCTGGATGAATTCATGAAAAGCAAAAAGAAAAAGAAAAAAAAATCCAAAATAATCCATGAAGAGGTTTTTGAAGAATCTCTGGCTGGAATTTATGAGGAAATCCATGGAAGATACCCTGGAGGAAATTCGGAAGAAAACTCTGGAATTTTGGAGATTTATGAAAACAAAAATCCTCAGTATAATTTACCAATGTTTCCTGGATATATTTTCAGAAGGAATGGTTTGAGAAGTTTGTGAATAGATCTATGCCAGAGTTTTAACATAATCCATTGAGAAATTTCGGAAGAACAGCTGGTGGAATTTCTGCCGGAACTATATCTGCAATCCTTGAAGAAAATTTCAAATGAATTTTTGAAAAAAAAAATCCTTTCTTCCATGAAGATATTTTTGATCTAATCTAAGGAGGAATCCCTGGGGAAATTCCTGAAGAAATTCCTGTAGCGATCCCTGAAAGATTTTCTGAAGATAACGCTGGAGAAACTTATGAAAAAGTGTGGAGAAATTTCCGAAGAAAACACTGAAGCTTTGGGAATCTATAGATTTTCTGAAATAATCCTTACCATCATTTCTTAAAGTTTCCTGAAGTTTCCTAAAGTTACTGAAAGAATCGTTGGAGGAGTTCCTGATTAAATCCAAACCAGATTTTTCAAGATAATCCTTTGATAGATTTTGATAGAACAACTAGTAGAATTCATGGAAGAAAAAAAAAACACTGTTATCCTTGAACCAAATTCTAAATATTTTTTTTGAAGATTTTCGGAAACAATCGGCAAATGAATTTATTGAGAAACCCTTGGAGAACCTCCAGATAGAATCCATGGAGGAATTTCTAAGAAATATCCTAAGAAATTACTGTAGAATCCCAGGATTCTGAAAAAATCTCTGGTATATTTTTCTATATTTGGAGGGATTTCCGAAGGAAATCATGAAAAAAAGCCAATTCCTGAAGGAATCCACGGAAAAAAAGCCTGCAGTAATCCCTGAATTCTTCGAGGGAATTCTTGGGGATATTCATGAAGGAATACGTAGTTCCTGAAGAAAAATCCTTGCAAGAATTCTTACGAAAAAAAAATCCTTGAAGGAATTTCGTTTTAAAGTATTTTGAAAAAAATCTTGCTGCTTAAAGAACTAATCCTAGGAGACACATATTCCGAAATACTTCTTTGAATCAGTTTTCAAAGAAATAGTTTAATGAATTTCTGAATAAACATTGGAAGAATATTTTAAATAAATCTTGCTGGAATTTTTGAAGCGGACTAGGTGAAATTCATGATAGATTCCTCGGAGGAATTTTTTAACTTGACTAGAAGAATTTCTGTAAGATTCCTTCAAGAAATTCCTGAATGAATCTCTGGAGCGATTTATGAAGGAATTCTTGGAGGAATTCCCAAAAGAAAATTTGAAGGAATTTGAAAAGGAATCTTGCAGAATAAAGTAAGTACTATTATTGGTAGAATTCCTGTGAAAATCTTTCATATTATTTCTGAAATAGAGAAAAATGCTGCATAGCGGTAAACTTTCTTCAAAATAAAAAAAAAAAAATGTTGAAGCAATCATTAGAGGAGTTTCAAAATT
This sequence comes from Aedes albopictus, assembly GCF_035046485.1. Lineage (NCBI taxonomy): Eukaryota > Metazoa > Arthropoda > Insecta > Diptera > Culicidae > Aedes > Aedes albopictus. The sequence continues at coordinate 163,444,368 of NC_085137.1, forward strand.
ATTATTTTTTAATTTCTGAAAAAATACATGACAAAGTTTAGTAATAAATACATGGAGATGTTCCTTAAGGTTTCCTGTGGGCATTTCCTGTAGAAATCCTTGAAGGAATTCCTTAAGAAATCTCCGTAGCATTTTTATAAGTATTTTAAAAGTATTGAGGGAATACTAGAAGAATTTTCTGTAGACATCCTCAGCGAAATTTTTAAATATTTTTTAGAAAGTTTCCTGAAAAAAAGCGTTGAAGGAATTCCCTAAGGAATTCTGAGATTTATCCCTGGTTCGATTTATGCGGGAGTTTCTGTTTGAATCTAAGAAGGAATTTCGGAATGATTCTTCGGAAGATTATTTATATAGTTAGAAAAATTGGCGGTGGCATTCTTGGTGAAATTCTTGAAGAAATACTTGGAAGAACTCTTTTTTTTTGTAAGAAATTCCCGAATAAATTCTTGAAGCAATTTCTGCTGAACTTTTTTGAGAAGTTCTCGAAATAATCCTTCCAGGATATTCTAGAGAAATTCTTGAAAAAATCTTTGACTTGAAAAAAAAAAAACCTCAACGGGTCCTGGGAGAATCTTTGTAGAAATTTCGAAAAAAAAATCTTGGATGAATTACAAAAGGAACCTCTGAAGAAACCCCAAGTGTAAGTCCTGGAAGAACTCCAGGGAAAATCATCTTTTAGACTCTTGGAGAGATACCTGAATGTGATCCTGGACGGTCATGTGTAAGAATTCAGGTAGTAATAGTAGATCAAATTTTTGGAAGATCACCGGAGGAACCTCAAGCGAAATCTTGTATCTGCTATTCGAATCCCCCAAGCAGAATACCCTCTTTAATTAAGTGTGATGAATGATTGTAACTTTAAATTCTTCTCTCTAATGTGGGTAACTGACACTGAGGAAGACTGCAAGTGGTATTCAAAATACGCAAATCTGTCAAAGGATCGGCATTAAAGATGAGGTTGCCATGTTGAATCCCTCAAGAGAAATACTTCGAAAAACTTCAGAAGCAATCCTTGAAAGTATTCCATGGCCTCACATATAGTAAATGAACAACCCCTAAGACATGTACTGATTCCTGTATTGTAAATGTGTACTTGCGCCACGCTGTGGCCTAATTATATGCCAAACTTTCCACCACTTGAGAGCTTTATGGCTTCCCAACAACTTCGCTGGAGATCTGAACATTCTACGATGTCAGGATATGAGATGAGATGCATACGGTAATGCTGCAGCATATCTGGACTCCAAACATTAAAATAGACGAGGAAGTAGCTATCCTGGCTCTATCGGGAGGAAATGAAACTGTTGTGTGCTGTATCGTTCATAAGAAACATAAAGGCGGGAGCCTCTTGACGGATGGGCGTAAGGTGATTGAAAGATGGAAGCAGTACCTCGATGAACATCTCATAGGCGCGTGAGATTAAGGCAACAGATGCAACGACCAGGTCAGTGTAGCTTAGGATGGGAATGGGCTCATTTTTACGCTGAGAAAAGGAAAGGTTTTCGCATCTCTCAACTCATAACAACAACGCCAAACTGAACTCACTAAGCTGGGTCCGGAAAAGTTGGTTACCGATCTGCACTCGGTAGTAGTCAGGTTCTGGATAACGAAACAGCTACCGGAACAGGGGATGGAAGAAAGCTGTCCAACTTACTTTCCGTTGCCTGTTAAGGTATACGATGAGTTCGAGGGAGTTTATCAAGCCGGCTGCATTGAAGGCCGGTCGACAATGGACCAGATTTGCTCCATACGGCAAATTCTCCAGAAATACCTCGAATAGCAAGATTCAATGCTTGTTAATCGACTTCAACAGCATCGTGAAATATTTTGAAAATTTATTCAATTTGCTGTAGTAATGCAGACGGAAAATTGATAGTTGTATTTTAGCCCGTATGATACTACACGTGACATATTAATAAAAACTGTTATTCAAAAGTTGAAGCCTTGGCTACGCCAATGTCCAGTTCAAACTAGAGATTTCCCCATCAAAAGGCGGTCGGAGTGCACTTGTCATTATGTAAAGTAAAGCCCATCAAAATTAGAGCAGCTTCACTTGTTGCGACCGACCGCCCATCGGTTTCTTCTTCAAACGCGAGCGGCAATATATGTAACGAGAGCAAGTTCAATGTGAAAGGCTTTTTACTGCTCTACCACTGACTGACTGTCTCGGCTGTCCAAACATACAAGCAAATAAAAAAAAAACACTCCCATAAACACTTTTATGTTTTATGCCTGCCTGCCTGCTGGCTGGTATGCTGTGTGGCGTTGACCAAACCCTCTCGTGCGTGCTTCGGGGTCTCCGGCGGCTCGGTTCACCGGTTACATAAAAAAAAATAATACAAAAACAAACAGAGGTGTCTCACTTGGTCAGATCGACAACGAAATGCGTGCGTGCCTGAACACCTGACCTTGCAAAGACGACGACGACGGACCTCTACTGGCTCGCAGCCTGCGGGTCCAACTGTTGATGCTGCTTGGACACCACCTACCGGACCGATCGATGCGCGATGGAGTTCGGCAAGTCATGAATCTGAACTGCCCACCGCCACCGCCGCTGCAGGGAATGTGACCGGGCCCTTTTCGGTGTGTCTCACGCTGGCTGCTGGCTGCGGCGAAAGTGCGGTCTTTGATGTGAAGAGGAGTTCTGTGTGTTTCGGCGGTCTAAATTCGGTGTGTATAGTTATTTGAGCTACCGCGGATCACCAGCAGCCAGCGCAGCGGTTAAAAGTGGCCTACGGCGTTCACGAAATTGTATCAAGTGTCTTCGTGGTGCTGCTGCTACCGCCACGCAGTAGTCACTCTAAACTGGAGCAGATCATTTCGGAGGAGTGCGTGCATGGGATCTGCTGGCACTGGTACATATCATTTCGATGTGGGGTGGATTGTGGGACGAATGGGAGGGTTGTATGGTACAAAGTTGCGTAAGATTTGGTTGGATGCCGCCGCAGTGGATGAAGGCGACAGACGCAGCGGGGTTCTCATTTAATTAATTAACAATATTAACGGGTTGTAATACGGTTGTGGAAGCTATTTGTCAAGAAAAAGAAGGGTGGTAGCCGACTTTTTAAAATTTGTCAATTAGATGCAAATTTCAAGTTTTGGGCTCTGAAGCACTAAAACGAAAGAATAAATTCTGTTCCAGATGCCATGCCGAAAAATGGAAGCGAAAGCAGTCTTGAAGAAAGCGTATGAAAAGAGTATCATTTCTGAGGCACAAGAAAGTGTGGCTCCGTGGTCGTGCGGCTAGGGTCACCAAGCTCTTAGTCGCATCGTGCCGAGGAGCGCGGGTTCGATTCCCGCCGCAGCTGTCAGGAAAAGTTTTCGGCTGTGCCACTGGGCGTTGCATGCTAGTCCGTTGTCTAGTGTCGTGCTTCCTTAAAAGAGCGAAAAGCTCACTGGAAGCATTGAACGTGTCCGCGTCTTTAAGTACGGAACAGAATGATATGCGAAAATTCTCCGAAACTGTCAGAAGTGTACTGAGAAAAACAGCATAGGCTTCCGTCACTAGTATTGACCGTGGAGGTAATACTATAATCCATTGGAACGACCAGGTGGAGAGAAAACTTTGAGACATTGTTGAATGGAGAGAACGTTAGCGCGTCAACGAACAGATTATGCATCTCTGATAATGGTTGTCCATTTGGAGTCCACGACGATCAAGTTGAAAACGCAACAGCTGAACAGTAGGGCTGCTGAAAAAGACAATCTCCCGGCTGAATATTTCAAACACGATACATTCAACGATTAAGGTGAATTTATGGCCTCTAACCGAGTTCAGTAGAGAATGCTTTTAAGTCTACATTGATTCAACGAAACGAAATGTAGCCCATAAGTAACAACAAGTAAGTAAGTCAGAATGAAATTTAAAGATGTATGTACCTCTACACTCATGCCGGGTTGAAAATAGATTTAGTAACATACCTGAAATGAGAAAAATAATGCTGATATTAGTAATATCAATTGTGTTCAAAAATGAAATTTTCAACTATATAGTAGACAATAAATACATAACTGAATAAAATCAGTCGACACAGTTCAGCACCAATTTTAATCTTCAAAAAATTGTGCAATACACATCAATGCATCCACTAGACCCTCAAATTACTGGTTCCCATCGTGAGTTTCACCAAAATCTTCCATCATCAACAAACCACCCAAATCGACCGTTATCAATCATCCCCCAAATTTGCTAGCCGCCAAAAAACACGCCTCAAACAGCGCGTTCCAATCATCGCCTTATCCTGCTCGTTTCACGCCCCATAATCGAGACCCTAATAGCTGACCGAGACGACCGCGCATCTTCCAAACCGCACTGGCGCTGGCTGCCGCAGCCAGAGATGGAAATACTCTCATCGTGAATCAACTCGCGAGTGTAAAAGCAACAAACGGTTTACTCACGGTGCCGAGAGTAAGCCGTGTGTGAGTTTATTCGCACCCGCTTGCTTCACGAGTATGAAGCAAAACAAAAACAAAAACACTCATGAATTTTTATTCGCGAAGAACAAGTGGAGATGCGGGAATTGCATTTTAGTGCGATTTTAATAGCAAAACAAGTAATTATCCATCAGATAGTAGTGTTTTGTGCTTTATTGTTCCTGAAAAGTTAATCTGTCGGCCGTGTAAATTCGTTTTTTCACAAAATTAAAAAATGTTCAGAGCTGCTTCGCGAATCAATCACGAGTGCGACCAGCTTCGTTAGCTCGCGAGTGAAGGAAGTGCGAATATATTCTGGCTTCTGTTGTTCACGAGTTGGATAGCTTTGCGTTTGTGTCTACTCAGCTGCATTCCTCACTGTTTTCCATCACTGGCCGCAGCCAGCTTCGGAATAAATTATAGGATGCGCTTCACATTTATCTGCGCCGATCGATCGATGATCATTATTCAAATCGCCATCACAATGAATATTTACTGGCTCTCTAGCTAGACCCATTTGGGTTTAGGGGGCACGACTTTTGCGACGGAAGATTCTGTTCAGCAACACACCATCGGAGGAGTCATCCACCGTCGTCGATTTCATGGTGGGAGGTCGCTTCTTGAAGCTGTCTTGCGGGGTGTTTTGACAAATGGACACCGGCGGTTGGTGGGTGCGATCGAGTGACGATTGTGCGAGCTCACGACTTTCGCACCCACTCAGAAGAATTTTGAGGTGCGAAAGAAGAATTCTTACAGCGAGATGCACATTCGAATGCTGGACTGCGTTCTTTGGGGTGCTCATGGAGATTAATTGTATATTGCAAAAAAAAAACACGGAAATGTGGTAAAAGAACTACATCGAGTTTCACCTGAAGAGAGGAACATGACTTTATTGTATTCAAATTAGAGAACATCCTATTCGAAAGCTTCTTGCAGTTGAACGTCTTCAAACAAACAAGCGTTGCTCATTTAATATCCCAGCTCAACAGAAAGCGATACAGGGTGACGTAAGCAAAAGAGAAGCGGTATTTAGCACGAAGAGAGTCGGTTAGATGAAGCGTATGAAAACATGGATCGGAACGATATGCGGAAAATTTTCTGCAACTATCGAAGCTGCGCGGCACATCCACCAAGTATAATGACTGGGAAAGAATCGACCTTACTGTTGAGGCTGAGGGGTCTCCGGTTAGCCTAGTGGCAAGGCTTTGAATTGCCAATCCGGAGACGGCGGGCACGATTCCCATTCTCGAACTTTTCTCGACTTTTCTCGACTCCCTGGACATAGTGTATCATTGTCCTTGCCTCACAATATACAAATTCATGCAATGGCAGGCAAAGGAAGCCCTTCAACTAATAACTGTGGAAGTGCTCAAAGAACACTAAGTTGATTAGAGACAGGCAAAGTTCCAGTGGGAACGTAGAACCTCTATGAAGAATAAGAAGAAGAAGAAAAGAAAAAAGAAGATGAAGAATGAGGATAAGAAGACGAAGAAGAAGAAAAAGAAGCAGAAAAGGAAGAAAAGGAAGCAAAGGGAGAAGAAGACTGACTTTAGGACTTTAGTATATCGTACTTGATTCGTTTATGTCTGTCATATAATGCAAACAAATAGTTGTAACAAAACATAACACTATTCAACTAGACTGGAAAAACTTGTAATTAAAAGGCTCTAAATGTTGCTAATTGATAAATTGAGAGAAGAAATTTGTGAAAAAAATCGCGTTCTGGTGGGATTCGAACCCACGATTTTGTATTCGCTAGACCGGCGCTTTAACCAACTAAGCCTCAGAACAGGTAATGGTTCTGCGGAATAGAAAGCCAAGCTGGCTCCGAAGCCGCACCGTGAACACTCCTATTTCACAAAATCATCTCTCTTTTCGGCTTAGATGCCAATCCACAACATACTCCTGTTTGTGCCCACTAACTACAAGTGAGAGCGGCTTTATTAAATTAATACACAGGCAAGTCTTGCTGGAAATCCTCCTAGAATCTTTAAAGAACTCCAAAGAGCAATCACTGAATTATTTCTAGCTGAAGCTGCTTGAGAAACCTCTGCATGAATTTCCTAGAAAATTCTAGTAGGAATATCTGCTGATGCGTTTCTCTAGAAATTCCTACTGGAATTGTTGAAGAAAATACCTTCAAGTCTACTTGAAGCTATTTCAGGAATTCTTGTTTTTTTTTACTTATTCGTTTATTTGGAAGGCTCGGGTGCCACATGGGCATAACTGAGCCGAAATCATTTGCTTTACATTGATTTTACATTTTACAATTTGTAACTGCCTTAATACTATGTTGGTTTGGGGAGCCGAGGTACTCGCGGCTGTTTCGAGGTTAAGTATTGAAGAAAAAAAAACCAAAATGAAAGGTATTTGGTTTTATGACGGTTCTCAAAATCTCTACAAGACTAATTGGTCATTAAAATGATCTTGGGATGTTTCCTTCAGACATTTTCCAAAAGATTCCTCTAGGAATTTCTCTTGGGATTTCTCTTGGGATTCCTTCAGACATTTTTGCAAGAATTTTTCCAAGAACTTTTCTGGCAATACCACTAGAATTTAGTACCCTTATTGGGAATCTTAAAAAAAAAAAGACGCGGACACCGTCTTCAGCCAGAGGCTGCACAGACTGAATTAAACTTAACACTAGGCAAGGGACACACGGAGCATGCACCAGTGGATACGGAGATGAAACTATCCTCACGAAAAGTTTCATCGCCCGGAGCGGGAATCGAACCCTCACCCCAAAGCATGGTGCGATTAGAAGCTTGGTGACCTTAACCGCACGGCTACGAGGCTCCACAAGCAGCAATCTTCTTTAGATTATGTTAGGAACTACTGCTGCGTTTGCTATAGTACTGTCACTAAGATCCCTCTAGGAATTTCTGGCTGGAATCCTTATGGATTTTTTTTTTTCAGGGTATTCCACCTGCAGGGAATCCTTCAGAAATTCCTGGGAGATTCTGGAGAGCTATAATTGGTGATTGCTGAGAAAATTGAGAAATCACAGCTCAAATTCTCGGGGATATTATAGAAGAAGTTCTTAATATAATTCGAGCAAGAACTACGGGAAAAAACAGCAATTCCTAGAGAAATTCTTGAGAAAATATCTGAAAGTTTCATAGCAGGAATTCCTGGCAGAACTTCAAAAGGATTCCCTTGAGGAACCCCAGGAGGAAATCCTGGAAGAAACTCAGGAGGAATTTTCGAAGGAACACTACCTCAGCAGGAACGAATAACTGATACATAACTGCAGCATACTAAAGTCAGGTATCATACCAAGACATAGTATTGGTCGGTTAACCAGGCATTGGAAATAACTTGTTTTGGTATTTTGTAGGTATTGATAGAATACCTCAACCAGTTATTGATTTGGTGTTGAGGACTGCTTGAGGTATTATTCAATTGTGGAAAAATCACTATTTGTGTGGAAAAATCGCTGTTTATGATATAGGTATTGCCATACCAAATGTCATTATTTACGTGTTATGCACAGTATACACACCAGGGATTCTTAATACCTCATTGAGGTTGTAGGTATTCGGTTTACCATACCTGAGTTTGGTATTCTCCTGCTATTTTCTCCTGCTCGGGTAGAATGCATCCCTATTCCAAGAATCCCAAGAGACATTGCTTAAAGAAATTATTTGAAAAATCCTCCTGAGATTCCCCCTGAAATGTCTGAAGCGATTCTGCTAAAACTTTCTGCTCGTTCTACTTCATGGATTTCTCCAAGGAACCCTTTAAAAATTTTCTCGGTGATTCTTTGAGGATTCCTCTAGGAATTCCTCTCGAAATATCTCCAGAAATTCTTGCTGGGATTCATTCATGAATTCCTACCAGGGTTTCACTAAGCATTCTTGCTGAGAATTTCCAAGCGTTCCCAGATTGTATTCTGTAGTCTTTGCTCTTGGGAGTCCTCCACCAGGATTTCTTGCAGGAATCGTATGAAGAATCCCACCCAGGTTTTTTTTGGAAGATTCACACCTCGAATACCTGAAGAAATCAGAGAAGCATTGCAGGAACAATTTTCACAGAAATTCTCAAAGATATCTGAAGAGGATTTTTAATGAGATTACAAAATGCAATTTTTGGAAGAATTTCTGAGAAAAATATCTGGGGAAATTTCTGGAAATTTTTTGGATACATTTTAAATTTCTGAAGGAATCACATGAGGAATTCTTGGAGGAAAACCAGCACGCATTGTTGGAGATTTTACAAAGTGAATTTGTGGAGGAATCTTTTGAAAAAATCCGTTAAGAAATCTCAGAAGGAACTTCTAGGAAATTCTAAAGGATTTCCAAGAGGCATTCCTGAAGGAACTCTTGAAGGTATCTACGGAGAAATTCCAAGTGAAAATCTTGGAAGAATCTATGGAGTCATTCAGTGCTGTCGTGGAAAAATAAGAGCTGGTTACTCAAGATTTCCAAATCTCAACGCCCCGTATATAGATAAACACTCACAGGGGGTTGACTGAAATGTGAGTTCCACAATAACTCTTTTAAAGATTCCTCCAGAAAGTTTTTTAGAATTTAGAATTTATCCCTCCCCCCATACTGCTCAATGATTACCTTCAGGTATACCACCAGAATTACCTTTAGGAATTCTTTCAGGATTTATCAATTTTTTTTAAGAAGATTTTCGCAGGATTTCCTAGAACAATTCAAGCAAGGTTTGTTCAGGAATTCTTCGTGGGATTCCTTTAGCAATTATTTAGGAAATCTCCTCAAGGATTTCTAAAGAAGCTCGTGCCTACATTCTCTAATGTGCTTAATGTGTTTCTTCTAGTGCTTCTTACATTTCTGTAAGAATTTTCCATCAAAATTCTTTTGGATTTTTTTTAAGAATTCAAGGAATGTATCCAAGGATTATCTTGGAATTCCATCAAAGGATTTTTTTTAAACATGCAATTCCTGGAAAAAAATACAGAGATTTGGATGTTATTTCAGAGATTCCTTCAAAAACTCCTCTTGGGATTTTCTTTGAAAATGCGGTTTCATTCCTTGAATTCTTCCAGGAACTATTTATCGTTGAAAATTCTTCAAAATTTCTTTAGATCTTGCTCCATATATTCAGAGATTCCCTCAGGCATTTATTTAGAATTTTCACTAGAAAATTCTCAAGAAGCTTCGCCAGAAGTTCCTACAGGTTTGCTTAGGGCTTATTGAGACCTTGCATCAGGTATTCTTTCATATTTTATCCGGTGATTCGTAAGAAATTTCTCCAAAGATTCTCTCAGCAACTCCAACAAAAATTACATCAGAATCTATTCCTTGGGATTATTCCAAGGATTTATTTATGAATCTTTTTATTAACACCTGAACAGGATTCTCCTGTTCTTCCAGGTATATTCTTTAAACAATTCTTTTAGAAAATACATTATAAAAAAAACAAGTAAACATTCTGAAGTTTTCGATTTTTTTTTTCAAGGATTATTTTATTTCTTCAGGATTTCCCTCAGAAATTTTCCTTGAGCTATTTCCATGCAATTGCAAAAGAAATTCTTCTATGAATTCTTCCAGAGACATTTCCAGTAGTTTTTCTTAGAATTCCTTTAAAACTCCTCCAGGAATCCTTCGGAAATTTACTGCTGGATTTATACAAGAATTCCACCAGTACCTTTGTCTGCAAGCTCTTTAGGAATTTTGGCACACATTTTTAAGAGATTCTTTTAGAAATCTGTCTACGGATATCTGCGGGACTCCTCTCAGAAAAGTTTTTATTTTCTCAGAATTAAGGAGGTATCTTAAGGAGTTTCTTCAAATACTTTGTACGATATTCGGACCGGCTCGCGGAGAAATTCTTCGGACACGTAGGCACTTTCGTTTCTGATAAAGAACGCGCGACGTAATTTCAAATCACTACACTGTTTATTCAAACTCGAACTTAGCAACGAAAAACTTTATTGCGACGAGGTAGATGTATATTTGCTCACGGGGTAGATTCAACTAACTACTGCCCGGTATCGACAGTGATACCGAGGGACAGTGGTGAATGTAGCATACGAATTTGAGCCGACCGCTCCTATTGCTCTACCTGCTAGCAGTGATAAGGAAGGGGTTAAAACCGCGTATGATAAAACGAGACCACTGCTGATAAGGTTTTGTGGAACTCGTCCGTGCTGCCAGAAGGGCTGAATTTGCTAGGTCTAAACATGCCGGCCGCCTTGAAATCTCTGCATTTCAAATCAAATAGAGTATCGCAATTTCGACCTTCACTGTACAACCTAACTAACTACCTACTGCTGTCGGCTACGAAAATTTGATTATTCTATTCGGGATGTTTTGATATCTATTCTACTACTTCTTCTGCTTCACAACATTGCTTCGAGAGCACTTCGATGACCTTGACCTAGTCTTCACCAAAGGCCTTTGTGCTCGGTGGCTGCCGATCGAATTCATGGTTGGTTTGTTTACTACGCTGGATAGTTGACTACTAGGTGCGACATTGGATGTTGCATGCTGGATGGAACCTCACCCTTCGCCGAGAGTGGTTGCTGCGACGGTGGACGTTGGAAACTTCGCTGGATGAACGTGGACTGTATAGAACTACTGCTGGGCATCTGCTGCTTCGAAAAGGGTCGATTGGATGAATTTCCTACTCGCTGGGCTATCGTCTGGAGCTCTTGGTAGTGGTCGTCAGTGTCGTCATCAATTTCGTTGCCGTCGTCGTCGACGGACGTGGCGGGCATCTTTCGAATCTGCAGATGAGAGGCTGCTTTTTAAATTGAAAAAATGAACATTTACAAGACTTCCCTGATGCGGAGGCCTCCTGGCCTCCGCGGGTGCCCAAAGCACCGATGAGGACGACTGGAATGTCGTTCGAACTACGAAAATAGTGGTCACAAGTTGCCTCACTGGAGTTCTTGGGTGCCATTGCTGCGGATGACGGGCCATCGATATGGGTTGATCAGTCCCTGATGAAGGCTTGTCGGTGCGACAACAGCGGGTCGAGCATCGGTACCTGATGCTCTGGTGCTTTACTCCGAGTTGTGATGGCGAACTGTGGTGCTGACGAAGTGGGGAAGTTAATGAAGGTACAACTTGGAGAAAGTTCTCCTCGACGACGTGATGATGACGGACTGAAGATAGATTAATTGGTTCTTGGGACATCACACAACGATCATGCTAGACGATACGGGACGGGACGACCTTCTCCCAGCGATTGACGGAATGGACGAAATGGTGTTGGTGATGACGTCTTCGATGAATGTCCCAATCGTGGGACATGTGGAGCGACTATGGGGGACAAACATTCCTTAAGCTTTTTGCAATTCAATATAATACATATACTTAACTGGGAAGCGGAGGCCTCCTTTAGGACGACCTCCGCGATGCCGGGGTCCCGGCGACGAAAGAGTGTTAGAACTCTTCTGATGTGGACGCGTTGTCCCGGATTGGAAGCACACAAATTTTTGAAATGCCCCTCTTGAAGGACCCATCCTTTGTGCGGACGGTTACTACTCGGACATTGCCGTCCGATCCAGGGAAGATTTCTGCTACTCGTCCTAGCTGCCATCGCTGTGGTGGCAGGTTGTCCTCCTTGACAAGCACCATTGTGCCTATCTTCAGGTTGTCGCGCTGTTTCGTCCATTTTGTCCGGTTATGGAGATCGGACAGATAGTGGGTTTTCCATGTTTGCCACAGCCTCTGAACGAACTCTTGGGACCTTTGCCATACAGCCAAACGATTCTCCGGTATTCCTTGTAGATCGGGCTCCGGAACAGCGGTTAGAGGCCTTCCGATCAGAAAGTGGCCGGGAGTCAGTGCCGAAAAATCGTCGGGGTCGTTACTCAGAGGCGTTAGCGGGCGAGAATTCAGTATGGCTGCAACTTGTTGTACGATAGTGTTCAGCTCGTCGTAGCTCAACTGCCTAGTACCAATGGTCCTGCGGAAGTGACCCTTGAACGATTTTACGGCCGCCTCCCACAATCCTCCGAAATTTGGAGACCGTGCAGGAATGAAGTTGAACCGAATGCCATCGTCTTCTGCTGAACGAGTGATGGTGCGCTGGAATTGCTGATCCAGGAATTGACGACGGAGGTCCTCAAGTTCTCTGTTGGCGCCGACAAAGTTAGTCGCATTGTCGCACATAACCGTGTGTGGTTTTCCACGGCACGCGACGAATCTCCTGAAGGCGGCGAGAAATGCCTGAGTAGACAAATCAGCAACTATCTCCATATGGACTGCCTTTGTCGCTAGGCAAACGAAAATCGCTACGTAGGACTTGACTGCTGGACTTCGACGGATCGGGTACTTGATGTAGAAGGGACCACACAAATCTACTCCTACCTTCCAAAAGACTGCTGAGGGGTTTACTCGGACAGCCGGCAAATCTGCCATTAACTGCTCCTGCACCTTTGGCTTACTGCGGAAGCAGTCCACGCATTGGTGGCAAATCTTACGTGCCAGATTTCGAGCATTTGTAGGCCAGAACTTTTCTCTGACTGAAGCGATGAGGAGTTGTTGACCAGCGTGAAGGAGTTTTAGATGATAATGCCGAGTTACTAGTGCAGCTAACGGATGTTGGTGATGCAAAATCATCGGGTGTTTTCGAAATTCTGAAATCGGTGCATTTGCCAGCCGGCCGCCGACGCGGAGTGTTCCATCTATGACGACGGGATTCAAAAGCGACAACTTGGAGGATGATTTCAGCTGCCGACTCCGCGTCAAATCCGCAAATTCTTCTGGGAAGCTCTCCTTTTGAGAGATTCGGACGAGGTGAGTTAGCGAGTCATCCAACTCTCTCAGGGACAGGCGTCCTTCCTGCCTAGTTGAGCGATTGCGTGGTGAACTATTGTGCACGAATCTACGAAGCCATGCCACTAGACGAACCAAATCAGTGAGCGATGACCGGAGCGAGAAAAGTTCGTTTGGCGGAGTCACGCGAGAGGGGAGAGATATCGTGCTACGTTCTTCCAGCAGTGCACTATCTATTGGTGGTTGTGTTGACGAGGGTTTCGGCCATGTTGAACGATCTTGACGAAGCCAAATGGGACCTTCGAACCACGACGGCTGATACTGTATTTGAGCAGCCGTTGTACCACGAGAGAGAATGTCGGCAGGGTTTTCGACCCCGGCAACGTGGTTCCATTCGCCTTCCTTGGTAATGTGCTGTATTTCAGAAACACGGTTTCCAACAAAAACTTGCCAACGGGAAGGTAATGACGATAACCAGCACTTGACAATCATCGAATCGGTCCAGAAGAATGATTGATGCGGGAGTTGAAGACTGCCAGTAACCTTTTCATAGAGGTGGCTCAGCAACAAAGCCGACGACAATTCAAGGCGCGGTATCGACTGTCTCTTCTTTTTGCGGGTCAGGTCTTCTAATGGCGCAACTCTGGACTTTGACGTAATCAGCCGAACGCTGATTTCTCCGCTATTCGACACACAGCGAAGATACAAACATGCACCATATGCTGCCTCCGATGCATCACAGAATCCATGTATTTCTACACTGAGTAGACCTTGAGTGTAACAGGTCCACCTTGGAATCTTGAGTGATTCGAGCGCGATAGTATTCCGACGAAACTCAAGCCAATAGTTGTGGAATTCTTCCGGAAGCGGATCATCCCAATCGCAGCTTTGCTTCCATAACGACTGGAGGAATATTTTGGCTTGTACCACTACTGGGCCAATAAGACCAAGCGGGTCGAAGATCCGTGCAGCGTCAGAAAGCACGATTCGCTTGGTGATTGGAGTTTGAGGGTTCCACTGTGGCACAGCATATCGAAACATGTCGGTAGCAGGTTCCCAAATGAGGCCGAGAGTTTTGACTGGTGATGACGACGAATCCAATTCCAGAGTAGCTCGTTCATCTCGTAGTTCCTCGGGAATGCTTGAAAGGATCTCGGCACAGTTGGAGCTCCATTTTCGTAGAGTGAAACCAGCGGAGTTCATGAGGTCCAAGATCTCAATTACTAGGGTCTTTCCTTCTTCTACGTCGTCTGTTCCCGTTAGAAGATCGTCAACGTAAAATCCCTTTCGAATTGTGGTAGCTGCCTTTCCGTGCGTTGCTTCTGCATCTGCTGCCAACTGTTGAAGGCACTTTGTTGCAAGGTACGGAGCAGAGCTGGTACCATACGTAACGGTAGTAAGCTGGTAGGCCTTCACAGGTTCGCTGGTCGAGCTTCGCCAAAGAATGCGCTGAAGAGGCTGATCGGCTTGGCACACGTTGACCATGCGGTACATTTTGGCGATGTCCGCCACAACAACGAATCTGTGGAACCGGAATCGTAGAATAATCGACAACAAATCGTCCTGTACGACGGGTCCGACCATTAATCCATCGTTCAGTGACACTCCAGTAGACGTGCGACATGAAGCGTCAAACACGACGCGCAGCTTCGTAGTCGTACTTTCCGGCTTCAAGACGGCGTGATGTGGCAAGTAGTACGATGGACGTTCGCAATTTTCAGCAGAGACTTCGCGCATGTGACCCATGGCCAAGTATTCTTGAATGAAATCGCAATACAAAGCCTTCAGAGTGTTGTTCATCTCGAAACGACGTTCCAATCCGTAGAAGCGCCTAAGTGCAGTTGTTTTGGAGTCTCCTAGCTGATCGATGACATATTGCTTCTTGGGAAGCGTGACGACAAACCTTCCATCTTCATCTCGCACTGTAGTTCGCTGAAAAATCTCCTCACACGTTGATTCTTCGACGGAGAGTGTGCTCTTGTGGTAGCAGGACTCCAATTCCCAGAACTTGGTTAACAATTCTCGAAGATCCACCGTTGAACACAAGTAAGCCACTGCTCTCGAAACCTCCTCCACTTTGCCAGGAATACGACCAGAGACTACCCATCCAAAGACGGTTTCTTGAAAGGTGGGTCCATCATCCGACATTTTCTTGCGGCCTTCCTTCAGCAGATCGAAATAGAACTCGGCGCCAATGATCAAATCTACTGGCCCGGGCTCGTGAAATCCAGGATCCGCCAAAACAATGTCTTCAGGAACTAATAACGATCCAGCATCAACTCGATCAACTGGTAATGTAGCCGTGAGTTTGGGAAGAACGTGGAGCTGAACGGTTTCGGTATACGACGATATGCTGGGGAACCGTGGAGATATATCTGCTTCGACCATCTTCGACGACCGTACAACGGAGCCACCAATTCCAGAAACTGCGAGATGGCTGTCCGCTCCGGCCAATCTCAGACCTTGGCAGAACTTTGAAGTGGCGAAACAGTACTCTGAACAGGAGTCCAAAAGAGCTCTAGCAATTTTCGAGTTGCCATTTCGATCGGTTACTATCACCATAGCGGTAGACAGCAACACTTGCCGAGTGGGCGAGGGTGCGCTGGAGGGAAGTGAGTTTGTTTGCGTAACTAGTGTGCGATCTGTGGCGTGTGATGGGTGTGAATGTGGTTGATGCGAACTTGTACTGGCTATTGGGTGTGAGTTCGTGAGTAATCCAGGGTTTTGAGTGGGTGTGGTCTGATTCTGAGCTTGTGTGTTCTGATTATTCGCTTTTTGTGGTCGGTTCTGTACAAGTGGGACGGAGGAACCGGTCGCTGCCGGCGGGGACGCTGCTCCGCTGTTGGTTGATCCGATGTGCAATAGGGTGTGGTGCCGTTGGTGACAATTCCGGCAAGTTCCGCTCGTACAGTATCGAACCATGTGAGACGACGAAAAACAGTTCAAGCACAATCCGCTCCGTTTCACCTTCTCGTAACGCTCTTGGACCTTCATCTTCAGGAACTTCTGGCATCTGAAAGCTGAATGCTGACTCTCCCCACAAAACGGACAATTTCTCGGAGATTGCGATGTGGCGTGACTAACCGTATATCTAGGCTTCTTAGACTCGATCTGCTGGCTCGGCTTCGACGACGACAAAGACTGCAGAACGGAGGCCTGCTTTCGCAAAAATTCCATCAAATCTTCGTAGCCAGGGACGTCTGTAGAAGAGTGATGCGACTCCCATTGACGAAGCGTGGTGGTGTCAAGCCTGGAGCACACCATGTAAGCCAATATTGTGCTCCACCCGGTCGTGTCTTCGCCGATTTTCGTCAACTGCTGTAGGTTTCTGTCGAATTCATTGATAACGTGGCTTAACGCTTCATAACTTTCACGTTTCATTGATTCCACGCTGAACAAAGCATCAAGATGTGCCTTGACGATGAGCTTTTTGTTCTCATATCGCTCTTGGAGGCTGTCCCACGCTATAGGGTAGTTGGCAGCAGTCATCTCAATCGACGAAATTCCTTGCAACGCTTCACCGGTTAGGGACGAACGTAGATAGGAGAACTTATCCATTTCTGTCAACTGGTCATTCCGATGGATCAGACTCCTAAACATGTCACGGTATGTGACCCATTCACGGATGCGACCTCCAAAGCTAGGTAAACGGATTTCGGGAAGCTTCACTCTGGAAATCGCACTGGAAGCAGTGGGAGCTGCCTGCTGACCGGTCGCTGCAGGAGGATCTGCAGTAGCTGACAGTTTGCACAGTTTGGCTTTCAGCTCGCAGTAGGTATCCTCAACCATTTCAACCAATTCGAAGCTCTCGGTCTGCCGCTTCTCAATAAGATCTGCTAGAGTCTTGGCCTTCTCGTCTGGATCTTCCTTTGATTCGGACACTTGTTTTTCATCGGCTTCTTCCAAAAGAACATCGATTCTCCGGCGAACTACGTAGAACCGCTTCATAGCAATTTCCAGCATGTCTAGTCGGGCTTCCACTTGGTCAAGATGTTTCTCCGGCTTATATTTGGCAATGAACTTCCGCACTCCATCGACGGTGTTGCGAAGCTGCCGCTCCTGCTTCAGTAGATCCTTCAACTCGCTGGTCATTTTCACCCTTTTCTTCCGCTGCATTCACTAATTTTGCCAAATAAATGGAAACACTTTCACTGATGGGTAGTCGAGCACTATCAAGTCACTGGTACAATGTAATTGTTTGCAGGTGCAATCAACTACTAATTTAACACTGCACAAAACAGCTTTTTGGACCACTGTGCACTAGAAATTCAGCACTATTACTGCACACTCGAACATTCACCCGCGACTCGCGATTCAACTCGACGTCCCACGTATGACAGAAGACAGGCAGAATAGGTTGACTGCAGCGAGGGGAACCGACCAAGCGAACAACAAGCACAAGAAATTCCAGCGGAAATCAAGACCAACCGTCAATCGGAGAACCCAACTCAAGGACCAACTCGCAGTTCGCATGCAAAAGACGAAAACAGCATTGATTTCATTCAACCACTATTCTTTATTACCACATCACAGTAGGGCAGTGACCCTCATGCTTGGCGCCACTACTGACCACATGCACACATGCAACACTACTTCCCTTTATCTTGGAACCGCCTGTCCAGTGGGTCGTCTTGTCCAGCTCAATCTCGATCCTGCCGATTCTCGCCGCCTGGCTGCTCCACTCGAATCCCTATAATCCTGCCTTCCTCTGGACGATGTCGAACGGCGTCGCTGCTCCAATTTTCCTTGATGGCACCCGTTGCACACTTTCACAATGCCCGCTTGCACAAAGCACACACGGATCGCGATGGCGATAACGATATTGTCCGGCACTACTATGCGCACTACTGTCCGCGGTTTTCTCGCGCAGCGCGTTGGTCACCGGTCGACGAATCCGGTTCGAAGGACCAAAATTTATGTACGATATTCGGACCGGCTCGCGGAGAAATTCTTCGGACACGTAGGCACTTTCGTTTCTGATAAAGAACGCGCGACGTAATTTCAAATCACTACACTGTTTATTCAAACTCGAACTTAGCAACGAAAAACTTTATTGCGACGAGGTAGATGTATATTTGCTCACGGGGTAGATTCAACTAACTACTGCCCGGTATCGACAGTGATACCGAGGGACAGTGGTGAATGTAGCATACGAATTTGAGCCGACCGCTCCTATTGCTCTACCTGCTAGCAGTGATAAGGAAGGGGTTAAAACCGCGTATGATAAAACGAGACCACTGCTGATAAGGTTTTGTGGAACTCGTCCGTGCTGCCAGAAGGGCTGAATTTGCTAGGTCTAAACATACTTTTCCAGGATTTTTTGTCCAAGAATCGTTCTAGAAAATTTCCAAGAATTTATTCCAGGAACCTCTAAAGTTATAATAAGAAGGGATGACTTCAGACAATCATCCAGACGATTTCCTTCAGCGATTCTTACAAGAATTCTTCCAGGCATTTTTGCACAATCCCAGCCACAGGAGCAATTTACAAAATAAAATCGGATAGAAATTGCTCTAGGAATCCCAGCAGGTTTGCCTCATAAAATTCTTGAAGGAACCCTTGGAAGAATTTCCGGAAGAATCTCTATTTTTTTTAATGAAATTTCTGAAGAAATCCCGTTAACTCTGAAGAGGTATTTCAGGATATTTTTAAAGTAATTCCTGATGAAATATCAAAAGAAATCCGAACGGTAATTTCCGAAATTTCCTAATAATTTTTTTTTGAAACTTTCCAGTAAAATTTCGGTAAAAAATCTCGGAAAAACTTTCGAATGAATCTCCAGAGAAATATCTGAAAAAAAATCACTACGAACTTTTTGAAGAAATTCAAGCAGAAAGTTTTGAAAAACTTTCTAGGGAAATACCTGGAGAAATTATCAGAAAAGGCCTTGGGCGGATTTCCTAGAAAAGTTTACAAAGTAATCAATAAGAAATTCCTAAAAAATGCCTTTAATAGAATTCCTTAACGAATTTGCGGTCGATTTTCTTAAGAAAGCTATGGAGAAATTTCCGGAGGAATTTTGAATTTTTTGTTTTATGAAGAAATCGCTGAAAGAATTTCTGAAAGTATTCCTGAAGCGATTTGTGGACTTATTTCTGAAGCAATTCCCTTAGAATACTTAATAACCTCAGATAAACTTTTGTGAACATCCTTTCAAAAACTCAAGATATTCCTTAAAGAATTCCTGAATAAATTCTTAGGAAATATTTCTGAATAAAATAAACTTCGCAGAGAAATTCTTATAGATATAGATATCTTTTCAGCAAATTTCGGAGGAATTTATGAGAAAATACATGGAGAAATATCTGATGGAAATCCTGAGGGAAACTTTGTATGAACTCCTGGAAGAATTTATTGCAGGATTTTCTGGAATAATCCCTGTAGAAGCTGCCTGGATACAACCTGGCGGGAATTTCCAATGGAATTCTTATAGCAATTCCTGAACAAACCTGAACGAATTTCTTGAATGTATATCCGGAAGATTTTTCGAAGAAACCACTGGAAGAATTACTGAAGGAAACTTTGAAAGAATTGAATCCCTATAAAAAAAACCGGATTAACCCTTGGCGGAGTTTCAGGAGTTTGGAAATTGACATAAAAGTATTCCTAGATGATTTCTGGAGAAACTCGCAATGGAATTTCTGAAGGAAACGTTCTGAAAACATCCATGGAGCAATTTTAAAAACAATCCATAGATGATTTCTTGATGGAATTCTTGGACAAATTTAGGAAAGTATCTCAAATATAGTTTCTGGCGAAATTTCCAGGGAATATTTTTAAGGAGCCCTGGAAGAATTTCTGAAGAAAACTTTGGAAAAGTTCCTGAAGAAGTCTGTGAAAGATTTTCTAGAGAAATCCGTGGAGAAATTTCTGGAGGAATTCTTTTTGAAGGAATTTGAAATTTTCTGAAGGAATTACTGAAAGGATTTCTGAAGAAATCCAAGGATTTTTGAAGAAATCCAAGGATGATTTCCTGAATGAATTCTTGTATGGCTTTTTAACAAAATTGATGAAGAAATATCTGTCTGAGGATACTCATGAAAGGTTCCCTAGAGCAGTTCTTTAAGTTTTTTTTTGGAGAATCCTCAAGAGATAATCCTAAATGAAAATCAAAAGCAATTTTCGAAAAAAAGATCCATGGTAGATGATCTTAAAAACCTTTCAAAAGGAATCCGTACAACTTTTCGAAAGAAATTATAAAAAAAAACTTTGCCTCTGGAGATTAATTAGATTTTTTCTGCAGTGGATTTGTTATCAATCAAAACTTATTTGTACTAAAAAGGGTTCTTTTAAACTGGAAAGAAAAAAAATAATATTTTATTTTGTTTGTGTCTTTTATCGATGATTTTATTAATGTAATCCAGAGCGCTATAAATTCAACCTGAAAAGATTCATCAGTAATTTGATACGATGCAAAGAGATGCCAAATCGATCGTTTTGCATTTCAGAGCAAAGATATAGTTTTAATCGTATAAGAAACTTGACGATGTGAATCATTAGTTTTATTGTGGTTACAATGAAAACTTTTTAGATTTATTGTCGGGAGTACCCTTTTTCTTGCTTTTATTTTTGTTATCGTACCAATGTTATGAACTTGCTAATGAAGCTTCAGCAGCGGTGGTGAGCATAGTGATTATAAAATGGGCTTATGCATTACTTAACAAGAGCAAAAGGGTTTATTAAAAGCTTAGAAAGGATTTAGTGCGAATTGATGGGGTAAGAAATAGAAAATTTAAAATAGTTTAAAGGGAAGTAGAAATTGTGTTATAAAGAAGGCAAACGGGATAACAGCAAGTTAAAGCTTGGTTTTTGGGACGTCAAGATAATCTAAAGATAAGAGCTAACGAGGTGTACTGGCTAGTTGCCTGTCAAGTTATCTGAAAATGATGCGATATGGTTAGTGGAATGTCGATTTGTATCATAATATGAAATGTAGTTTGATCAGACGGCGCTGTGAAGTTGTGATGAAGGCTTACATACACTCCCGTTCAAACGTTTGCGGTCACTCCCACAAAAACATGTCATTTTTTTAGGCCCATATCTCCGCCAATTTGCGCCCGATTCCAAAACCCTAGGTTTCATTCAAAAGATAATAAGTCAAAGAAACTTTGAACATGATTTAAAAGAAACTTAAAAAAAAAATGTATGAAAACTTAACCCAAAATTGCCAAATTTTCTGAAAAATGAATATAAACTTACGGCAGTGTCGCTGGAAGTTGGGTCGACCAAATTTTAAGATAAGAGCGGTAATATGACCCATTTTCTATTAGCTTTCAACTGCTGTTTACAGAACTTAGCTAAAAAATCTAGAAAAAAAGTTATTAAGTAAATTAATCCTTGATGTCATCGACCAAAAGTTTGGGGTCACTATCGTAAAACATGGAAAAGTGATTTGGTGATATCTTCGTCATCTATAGTTCAATTTTAATTATTTTTGGCTCATTTCAAAGATAATTAACTAAATTTACGTTTGATGTCTTTAGCTTAACGTATTTAACGATTTTTGTATATAAAAATGTTATATAAAGTTAGCACACTTTACCAAGCTTCAAAAATTGAGGCAACTTTACGTTAAGTTTTAGTATGTAAATTTCAACAAATATGTGCGGTTCAATGTCTATGCAGTAAGTATCATTCATTTTGTTTCAAATAAGCCAAGAAGAATTAAAATTGAATGAAAGATGAAAAAGATACAAACTTTTGAACGGAAATGTAGGTTGTAGCGATGGCTACAAAACATGAATATAGATCAGCAGTATATGTAGAGAATAGAAACAAAGTAGACAGAAGGTTATAAAGCAGGAAGTAAGGGACGGGTCAGGGATTGAACTCATCACCTTCTGCATACGAATCAGAAGCGGTGACTACTAGATCATTAAGCACGTTAGGCCCTTTTGAATTACTATTTATTAACAGCCTTTATTGTGGCACTCATGTCTTAAGATACTGGAGGTTTTTGTTCTACCGTCAAACGGGGTTACTTGCAACAGCGGTGTAACTTGCAACACGATGACATACACTAAATGTGAAGTATTTTCTAATAATAATGAAAACTAGTATGCCCTAGAGTATGCCCTACTATTCCGTTTATAGAGATTATAAGTATAAAAGATTGATTCAGCGGAAAAATTAGTTTTATTTATTTGTTTATTGTTTAGCTACACTGTTAAAACGGTTTGATCATTTTATGTCATAAAAACAAGTATGAAAATCGTACTTCACCTCTCCCCTACGGTAAGTGCGATAAGTCTGATGACCTTGCTTGCAGTTAGGGAACCTAATAGTAAGCTTAGCTGAACGATAAAAGTTTGATAAACTTATCAACTAAGTAATGTAAAAAATGATTATAATATTCGACAACAATTATGGGGTAACTTGCAACAGTTGAATTTGACTAAATCTTCAATTATTTATCTTCATTTTACGATAATTTTGACAGAAATAACCGAAATGGATCATTCATTGATTACGTAACGCGTTCATTTTCAAATGACAACTCATTTTTTTCCATTTTTGCACGTGGCCGTCTAGTATTGTTAGGAAATACAATATTTTGAAGTTTAATTCATGTTTCATCAATTTTGAACCTAGATGGAGTAAATTATTTCAGCTGAATACTCAAATTAGCGATTTTGATATTTACAAAGTTGAATGGGTGTGTTTCAGGTTATTTTAGCTGAAATTGCCAAACACTTATTTTAGCTGAAATTGCCAACACTTCAAACTGTAAACTACTTAAAGATGACTCACTCTATTTTTTTCAAGAAATGACAATAGTTGACATTTTGTAACGAATGCTGAGTCACGAGATCCATATATATTTTATATTTAAGGGACGTGAGACCTGCTGTTAACCGATATACTCTCGCTTGCAATAAATATCAACCCTTTCATGAAAAAAATATATGTCAGTTGGTTAGTTTACATCTTTCCAATGCATTTTTTCATGCATTACATCAAAAATATACAATACGACTAAGCACTAGAATGTTGGTGCTGTATAATGATAGCTAACTTAGATTCATGTACTGTGTTGCAAGTTACCCCACAGATGGGGAAACTTGCAACAAGCATGTATTTCGCACCTCGTGATTAGGTGGCAAAGTATATTGGTAAATCGAGTACTACATAGCATTCTACTCGGGGTAATTAGCGTACACGATGCTTTACAGGATGTTTAGAATGTTCAGATTTTGTGTGATATTGCTTCAAAGTCGAAAAGTGTTGCAAGTTACCCCATTTGACGGTACATTGTAATGTTATAGCCACATTATTTTCTAACTCAGTTGTAGATTCTACCCGAACGTCTTAGTATGAACTATGATAAACGTTAAATGCTACTGACCTATAGGTCAGTGTCAGTATTCTATAGAACACATTTGTCCCAGAAAAAAAAAAAACAGTTTGTCATTATTCTCCGCTCGGGCATTCTAAAGATTTTGTTCTATACATACCTCAACATGCACTTCCAAGAACTCGTGCAATTCGCATTTATGAATTTACACGACTTCTCCGGATCGACCTCCATGAAGACATCCTTCTCTCAAGTTGGCCGACCCCGCAAGAATTCCTCTTTCTGTTCTCGAAGGCGAGTAAATTACCATCGATTAAGATACCAGCACCTCACCGGCGGCATCTATGGTGACGAGGACCCACATCACCCTGTACCCCTAAATGCTCTCATTTGATCACAGATCACGATCGACATCACTCACTGGCAAGGTGGCATGTTTGGTAAATGGTTTCGACGACCCTCTAATGAATTTTGTTAATAATTTGAAATATTTCATTCCAACCACTGGCACTGAAGTGACTGTGGTGGCCGGTAGCAGCATGCAGGGCTTCGAAAACGACCAAGGTTGTTCGAATTCTACAGTTTACCAAGGGGTGTCCGTCGTCCGTTGCATTCCTCGCCGCCGCGAAGGTCTCGTCGGGTCTTGACGGGGTTGGTTTGGCAGAGCGTTAAATTATTTTGTTCGTTGCTGCAACACGCAGCTCCCCGATTCATACGCCACACTAATCCACCACAGCCCAAACTCTCAGCTCTCAGGTGGTACAAAAACATGCACCGTTCATATAAATTTTATTAGCAAAACCACATTTACGAGGTCGTTAATTGGACGGCAATTAAACGAGATTGTGTGGGGTGGTTATGGCGGCGGCAGCAGCATGAGGATTTGAGGAGGGTGCACTATGCGTGCTGAGCTGAGTTTTTCCACCTTATTAGAGCAGGGTGGTGGCGGTGATTCGATGACGATACGGAGTAACATATTTAGTGCACCGGCGGCGCGGCAGTAATTCAATGTTTCCGTGGCGGTCGTATCGAATTCGCAAGTGATGCGAAATTGCAGTTTTAATCACGTCATTTACTTGAATTGAACACCATGTCTTTTTCCGCAATTAAATTGCATTTTGCAAGGTTGATCGACCCTATGTGATTCGTAATTCGTTATATCGTAAGGGCGTATCTGAAGCCGTAAATTCACGTTTGAAAATTTCATGTAAACCACTAAAAAACTTTTCTGAGCTTAAGTGACTCGTCAATATATTCGGCAGATCCCTACGCAGTATCGCAAGTGTCAAGAGTGGGGCCGTGGAACGATACGTTATCATATGAATGATAAATGCATGATTTGTAGTACACTAAAACCTCAATTTATGCACATAGCTGGAGGTGCATGAATTAAAAAGGGTATAAAATGAGGGAAATTTGTGCATACATTAGGTTTGAACTTCAATGTGGGAATCTAGTTCGTGAGAGCAGGTCTTGCTCTTGGGCATTTCAGGTGGGGCTAAGAGGGTTTCCATGAAGTTCCCAGAGAGCCCAGAAAAGGGAGTTCCAAGGGACTTCAGGGGCGTTTCAGGGGGATTCGGGATGCCTTTTAAGGGCGTTCTATCAGGTATTGATGGAGTTTTCATGGGATTACCGCAAATTCAGGGGCATTTCAATAGAACTTAGGGGGGTTCAGGGACGTTTCAAGGTGCTTTAAGGGCATTTCTGGGGATCTCAAGAGCCTTTAAAAGGCGTTACAAGGGGGTTGAGAAGCGTTTCACGGCATTTTAGAGTAATTTCAGGGGATTTCAGGATCATCATCATCAAGGGTGTTCCTAGAGATTTTAGGGGCATATGATACCTTTTCAGGAGCGTTTCGAGGTATTTCAGGTAAGAGTCGTATCAGGGGATTTCAAGAACATTTTCAAATCAAATAGCATTTCAGGGGCGTTTCAAAAACTTTGGGATGAGGTCCCTGAAAATCTTCTGCAACTTCCTGAAACGCCTCAAAGATCCCCCTTAGACTCCTTCGGACCCCATGTAACGCACCTGCGATGCTCCGAAACCCACTAAAGCTCCTCCGTAACGCCTCGGAATCCCGCCGGAAATGCTCCGAAACTCCCTGAAATGCCTCCAAAATCTCCTTTAGACTCCTCGGACCCTATGTAACGCACCTTAAACGCTTCGAAAACCCCAAAAACTCATCCATAACGCTTCCATAACGCCTCGGAATCCCGCCGAAAATGCTCTGAAACTTTATGAAATTGCTCAAAAATCCCCCTAAAACCCCCTCAGACCCAATGTAACACATTTGAGACCCTACGAAACCCCTGAAAACGCCTCCGTAAGGCCTCTGAATCCCACCAAAATCCTCTGAAACTTCCTGAAATGCCTCCAAAACCCCTCTAAAATCCCCTCGGAGCCAATGTAACGCATCTAAACCCCCCAAAACGCATTCCTAACGCCTCTGAATCCCCATAAGACCCATTTGGACCCCATGTAAAGCACGTGAGACCCTCGGAAACCCCAGAAAACGTATTCATAACGCCTCCAACACCCGTCGAAAATCCTCTGAATCTCTCTGCATTGCTTTCGAAAACTCCCTCAGACCCCTCGAAACCCCCCCTGAGATCTCCTGGTACCCCGCGGAAACCCCTTGGGACCCTCTGAAACTCCTCTGTAACTTCCATTCGCTCATCCCTGTAAACACCCCCTGGCCACCGTTGCAATGATTACCGTCATTATTAAATATTCTAGTGCACAACATTGGTTCTGAATAACTTTCCCTCGTTTTATGCAGGGCATTAAAAAAGGTGCATAAATTAAAAGTGCATAAAAATAACATGCATAAATTGAGGTTTTAGTGTAATACTTTTCATGCCACAGGAGTATTGGAGCGGAAGCAACTTCCAGGCAAAATTTAGAGATTTTCAAACACGTAAAATAAGTAATCACGTGCCCGGGTCTCCAAAGCCATGGTTAAAGCCATGGATCGCCAATCCGGAGGCGGCGGGTTCGATTCCCGTTCCAGTCGGGAAAATTTTCTCGACGCCCTGGGCATAGTGTATCATTGTACTTTCCTCACAATATACAAATTCATGCAATGGCAGGCAAGAAAAGCCCTCCGATTAATAATTGTGGAAGTGCTTAAAGAACACTAAGTTGAAGCAAGGCAGGCCAAGTCCCAGTTAGTAAGTAAGTAAGTAAGTAAGTAAGTAAGTAAGTAAGTAAGTAAGTAAGTAAGTAAGTAAGTAAGTAAGTAAGTAAGTAAGTAAGTAAGTAAGTAAGTAAGTAAGTAAGTAAGTAAGTAAGTAAGTAAGTAAGTAAGTAAGTAAGTAAGTAAGTAAGTAAGTAAGTAAGTAAGTAAGTAAGTAAGTAAGTAAGTAAGTAAGTAAGTAAGTAAGTAAGTAAGTAAGTAAGTAAGTAAGTAAGTAAGTAAGTAAGTAAGTAAGTAAGTAAGTAAGTAAGTAAGTAAGTAAGTAAGTAAGTAAGTAAGTAAGTAAGTAAGTAAGTAAGTAAGTAAGTAAGTAAGTAAGTAAGTAAGTAAGTAAGTAAGTAAGTAAGTAAGTAAGTAAGTAAGTAAGTAAGTAAGTAAGTAAGTAAGTAAGTAAGTAAGTAAGTAAGTAAGTAAGTAAGTAAGTAAGTAAGTAAGTAAGTAAGTAAGTAAGTAAGTAAGTAAGTAAGTAAGTAAGTAAGTAAGTAAGTAAGTAAGTAAGTAAGTAAGTAAGTAAGTAAGTAAGTAAGTAAGTAAGTAAGTAAGTAAGTAAGTAAGTAAGTAAGTAAGTAAGTAAGTAAGTAAGTATACTAAGAAATTAAGGTATGTAAGTCAGTAAGTTAATTGGTAATTAACTAAGATGGACCACTTGGACTTTCTTCCAAGCTTGCTGTCTTCCAAATATATTT
Organism: Aedes albopictus; assembly: GCF_035046485.1. Classification (NCBI taxonomy): domain Eukaryota; kingdom Metazoa; phylum Arthropoda; class Insecta; order Diptera; family Culicidae; genus Aedes; species Aedes albopictus. Next base: position 163,471,653 of record NC_085137.1, read on the forward strand.
TCCCACTATCTCAAACCGAAATCACATCGTCATAAACGATGATTTTCAAAACCAATAAAACGATAACACCCACAATCTCCATCAAATCTCCCCAAACAACCGAAATCTGCTCTTAGTTTGCATAAATTTATGTCTTCATCCAACCGGCGTGGCATCAGCTCAATTTCTCTCCGCCCGGACCCTCATCAAACAGAGCTTGACAAACGGATTCCAACAAATCATACACCCCCGCGCAAACCATTTCTCAGCATCATTTCGAAACCACCGTCCTTAGCCGCTCGAAAATTAATCACCAATGTTCGGAAACCGTCGAAGTTGAAGAAAAAGTCCGTGAAATCTGCCTCCTCAAAGCAGATCAAAGCTGCAAGTTTATTTTAGGAATAAGTTTCAGAAATAATGTTGTGTATTTTAGTGTAACTTACAGTTAGTCTCTTCACTTCCCTCCTGCAAACGGCCTTCACTTTTCTCCCTTATGTATGATATGCAGCTCTTTGCCCCTATGTTTTGTGTGGAAATGTCCAAATTAGATTAATTTTGTAGATAGGCAAGTTTAACTTACCCTTTTCTGTTTGTATGTAACTTTAATGTGGTGTCTTAAGTTTAACAAACTTCAGCTTGTGTGTTTTAGTTCTAAGTAGATACGTATAAGAAATTATTAGGAACAAATTATAGAAAATTCAACTGTTTTCATATTTAGAATACCTTACGGATTTTACCTTATTAATAAATCTACTAATCACCCACAAACTTTTAAATTTAAAGCAAATTCTTCCTTCTAATAAAGTTGAACGCATTAAGCAACAAATTCTGCCAGTAATCGTTTTTGACGTTTTCTCATCTCCTACCTACTCCCCTACGATGACATTCAATGATCTGTCAACTTCTAATTATCCGACAGCAGTGGTGCCAGAGGTGCTGTTCCGAACAGTTCCCCGGCCCGTAACTCTGGTCCGGTGGCCACATCCTGTCCAGTGTTACCACAATTTATTTCCAACACCGCTAGCTTCACCGCTGCGCGCTTGAACACGCCACTCTTGGTGCGTACCCAGGCTTGGCGCACTCTGCCATCACTGGAAACGATTGGCTCCTCAATGACTCCCCGTACCCATGATTTCCGGTTTAAACCTTCCACGACGTATACCAAATCTCCTGCTTTTAACTGACGTTTTTCTGCAAACCATTTGGTCCTCTGGTTTACTGTTGGGATGTACTCTTGGATCCAACGCTTCCACATTTCATCAGCCAGGTATTGCGATCGTTTGAACGAATCGCGAAGCGTTTCTGGCAAGTTCGTTACTGGAGGAATATCGCTGGGTTCATTTGGAGAAACACCTCGCAAAAAATGGTTGGGCGTTAGCGCGCCTGCCTCAATGGAATCTTCAGAAACGTAGGTGAGAGGACGCGAATTTACCATATCTTCAGCTTCTAGGATAGACGTTTGAAGAATTTCGTCTGTTAGTCGTCGCCCGTCATTCAGCACTCCGATTGCTTCCTTGATTGATCTTACTAATCTCTCCCAAACACCCCCCATGTGGGGTGCTGCAGGGGGGTTGAAATTCCACTTGGTTCTGGCGGTCGTAAATTCTTCCGCACAGTCGAGTCCAATATCACGTACAGTCTTCAGGATTTCCTTACTAGCGCTTTTCAAATTCGTACCGTTATCCGAGAAGTATTCGCAAGGTGGTCCCCGGCGGCAGATAAACCTTCTTATTGCCATCAAACAGGCCTGTGTAGTGAGGCTATATGCAACCTCTACGTGCACCGCCCTTATCACCAGACAGGTGAACAAAACTATCCACCGTTTTTCCGTTCTGCGCCCGACTGTCACCTCAAAAGGGCCGAGGTAATCTATGCCAACGTAGCTAAATGGGCGCAGGTTTGGCGTCAGACGCTGGACTGGCAAGGGTGCCATTCTTGGAGCTTGTGGACGGTTACGGTGAACCTTACACCAGACACAGCCCGCCGCCACTTTCCGTATTACAGAGTTAACTTTGGGGATAAAGAAGCGCTGTCTGAGTTCATTTTTTACCGTTTCACGGTAACCGTGCCCGAATCTTTCGTGAAAGCTTTGAACTAGTAATGTTGTAACAGGATGGTCTGCTGGTACAATTATCGGAAAACGCAAATCAAATGGGAGAAATTCCGCTCGTTCTGATCTTCCTTCCATACGCATTAACCCATCTTCATCGACAAGAGGGGTCACCTTGTAGAGCGGACTTGATTTTTCAATTGTCATCCATTCACCTGCTGGTAAATCTTTGTTCCGCAGCAATATTTTCAGTTCGTCGATATATGATTCTGCCTGGCTCATCTTCAGCAAATATCGTTCTGCCTTCAGATATTCCGCTTGTTGAAACGGAACCCGCACTGCCGGGATTGAATGCTCACTCAACAACCGGGCTTGAGCAGCTGTAGCTTTCAAGGTTTCGATAGGCAGTCCCTGAACTTTCCTTTTAAGGTTATTAATAAATCGAAACGAAACTGCTACAGTTCGTACAAGCACTGTCCATTTGGAGAAACGGCGAATATCTATCAAAGTGTTCGGTACGCTGATGTTGTGTAGAAGCAAATTGATTCGCAACTCCTCAACCGTATTTGCAGGTGGTAGGTTCCTGGTAGGCCAGGCCTCCTTCCTTTGGTACAGGAACGTAGGTCCTCGGACCCATGAGCAGTCTGTCAGTAATCCCATGTCATTACCCCATTTGGTCAATCGGTCAGCGACATTCAGTTTCGATGGTATCCAATTCCATTCTGTGAGCTTTGTAAGACTCAAAATTTCACCGATTCGAAACCCAACAAACTGCTTATATCTTCGTTGATCGGATCGAATCCACGAAAGTACCGTTTGTGAGTCCGTCCACATGAACTGGTTGCTGATGGTGTAGCTGTGGTTCTCGTGAACCGTGCGTGCTAATCGTGCGCCAAGCAAGGCACCTTGAAGCTCCAATCGAGGAATCGATAATTGCTTTATCGGCGCAACTTTAGAACGACTCATTACTAATGCACATTTGACTTCCCCTCGAATGACTGCCCGGAAATATGCCACGCATCCAAACGCCGTTTCGCTGGCATCAGTGAAGACATGAAGCTGCAGATCCTCAATTTCGTCTGTCTTCGATTCTCCGAAATAGCTTCTTGGGATCTTGAACGTCTCGACTTCCAATAGCAACTTTGACCAGCATTGCCATTTCTGAAAGGACACATCGTCGATTTCCTCGTCCCAACCGCAGCCTGTTCGCCAGAGATCTTGGACCAGCATTCTTCCACGCACAGTGAACGGAGACAGCAAGCCCAAGGGGTCAAACAGAGCCATTACACTACTGAGAACCATTCTTTTTGTGGGATGTTCTCCGTCGATACTCTTTCGGTAGAACTCTGCAGCAGATGAGGCCGCAAAGGAAAATTCATCGTACAGTGGTTCCCACACGATGCCCAACACTCGCTCATATTCGTAGTCTTTATCCATGGTGAACGGCACCTTTAAACAGGCTTTTGTCTCGCCCATTTCTTCAAGAAACTCTCTGCGGTTGGAAACCCAGTTACGAATACAAAACCCGCCTTTAGCGTGAATGTACTTGACTCCTTTTGCTCGTTCGGTTGCTTCCTCCAATGTGTTTGCACTATCAAAATAGTCATCTACATAGTGGCGTCGTATTATCGCACATGCCGCGTCAGGAAACTCGCTCATGAACTGTTCAGCGTTAAGGTTTTTAACAAATTGTGCCGAACTGGGAGAGCACGTTGATCCGAACGTTAGTACGTCCATAACGAACACTTGTGGGACATCTTCGGGATTTGCGCGATAGAGAAAGCGTTGTGCCGATCTGTCCTCTGGTCTAACACGTAACTGGTGATACATTTCGGCTATATCTCCTCCAAAGGCAACAGGTCTTTCTCGGAAGTGGCTGATTACTTCAGGAAGTGAAACTAGCATGTCCGGTCCAGTCAATAGTTCTGAATTTAGCGACACACCCTCAACAGTAGCTGCAGCGTCCCATACTAAGCGAACTTTGTCAGGTTTTCGCGGGTTTAAAACTACATTCAGCGGCAGGTACCACACAGTCGACGGTATTGCTTCTTCTAGCTCTTCCGCTGTAGCCTGATGCGCGTAGCCTTTGGCTTGATATTCGTTGATCTGTCTCGTCACATTCTCTTTCAGTGGCACGTTTTTCTCCAGTTTACGTTCCAATGCTTTTAGCCTACGCAAGGCCATTGGGAAACTATCAGGAAACTGTCGCACGTCTTCCCGCCAAAGAAGTCCCGTTTGGAAGCGATCCCCGATTCGAACTGTTGTCTCCTGTAGTATTGCTCGTGCCCGTTGCACCTCAGCCGACTCCGGAATGCCAAACGACGTGATGCCAACCTCGTCCATAACAAATTGAGCGCGCATCATATCGTGAAGCTCTTGATTAGTTGCTGGCTTGATTGTGTGTAGATTGATGAACGCTTCAGTCCTCATGCGCTGTGTCTCCGGGCCATACACTGTCCATCCCAACGCTGAGCGTACGGCAATCGGTTCACCCGGCTTTCCAACGCGTGATTCAAGGGGGGAAAACAGGTGCAAATTGTCCAGTCCAATCAATATCTTTGGATCCTCCGATGAATGGTCAGCCACTGGCAAGTCAGAGAGATGTGGATAACGCTCCGATATTTCAGAAAATCGTACGCATTGTTTTGGCAGCATCAGTTCGGAGACGGTGCGGACATCTTCCAGAGTGAATTGTCGGTTGCAGCCCTTCGCTGACATCATAAGCTTGATTCGACGCGAAGTATTCTCAAACCGCTTGATTCCACCAGTCCAAGTCACTGTCAATGGTTCAGGTTCTCCTTGTAGTCTCAATCGTTTGGCGATCGCTTCATCCACCAGTGTACTAGACGAACCCTCGTCCAAGAAAGCTAAGGTGTTCACACTCATTTTTCCGGCGAACAATGTTACCGGTACCATGCGGAAGATCACTCCTCGTGACAGGTTCCGATGTGCATTGCACCCCACCTCCATTAGCTGCACCGATTCTTCTCGCCGATGAAGCAGGTAATGATGATTTCCTCCGCAATTCTTCACCGAACAGCGCAGTTTAAAAGTACACCGACTGTTTCCATGGGAATTCAAACAGAGATTACATAGTTTCAGTTTCTCTGCTACCTTAAGGCGTTCTGCAACGTTCATTCGCTTGAAATCGTCGCAAAAGCGAATCTTGTGGTCGGAACGTTTGCAAATCCAACAGGGTGTACCGATTTTCGCCGGTGGCTGTATTTCTCCACTCTTCGCCTCAGAGTTATGAAGATGGATGAACTCTTTTTTCCGGGTTCTTTCTTTTCCGGAACGAATCGCATCATTTCGCGTGCAAGAAGCGAAATCCGAAACTTCCGAGACGTCAGATACGATGTCCGTCATGAAGTCGGTGAACATCCTGAGTGGGGTGTTGTTTTTACCTCGTTTGAATCTCACCCATTCTAACTTGTAGCTTGGAGGAAGTTTCTCTACAAGTTCCTGAACTAACATCGGGTTATTCAGATGATCATTCAGCTGTGCAGCTTCTAAATTATCGCAGAGCTGCTTTACGGTTATCCCGAAGTGGATAAAAGACTCCAAGCGGTCGATGTTCGGCGCGGGAGCGTTACGCACTTTAGCCATCAACGTTTTTAACAGTTTTTCCGGTTTACCGAAAAGATTGCGCAAGTCTCGGATAACATCCGGGACGGAATCTGGAAGAACCAATCGACTTCTTACGGCTTCCAGGGCATCGCCCTGCAAACTATCCTGTAATCTTTTGAGATTGTCGATGTTCGAGAATCCGCAAGCTTGAGTAGTATACTCGAAGCTACTGATAAAGAGTGGCCATATTTCGGGTTCACCTTTGAACGTTGGAAGGTGTTTAGACACGGCCTGCCTAGCCGCCAGTTGCTCCTTCGTAACTCGAAGCATTTGCTGCCCCGGCCCATTCCTTCTGGTGCTCATCAACCTCTGCGATCCAGCCGAAACCGAGTCTTCCTTTTCTTCCAGTTCCTCGTCCTCGTCCTCGTCGTCTGAATCGGTTTCCTCCTCTTTGTCGTATACAGAAGCTCACGGTGTGTTTATAGAGCAACTTTAAAACAAAAAAATAAGTAAGTCTGAAATTTTGCCCAGTGATACTTTGGGCCATTCCCTTAAATTTGCTGGGTCGGTTGAAAACATCCATCGGGGGGTCTAGAACAAAAAATTTTTTTTGAAGGTTTTTCATGCAAAAACAGTTAAAAGCGCATATTGTAAATTATTGCATCTCCTACAAATATTCACAACTTTTTTGTCTTTAAAGATAGAACCATACAATTTTTAGGCGTTTTGAAGTAGTTTGCGTAGATGACTGTGTGAAAATTTCATTGAAATATGTTGAATGGTTTTCAAGTAATAGCAAAACTATCAAACGCATTCTAAAATACTAAGCTTAGTAGCAAACGATCAACAAAATATCTATATTTTTTTATACAATAATATATGAAACATATTTTATTCTAAACACCTTGAGTCATTATGATGGCGGTACATACTGTGAAAACTTGTTTTTCAAATGATGAACAGATACATAGTCAAATACATGAAAGGAAAACACACACTGTCATTATGTAGTTTTTTTTTTACTAAAGTATTAATTATTTATTTCAAGAACGTGGTTTTGCGTATACATGTTCACAAGTACAAGTATGTCTCTATTACGAATCCTATAATAAACACAATTATCATGATTGCTGAGCATATCGGCCTTCCCTAAAGAAAATATTTGAATGTTATTTGGTAAGCCAAGAAAAGCACTCGAGGATTGGGAAACATCTCTGTTTCGAAGAAAAAGTATAGAAGCTAAATTATTTTGGAATTAATGTTTACAAGCTCAAAATTAAATAGTATTTCACCTTAGTCAATGAATAAAAACAAGTTAACTCTGTTAAAGACCTCATAATAACATTGAAGTTGTGGGTATGAGTCCACATTAAACCAAGACAGGACACAATAACGAGAACTGAAATCAAAACAGAATTCAGTTGGGCAATACTCGATCTAGGGCAACCTTACGGTACTAAGCATAGTTTTCGGATTATTCTACGATATTTGAAATAGTTGTTGAACCCAAACTTAGGTTTGTCTTTAAACTTAATAGCAATATGATGCTTATTACTTATGCCACCATTTATTAACAAATAACTGATAATCAGTTCTGAAAGAAGAGTTAAAAGAACGGAGTACTTATTAAAAATGTTTCTACATTAGGTATGAAAATTAGGCTGTTCAGCATAAAGCCAAGGAAAAACAATTTGATAACAATGGTTTAAATAGTCTTATCGATTTGCATATGATGTCTCAAAAATATTTTCTGTGGTTTCCTCCAAGCATGAGGAAGAGTGATTGATCATTGTTAGGGCGTCGTTGACTAGTAGAATATTTTCAACATAAATCTATATCTTTCGAAAAAATAACAAACAGTTTTTTTGTAATCCAAATTATTGCGCCACGCTCTCCTAAAGCCTTTCGCTTGCAATTTGATACTTAGATAAGACCTTAATCATTTAAAAAAATGGAAAAAATGAACATGCATACGCAAAACCGCGTTCTTGAGATAAATAATTAATACTTTAGTCAAAAGCTACATAATGGCAATGTGTGTGTTTTCTTTTCATGTATTTGACTATGTTATTGTTTATTATTTGAAAAACAAGTTTTCACAGTACATACCGCCATCATAATGACTCAAGGTCCTTAGAATTAAAATTTGTTCATGTATTATTATATAAAAAATATAGATATTTTGTTGAACTTTTGCTACTAAGCTTAGTATTTTAGAATGCGTTTGATAGTTTTGCTATTATTTGGACACCATTCAACATATTTTAATGCAATTTTCACACAGTCATCTACGCATACTACTTCGAAACGCCTGAAAATTTTATGGTTCTATCCTCAAAGACAAAAAAGTTGTGAATATTTGTAGGAGATGCAATAATTTACAATATGCGCTTTTAACTGTTTTTGCATGAAAAACCTTCAAAAAAAATTTTTGTTCTAGACCCCCCGATGAATGTTTTCAACCGACCCAGCAAATTGAAGGGAATGGCCCAAAGTATCACTGGGCAAAATTTCAGACTTACTTATTTTTTTATTATAAAGTTGTTCTACACAACACACCGTGAAGCTCCTTTATTCCGAATATCCGGAACAGTTCCTTTGGGGTATGCACCACGGAAATCATCTTTCGGCTGAGAATCCGGCTGTTTTCTCTGAGCCAGCCAATTTCGGACCTTATCTTTGCTGGACTGCACCTCCTGTCTAATGGTGTCCCTCTTCTGGATGAACTCGCGTTCGGCCGCGAGTTGACGATCTAACAGCTCCTTTTCCTGTTTCAACTGAAGGTTGTGCATCTCCTTCTCCAATTGAAGTTCCTTTTCACGCATTTCCTTCTCCATTCGCAACTGCTTTTCGTTCCACATCCTTGTCATTTCGAGCCGTTTTGCCCTAAGTGCCATCTGATCCGTCAGAGCATTCTCCCTCGCACGTAGCTCCTCTTCTAGTTCTGCTACATGCGCCGCGACAGATGACCCTCCGCTTCGTATCGAATCGACTCCGCTTTTCGTTGACCTTTTCTTGGAACTCTTCTTCTTGGACACTCGCAAATGTGTCTCTCTCGTCCTGGTACAGTCTCGGCAGAACCAATCGGCATCCTTCACCTCATCTGTCACTTCGGCGCATTTGAAGTGAGCCCAAAACTTGCAGTCATTGCAACTCACCATGTTGAAGTCGTCATCCTCCGGCCCACCACACATCAAACAGGTCGCTAGTCGCTCATTACCGTCTTCTGGGGTCTGTGTAGCCATTCTTTGAGGTTAGGTCCGTAACTCTTTGATTTTGTTCGGAAACCGTCGAAGTTGAAGAAAAAGTCCGTGAAATCTGCCTCCTCAAAGCAGATCAAAGCTGCAAGTTTATTTTAGGAATAAGTTTCAGAAATAATGTTGTGTATTTTAGTGTAACTTACAGTTAGTCTCTTCACTTCCCTCCTGCAAACGGCCTTCACTTTTCTCCCTTATGTATGATATGCAGCTCTTTGCCCCTATGTTTTGTGTGGAAATGTCCAAATTAGATTAATTTTGTAGATAGGCAAGTTTAACTTACCCTTTTCTGTTTGTATGTAACTTTAATGTGGTGTCTTAAGTTTAACAAACTTCAGCTTGTGTGTTTTAGTTCTAAGTAGATACGTATAAGAAATTATTAGGAACAAATTATAGAAAATTCAACTGTTTTCATATTTAGAATACCTTACGGATTTTACCTTATTAATAAATCTACTAATCACCCACAAACTTTTAAATTTAAAGCAAATTCTTCCTTCTAATAAAGTTGAACGCATTAAGCAACAAATTCTGCCAGTAATCGTTTTTGACGTTTTCTCATCTCCTACCTACTCCCCTACGATGACATTCAATGATCTGTCAACTTCTAATTATCCGACAGCAGTGGTGCCAGAGGTGCTGTTCCGAACAACCAATTTATCTCCCGTCCGTGCCCGTGTACCAGCTGTGAGTCGGAGTGTCGCAGCTTGCCGGTAATGAACATATTTATCGAACGTCTTCTCACCGCGCCTCTCACCGAGTGACTCCGACAATGCACTGTTTGCTTTCTTCGCGTCTTCCGAGGAGGTGATCATCATCCTCCAGTCAGTACTGTGGTACGTTCAACAATGAAGTTCAACGAGAGGAGGTTTGGAGAAATTGTCTGCGAGGTCTTGGGACGGTTGCTCTGGACGACTCGTGCGGTTGAGGTTCACCGATTGGTGCTTTATCGGATTTGGAAAACAAGTCTTTTGTGGCACATTGTTGGTCTAATAGTGATGGCTTGTTTGGACTAGCTACTGACGGCGGCGGCGGCGGCAGCAACGGTTTATGGCGTTGGGAAGAAAATTAACTTGATTGAGATAGTAATTTTGTGATAAATAAATTAATTATGACGGTGGAAATGGTGGAAAGCGGAACTGTCAATGGGGTCTGTGGAATCCGGATGTTTGGGAGTGATGATGAATTGAAGGGTAATTGAATTAGTTTGAATTTCTTAACTCTAAGTAAGACTTCAAAATTGATGCAGAAGTAGTTCATGTAGCTTTTAACCTCTCCCATAGGAAATCTTCAACTGCTGAAGGTAGGAAAACATTCTGAAAAAAGACTAACTATCAATGAATCTAACATTTAATTTAGGGTACTTTTTAAGGACTCACGAACAGTAATCTGGAAAGATTCCGAATACGATACGACCGATACCTAGCGAATAAAAAGTGAACTACTGGAAACATTCCAAGATGCATTTGCATGCAGTGGAATAGCAGAGGAAAATTCTAGTAATACGCCAAGTTTAAAACCTCAAAAATTTATTTTAAAAATAATTCCTAGATCTTTGAAATTTCATGAACCTTTACAAATTTCATAAAAATACTAGAGCTCCAAAACAGATGTAACACTTTTTTTTAAATTTTTTGAAGAATTTTTAAAAAAGTTTTAAGGAAACGCCTGAATGACAATGCTCGAAGATTTTTTTGAGAAAATTCCTGCAAAATTCAAACAAAAATGCAAGGAAAGCATTTTCAAGAATTTTATGGGAAATTATTAAATGAGAATATGGAAAAATTTAAGGGCATTTCTGGGAAAATTCTTGATTAATTTAGTATATGAGTCTCGGTAATTCTTAGTCCTGAAAGATCCTCAATGAAAATTCCTAAATATTAATCAGGATTTTTTTTAAAACCTACGAAATTTTTTAGTAATAATGCAGTTTCTAACTGTTTCTTCTTAAAAAAATTCAGAAAAAAATCCTGCACATTTTGGATTTTTGAAAAAAAAACTATTAAACACTGTCCTGGATTTTTTTTTTGAAGAGCGGTATATGAGAATTTTCAAAACAACTTAAGAAGTTTAAGAAAGATATTTTGAGAATTCTTAGAAGAATACCTGGAAAGTGTTAAGAAAATTTCTAATATTTGGAAAAAAAACCTTAAGTTATACAAAAAATTTGGATTTATTTTTAAATTCTCAATTTTAGAAAATTTAAGAGAATTTGTCATGAAATTTATTAGCATTTTGATCATTTTGAGAAGAAAAATTGATCCATAATTTAAAAAAAATGTACAAATTCTGGAGCAACATTGATTTTGCACGTCGCTGCTGAGCCCCCATAAAGTTATCCACACGAACTAATACCGTTATCAGGAAGAGCAAACAGCGATCTTTCGGATAATGGTGTTCCTTTGCGTGGGCAGGCTGCTTCTAGGCCCAACGAAGTATTTTCGTAAAAAGGCAAAAGACATCTTGGACCCTTTTTTTACTGTTACTTTAGAATAATTGTTTAAAAAATATGTTAGTCCTTAAAAATCGAGAGCATTTTAAGAATAATGTCTTGAAGATTTTTTGAGAAAAATTTCTGATTATAAAATGAAAACTGCAGCAATATTTAAGGAACATTCTGGAACGAGGGCTTAGAAAAAAAGAAGGTATTTGGGAGAGAATTCCTGCTTAGTTAATCGAAAAAGTCCATGAAACTTTTCTCGTCAATTTTGGGAGATTTCTAAAGATGTTTCCGCAAGAATTAAAAATAAATCGAAACATTTTTTAAGAAAGTTCCTGCAGAATATTCTGTAGAAAATCTACATAAATACACATTTCTTATTCTTTGACTTTTATAGAACTTTTTTGAACTGCAGTGCTGAAATACCCTATAGCAATTCTCGAAAAATTCTAGAAAAAAAAAACCTGGAACGATGTAAAGAAAATAATCTATGAAATTTTAGAAACATGCCTAACAAATTTCAGAAAAATCTATTTTTTCTTATTTGTTGGCCCAATTTGAAAAAAAAATCTTATTTTCCAGTAAGTTGATTGCAAGTTTTACAAGTTTCGTGCGTTAAAAAATATTATTTGGAGTATCGGATATTGCACCTCCTAAATATAAGCAACCACCTATGTTCTTATTGGGCCCACATACGTACAAAACTATCTTTGATATTGGGCTACTCCCAGGGATTTTTTTTTCAGAAATTCGTCATAGGATGTCTTTAGAAATTCATCCATGGATTCCTTCGGATTTTTAAAGGATATCCCCAGGAATTCCATTGCGTATTCTCACTAAACATTTATCAAGAAATCGTAAGGATTTTTTTCAGAAATTGCAAAATAGGAAATATTTCTTAAAAAATATCATTTAAGAAAATCTTGCAGTTTTTTTTTTCAGTTATTTTAGCCTTTAAGAATTCCTTTAGATATTTTTGGAGAGATTTCTCGCAAGTAATAATTAAAAAGTCTTCAAAAAATCCTCTAATAATTTTTTCAGAAATTTTCCAGAGGTTTCTCTAGATTTTTCCTAGTGTGTGCCATGAAGTTTATAAGAGTTTTCGGCAGGGAACCCTTATTCCTGAGATTTCTTCAAAAATTCCATGGAATCATTTATAAACACTTTTGGAATTCTCTTAAAATATTTCAGAAACTGAATAAAAAAAAACTTAGAACTTTTTTAAAAAAACCTTCCATAGATTCCTTCCAAAGATCCATTTAGAAAATCATACAGGGACTTCTTTAAGAAAATCTTGCATGTATTCCTTCAGAAAGTTCTCCAAGAATTCTTCTATAAAATCATCCATGTATTTCCATGGAAATTCTTTAAGAAAATTTGCCAAACAATTTATTTCAGAAAATCATTAATTCTTCCAGAAATTTCGCAAAGGATTTTTTCGAAACACCATTGAAAGATTCTTTCAAAGATATTCTTAAGTAATCGCTTAAGTCACTCCTTGGGGGGCTGTTAAAAAACCACGTAGACTAAAACTTGGCAATCTCAGACCCCCTCGTAAATTTTTGCCCGTATAAAAATTTAAAAATTTCTATGGAGCGTAGACTTTGGTCAGACACCCCCTCCTCTTCCCTCAAAAAGTCTATGTGGTTTATGAACGGCCTCCTGACGGATTCGTTTTCCAGCTATTCATAAACAAATCGCAAAAGTTTCTCTCTAGAAAAAAAAATCAAAACGTTCTTTCAGAAATTTTGCAAGAGATTTTTTAAAAGAATCCTGTAAGAATTCCTTCCAAATTTGCGTTATGGGTATTCTCAAAAATTACTCCTGGAATTCATTCATACAATCTTTCAAGGACTCTTTCACAAATTCTTTCAGAAATTCTTGAAGTAATTTCTCCAACGCTTTCATCAGATGTTTCCTTCCAAATTTTGTTATGAAAATTTCACCAGGAACTACTTTAGAAAATTGTCCATGGATTGCTTCTGAAACTTCTCTAGGAATGACTTCAGAAATTCTTCTTAGAGTGGAGCGGACCTGGTGTGATGGTTAGAACACGTGACTATCACGCCGAGGACCTGGGATCGAATCCCACTCCCGGCAAACTTGCAAAATGTAAGTTCTTTCTTTGGAAGGGAAATAAAGCGTGGGTCCCGAGATGAACTAGCCTAGGGCTAAAAATCTGGTGAATAGAGATAAAAAAAATCTTTTTGTAAAACCCTTCTGAAGGAATCAGAAGTTTCTCCAGGGATTTCCTCATAAATTTCTCCAGAGATTCAGAACTTTTATATTTCTTTATATTTGAGATATTCAGCCCTAGGCTGGTTCATCTTCTCACTCCGAAGCTCTTCCAAAGATTATTTTAAATTTATTTCAGTCATAACCTATAGAGAGATTTCTTCGGAAGAAGTTTTTACAGCAGTTCTTACAAAAATTGCAAAAAAATGCTAAAGGGTTTTTTGAATTTCTAAAGGAATCTTTTTGGAACTTTTTAAAGAAATGCCTGCAAGACCTCAAGAAGATGTATGTGGAGATTCCTGGATAAAATTTCTGGAAGGATTCTTGGAACAAAATTCCTGAAGCAATTTCTGAAGTCATCTCTGGAGGAATTCCTAGAATAATGTTTGGCGAATACTTGGAGGAATTCCAGAGATATCTCTGAAGGTCCTCCTAAGACGACTTCATGAAAAAAATCTTGGAAAATTCTGAAAAATGTTCCCAAAAGCTTCAAGGAATTTCCAAAATAATCTGAAAGAAATTCCAGAAGAGATTTGAAACCGACACCCTTCAGAAGATTCTGAAGGATTCCTGGTGAAATTTTTTAAGCAATCCCTGAAAGAACTCCTGAGGATACCCCAGGAAGGAGAAGATTTTCTTCAATATATGAGAAGATGTCCTGCTAAAATTTTTCGAAAACCAAATTAAAAAAAAATAAAAAATAAAACAAAATTTCAAAAAAAAAAAAATTAAGAAAAATAACGAAAAAAACTCAGAAGACACCTTGAGTCTTCATCTAAATGTCTGAAAATATTGCCCCGCTATTTAAGGAAAAATCAAAAATCAAAACATGAGTAAATGCTTCCATTTCCGCCTAAAGTGAATTTGTCGAGACAACAACATGTTCAGTGTTTATCGTTTTTGCTAAAATAGAGCTTTTTTATTTTATGTGATTTTTTTTAGTACATCTTCAATATTTTGAATTATCAGTAATCTTTTTAACGCTACGTCCAGAAGAAGAACATAATGTGATATTAATCCTTTACGATCCCTTTATGTTTGCTTATTTGATGTTTGCAATGCCCATCATTGACCTCCGTTTTCGGATCGAAATGAGATCAGCTAAACCTAATGGGGTGGTCTGTATCCAAATCCTCGACCTCAACAAAGAATCCAATTCACCGCCAATCTGCCAATCGAATCAATCGTGCCTAGTCACATTATTGACATGAGCATCGAGATCGAATCACTTGATCCGAACTCGCCATCGCAGAGATCGCAAGGGGCAGTCGTCGGATCAACCCGATCAGTGCCAATCCGATACGCAAATCCACTTATGTAAACGCGATCACAAACGGTCACTTTGTTGCGCTCAGTCGGTCAGTGGAGGGACACGCCAGCCAGAATCCGCACCCTAGAGAGACCGTGTGCCCAAATGGACCCCTTCGGACCTAGAGCATAATTACGCCTCCAACAACAACAACAACAACAACGCAACGGTTATTGCGCCAACTAATCCGTGTGGTGGGTATGACTCATCGCTTCGCCTGGGTATAGCGGAATCGTGGCCGCGCCACTGGGGTGGAAAATCGGGGGCCAAGCCTTACCTGATTATTGCACGCGCGCGGACTTGGTGCACGAGAAATTTAAATATTTATTTTTCCATTCATGACATTCTTTCGGGGGCGAATCAGCGGATTAAATCCACCCCCAAGAGCCGCATAAACCGTAAAGAAGCAATTGCGCCAAGCCAGAATAGCCTAGCAGCGGTTCGCACGACGACAGACGGGCCAATAATGGCCGTTTCATGACTTGGTCATATTTTTGTGTGGCCGCCGCGTGTCTCTCTCGGGGGCTTGACGTTTGTTGACGCTACCTAGCTACTTAGAGGTTATTGCTTAAGTGTTCAGTGTTCGGATTTAAAGTTGTGCAATTTGGCTCTAGTCGGGGCTGATGCAGATACTGGCAGATATCCACGAGCTCTGGCAGTACTGATTGAAAATTATTTTCCTAAAATCTATCAAACAAAAGTTTGAAAATCCATCACATCGAATTTTAACAAAGTGTGTTCCAGAGAACGTAAGTTTGAAAAGCCAAATACTTTTACCATAATCATGGTTGTATCAGTCAAACTCTCGTATGTCTAGATGTTGTTATTTGTTTTTTTTTTTTAATTTTTTTTAATTTTTATCGTTTGTGGAGTACGTTACTACGTGTGATCAATGTTCGCCATGTCATACTATCATTTCTTCTAGTAATTGGAAGCATGAATAAATGTCGATTATTTTTGTCCCACATATTTTCTTGATTCATATCCTGGTTTTATTTCTTTTTTTTTTTCATTTTTATATTTCTTGTTTTAATTGTTTTGTGTTTAAGGTCCCAATATCCTGTAGTACTGAAGAGCTTAAGTCACCTTTCGTGTTTACAATGTCTTATTCTCAAATGTTATCGTTTCCTCCAGATATTACAAACATTCGTAGAATATTTTTTTTATCTCAATATTCTTAGAAAAAATAATTCCTGGAACGAATCTTCACAAATTTCGTTGCAGAGAATGTAAGGCTGAAAAGCTGAATACTCTTACCTTAATCGTAATTTTGAAAGTTGAACTCTTGCATATTTATGTGTCTATAAAGCTTTTTTTTCAATATTTTTACTTTTTTTTTCTATCCTTTCCTATCCCATTCTATATTCAAACCTTATTTTTTGTTTCAACACTCCATTCTTCGTGTATTTTTGATTTGTAAAATCTTGTTCTCTTAGACTTTGGTGCTCTGTAGATCTGGAAAGCATAAATTCCGTTTTTCAAATGCTATTTTTTCAATTAGTTATTAGTTATTAGAAGCATGCGTATAATGTCACAACTAGTCGCTGCAACCATCATCGCAGCAATTGCGTCAAATTTCGTCCCCTTTTCTGGGTCATCACGACGACAAATAGCGCTTCAACCAAAGCCGTTTGTGATGAATGGCAACTAATCCGAAAAAAAAAACGAGCTCCAAACAATCACAACAGTTTGCAGTTTGCAGCTTCAGCTCCTCTGGCTCCATATTTCAAGTTCGGTTCAATTCAGTTTTTTTTTTCCTAATTTTGTCTCCCAGCCATTCCAATTGAAAGGGAAAATATGGCGTTCACATGGGTCGTCAAGGGCAGACCGCCGCCCCAAGGGGCGGATTTTCCGGCCTATCGTACTATTGACTCGGCTGCGAACCGCCGCACCGCCCGGTAGCCAACCATAGCCTTGGGAATCTCGTCATTAAAGAGGCAAACAAACCGTTTGAGAACCGTTAGAAGCCGGCGCGTCGCTGCTGTTGGCCAGTAAATAATTGTCCGGTCATCATCATCGCGCGTCACACCACCGCACCGTACCGTGATGGTGGACCGTCGGTGGTGTCGTGAGGAGTTGCGTTTTCACTTATTGCCTTGTCGTTTTAACTACTGTCTAAATTCCCGGACAAATGGTAGCAATTTGACTTAAACGCAAACTTTCTTTGGGGCGATTCCCATGCAGTTGAATGTCACGAAGTGGTTTCACTTTCACAGGTTGGGAAAATGTCGAGCAACTGTCCTCGGTTGTCGATTTGATAAATAGTGCCAAATAAAATAAAGCATTTCTCCAGGATTGCATTTCTTCCAGCATTTCTTTGAATCAACGGTGTCAATCAAAAATCGTAAGGCCGACAAGTTTACAAAATAAAACGAAGTTATGTGATTCTATCAACAATTGAAAATCTTCATGTGCAATGTTCATAAACCTAACCCTTCGATTTTTTTTACTATTTTTCTGTATAAAACTGACTTCCAGCCCCAAGTTTGTGAAGTTACCCACGATAATCAAAAGCTTTTTAATATTTTTTCTCATTTTTTTTATTTTTCATCGATTTTCAAAACAATCAAAAAGAAACACCCAGCCCTACACCCAACTATATTTAAGTTAAAGCAAATTAAAAAAAAAACTAAAAAACCAATTTTGACCTTATCAAATGTTCCATGAAGCGGTCTAAATATTCACATATATGAGAAATAGTTGAACCTTTCTAGAAAAACTGTAAAACAATTAAAACCGTTAATAACATGCCACAAAATCCTCCACATTTTTATTTTTTATTTATTTATTTATTTATTTATTTTACTTAGGTATAATTCGGTGAAGGAAAAAAAGACAGGGTCCAATTGGGACCCTTTGGGCAGGAGCACCTATTTTGGGCACTTGCTGCTCTAACTCAGTCAATTTCGAACCAATTGGTTTGAATTCTTGTACATGGCTAGATACTGTGCGTACCTTACCGTTTCCAAAAATCAAGTCAATTGGTAGAAAGGGGTCGTCCATAAATGACGTAGCTTTTTAGGGGGGAGGGGGGTGTTTGTGATTTTGTGACGAAGTGTGACGATAGGGGGGTAGGGTTTTATGATATGCTACGTAGCTTTCTACTAAGTCTATTGAAAAAAATATTTCGTAATTAATAAAATTTTTACTTGCATTAAGTATCATTATCCAGTAAATCGAAAAAAAAACAAAGCATTATTTTTTTCATTCACATCGATGTAAATAACCAAAAATAGAGATTAAAGGCAGTCTCATTTCATAAGACATGCAGCTATCGGACGCAACAACTATATCTGAAAAAATAGTTTTGAAATCCTGCGTAAAGAATAATGTATTGTGTTTGCAGACAAAAATAAATTTCAGTCAAATCAGGCCAAACATTTCTATAGATCCTAAGTGCAGATGAGAGGCTCTTTTTAAGTCTCCTCTTTTTCGATTATAATGCGCTTGTAAAAGCCTCTCTTTTGCAGATTGGACCTTTAGATATGTTTGTCGCCAAATGCTTCTTACGACCAATAGTTTGTTGCTTGCTATAGAGCACTGCACATCGCTAAGGTTGCAAAGGAAAAATTTTCTAAGTTTTTGGCATTATGACATTATTCCAGGAGCTCCATTCTACAGGACTTCCTCGAAGAATTCCTCCATCAATTTTTTAAGGAGCTCCTCTAGCAGCTTTGTAGGGAATTTCTCATGCTGTTCTTTATAGGTTTCCCCATCAGGAGAAGGATAACATTTTTACAGAAATTCCTACTGGACTGGGAATCCCAGAAAAAAAGCTTCTGAAAACATTCCAAAAGGATCTGGAGGAATCTCAAAAGAAACTTCCGGAATAATTTCAGAAGGAACTCCTGGAGGAATTTTGAAAGGAAATCATAGAGAAATTTCAAAAGAAACTCCGAGAAGAGTTCCTTGAAAAATTCTTAATGAAGTATTCGGAGAAATCTTGAATAAACTCCTGGAAGAGTCTCAGAAGGAGATATTTGTAGATTCTCAGAAGGAACTCCTGGTTCAACTTCTGAAGAAAACACGGAAGATTTTTTTGAAAGAATCCCGGAAGGAATTTCTGAAGAAATCCCAAATGCAACTTTTGGGGAATCCCGGAAGATTATCTGGATGTAACTCCTGGTGAAATCTAAGAACGAAAATCCTGGAGGAATACCAGAAGGAACAATGGAAAAAGTTCCTGGAGGAGTTCAGGGAAAAAAATCCTGGATAAATTCTAGAAGGAAGTCCTCGAGGAATTCCAGAAGAATCCAGGAAGAAATTCCTGAAGGAATCCAAAAACGAACTCCTGCAGCAATCCCAGAAGTAATCCCTGTGAGGACTTTTAAAGAATGCCGGTGGGGTTTCCTGCCAAGATCTCGGAATGAATATCTGAGTGAATTCTTCAAGGGAATGAAGAAGGAGCTCCTGGAGGAATCCCGAAAGGAACTTCTTTGGGAAACACAGAAAGAAGTTCTGATGGAATCTCAAAAGAAATTCCGGTTAAAATCCGAAGAAACTGCTGGTGGAAACGAGGAGAAGAAAACCTTGAAAAAATTCTTGAAGGAAACCATGGATAAACTTTTAGGAAAACATGAGAAAACAAACTCCTGGAGAAATCTCAGAAGGGACTTTTGGAGGAATCTAAGAGGGAACTCCGGAAAGAAATATTGGAGGGATCTCTGAAGGAACCTCTGAAGGAATGCAATAAGGAGGAATTTTCAAATAGAATCCCAAAGGAAATTTTTGCAGAAATCCCAGAAGCAAGTCCTGGAGGAATTAAAAAGGGAGAAATTCTCAAAAACGGGAATCCCAAAAGAAACTCTTTTAAAAATTCCATGAACTGCTGTAAGAATTTTAGAAGAAACTCCTGCAGGGTTAAAAGGTCGTGGAGAATTTTATTCAAATGAAACCAATTTGATATTCTGAAGAGATTTATTAGTGAGCAAACTAATATCTTCGGAAGAGCTCAGACTAATATGGTATTTAACTATAATGGGGGCATCAATTTCCTGGTCTTCAGCATCAAGCAGAACGATGGGGGTGGTTTATTGAGTCATTAGCTTTGGTGATAATCTCCACTGACCATAGGTGCAGTCTTGATGTCGGAGGTCTAATCCTGGCAGTCGGATTTTTTTTTTTTTTTGCAATTGTTGTTTTTTCATGATATTCTATAAACAAACAAGTTAGAATTGAAATCAGAGCTAAATTTGTTTTTTTTTTGTTTTTTGTCATGAAATTTGGGGGGGATTGTTTAAGAAGCTACGTCATTTATAGAGGGGGGTATCTGAATTTGTGACGAAATGCTACGAGGGGGGAGGGGGTATTGAAAATCGCTTAAAAAAGGCTACGTCATTTATGGACGACCCCTTAGACGTCCTTCATAGACTTTTGTCTATACAAAATGTTTTGCCTTTGTATGGAGCGTAGACTTTGGATAGTTGATGGACAGCCCCTGAAGGAATCTCAAGGAAAAGTTTCTGATAGATATCTAGAGTAGAGGGTCTTGTTTCCCGGACCGAAAAAAATCCCGGGATTCGGGATTTTTATTTTTCAAATCCCGGGATTTCCCGGGATCCCGGGAAAAATTTAAATTTTCCAAAAACCAATAAAAAAGTATGGCCAAAAAAATAAAACAATTTTTTTGAAAACAAGAGTGGTTCTAAACGACTTAATTGAATACTTTCCTCGCAAATAAATCATTTCTGCTTACCAATGCTCTCTCTCTCTCTTCTTGGCGTAACGTCCTCATTGGGACAAAGCCTGCTTCTCAGCTTAGTTTTCTATGAGCACTTCCACAGTTATTAACTGAGAGCTTCCTCTGCCAATGACCATTTTGCATGTGTATATCGTGTGGCAGGCACGAAGATACTCTATGCCCAAGGAAGTCAAGGAAATTTCCTTTACGAAAAGATCCTGGACCGACCGGGAATCGAACCCGTCACCCTCAGCATGGTCATGCTGAATACCCGTGCGTTTACCGCCTCGGCTATATGGGCCCAATGCTATTTTGATCCAAAAGTTTGGAAAAAAAACTAAAACTTTCTCATAAACCTCCTCTTAAAATTTCTAGATTGATTCATGATCAGACTTTTAGGACCCTTTTTTACGGAATTCCATCGAAAATAACTTCAAGAGTTTACTAAATAAAGCTGATTGAGACTTTCAGCCCTCGGCTCGTAAAATAAAGTCCTATAGATGATCCGTTAGATATTCTTCACCAATTTTCTGCCTCCAAAAAGTCCCACCAAGATATATTTGGTCAACTTTTCGTCATAATCCTGTAGGAAATGCGTCAAGTAATTCTTCATATCATACAAACATCAATACATTATCCTTAATTGATTTCTCTAGAAACATCTTGAAAAATGTATGTTGTACTTCAGGACTCTTGTATCGGTATCATCTAGCATCAGATTTTCTGAAGAAATCCGGCCAATAATGCCTGTGCTATGGAAGTACTATTTGAATATATTCCACATCCAAACATTTCTCAGCAAATGCTGCTAGTTAAAAATTTACAAGAAATACGGCCATACATTCTAGGAATATTACCAGAACAACCTAAAAATAGACTGAATAAATCCTCAGAATCCACCTTTTGATATTCTACCGAAAACTCTTAAGAAAAATATGGCCATTGGACCTGACATAAAATGTGTTAAATCGAATGCAAAAATGGAAATATTGATGAAAAAAAAAAATAGAGTGAGCAGTCACCAGATTCTTTATTTTTGCTATAACTCAGTCAATTTTGTACATACGGGTCATTTTTTTGCTATAACTCAGTCATGTGTACATAATCTTACGAAAATCGATTTAAAATTAACTGACTTATAGCAGAAAACATATTCGTGCAAAAAATAATCTGATGTCTTGCCATTTTCAAATTTTCGGGAAATCCCGGGAATTTCGGAAAAATATCCCGGGATTCGGGATTTTTTAGATCCCGGGATTTCCCGGGATTTTTGTCCCGGGAAATCCCGGGCAAGACCCTCTAATCTAGAGGGATTGCTTAATAAGTCTCACAAGGAACTTCTATTGTGATTCTTGAAGGATTACCAGGAGTATGGGCTGCGGCTTATTTTACAAAAGTCACTAGGGTCTCCAATTAGCCTAGTGGTTAAGGCTATGGATCGCCAATCCGGAGACGGCGGGTTCGATTCCCGTTCCGGTCGGGAAAATTTTCTCGACTCCCTGGGCATAGTGTATCATTGTACATGCCTCACAATATACAAGTTCATGCAATGGCAGGCAAAGAAAGCCCTTCAATTAATAACTGTGGAAGTGCTCAAAGAACACTAAGTTGAAGCGTGGCAGGCCAAGTCCCAGTGGGGACGTCGAGCCATAAAGAAGAAGAAGAAGGGATTACTTCTGGGATTGCTGCAGGAGTTCGTTTTTGGATTCCTTCAGGAATTTCTTCCTGGATTCTTCTGGAATTCCTCGAGGACTTCCTTCTAGAATTTATCCAGGATTTTTTTCCCTGAACCCCTCCAGGAACTTTTTCCATTGTTCCTTCTGGTATTCCTCCAGGATTTTCGTTCTTAGATTTCACCAGGAGTTACATCCAGATAATCTTCCGGGATTCCCCAAAAGTTGCATTTGGGATTTCTTCAGAAATTCCTTCCGGGATTCTTTCAAAAAAATCTTCCGTGTTTTCTTCAGAAGTTGAACCAGGAGTTCCTTCTGAGAATCTACAAATATCTCCTTCTGAGACTCTTCCAGGAGTTTATTCAAGATTTCTCCGAATACTTCATTAAGAATTTTTCAAGGAACTCTTCTCGGAGTTTCTTTTGAAATTTCTCTATGATTTCCTTTCAAAATTCCTCCAGGAGTTCCTTCTGAAATTATTCCGGAAGTTTCTTTTGAGATTCCTCCAGATCCTTTTGGAATGTTTTCAGAAGCTTTTTTTCTGGGATTCCCAGTCCAGTAGGAATTTCTGTAAAAATGTTATCCTTCTCCTGATGGGGAAACCTATAAAGAACAGCATGAGAAATTCCCTACAAAGCTGCTAGAGGAGCTCCTTAAAAAATTGATGGAGGAATTCTTCGAGGAAGTCCTGTAGAATGGAGCTCCTGGAATAATGTCATAATGCCAAAAACTTAGAAAATTTTTCCTTTGCAACCTTAGCGATGTGCAGTGCTCTATAGCAAGCAACAAACTATTGGTCGTAAGAAGCATTTGGCGACAAACATATCTAAATGTCCAATCTGCAAAAGAGAGGCTTTTACAAGCGCATTATAATCGAAAAAGAGGAGACTTAAAAAGAGCCTCTCATCTGCACTTAGGATCTATAGAAATGTTTGGCCTGATTTGACTGAAATTTATTTTTGTCTGCAAACACAATACATTATTCTTTACGCAGGATTTCAAAACTATTTCTTCAGATATAGTTGTTGCGTCCGATAGCTGCATGTCTTATGAAATGAGACTGCCTTTAATCTCTATTTTTGGTTATTTACATCGATGTGAATGAAAAAAAATAATGCTTTGTTTTTTTTTTTCGATTTACTGGATAATGATACTTAATGCAAGTAAAAATTTTATTAATTACGAAATATTTTTTTCAATAGACTTAGTAGAAAGCTACGTAGCATATCATAAAACCCTACCCCCCTATCGTCACACTTCGTCACAAAATCACAAACACCCCCCTCCCCCCTAAAAAGCTACGTCATTTATGGACGACCCCTAAGATGACCACTCGACTCAGAAATTTCTCAAGAGATATCCATCCATGAGTTTCTCTAGAAATTAATCCAGGAATCTTTCTTTATGATTCTCTCAAGAATTTCTCCAAAAATGCATGAGAAGTTCTTTTGTTAATTCATCCAGGCGTTTCTTCAGGAGCTTCTCGACCGCTTCTATCAGAAATTTCTCCAGGTATTTCTCCTGAAATAGTTGTTTGAATGTTTTTAGAACACCCTCCAGGTATATATTCAGGAATTTCTCCTGGAATTCTCTCAAGATATTTTTTCTTTCATTTCGTCTCAGACACCGACTGGAAATCCTCTAGAGATTCTGACATGAATTCCACTAGATATTCGGCAGGACTTCCCTCTAGTTTACAGATTCCTCCTGAAGTTCCATCAGAGACTTTTTCAGGGATTCTTTTAGAAATTCCACCAGACTTTCCGTAGGAGATTCTTAGAGGAAACTCTTCAGTATGTGTTCCAACATTCCTCCAGGGAATCCTTGAGAAATATAAGAAGAAATTTTCTCTGTGATCTCAAAAAAAAAACCTCAAGTGATCTTTCTATAAGATTATTGGGTAATTTATCTGGGTTATGCTTGAAGGATTCCTATAGAAAAATCGAAATGCCGCTTTTTGCATTTGGTTCGGCCGCGAGCGCGTCGTCGTCGTCGTCTATTTCACACTGCTCATCTTCGTACGGGGCTGTTCAGTGTGTTTTTGGAGGCAAAGTCGAAATGCTGGAGTGTGCGGTGGACGCGTCGTGGATCGAGTCGGTTCCGAATTTTTCGCTTCTCGTCGGCGCTAGTTCCCAATACACTTAAAGTTGATAATACATCTTTTCTTTCATTTTTTGCATTTACACAAAAGAGTGAAAAGTGTTGGTTCGGGCTCGCCGGTCGAGAAAAATCCGGGCGCCGACAAGTGAGTCGCGTTCAGTGTATTTCTGTGTGGAATAGACTATTTAAAGGTTTCTGCTCCCTAGTGGAGTGGAGACGCGCGATAGAATTTTCTTTTTGGCTAGTTTTTGCGTCGAAAAGTGGTCGGTTGTTAACGGCGGTTTGTGTATATTGATCCATTGTCAAATCATATCACCAACCATAGGTGACTCCCGGACTGACAATGTACCTTACCCTACTAACAAAAAAAAATCCTTCCTGAGACAAACGTGGAGATGCAGCGATTGGCGGTCTTTATAACAACGTTTGTCTTACTAACATTCCCTCCCATCCTCGATGACCGTAAGGACGTGGCCGGCGCCGTTATTGACCCTATTAAAGTTGAGAGCTCTCGACCTGTGTACATTGAGAATAGTAAGCTAGTCCTAAGCCCTATTCATTGGTTCCTTGTGCAATTTCGATTGCTCTGGTCAATCACGGAGTAGCAACTACGAATTGTGCGGTCATCTATGCTCATGCTCATGCTCATGCTCATGGTATGCTTGAAGGATTCCTATAGGTTCCATCCAAAAAATTTTCCTTATAGCTTTACAAATTTAGCAAGAAATCCTTCTATACTGATTCCTCATGTGGTATATTCAACCTATCTGATCCATCTATGGCTTCATATTCTTCGAATATCGACTGTTGGTAATTATGTCGGGGTGGTATAGCGTTCAGTCCTTGGAGGAATAACTCAAAAACGGATTCGTAAGCTTTCATGGATGAAAGCTGGAGACTGAACGCCGTACCTTCCAACATATGGCTTTACAAAAATTTCTCCAGCTAGAAATTTATTGCTGGAATTCCTCTTAACCTTTCAGGATTTTCTCTGTGATTCGCCCAGGAATATCTTTGGAAATGCCTTCTGGAACTTCTTGAATCCAGGAATACATCCGCAAAATGTTCGGGAGATTCTTCTAGAAATTTCTCCAGAAATGTCAACAGAAATGTCAGGAATTCTTCCAACCTTTTTTTTATGATTTTTTTCCCTAAATTTCTCAACAAGTTATTCTCGGTAATCTCCAGTGGTTCGTGTAGAAAATAGCCCTGGGATGCTCTGAGATTTTATTAAAAATCATCGTTTTAGAAATGTCTCTAGGAATTCTTTCTGAAATTTTGGCAGGCTATCTTCTGGAGTTCTTTTAGCTATTTCCAGATCCG
The DNA here is from genome assembly GCF_035046485.1 of Aedes albopictus. Classification (NCBI taxonomy): domain Eukaryota; kingdom Metazoa; phylum Arthropoda; class Insecta; order Diptera; family Culicidae; genus Aedes; species Aedes albopictus. Next base: position 163,497,266 of record NC_085137.1, read on the forward strand.
TTCCGTGGTTCCGTTGGCATCCTTGGCAAAAATTCAAAATGACGCACCCACAATTCTTGTCCAATGCAATGTTTTTTGCGAAAGTTTTTTTTAATTACTCAGGAATTTTAATCCTAATCTTGGGAACTATTGAGATTTTTATAATTTTTTTTAACGAGATTTTACCCTGGGGCTAGTTTGGGACCCACGCTTTACTTTTTTTCCGGAGGAAGAACTCACATGTCGTGAGGTTGTCGGGAGTGGAATATTTTCATACCTATTACCAAGCAATTTTGTCAAAATTCTTTCAATTCTTAAAATTCAGGGGAAGAATTTCTCTGATATCAGCATTATCCTTGAAAAATCCGTAACTGATTCGTATTTATGAAACTGATCAATAAAGTTCAATCATAAATTCTATCTATAAACATTTTTTATTTTAGTTTTTTCAACATAAATTCAACGTATCTTATTCAGAAATAATATCTGAAATTTTAGGATTTTCCAAAAATCGTCAACGATATTTTATTCCATCTTGTCTACCATTTTCCGTGCCACGCTCAATAATCGTTCCTAGAACTATTCAAATAGTTTTTACCGAAGGACTATTCTGAAGTTTACAAGAAGTTGACACAAAATGGTTTCCAAGAGGATCTGTAATAGTTCATTACAAAAGTGAATAGATTCTGTGGTTGTTTGGTTGGAGTCACTCATTGAAGGTCTTAAATTACTATTTCATACTAAGGATTTTTTTTTTTGATAATTTTTCCTATGAGTTCGATGAAATTCCTGAAATAACACCCAAACAGTCATTGTAGGCCTCAAGGGGGGCCAACCAGACCAACCACATGCTATTACTCTGATATTTGTTCATTTTTGTAAGGAATGCTGCAGAAATTTATTCAAGAGTTTCTTCAGATTTTTTTTTGAAAACGAAGAAATGCGTTCAAATTCGCCTTATAGTTGAAATCCGTATGAAAGATTGTTTAAAATCAATATGATTTGAATTAAGTATGAAGATCTTTGAACTATTTTATACCGAGCAGAAAACTGTTAGGAATAACAATAGCATCAATCGAACGACCAACGTGTTGTGAGCATTTTTTTTTTAATTTTCGTACATATTGGGCCGAAGGGTCTCAGATCTTCATGAAACTTTTTCCACAGGCAGGGCTCATGGATAAATGAATGAAAAAAATTGAGAAAAACCTTCTTGTTTTCCCCTGACACTACTTACTTTGAAAAATCATAACTCAAGAACGAGGGATCGTAGAAACAAAGTTTTTTTTTTGAGAAATGAAAGCAAATTTTCTCAGAAATCCAAAAAAAATATAAACTGGACGAAGTTTTCCACAAAATTTTCCACAGTTGAGAAAATTCGTAAAGAAAAGCCGGAAAAACTATGTCCGAACTCGCGGAAAACTTTCGAAATAATATTTTTGAGAAGGTAATGTTATCGCTGAAATTTTTGGAATGTCCTCAGAAAATTTTCTTTCATTTTCATCAAACAACTTTGTTTCCACGATACTTTGTTCTTTAATTATGATTTTTCAAAAAAAAGGCTTATTGGGCACATTTGGACATTTTTAAACAAAATTGGTCATAACTCAAAAACAAAAAAAAAGTGCATTCCAAAAATGTCAGCAAATAAAGCTTATGAAATAATCTTCTCAATTTTTTTTTTGAAAATTTTGGAAAACTGGAAACTCGTGGACGAGTTCAGGCATAGTTTTTCCGGCTTTTCTTTACGAATTTTCTCAACTGTGGAAAATTTGGTGGAAAACTTTTTCCTGTCCATATTTTATTAAATTTCTGAGAAAATTTGCTTTCATTTCTCAAAACTTAATTTCCACGATACTTCGTTCTTGAGTTATGATTTTTCAAAGTAAAGCTATGTTCACTTAGAATCCGGAATCATGTCACATTTTCTAGTGGCGCTCTCAATGAACATAATCATCATTCTTTTGCAGCACTCTGATCATTCACTAATCCTCTTTAAATGGTGAAAATTTCATCGATTTTCTTGCAACGAGTGAAAAGATATTTCAGATTGAAGACATGGAGAGGAAAAAAATCTTGCACAAACACGTTGAAAATTTAGCGTGGTCAGATACGACAGTCGCGTAAAATGTTAATATCGTCAAAACCATTATGTGTTATGTACACAGATGTTGTCAACCATGGCATAAGGGAGTGTCCTCGGAAGAAAAAAGCTTGGGTTCATTGATAAATCTGCTTTGAATTTGAAGATTTGGCAAGAAGTTCGAACTCAGGATGACAATACAAGGATACAAGGATGACAGCCTCAAGAATTGCGTGCTGCTTTTCAAAAACGCACACAAGGAATATGTAGAGGTTTTACCTATTTTGATGAGCTGCCATGACAGCCGGAGACGTTCAGTGGTATCGTCACAGATACGTAGTGTTTATCAACGAAAAAAACACTCAAATTTCGCGTTTTCTTAATTCACTGAATTGCCCCTTACATCGCAATAAAAAAAAGTTTGGCATTTTTTCATCGGAATCCTAGTCAGACTAGTCAAGGCACTCAGGACACTGCATAGATGACCTAATTGTTGAACAAACGTGCGGAAGGGGTTGTTGCTAAAATTTACCACCGTTGAGCAGATTTTTAGAGAGGTCAACACTGAAAAAGTGAGGAAATGTGTGAAAAATAAAAATAAATAATTTCAATGATATTTTTCCATGAAAGTACAATAAATAACCTTTGTTTTGAGGGCTTCACCTTTTATGTTTGTTATTCCATCCCTTAGATATATGTGATTTTGTCATTTTGGATTCAAAATGAACATAGCTTTAAGTAGTATCAGGAGAAAAGAAAAAATAATCCACCAGAAAAAATAATCCAGTTTTCCGGAAAAATAGGCGACCCTGAATTTTTCTCAATTTTTTGTTCATATATCTATGAACCCTGCCTGTGGAAAAAGTTTCATAAAAATCTGAGACCCTTCGGCCCAAACTCGTACGATAAAAAAATCCCCTTGTGACATATGATCAATCATCGTTCCGTCGCGTCGACCATTTCACATGATCACTTAGAGACGTTGCTCGGTAGGTACCAGTAATCTCCAAATTCCAAGAAACGACGACCAAAAGCCTGCGAAGAGTGATTATTTGCCAATTGCTGCCAGCCTCCAATTGCACGAGAAGGAAAAAAAAGAATTGTCGAACGGAAAATTGCGCCCATATGGTTGGTGAAGATATCGCACTCCGAAGTTCGACCTCACACAACACACAAACGCAAATGACTAGACTAGGGCGCAGCAGAGACTCCCCTGGGTCTTGGGACCTAACATATGGTCTCTGCTGGCGGAGAAGATCGGTGCAAATTGTCGTTCAACGTCGTCGTCTTCGTCGCCGTCGTGTGGAATTCGTGTGTGGAATGCTGTGGATATGGACGGACGATTGTTTCAATCAGGGTTGCAAAATCATTGCATCGCTGGTTGTTGGATGTAAAACAAGCAAAAAATGTAATTTGCAATTAGAATTGAAATGATATAACACCGAGTGCGGTTCGATTTGGAGATTAGGAGGAGATACACGGGGTGAAAAACTTTTGAAAGTGACGATGGAGACCGAGAGGGAAAAAAAGGGTGCAATTTTGTTCGAAGGTTTTTTGTTGAGTGTAAGGGCAATTTTCAGAGATTAACTTTTTTGTTTCTCGATTCACCACCTGTAAGAATGACGTTGTGCAAGTAGATACTGCTAATGATAGGCTTTTCATTTGTGGAAAAAGAGAATAAATCACGGTTCTAGGAATATGAATTTGACTTTGTGGTAAAGCTCTTATTCAATCTATAGGGGTCAGGAGTTCGAATCCCACTTGGACACACGAAAATTTGAATATTTGACTTAAAAAAAAGTAAAAATAGGAACTTAGTCAAACTGTCTGAATTTTTCTATGACGCCACACACTGACGCCAATTCACTTCCCACATAACTCATACCACTTTTACCACATTACACATCGATCGTAATTACAAGCCACCATTAGCAGCGATCATCGATCACCACCGATCACAAATGGCTCAATCGAAGCACAACTAGGTACCTTCCAAAAAGCTAAACTGGCCTCTAAACCAACGAACTGCCATCGCCACCTCCGCCGACCGACGTTCCGCTTCGTTCCGCAAATTGGATCGCGAAAAGCGAAAACTCCGATGTGCCATTTGGTAATAAATCTAATTGCCATTTCACGCACAATTTCATAAATCATACTGTGCACTTACAGTTACAGTGGACTGCCTCAGCTCTGCTCTTGGTGTAGTTATTGTTGGGTTACGTACAGAAGGCCAACAGTAATGCCGGATCGGACCTACGGGTTTTTCCGCATGTAGTTATTAGTTCGTACCAATCTGGTACCGTGAAGTGGGGTGACTTTGATCTGCATAAGCGTAATAAAATAAACATTGTTCTTCGAAATTCTTCCAGGATTTCTTACAAAGATGTCTTCAAGAGTTTCTCTAGGAATGTTCCAAGAAAACTATAACAGAAATTCCTTTGGGAATTTCACATGAGTTTTTTCTAATATACTTTACAGAACATAAGTCTTTTCCTAGACAATCTTCCTGAATTTCCTTAGATAACTTTCACGTCTTTCTCCGGATGTTCCTATAGAAACTTTTTGGATTCGACTGTGATAGATTTTAGCTTGAAAATGGCTCTTCCGGTCTTGACAAAATTCAAATACAGCTATTTAATCTTATCCGACGTTTCGGTCTCTTTTAGGACCTTCTTCAGGAACGATCAAACAACACTGAATAAAAAATCGGCAATAATCGGCAATAATTGAGTCCCTGAAGAAGGTCCTAAATGAGACCGAATCGTCGGACAAGATTAAATAGCTGTATTTGAATTTTGTCAAGACTGGAAGGGCCCTTCTTATAAAAAATCCATGAATATCACAAAAGGATTTCCACAGGAATTTTAATTTTATTTTTTTTAATAAATTTCTAAATTTTAATGTTTTTTAATAAATTTCTAAAGGAATTTCATCAAGGGATTCTCAAGCAACTATTCCAGGCATTACTCAAGAAATTTATGTAGCAGCACTTTTTACGAGTTTTTAGGAGTTGCCTATAAATCTTTCAGATATTCCTCCAGGGATTTTTTTATTGAATATATAGAGAGATTTTTTACAGAAATAAGGCAGATTTTTTTTCAAAAATTCTTCTAAGAATTAATTCAGAAGTTCCTCCACGGCTCCTTTCTGATACTTCATCAAACATCCTTTCAGATATGTTTTCAGAGACTCCTTCAGTAATTAAAGAATTTTTCAACGAATGCCAGCGTGGGTTTTCATAAGAAATTTTCAGAACTTTTTTTCTGAAATTCATTTAGAGCTTTTTCAAGAATTTTTGAGTGATTACAAATTTCTTCCAGTGGCTCCTCCATGAATCCTTTACAAAATTTTGTCAGGGGTGACTAAAAGTTTTTAGAGGGTTACTTTTTGGTACAAATCCAGCGGTTCTTTCAGAAATGGCTCCCGGGATTCCTTCAGAGATTCCTTCTCGGATTTTACAGAAGTACTTCATGAAATTACACAATAAATACTGGAGAAGTTTTTCCCTAAAGGAATTTTAAATGGAAATTCCGGCGATACCTATGGAGATTTCAAGGATTTTTTTTCAATTTCCTGAAGAGATTCCTGAACAAATTTTTTTGACGCTATTTCAGAAGTAAAATTTGGCAGGGTTTCTGCAGAAAATCTCTGGGAACCCCTGGAGGTATTCTTTGAGATGGCTTTGGAGTAATTCCCAGAAGAAATTAATGGGAAAACAATCTGAAGGAATCTTTGGAAAAGTTATTAGAGGAACCTTTTACTTTCAGTTTTTTATTTTCTTATAATTTTCACTCCATTTGTGTGAGAAAAAAATCTACTATGTGCTATTTGAAATATTGAGGAACCTTAATATGGTATGCTCATGGTTTTTTTTTTCGTAATATTGAACACCTACATAAATTCAAGAAAAGTTATGTGTACCAATTTCATTTTTTTTGCTTTCCCTGTAATAAAAAAAATATCTCCAGGAGTTTCTTCAGAAATTCCACCAGCCCTTTTTAAAGTCTTCCAAGAAATCTTTAAAAAGTTATGCCATGGATTCCTTTTAAGGTTTTTGGAATCATTCGTGAATTCTTCCGAAATTCCCTGAAGATTCATCCAGAACCTAAAATACAGAAAAGTAAAAAAAATTAAGAACACTTTTATAAATCTTTTCATGGAATCCTGCCGAAATGGTTCCATGGATTCCTTTGAAGATTTTTGTTAAAGAAAATCTTCTGCTGATTTCTTCAGAAAGTTCTCTCCAGGGATACTTTTGTAGAATCATCCATATATTGCTACAGAAATTTCCACAGATTTCCAAAAGTATCCCTAGAAATTATTTCATGGACTTTTCAAAGTTCTTCTAAGAAAATTCTGAAAATTATTCAACCATTTTCTTTTGGATAATCAAAAGTTCTGAATTTTTCCAAAAACTCCGCAAAAGATTTTTTCAGAACATTATTCAAAGTTTCCTTGTCAAGAAGTAAAAAAAAAACTAAGAACGCTTTTTTAAATCCTTCAATTGAGTTCTCCTGAAATTATTTTATGGATTCCTTCGCAAACTCCTACAGAGAGTTTTCGAATGATAATCTTCTACCGATTTTTTCAGAAAGTTCCCCAAGGAAATTCCCATAGGGTTGCAAAAGTTTCCCCAAAAATTGCACCATTGATTTTTTTTCGAAAATTTCTTCTGAAAAATCTGAAGTTCTGAATTCTTTCAGAGACTCCGCAAATGATTTCTTTAGAACATTATTTAAAGTTTCCTTCAATAATTGCCTCAAGTAATCTTTTTAAATAATCCTCGAGGGATTGCTTAAGATAATCTTCCAAGGATTAATTGAAAAAACTTTTTTTTTTCATTTTTTCCTCAGGGTTTGCTTTAGAAATGATTTTAGAGAGCTCCTAAAAATCTTTTATTGATTCTTCTCCAAAATGTTCTGTGGATATCTTCAGAAACTACTTTAGGAATTCAATCACAAAATCACTTAATGATTCTCTCAACAAATCCATCAGGGAATCTTAAAGTAATTTATCCACGCCCCCTTCAGATATGAACTTCAGAGTTTCTTAAGAAACTCCACCATGAAATAGTTTAGGAAATTTTTCATGGATTCCTTCTTAAGCTCTTCCTGAGATTACTTCAGCAGTTCTTCTTGGATGTACTTGAGAAAATTCTTCTGAAGGAATCAGTAGTTTCTCCAGGGATTTCTGAATCATTGGCTACAAATTTCCAGAAGTTTTACAATCCCTTATTATTTCAGCCCTAGGCTGGCTTATTTCCGCATTCAGAAGTTTTTTCAAAGATTGTTTCGGAAATTCTTTCAGTCAGCGATTTTTTTTAAAGAAAGTATTCGGGTGGTTTCCTTAACAAATCCGCCTGGAGATCTTCTCGGGAAAGATTTTGTCATCAGTTCTTTCAGAAGCAGCACAAAATTCGCTGAAGAACTTTTTCGAACTTTTAAAGGAATCCCTTAATAATTTTCTGAAGGAACTTCAGAAGATACTAATGGAGATTCCTAGAAAAAATTGTTGCAAAATTTCTGAAAGGATTCCTGGGCTAGAACCTCTGAAGTAATTTCCAAAGTAGTATTTGAAGGAACTCATAGAAAAATTCTTGTGGAATACTTGAAGGAATTCCTTAGATATCTATGAATAAATTCTTAAAATAATTAATAAACTCCTTAATTCCAAGGAAAATTTCTGGAATAGTTTCCCGAAAATTCCTAAAATTCTTTAGTTTTTGAAGAAATCAATTGTGAAATTTCTTAAACAATCCTTTAAAGAACTTCTGGAGATTCCTGCTGGAGTTAAAAAAAGGAAACAAAGTCCTGGAGATATTCTTCGAAGAGTCTCCGAGGAAATTGCTTAAGGATAGTTATTTTTGAAGAATTTTTTTTAAGAAATACCTGGAAGACCTGAAAAACTCTTTTCAGGTACTCCTAGAATCATTTCTTTATAGCATCCGTGCCACGGAAGTAATGGAAAATGTAGAACGGACCTGGTATAATGGTGAAGACACGTGACTATCACGCTGAGGACCTGGAATCGAATCCCGCTCCCGCCGATAAACTCACAAAATGCAAGTTCTTACTTCGGAAGGGAAGCCAAACGTGGGTACCGATATGAATCAGGCCCTGGGTAAAAATCTCGTAAATTAACGAGATTTTGAGCCCGGGGCTGGTTCATCTTGAAAATCATTGCTTTGTTTTCCTTCCAGAGGAAGAACTCACATGCTGCGAGTTTGCCGGGAGTGGGATACAATCCCAGGTCCTCAGCGAGATAGTCACGTGCTTTAACCATCACACCAGGTCCGCTTCATTGGCATTTCCTCTGAGGATAACTCCAATTATTTCTCCAAGGATTCTTTATGAAATTTATTCAAAAATATTTGTTAGGAATTCTACGCAAATTCCTTTAGAAATATCTCAAGAGTTTCTTTTGGAGACCTTTGCAGACGCTTATCTATGCGTTTCTCCAGGTATTCCCACAGGATTTTTTTCAAGATATTTGTCACAGATTTCTCTGTGAATACTTTCAGAAATCCTTCAAGAATTTCAATAAAGAGTTTCTCCAGGAATTTCCTATAAATCTCTCAATTTTGTTTCTGGGATCTCCGTCGAAGGGTTTCCTGAGAAGTTTCTCCAGGTAGTTCTCAAGAAATGCCTCCTAGGATTCCATGTGGAATTTCCCTGGAATTTCTTTGGATATCACCCTAGAGATTCAGTCGAAAGAACTTCCTAAGATTTCTACAGAGATACTGAATATTCCTTCAGAAATTACTTCAAGGTTTCTTTCAAAAGTTTCTGTTGAAATTCCTTCTGGAATTCCTTTAAAAAGATATTTGGAACTCCAAATAATTCTTCAATTTTTTTTGGGATTTTTTCAGGAATTTCAGCATGGGATTTTTTCTCAAGCTCTTCCATGGAGCTTTTCAGAAATTATTCCATTAAAATCTTTACACATTCTACAGGGATGGCTGCGGAAATGTTTCTAAGGGTTTCTCCAGGAATTCTTCGAACAATTCCACCAACGATTCCGACAGAAAACCCTACACGAATTGTTTCTAGAAATTGATCTTACAGTTCCATCAGAAATATTTGAAGAGATGACTTTAGAGACCCCTCGCAGAATTTTCAGTTTTTTTTTATTTTCTGAAAATTTATTTAAGGAATTCCTAAAAGAATTCTTAAAATATCCCAAGTGGATTGTTTAAAGAATTCACTTAGAAATTCCTGAAGATATTTTTGGAAAAAAATCCGAGAAATATTTTTTTTGGGATTTTTTAGGGAATTTCTGGACGCAAATTCCTAAAAAATGTATGAAGATATCTCTTGATCAACTCCTGCATAAATGCAGGAATAGATAATATTTCAGGGAATACAAAAAAAACATCTTTTATTACCTTATTTTTTTCTTAAAAAAATCATAAGATACTTCTGGAGGGACTCTGGAAGTGATTTCAAGGAAAAATGCTTGAGAAATTTCGGAAGAGTTTCGTGGAAAAATCCATAGAAAAATTAAAAAAAAAACGCTCAAAAATATCAGCAGCAATCGCTGTTAAAGTCCTGTGCAATTTTAGAAGAAATCCCTCAATAAATTTTTCGGGATCTTTTGAGCATTTTATGAAAGAACCTTTGGAAGGACCGCTGGAGATACCGCTGAGGGAATTCTCAGAAAACAAATCTTACACAGTTTCTGAAAGGATTTCCTGATGGAATTCTGTAGAGAACCACCGAAGAAAAAAATGATTTTTTGAAGAATCTTTGAAATAATACCAAGAAAAACTGCAAAACCCTCTTAAGGCATTCATTGGAAAAAAATCTTGAAAAATCCCTTGAAAGATGCTAATGAATATAATCTGGAGTAACTTTTGCATGATTTTTGGAGAGAATTTTTGAAAAAAGAAAACATTTAAAAAAAACTTGAAGGAAGGTCAATATAAATCCAAAGCATTGTTTGGGGAATTACCTGAAGGAACAGTTGGACGAAGATTTTGAATTTTCTTGAAAATTTCTAGAGATACTTTAAAATAAATGAAAAACTCTGAATTTATGGAGCAATACTTGAAAGAACCTCTGAAGAAATTCAAGGAATAATTTCTGAATAGTTTCTGAAAAAAAAACCCGGCCATTTTTCTGGAGCAATTCTTTTAGAAATGTTTGAAGAAATACTTGAGCATGATGATCCATATAAGCATGAGCTTTTGTAACAATTATTGAATCCTTAGAATCCTTTAAAGGATTTTAGAGGAAATTTCAGATAGAAATATCTGAGGAAACACGAGGACCTATTTCAAAATGAATCTATGAAAATCCCCAAAAGAACTTCTAGAGAAAAGCAATCAATTTAACCCCCTTTCACGGTGCAAGTAAGAAGCTCTCACCGTTGATGGTAGTTTTGGCAGTACTGGCGTACTGACTGGGAAAAGGCATTAACCAATCGCGTAGGTACATCATCATCGCTATCAGCATAGTCATTCCAATTGGCGCAAGCTCGATCGACACAAATCGTTCCGAGGGTTTTACATCGAAATCAACGACTGCGCTTATTACCTACTACTTACTCTCAAGTACCATAGTTGCAAACTATGGTCAATCAAATACTTGTGTTATGACTGTGAATAGTGTTACTTTCTGGTGGTTGAAGTGATGTTTATTTAACTGTTTTTTTTTTTTCTTTTTGATGAGCTAAGTAGGAAACACGAGAAACAATTTTAGTTTATAATTGTTGTGTTAGTGGTCTATGTTTGATTTTAGGACCGTCATAAAACCAAGATAACATCATAAAACTGATAATTTGGATCGGTGAAACATGTGAAAATTTCCAAAATAAGTACAATTCGTCGAAAAACTCACAAATTCTCAACAAGTGATTTCCCGGAAGAAATCCTCGGTCACATTTGGAAGCAATATTTAACTCAAATATTTAGCAGGAAACAATCACCTTCCTTCCGATTGCAATTTTAGCGAATCGATTTGCGTTTGCCAATGACCCTGTGCTGTACGTGTCCTGCTCACCTATGAAGCGTAGGCTTGGGGGAGCTTACTGAAGCAGAAATTATACAAACAGTTGAATTAATTGTAGCGTTTGCGTTGTACTACTCGATCGAGGGGGACGGACGGGGTTGCTTGTGATCGGTGATGTGGACCATTAATTCAATGTGTGTGGTTAAGCCCCCTCTCTAGTCAGAGTTGTTGGTCTATGATCAGTACCGTGGTTGGTTGGTTGGTTGGTGCCTTATGGTTGAAGGTTGATCCGTGCATACCTGTAAATGAAACGGAGAAAGGAAAGGTGGAAAACCGTTAGCTGACGTTGTAATTTATGTAAATAGCAAATTGACGTTATTATGGCACGATATTGGTGCTTGGGAATGATTTCCTGGAAACCAAGTGCAGATTGATGGTAGTTGTTGGGGTGAATTCATATGCGGGGTGGTTTGGGTACACTTTAGGATTTTCCACTCACTACAAAGAAAATTATTCTTGAACATTACGAATAAGAACTCATCCAACCAGTGGTTTGAATCCTCATAGTAAAGATATGATAATAACAAAACAGAGTTAACTGCCCGACATTGCTTCAATGTTCTCCAATAGAGTTTGGACGATCCGGAATATAAAAGCACAAAGCAATCCCTATTGCTCCTCAGATAGAGTTTGGTAAACATTGATGATCATGTTCTATTACTCAGTGAAGCAGAAAAGGCTACTATCGCAAGATTAGACATGAAGTTCTGACCTCTAATGGCACACTTTAGGATTTTCCACCCACTTTAAAGAAAAATATTTATTATATTGATATGGGTAATAAGAAATAATCCAGCCGGGAGGCAGAAAAAATAAATAATAAAGATATGATAATAACACTACTAGGGTCTCTAGTTAGCGTAGTGGTTAAGGCTATGGATCGCCAATCCGGAGACGGCGGGTTTGATTCCCGTTCCGGTCGTGAAAATTTACTCGACTCCCTGGGCATAATGCATCATTGTGCTTGCCTCACAAGATACAAATTCATGCAATGGGTGGCAAAGAAAGCCCTCCAATTAATAACTGTGGAAGTGCTCAAAGAACACCAAGTTGGAGAGAGGCAGGCCAAGTTCCAGTGGGGACGTAGAGCCATACAGAAGAAGAAGAATAACCCTACTAGGGTAATTACTAGATTTCAAAACAATATGGTTCTGGGAGAGTTTGGACGACCCAAGATCCAAAAGCACAGAGTAATCTTTACTGACCCCTAAATGACTCCGGTGAACATGGTTGATTAAGAAGTAGCATTACTCAGTGTAGCAGAAAAGGCTACCATCGCTAGTGTTGACCTGAAGTTTTAAACTCCATTGACCAACCTCGATTATCCCAAAAGTAACCTGAAATGGCTTTAGGATTTTTAGAATTTCTTGAACCCTACTTGGAAATGTAATTTCCATGAGAGTTAGGATGAGCATCAATCCAGATGAAAATCTCCATAATAAACATGTGATAATAACACTACTAGTGTAGTAGGCTAAAAACTAGTTTCCAACCACAATGCTCTAGGAGAGCCTGGACGACCCATGGTTCAAAAGCACAAAGTAGTTCCTGATGACTCTGAAGCAGAGTTAATTATGTTATATTTTTCAATGTAGCAGAAAAGGCTGCCATCGCAGATGTTGACTCAAAATACTCAACTCCATTGGCTGACCGGATTTATCCCCAATGTAGCTTTGAATAATTCTTCAGACTTGTAGATTTTCTTGATTCTTGCTGTTCATAACGAATGTCATTACTTTTCCTGTTGTAAAAGAGCTTAGCTTATATGAATATGCTTAACAAAACATCAATAATGAAGATATGATAATAACACTTCGTCAGGTTAACCACTAGATTTCATGCATTATGCACCAGGAGTGTCTGGACGACCCACAATCCAGAAGTGCAAAGCAATCCCTATTGATCCACTAACAATATTCAGTAATCATGGTTTACTATGTCATATTATTCACTGTACCAGAAAATTAGTCGCAAGTGCTGACCTGAAGTGAAATTCTATACTCTATTGGCTGACCTGTGACCAAATTTGAAGTGAAACGACTCTTGAGATTTTTAAAATTCCTTGAATCCATCTTTATTATGTAATCTAACTGGTAATAATGTAAGCAATTAGTTTTCCTGTTGTGTTGATTTATGATCATGACACTATGCCAGATCAACTACTAGATTTGAATCAGTATGCTCTGGGAGAGTTTGGACGACCCAGAATTCAGCAGCATAAGTATTGTTGATTATGTGTTGTTACTCCGTGTAGCAGAACACAGTTACTACCGCAAGTGTTAGCCTGAAGCTCTGAGCTCCGCTGACCTGAGTTATCAAAATGTAACTTGAAATGGTGAGGATTTCAGACGTCATTGAATCCTATTAGGTTAGATTACTTAACTGTTTTTGAGGACTATAACAAGCATGATGATGTTATATTTTCCATGAGTTAGTTCCAAGATGCTTGGATGAGCCACAAATTGTGAAAAAAATATTACATTGGAACCAATTTTTATGTCATTTGATAGGGGTAAATTTATGTACCCCTTTCAAATGACATAAAAATTTGTTCCAATGTAACATTTTTTTTTTTTTCAAAAAAAGGGCAATTTGTCCATAAATTAATTTAGGGCTTTAATGAGGAAATCTTAGTTCGCGAGCACGAGTCTTGCACCTGGGCAATTGAGATGAGGCGAAAGCTCACAGAGAGCCCAAAAAAAAGTAAGTTCCAAGATGCTTCAGAGGCGTTCAAGGGCAATTCGTAAGGTTTCGTTGGCGTTTTCATTGGAAAATCCCCCCTAGATTTAGAGACATTTCAATAGCAATCCGGAGCTTTGATGGCAATCCAGGGGGTTTCAAGAGCCTTTAAATGGCGTTACAAGCATTGGCGTAAATAGGGGGTGACCAGGGTGGCCTGACCCCCTCCAGAATAATCCATTTCGGAAAAAAAAACACGCAATTCAGGTGAAAAGTATCGTTTTAGTATAAAAAACATATACCGACATGGCCTCCCCCCTCCCCCCCCTAGAGCTATGACCCAGTTACGCTTATGGTTACAAGGGGTTTCAGGGGCGTTTCAAAGCATTTCAGAGTCATTTTTGTGAATTTCAAAGGGGTGTCAGGCACGTTTTAAGGGCGTTCCTAGAGGTTTTAGGAGCGTTCGGTATCATTTCAGAGGCGTTTCCAAGGGGCCTTCAAGCGCGTTTCAGGGGGTTTCTGAAGCCTAAGAAAGGTGTTCCAAGGGTTTCCAGATGCATTTCTAATAGATAATGATGAATTGAGAAGCGTTTCAATGGAATAGCGGATGTTTCAGGGGCGTTTGGAGGCATTTCAGATCAGGATCAGATCAAGGAATTTCAAGAACTCCCTTAAATGAAGGGCATACCAAAGGCGTTTCAAAAGTTAGTTATTATGATGCGGTCTCAGAAAACCATTTGCACACGGACCCCTGAGACCCCCTTAAACCACCAAAGAACGCCTCCGTAACGCCTATGAAAATCGCCGAAAATCCTCTGAAACTTTCTGAAATCCCTTCGGACTCCCACTAAGACCCCGTCGGATCCCATGTAACGCACCTGATGCCATTCGAAACTCCCTAAAATGCCATCGTTACGCCTGTGAAACTCGGTGGAAATGCTCTGGAACTTCCTGAAATGCCTCTGAAAGCCTTCTTAAGCCCCCTCGGATCCCATGTAACGTGAAGTGACTCCGAAATCCCTCTAAAACTATCTCCGACCCCATGCAACGCACCTGAAACTCTTCGAAACCCCCTAAAATACTTGCGGACCGCCTCTGAAACCCGCCGGAAATCTTCTGGAACCTTCTAAAATGCCTCTGAAATCCCCCTTAAATCCACACGGACCACATGCAGCGTGAAATGACTCGGAAACCCCCCTAAAACCCGCTTGGACCCATGTAACGCACCTGAGACCTTCCGAAACCCCCTAAAACACTTGCGTAACGCCTCTGTAACCCGCCAAAAAGCCTCTGGAATCTTCTAGAATGCCTCCAAAGTTCCCCTAAAATCCACAGTTCACACGGACCCCATGTAACGAACCTGAGACCCTCCGACACCCCTGAAAACACTTCCGTAACGTCTCTTAAACTCGTACAAAATGCTCTGAAACTTCCTGAAGTGCCTTATATATAACGATTGTTTATGATTATCGGTAGTAGCACACACTAAAACTCGATAATACATAACGTTTCGGCCTGCACAACATCAGCCAAAATCAGATTTTTTATGCTTCAATCGATCAACCCAGTGTGGTTGCAATACTTAAAGTTCCTGGAATGCCTCCAAAATGCCTCCATAACCCCCTTGGACCTCGCGTGACATACACGAGACTCTCCGAAATCCCCAAAATCGCCTACGTAACGTCTCTGAACCCCACCGAAAATCTTCTGGAACTGAAATACCTCTGAAATCCCTCTTAAACCCCCTCGAAACCTATGTAACGCACTTGAGACCCTCCGAAACCCCCTAAAACGCCTTCGCAACCCCTCTAAAACCCATTCGGACCCATGTAACGCACCTGAGACCCTCGTTCTTGCAACGCCTCCAAAATCGGTCCAAAATCCTCTGCAATGCCTTTGAAAACCTCCATCAGACCCCCTTGAGATCTCCTAGTACCCCGCTGAAACCCCTTGGGGCACCCCGAAACGCCCTTGCAATCCTCTACAGACACGCTCTGGCCGCCGTTGCAATAGTTACCGTCATTATTAAAAAAAATATGCATGATATTGGTAACATTACCTCAGTAGCAAAAATAGTTACAATTATAAATATTTTCCTGAAGTTATGATCCACATAGCATTTTGATTGATATCCCATGATGAATTGGTACATCAGATTCTAGATTATAGTTTGTTACAGTTTATAGAGGGAAGAAGTGCTAACTGTTGTAGATATCAAGAATTTGGTAACTCCAGAGGAGTTAAGACGAGCTAGATCGCGAAGTGTCGACCCTGTCTCACCTTCCGAGGCCATCAGGACTGCTGAGACTTCTTCGTAAACTGACATTACTCCAGTGTCATACCTTGGGGCCCCCCCCTAAGAAAAGCAAATGCAGGGCTGTTTTCCGGCATTCTCACCACATGCCATGCCCATCGTATCCTTTCAGCTTTTGCCACTTTACGGATGCTAGGTTCACCGTAGAGTGCAGCGAACTCTTAGTTCATGCTTCGCCGCCACACACTGTTCTCCTGAAAATCCTGAAAAAAACTGGCAACTGGTATTTCTAACCAAAAATACCAGAAACACTGGAAAAAAATCGAGAGCCACAGTTGATTACGCATTGTCACTTGGTTGTCACGATTCAATTCCAGGACAGTTTGGATGACCTAACTTGTCCTGAAAGTATTTATTATAACAAAATCTATTGAAGGTTCAGTAAACTTGGTTAATTCTGAAACGTGAGCCCATGTAGTGAAAATGGCTACTGTAACAAGTATAGACTTGTACTTTCGAACTCCAGGGTGATTTGACTGATCTGGAATATCCCAGAGGTATCCAGAATTGGTTCATCAGACTTCAAGAACATCACAGATTATAGTTGATTGTGAAATGGTATGGTTGATATCGTAAACGCTTCCTACAATGGCTGTTGTAGATATCAAGTACTGAATTCGAGGACAGTTTGGACGAACCAGTATGTCTCAAAAATGTAAAACAATGTAAATTGATCTTCAGGGAGGTTCTGATTAAACATGCAATGTTACTCATTGTGGCAGATATGCCATCAATAACAGATGTAGAAATAAAGTTTTGAACTCCAGGGTAGTTTGGCTGATCTAGATCATTTCAAAAGTATGTTGTAATTGTTACTTATATTCCACGGGTTGCACAGCTTATAAGTGACCATGTTGCTCACGTCTGACTTATCTTGCCGAGAATCATCCGGTACAGTCGATGTGCACTGCTCGCATACAGAAAATCTAAATGATTCCATCGTCGATCCGGAATTTTGTACCGCAGTCTCAAATTCGGAAGCTGATCAGCCAAGGCGTGCACGTCCGGTGGCTGAATGATGTTATCGGCTTCGCTGTAATATATATACGTGGGAGTCGTAATCCGCTTCAACGGATACGCTGGAGGTCGAACCGTTCCATATCGCTGCAGATTCTCCACCGGCCCGAAGTCGTACTGCTGGAAACTGCGGGCGTTGAACAACTGGATGTAGTGCAGAACCTGGTAGATGGATCCACCGGCGGGACTGTATCGGAGCAAATCGATGAACATGGTACGGTTGATGGAGTCGTGGTAGCCCATTACGTACCAAACGTTGATTAGGATGAGGTCCAGCGGGATGAAGCCTTTTCGGGTCGCTTGTACGATGGCGTCCACGTAGGAGCCGTTACCCCGGCCGCTCAGCTCGTACAGTCCGGTGAGTTTGGCTCCGGCTTCGATTTCGTCGGGACGTGTCGTTAGGATAACTGAGGGGCTGGTGGCGTGGTGCAGGTACGCGACCGGAGAAGAGAGATGCGCGCTGATGAACACGTCGTTGTACTCGGGACGGAGGGTTGTGAGGACCAGGAACTGTCCGCCTCCTTGCGAGTGAGCTAGGTATTGAAGTTTCTTCCTCCGGGTGTGTTTGAGAACGTAGTCTACGATGGCCGACAGGTCATAAAGTCCAAGTTCGTGGAAGCTGAACCGCCAATAGGCTCGGGACTTCAGGTCTAGGGTTTCGTGCTTCTTGGAGTAGGTGGTGCCGCGGTTGTTTCCAAGCCAAACGTCGAACCCGAAGTCATGGGCGAGCAGAGCTAGAGCCTTTCCGGGGCCTTGAGCAGTGAAGTCTACCGAGCATCCGAACAGGCCGTGGAGGATCAGGAGAGGAGTTTTGCCGGGGTTGGGAATTCGAGCGGTGGTGAGAATGTATCCGTCCTCGGTGGTCACTTTGTGCAGCTCTACCGGGTAACCGTGCTTGGCGATTGAGGATTTCTGATTGAAGAATGAAGTGGTTGGGGTAGTCATTAAGAGCCTCTTGAAGTACAGTGGTAGCCACTCACCAAAAGCTCGTCAGGATCATCGCAATACGCTAGATTACAAGCCATCAAAAATAGCCACCAAAACAGATCACGGTCAACCATATCGAAAGCTGGAATCCAACTATGGTGATAACAGTTGCCGTGCAAGCTAGTTTGATGTCTATAATTATGACCATGGATAATTAACATTTAGACGAATTGTACCAAGTATTGCGTGCTGGTTAGCACGCAATAATTGTGATGTCATTATTTTTTTCAATAATTGGCTGTGTACTGATACCATTCCGTGACAAGAACTACTAACTGTAATAGAACTTGCTTCAAAATTCATTGTTTAATTAACTCTTCCACAGCTGTTTACTGCGATCATTGATTGCTGCAATGAAAACATTCTTGAAATGATTGTTGCACTTTATTCCTATGAGAAGGCGAACAAAGATGGTTGAACCTCGTTTATTATTGAGATTTTCAGCCCAATGATGACTTATTTAGAAAACACAAATAATAAATTGGAGTTCAAGTAATTCGAGAACTTCAAGGACGAATTCACGATGACAAGATATGTATTTATTTCCTTACCATCCCTAAAGCCAAAATGTTATTATTATGTTAATTGTATTTATTATCCGCTTTTTAGCCCAAGATGTGCTATTCTTGGCACTAGAGAGCTTCGTCAATCTGATGGTTCTATGATAGTCTTATTCACGTAATTCTAAAAGTGGTACGTTATTTTTCAAAGCCACTATATTACAAATAAGTTTTCTTCAAACATGGAATTTTTCAATCATCAATGTCAATGGCACCAATTATTATTATCATTTAAGTTTTATCTGCATTTGCTGTACATTTCATCCATTTGCATGTGCAGAGCTCGTTTGAAACAGATTTGTGTTGCACTTTCCATGTTCGTAATACATAAAAGATTGAATCAGTATTCCACTTTCCTAGTCTACGGCAGTAAGTACTGCAGTGACTGCAGCGTTAATCATTGTTAGCTCAACTACCGAAATGACTGAGCATGTTTTACAGCTGTTGCTTTCATTGGTTATGCTTCAACTGGTGCACTGCGTCAATCCTGATAAATTGTTGGTAATATGCTGCTTTATGGGTTTCTAGATAACAAAATACCCTAGATTTCATTCTTCTCTCAGAAAACCTCAATCGCACAACATGGCTATCCCATGGAGCTGCACAAAGTGATTACCGAGGACGGTTACATTTTAACCGTCACCCGAATCCCCAACGCCGGAAAGACCTCCATCCTCATCATGCACGGTCTATTCGGATGCTCGGTAGATTACACTGCCCAGGGTCCCGGAAAGGCATTGGCCTATCTCGCCCATGACGCCGGATTCGACGTATGGATGGGGAACAACCGCGGCACAACCTACTCCAAGATACATGAAACCTTGGGTCTGAAGTCGCAAGCCTTTTGGCACTTCAGTTTTCACGAACTGGGCCTGTACGACCTGTCCGCAACCGTTGACTACGTTTTGAAGGTTTCCAATCGGAGGAAGCTCCAATACATCGGTCACTCGCAAGGCTCGACCCAGTTCCTTGTTCTGACCACCCTTCGTCCCGAGTACAACGATGTGTTCATAAGCGCGCACCTCTCGGCACCGGTCGCTTACATACACCACACAACTAGCCCAGCAGTCATCCTAACCAATCGTGCCGAAGAACTGGAAGCCGCATCCCGACTCACCGGAGTTTACGAGCTCGGTGGTAGAGGACACGGCTCCTACGTAGACGCCATCGTTCGAGCCAACCAACTCGGGTTCATCCCCATGGATCTCATCCTGATCAACGTGTGGTACGTGATGGGCTACCACGACTCCATCAATCGGACCATCTTGCCCGATTTGTTCCGGTACAGTCCCGCCGGTGGCTCTATCTACCAGGTGCTGCACTACATCCAGCTGTTCAACGCCCGTAATTTCCAACAGTACGACTTCGGACCGGAGGAGAACCTCCTGCGATATGGGACAGTTCAACCTCCAATGTATCCGTTGCATAAGGTCACAACCCCCGCGTACCTCTACTACAGCGAGGCGGACAACATCAACCATCCACCGGATGTGGACGCCTTGGCCGAAAGGCTTCCGAATTTGCGGCTGAAGTTCAAGATACCGGACCGGCGCTGGAACCATATCGATTTCTTGTATGGGAGTAGGGCTGACCGACTATACCATATGATTCTATCCGAAATGGGTGATCCATAATTGGACATAGGTATACGACCCTCAATAAATGATCCCTTGGCTATTACATTTGATCAAGCTCTGAAAGATTGGTGAAATCCTTGGTTGAAGAGTGACCTGTCTACAGAACTTTCTTCAAAAACATTTCCTCAAGAAAAGAAACCTACCCTTCCGGAACCGAACCTGCCGGTCTACCAACAAACAAACAGTCACCTGAAATCACTTCGCACCAAGTTTGTAGAGCAGAAAACATACCATCAAGTAGTGATGTCGCAAAATTTCAAATAATCGATTAGTCGGTAATCGATTATGTTTTGCCATGGTGATTATCGATTCGATTAATCGGCTATAATTAATCGATTATTCCTGGTAATCGATTATTTTTATTATAGTATTTTCTTAAACATTTGCACGGTTTATCGCTGGTACAGCGATCCGCTTTGTTTTGGCTGCATTAAAGATACCAACATGCTGGGGTTTATAAGGCGATTTAGTAGTAGGTGCCTATCAACTTTCACGATCCATACACTATCAAAACATTATACATTGTGAGATCGATTCTTGAATATTGTAGTATTGTTTGGTCCCCATATGAAAACTGATGAAGAATGCATAGAATCGGTGCAAAAGAAATTCTTGCTATTTGCTCTACGTAAACTGAGATGGACAACTTTTCCACTGCCTTCTTATGAATCGCGTTGTATGATAATCAACAAACTTTAAAGAACAACGTGAATATGCTATGATAACATTTGTGAATGATATTGTTTCGCAACGTGGTGACTGCAGTAATCTGCTGTTCTGTTTGTATTTTTATAGCTTATTTTTATGCTTAGGAAACTCTCAATTTTGACAGTTTAACAATCCGGTAATTTAAATTTTATTCCCATAAAATATACTTAAACTAAAATACTTTACAGTGTGGAAACCGATTTTGCAATTAAATTGGATTTTCTGACTTTAAGGGTAATTAAAAAGTGATCTCCAAAGTTATGTTTTTCAACTGTGCGGTTGAAACGGACCGGTAGAGTGGGTAAGACGGACACGTTTGGAAAATTAGCTAATAAGCCATTGATTGTGTTAAATAATGGTTATTGCCGTTTGTTTCCGGTAGATCATAATCATAATCATAATAGAATCCAAATTTGGCTTTGAATCTCTTAACGAAGTATTTTTTTTTACAAATTGAATTCAATTTTGTAAATTGGAACAGAACAGAAATCTCCGTACCCTTATAAACGCCTAATAGTATGCAATACTCTGGTATCTAATTTCAAGCTGTTGTTAAAATTTTGCACGCTAGTTTGAAAATACCCATTAAATGGGTTCCTCGTACCCATTTTTAGATTCAGTACTGAGCTGTCAAAAGATGGGTATTTTTATGAAAACAAATAATGGGTATTTTTGCCCCATTATGAAGTTTCGCCTCCGACTATAATAATGGGTAAATAATACGCATGTCAGTTCTAAAAATTCCAAGTCCGCCATTGTTTAACTTTTCGTTTTTGGTTTCGTCAATTGAAAACAAATATATATAAGTGAATAATATGCTGGATAATACGTACCAACAAGGAGCAGGAAACATTTTAATAATTACTTTTCAAACCGTAAGTAACATCAGCGATTTTTTTGTGTGAAAAGTTTCCAACAAAATACGTTTTTAATTGCAGATGGCTAAGTTCCTCGAAAGAAGATTGGATTTGCTGGAATCAATGAGCGGTTCTTGGAAGATACTTTTTGAACCGGAAAAAATAATTTGATAATGCAATAGACGGAAATATATTATTATTTTACTGAAAATCATTGAATTCATCGTTATTTTTTTTAATTTTATTTCAATTAACCATTGAATAAACCTCGGAATAAACTGAGGAATAAACCTAACCTCAAACTGCAAAACCGTTCTTGAAATAATGGGGCATTTTTACCCATTTCTTGTACAAAAAACAAGAGTAAGAAATACCCATTTTATGAAGTTCGGTGCGAATACCCATTAATGGGTAAACGGCATATACCCATTAAATGGGTTAAGCCACTTTAGTTCGAAATGGGTACTAAAATACCCATTAATGGGTATTTTCAAACTAGCGTGTGTGAAAATTCCAATATAGGGGGATTAGGGGCATAATAGACAAGACACCCTAAGCAAATGAGTATGTTAGGCCTGTATAACGGACAAAATCTTAACATATCATCAGTTGGCTTACAACTTTAACTTGTTTCCTATGTATTTCAATCATTTATAGCAGGGGGGCTGGCAGGAAAGTTACGGGGCGAAATGGACACCCATCGGGGCATAATGGACACCCCTGCATATTTTATGCTGTATCTTTGATCATATCGACCAGTTAAGTAATTTGCCTACGGAGATCCATACCATGATACGCCATCTTAAACGAGTTTACATAACATCAAAGTTAATTAAATAAAATTTAGGCTAAAATAATCGGATTGATTTTTCCAAACTCTCTAAAACGCCTAACAGTATGCAACGCGCGTACATCCATTCATAATTGCCAGTGTTCATTTCGCCCCGAATCGACTACAACATTGAAATTGCTATTTTGAGTAAGTTCTGATCAAAAATATAATACTTCATCTATTGCTAAATCTGCGTATACATGTAGATACATGTAGATAAGGTGGACACACTCAAACACTCGTAATACCTTATTTGCTGCTGCTTCGAAATTATAAGAAATCCACCATATGAGAAACATACTTCAATTTCAATGATATTTTGGTTATTTTGAAGGAATATAAATTGTACTTTTGAAAAATAGAACAATGACTTGTTCCTTTACACTTATACATTTAAAGTTTTACATAAAACTCAACGGTTTCGGCAAAACCAGGGGTGTCCATTTCGCCCCTGGTGTCCATTATGCTCCTAATCCCCCTACATTTGAGGTTCGAAATCATTGTATTAACTTAACATGACATGTCAAAGTTAAATTTCATCAACAAAACTGAAACAAACTGAAAGTGCTCCTTTTCAATTAAATAGACGATTTATTAAGATTAGTCTTCCTAAGTAATTGCCTACCTTTAGGCGTTATTCTTGGTTTATAAGATTTTAATCCTAAAATAACTTAAAAAGTAGGTAAGCTGTATGAATTTGGACAACATATTCGAAATCAGGGACCCCGAATTCAGTTAATAAGGGCGTTTTCAACACAAACGAACATTGTTTACTGACATGATCAATGTTACCCCAAATCAACAAAATCAAAAATTTGATTAAAAACTTGTTTAAAAATGTTTTAAAGTTTGAACATACTTTTCAAAGTAGTCTAACACAAACGAAGATTGCCAGTACTTGTTTTAAAAGTATAAAACATGTAACGTTTGCTTCTACAAGAGAACTACTAAAGAAAAATCGTAAATTTTGATCAATGTTACCCCGGATTACGGTATTTATGAAAAATATATATTTTTACGGTACATTAACATATGATTATATGCTACGCATAATAAGTTTCCTTTATTTAAGTTGTTTTCGAAGTTTTTTATACAAATTTTTAACACAACAGCTCTATCTTTCTATCTACTTGAATCTACATGGGCATTGCCTACTTTAAGGCGTTTATCGGTGTATGGAGATTTCCGTCTCAATTTACAAAAATGATTCCAATTCATAAACGCTTCATTAAGAGATTCAAGGCCAGATTTGGAATCTACTATGATCGATTTACCGAAAATAAGTGGCCTTTTATTCAAAAAAATAGTCAGAACGTTGATGTAGAGCAGATTGTTTACGGGACATGTTTCTGCAATGGAATTACATACGTTTAGGCGTTTATTGGTGTAATCCTGTTCCAATTTACAGAATTGATTATATTTCGTAAAACTACGCTTTGTTAAGAGGTTCAAAACCAGATTTAGATTCTATTATGATTGATTTACCAAGAACAAGTGGCAATGCATTGGAAAAAACATAATCAAAACTTTGGCGCTGCTTGATCCAGACAACATTGAGATTTGTAAAAAAAAACCCTACAAATGTTATTTTAAAAAGCTGTGAGCATTCGAAAGCGCCTAAATATATGCACGTTCTAATCAACATATCAATTGAACACCCCAAGTTCCCATGGTCATAAACTGTGAAGCCCCGTTCCAATATTTTTCAAAAATTCCTTCACTATATCACTTCTAGGGTCCCAAACCCCTGTCCTTTTTTTATCCCATAACACAAACTAGTGTTGAAAAGATGATCGACGGGAAGCGAGCAGAGTATGACGACTGTTTCTGTGTACCACGTTTTTTAATAATCGATGAAATAATCGAAACAAATAATCGATTATCGGAATAATCGAATAAGGCGCTACTCGATTAAAATTTAATCGATTAGTTGAACGATTAATCGATTAGTTGGGATAATCGATTAATTTGCGACATCACTACCATCAAGTCGCTCTTGTGTAAACACATTCCACACCGCACCGGCGGCAGCCTCATCACATCCATAGAGCAAGCATCGTAAACAACTTCCAGTTTCGGACTGCTCCGGCTCACATCACAATTGTGCAGTTTGATTTGATGATATTTTCATAACTGCAATCATCGTCGCTACTGCACTTAGGCTACCGACCGATCACCGCCATCATCTTCACCATCGCTGTTCATCGGTTTAAACTGGAAGACTACTGCATCGTCTCGTCGTCGCTAGGCAAACAAGCTCGCTTGCGAAGCCACATTTGCCGCGGTTATTTGCTTAATTTGCGCGCGATGGAGCGCACTGCTGGAAGAAAAGAAAAGTACCGCTTGCGCGCCCGGTGATAATTGTATGGTTGTGGCTGCGGATCGACCCGTTGAACTGTGGTCCGGGAATGCGATTTGCGAGTCGGAGTTTGCGACGACCTAGTACCCAACAGAAAGTCTGCGGGAATTCCTTCAGGCATTCCTCTAGGGATTCCTTTTGGAATTCCTCCAGAATTTCTTTCGCGGGTTTCTCCAAGAATTCCTCCAGGAATGCCTTCGAGAATTCCTCCAGTGAATCATCAGAAAACCCTAAAGGGAATTCCTCAGAAATTCCTCCAAGGATTTCTTCAAAAATTGCCGCAGGGATTTCTTTGGGAATTCCTCCGGGCACTCTTTCAGGAGTTTCTCCGAGGATTCCTCCGGAGATTCCTTTAGGAATTCCTCCGGAGATTTCTTCAGAAATTCCTTCGGAGATTTCTCCCGGAATTCTTCAGGGATTTCCTTCTGGAATCCTTCTGGGGATTCCTTCAGTAATTTGCCCTAGGATTCCCCCGTGATTCCTTCAGGAATTTATTCGGGGATTCTTTCAGGCATTCCTCCGGGACTCCTTCAATAATTCCTTAAAGGATTCCTTCAGAATTTTCTCCGGGGATTTTTTTCAGCAATTTCTCCGAAAATTCCTACAAGAATTTCTCGGGGAGTTCCTTCTGGAACTTCTCCGGGAGTTCCTTCAGGAATTTTTCCGGGGATTTTTTTGAGGAATTTATCCAGAGATTTTTTTCAGGAATTCCTCCAGGGATTGTTCCGGAGATTCCTCTAGGCTAGGAGTTCCTTCATTTTTTCCTCCAGGGATTCCTTTAGGAATTCATTCATGAATTCCTTAAGGAATTCCTCCAAAGACTCCTTCAGAAATTTCTCCAGCGATTCCATCGCAATTCCTCCAGGGATTCCTTCATGGATTTTTCCAGGAATTCTTTCAGGGATTTTTCCAAAGAATGCTCCGGGAATTCTTCTTGGGATACCTACAGGAATTCCATAATACACCGCACTGTCAATTCTTCAGCAGTATCTTCGAGACATTCTTCAGAAATTAATCTGACAAATTGTTCAATAACTTTAGCAACAAAACGTAATACTGGGCCTAGGGTCAAGCTTCAAGGGGGTGGAAGCTCAGGTAAAACTCAGGTAAAATAGGTAATTCCTGGGCGCCCATTGAAAACACCACCCCCGGTGAAGACTGGCGCTTGAGCCTGTAGTGGAGGAAATGCCAAAGCAGAACCCGTATCTTCCGGGAAGGTAAGCCCAGTTCCCTGGGTTAGTTGGTTGGTGTCAGGCCCTGCGAGCCAGCCGTGAAAAGATTAGCACCGAAAAATCATCAAGAGCCAGGCTTCAAATCCAAAAATTAGAATCAGTTTCAATGGTGGTGTGTCATATGCACAAAGCTAAACACAAAATACGGCAAAATATTTAAAAAATGTCGCAGCCATGGAAATATACGGAAGCTTTGACTTTGAAAATTTCTAAATTTATAAAAAACAAGAGGATTTCATGAAGAAACCTGAAGAATTTCCGAAAAAATAAATCTCCAGAAACGTTTTAAATAGTTTAAAAATAAACAATACGCAGGATAACCGTGAAGAAACTGACATTTTTTTTCAAAGTTTCATGTGTTTTTCTTTAAATTCCTTCTAAAATATAAATTCCCCTTGAAGTTCATTGAGGAATCAATTCG